>NC_138551.1:72197153-72797153 GCF_964273705.1 Natrix helvetica
CACCCACCTGGTCACATGACCGCCGAGCCACTTACACAAAACAGCCACACCTACAGAACAGTTCTAAAAAATTTTGAAACCCACCCCTGTATTGTACATATATTCTTATATATAAAGAAGTTTCTTATTTAAATGAATCCTGCTGAATCTGTTATCTGTGTGTGCTTTCTGGGTTTGATTTTTGCAGCAAACTCTGACAAAGACCAATTAAAAAAAAAACTGGTAGGCAATGAAACAGTTTTCTACATTTAATTTGACCTATTTTTCTGTTGGTGAATGTAGCATATAGCTTCCCTCCTGACAATTGTAAACAGAAATCAGAATAAAATCTCATATTTGTATCAATCAATCATCTATTTAGCTAGTTAAAATACCTCAGTTACATTTACATGTAGTAGCAGCTTTCTTTAAAAAAACACTGTAAAATAATATAATTTGGAAAAAAATATTTCAAATGTTTGCCTGACTCTAGAGAGGATAATAAGAACAATAGCATTCTCTTTCACCATGCAACATGTTTAAAACTATTTTAAAACACAATTTTAATTATGTACCTAATGAATTATCAATTAATGCTTCATCTCAAGAAATATAATTTAATTTAAATATAATAAAAATGGAAATGGAAATGGCAAACCAGCAATATTTGTAAGTGGGAGTTTCTGGAGTGATTAGATAACATAAAATAACAACAGCAGAAGCAAGCCAACTTAGCAGTATTATTATATCCCTGAGACTAAATTCTAACCATAATAAAGAAAACTGAGGATTTTTAATTGCACAATACCAGTTTTGTCCACAGCAGGTTTCCAAATTGGCAAGATAGCAGATGGATAGTAGATGTGCTGCAAATCCCCACACCTTTTGGACAATGTTATTCAAAACAGTTGATACCATCACAATGCTCCAGCCAATATTTTGCCTAATTTGAACCTTCTCCCCAGATGCCATTGAGCCAGATGTTTGGAGGAGAACAATAAATGCTATTATTTACTATCACTTTGCTATTCCACAATATTTCTGGGCAGACTCATATAAAGTGTTCAAAGTTCAAGTATTTATGAGTAGCCACATTTAAACCGTCTGGACAATTTTCTCTGTCCATTGACAAGAAGCTATTTTCTGTTACAGAAAATTACTCATAGAAAGTTACGAAGGATGCCAGCAAAAGGAATATTCTTCTGTTAATGGCTCGAAACGGTTTGTCTTGGGACTATTTTACTAAGGAAGTTTTCAGTTCTTAAAGCATGAACTTATTTAAACCAGCTTTCAACTATTAAGATACTCATATTCCTAGCAGGTATTCAGTGATATTCAGTTTCTATTTTTGTTTATGTTTTTCAGTCTTAAGGTCATTTTGTAACCTTCCTCCATTTATTTGCCTTATTTTTTAAAAAAAAAAACCAAAATATATGCATTTTGTTGATTTTCCAGATTTTTTTTCTATTGCTTATACTTTCATACAAATGTGTCTGCCTCTATTGTGCACATACATTTCTTGACTGAAAAATGGTATATTACAAATTGCACAAATGTGTAAGTATTAGAGGAAATCTATGTTTTGTTTACAGGTGGTTTGGGAAATGCAAATTCAATAAGTTTGCATTAAAAGGCAAAATGATAAAATTTCTCCACCATCTCCCCTGGGTTTTTTATTGCATAATCATGCCTTGATAAAGAGATTTGTGGGGAGATAGATGGATAGATAGATAGATAGATAGATAGATAGATAGATAGATAGATAGATAGATAGATAGATAGATGTAATTTATTTATCAGCACAAATAGAACACACACACACACACATATGTTGTATTTGTGCTGATAAATAAATAAAGGGAGACTAGTATTAAGATGGAATGAAATAATATGGGATAATAGGAATCTTAAATATATGTAACTGTCTTTATAATGGAGCATGTTAAGAGTTCTGTAAGAGGAAAACTTTAGTGAGGAGATTAAGGGTTTGCAAGAGGAAGCTTAAACAACACCTAGCCAAACCGCAGCCTTGAAGACAGGAAGCTTAGGCAGGAAACGTAGTCATAAGATGTCAAAAGTATGTATAAAAATACATGTTTTAGAATCCTTCGAGGTTCAGTCTTTTGCTCCTCTGTGTAGCCACTGAACTTTGCGCAAATAAACCTTTTGTGTTTGATCCTGGAATTCCGTGTCAGTTCCTATATTCCATAATAGTATAGATCCATTTCAAGCTATTTAGCTCTCATCAGCTAGCCATACCCAATATATATATATAATATTATATTGGATGCCAACAAAAGGAGTGGCCCTCTGTCTTAATGCCTTTTTTCCAACTCAATGATCGGTCCGATTTCTCTTTTCACTTTTGTACAAAGCTGCCCTGTTCAAACTATTGGTTAAAATTATTGGATATAATACATATATATTATATCAATAATATATAATAGAGTTGAATGAAGACTACCACCCCTATTTCCATAACTTTCACTTACACATGGCTATTTTAATTTTTTTTAAAATTAAATCCAGGAAATAAGTTCTATGTTACTTGTATTTATTTATCTGCCATTAGCTATACATTTCTGCAAACAATGGACAAGTTTCTTAAAGCTGTTAAAAATGCTTAACACTTTATTTCTTTCATCTGGTCTCAATAACCTTTTAGGACTCTTCATTTGAGTCAAATGGATGCCCACCAAGATATCCCTTCAAGTTTGGAAAAGATGGAAGTTTCATGGTGACAATTCTGGGCTAAATGGAGGATGGAATGAGACTGGGTGATCCAACCTCTTAATTGCTTCTTGGGCAGTTCCTGAATTATGAGGCCTAATGTTGTCATGATGCAGTAAAAATGCCTTCTTGTGCTTAAATTCTGCTTATTCGTTGTTTCAGGTTGTTGAGTGTTCTAAAGCAAACTTGGCAACTTTAAGATTTGTGGTCTTCAACCCCCAAAACTCCTCAGCCAGCCATGTTGACTGGGGAATTCTAGGAGATGAAGTCCACAAGTCTTAAAGTTGTCAAATTTGGAAAGCCCTGTTCTAAAGTAGAGCTGAACTGACAGTGGTTCCAAGTTCAAAGAAATCCTTGAAGGGTACCATGTGTGCCCAGAAAACTTTAACCATACATTTTCCTGTCAAAGCCTGGCTTTAGATTTATTTTCCTACAGGTGAAGCTTTATGATGATACCCCTTAGACCGATAACAGTAGACAGGTTATCATAATAATCAGCCCTTGTTTCCTGGCTGCCTGTGGTCTTTCGGGTGCGTTTCAAGGTGCTAATTACCATCTTTAAAGTGCTCCATGGCTCAGGACCTAGGTACTTGCGGGATCGCATCCTACCACACACTTCCCTGCGACCGATTCGCTCTCACAGGGAAGGACTCCTCTGGGTGCCGTCCACTAAGCAATGCCAACGGGCGGCGCCTAGGAGTAGAGCCTTCTCTGTGATGGGCCCAACCCTCTGGAATAACCTCCCCCCCCGATATCAGAACCACCACCGACTTCCACTCCTTTCGACAAAAACTGAAGACTCACCTGTTCCGTTTAGCCGGCCTGGCCCATTCATAGCTTATTCTACCTTCTGGCAGATATTTTAATTGGGTATTTTTAGGGTTATTTAAATAGTGTTTTAACTGCTTTGCTTTTTGTACAGTTTTTTTTTTATTGCCTCCTCTTTATGTTTGTATTTATGCTTGTATTTTCTATCTATTGATGTGTTTTATCTGACTGTACACCGCCCCGAGTCCCTTTGGGGAGAGGGGGCGGTATAAAAGTCTAAATAAAAGTAAAGTAAAGTAAGTAACAGTTGTGATGAGGCTGTGAAGAAATCCCTTGCTTTCATTCCCATAAAATTTCAACAATTACTGGCCAATGTCATTTCTAGAAGTTTTCATATCTATCATTAGCATGGGAAGAACACACCTTCCAATACTGAAGAACATTAGTAATTTGACTGAAATATACCTGCAGAATGCCAGACTTGATAGCAATTTCCCTCTGAGTAATTTGTCTTTAATCACAGGTCATCCACTTCATTCTTGATCATGAAAATCAGTTCTTTCCAGTTCACTGTCATTTTTTTTTCTTATTGTTGTTATTTTTGGCCCTGCAACAAACAGTCAACGCAGTAAACAAACCTGTATTTGGCAGGATCCTTTTGGCAAAAATTCAGTCATGGCGTTTTGCTTAAAGTGCACTGACAAGTAATCACTGCAGGCTTCTATTTCATGAACGGTAACACAAACTTTTTCTCATAGCAATTTCCCACCAACTGAAGTGAAAAAGCAGATGCTAAAAGATGCATCAGAGTTTCAAGTGCATTAGTACTGCCATCTATTGGCAATAACATTGTAAGTAATGTTTTTCATTCATTCATTGTGTTTGTGTGTCTGTGCCTCTCTGTGTGCGTGGGTCTATACCTACATCAATAAATGTATACAGCTGTTCATCTCAGAATTGTGACTCCTGGCAGTGAATATAAAACTATGTTTTTTGTCATTTTAACAAAAGCCACAAATCCTTTGGATGCTCCGGTATTGGATTAATATACATATCCTTAGATTTTGTGTTGAATTGTATGAGACAACAGTGCAGAAGTGAGGTATCTCACTTCCTTTGTTTCTGCTTATAATACAACCAACTTGCCTAGAAATACAGAAGCTGAAAAATCTCTCCACCGAATGTGCAAATATGGAGACTTAAATTGATATTTCCAGATTTCTGCAAGATTAAATAAAATGTATATGTGTACTAAATTTTTAATATTGAGAAAGGGGGACATTTTAAGCTGCATACCTGGCCCAAGTTTACCTTGGTGCCGTAATTTCAGATTAAATTCATCTGACTCAAGATCTTCCCCTTTTGTTCATGGATGGCATCAACAAGATGGACAAGAGGATAGCTTCTATCTTTAATAAATAAATATGAGTCCCTTCAAAAGGGGTGGAGCTTGCGATGCTGCTTTTTGCATTTGACCTCTCTCTGCAGATTCTGTACCGGTTCTGTCTTCCAATTTCCTTCTCTCTCCTTCCAAGTTTTCTTCTCTCACAAAAGCACTTTTCTATCCCATATCATCCCAGAACTTCCCTGGGATCTTCCACTTCCTGTTCTCATAGAGCTGCATGACATATAAGGGTTATAAGTCCAAAATGCAAATCTCTACAGTGACTGCAAATGTTTTACTTGCAAACCTGAGAATCATTTTAGCTATCTCACACTGCACTCTGTTGCACTCTAGCAGCACTGCAGGCTGTTTGTCATATCAGATCTGAGGCAGTTTTCTTATCAATAGCTGTCATTTAAGTACAGGTTGAAAGTAAACGCCAGTGACATTGAGAAACCAATCCCTCCCCCCAATAATTTGTAACACAGGATACAGCTGATCGCTAGCTCTTTACAAATAGACTTGATGCAGCATGAGATAGCAAAAAAACCCACCTTTTCTTCAAAGGGATAATTTTATTTAAGATCTATAGAGACAGAAATTGGGCCTGTGTAATTAATTGGATGAGATGCTTCTTTTGCTATCTGAGCATCCATCTCAAGAGGAGTTTGAAATAGTTACATCAAGCCTTCAAGTGATGGTGGCTGCTTCACAACTCAAGGAACGGATCAAAAGTTGTGCTTCGCTTGCAAGAGATGTGTGCTAATTGAACTCCATCGATAAGGAATTATCTACTTATCCAAGGTTCAAACAATCAGCAATTTAACTGTTAATACAAAGTATTCATTTTACATTTCCTGCAATCGTTCATCTTTATGTAGATGTCACTTCCATTTTAAAAACTACAATTTACATCTGTGATATAGTGGTGCTGATTTCATTCTGTTCTAAATTTAATTTTCCAGTGGTGTCTGCTACTTTTAAATAATTGTGTTTTAATTATTTTTAAAGTCATTGATGAATCCAGAGGATAGGTTTTTTTTTAATGCATGTTATATAAATATGCTTTTAAAGAAGGCAACTGGGTCAATGTATTTATTAGTAAGGATTGCATTATTTTACTTATTTCACTGGTTAAAGCCAATGACTTGCAAGTATGCTGGTACTGTGCTCCTCCCTTTGAGAAAAGTGATGTATGGAAATTAGCCATATCTATTGCTTTGCTTCATTTCCAATCTTGGTAGGGAAATAAGCAGAATATAAAACAAATATACTCGGGGAATTTCATTTTGCTCCAGGTTGTATATAAAAACCCAAGTAAATAGATGCAATAAACAAACATAACCAACAATAAATCATATAAACTTATTTCAGAGAACAACATTTATCACTATCTGATGATCCAATATGCATTCAAGGAAAACCTGGCAACTGTCAAAGTAATTTTATCATATTAATCAGACAGAATGATATTCAGGCAGAAGAGACAGAGCTAGAGGTAGAAGTAAAGAGACAGATAGATACACACACCCACACAACCATTTTTCAAATTTAGCAAGTTTAAGATATGTGAACTTTTACTCCAGAATTTCCCAGCTGTGAAATTATCTCTATCATTCATCTATCTATCTATCTATCTATCCATCCATCCAACCACCCACCACCCACCCACCCAACTAACCAACCAACCAACCAATGACCTAACCAACCAACCAACCAACCAACCATATCTATCTATCTATCTATCTATCTATCTATCTATCTATCTATCTATCTATCTCTATCTATCTCTATCTCCCAAACAAAATCCTAGTTACAACAGATTATAATACAGGTTGTAGTTTCTACGGCTGAGCAATTAGACACAGCACCTCTGAATATAATTTTATATGTACGAGTGTGTGTATATAAAACAAATAAATTATATATTCTCTCTCTCTCTCTCTCTCTCTCTCTCTCACACACACACACACACACACACATACATACACACAGAGAGAGAAATTGTTGAATTAAGACGGTATCATACCGCAATATACTTTATTCACCCATTGATGTAAATCTGTGCAGACTATAGTCCTTCTAATTGTTAGATTGAAAGAGGAGTCATACTGGATCCATTTTTGTCTTAAAATATTTTTAGAATGATGAAAAAGAATTTCTAAAGTGAAGGTACTTTAACTTGGAAAGTACTAATGTAATTGCAACCAACATGAAACATTCTTACATGTTGACTGGATCTGATAATGATTTGGAACTCTTATCAGTACATTTGAGACTCAGTTAGGGGCCTGAAAATGAGATTTAAAATTTTAGATGGATTGATTCCAGATAGGTAATTTTTTAAGATGGTTCCACTTGTATTCCATATAACAGCTGGATATGAGATTAGGGTATCCTTCTCTCTTTTATTAGCAGTAGGTACAAATCTGGTCTTTTCATATTGGAAAAAAAATTGAATGGCAGCTGCAATCCTTTTACTATTTTATATAATGAAAATTAAATGTGCACTGCAAAATACTGGTGAATAGAGAATAACATCAAAAATGTGGTTTATTTTAGCATTTGATCATTTAAGATCTGATATTTTAGCAAGTCCAATATTGCTATATAATTACTTAATTTTAAAAATAAACTATCAAACTTCAAGTGAAAATATTTCTCAGAGCTGCTTGGTAATAAAATCAGTGTGCTATAGTAAATTGGATTGGGTTATTTGATGTAGAAAATTATGGCTAGAACAGTAATATTTGCATAGGGCAGGGATGTCAAACTCAAGGCCCGGGGACCAGATCTGGCCTGTGTGGTACTTAGGTCTGGCCCACTGGGCAGCCCTGGAAATAGTGAAGGACCAGCCTGCAGTGCCTCTGCCAGCGCAAATAGAGCTCATGAGGGTCTCAGGTCACTCTTGCAAGCTCCGCTTTCGCTGACAGAGGGTTGCAGGAGGCCGTTGCAACTGACAATGTTACTCAGGAGCCCGTTTTCACTGGCCGAGCACTCTGGCCACCACAGGCGCCTCCGACACAAGTGACATTCAGCTGGCCACACACCCCCTGTCCCCCCTCCAAGGTCAAACACAATCCTGATGTGGCCTTCTATGAAATCAAGTTTAACACCCCTGGCATAAGGCAACACTCCATTCATTGCTAGGGGTCCTGTAATGCTCAAGGATTCCTATCAGCCATTTTACACCCAGAACTCAAACTCACTGTTCCTTCAGCACTTCAGAATAACACTATTCCCAACACTATTCTCCAAGGCACCTGAGGACAGAACAAGAAGAAATGGGTGGAAACTAATCAAGGAGAGAAGCAACTTAGAACTGAGGAGAAACTTCCTGACAGTTAGAACAATTAATCAGTGGAACAGCTTGCCTCCAGAAGTTGTGAATGCCCCAACACTGGAAGTCTTTAAGAAGATGTTGGATAGCCATTTGTCTGGAACGGTATAAGGTTTCCTGGCTAGGCAGGGGGTTGGACTAGAAGACCTCCAAGGTCCCTTCCAACTCTACTATTGTAAGAAATCTTCTTATTGATTCACTGGCGCCACATATTCTAAAGTTATTATAGCTATGACAGAACAAAGAGGATTGATGGAGGGAAAAAAGGGAGGGATTATATGTATTAATTCTAAATTCTAATTGATTAATACTTTTTGTCTGTTCTTTTATGGCAATCAAGCAGAAGTCTTATCACCCTACAACCATTTTGTAACAGCTTTTTGTTTCTTTCTAAACTCCTGTGACCACAAGTTCTTTATTTTTTTAAAAAAAATCCTTTTTTTCAGAAACCTACCCTTTAGATTTAACAATTAAAATAAATCATCACAATTAACCACTTTCAAATTTGCCCTTTTCAGATTTGTCCTTTGTTTTTTCCAAGAAAATATGGCCAACATTATCTAAGCAGACATCATCAGATTTCAGCTCTAGGAAGAATTTTGATTCTGAGTCTCAGCCCTTGGGAAAGGTACATTTTTATTGATGTTGTGTGCAAATTATTTCTTCTTTCCGACCTTCAAAGTGAAAAATTATCTTTTTTTCTCTGAATATTTTTTGTTTAGTTTTCTTGCTCTTTATGTGTATGATCTCTTTATGTGTATGATTTTGCGGGTCTTTATGTGTATGATCTCAGTAATGTATTTATGAACTTTATTTTATTTTATTATGAACTTTATTCTTTATTTTATCAGCACTGTGCGTTCTTCATTGACTAAGCCTATATTCTATATTTCTTAATAATTATTACTGAGGAAAGAATATCACATGTTCCCTAGTGATGAAAAGAAAGATAATACTACTGCAGTGTAATATAGCTTCAGGTTTAAGGGTGTTAAATAAAGCTGAGTTATGGGATGGTCAGTCTTAAACATTTGTGAGATTCAGAGACAAAGAAAAAAGGAGATATGGGATAAGTCAAGAAAAATAATTCCACTAGCATAAGTGGGGTTGATTGTGTGACAGAGTCTCAAATGAACATAGATAGATAGATAGTCACACCTATTTCTCTAGTTTGCACTAATAATTTGTTAGGAAGCCACTAATTTTTAAAAAAAAATATATTACATTAATTCCCAGAAGAGGAAATACCACAGAGTTGACTAAACATATAAGCAAACAAGTTTCTAAATTATCTCCAAATATTATTTCTTTTTTGGGCCCGGCTTCAAGCAGCTATCTGAAAGGTACGTTTAAGAATAGGGGGAAATTATTACTGTAAGTATCAATTTTAAGAATATCTACATGGAACTAAGCTTTCCTGATTTCAGTGAGACTTCCTCTTAATTAAGCGGGTAGAGGCTTGCATCCCAATTTCAGAAATGTCAAGAAACACTTGATAGCCTGTTCAGCCATATTCTTTGGTTCCAACAACACCTACTCTCTAGCAAGATCAGTGGGTAAATAGTATTTCAGCCTGCTTTTCAAGACGGTCTCAGAAGAAAAAGGAAGGCACATGCCAAATACCATAGTAACTAGTATAAATTGGTGGATGACAACATGTCATCTAAAGGGTATTGAATTGAATAGAAGATAGAATATTGAATATTTGCCAAGCAAAAATTGCTTCCAAAGTTCTGCTGACTCACAATCCACAGAGGAAGGTGAATTTGCCAAGTATTTAATCTTTGTTGCTTTTTCTGTCTCTAAATTAAGCATCCGAGGGGGTTCAGGAGTTCATGGCTTCCATGACAGCCATGGACCTGACTCAATTGATTCAGGGCCCGACACACGAGGGAGGCCACACCTTGGACCTTGTTTTTGTCTCTGGCCAGTGGTTGAGTGATCTGGGAGGAGGGAATTTAACCATCACTCCCCTGTCATGGTCAGATCACTCACTCCTCCGACTTGACTTCCCTGGTGCTACCCCCCGCTGCGGGGAGGCGGAACCGGAAAACACTAGATGGTTCCGCCCCAGGCGCCTGATGGAACCAGATAGGTTCCAGATGGAGCTTGGGCCACCTCCTGTAGCCCTGACCCGCCCCTGGGTAGAGGACCTGGTGGTCGCGTGGAATAATGCGACTACCGGGGCCTTGAACCAGGTGGCGCCTTTGCGGCCTCTCCAGCGGCAACGATCCACCCTGGCCCCTTGGTTTACCGAGGAGCTAAGGGTGATGAAGCGCTGCAAGAGATGCCTAGAGAGTTGTTGGAGATCCTCCCATTCCGAATTTGATCGAACACAGGTACGAACCCATTTAAGGACGTACCTTGTGGCATTGAGAGTGACCCAACGTCAATATTGTGCCGCTCTCATTGCATCCGCAGAGAACCGCCCTGCCGCCCTGTTTCGGGTGTCCCGCTCCCTCCTGTTTCAGAGGCCGTGGGAGGCCCCTTTACAGGGTAGGGCAGAGGAATTTGGGAAATATCTGCAGGATAAAATCGCTCAAATCCGGAAGGATTGGGTCCCTTTCAGTGGTCTAGTGTAGACGTCCACGGCGAGTCTTGAGAGACCAGTCTGGGAGGAGTTTGACTTGGTTGCCATCGAGGATTTGGACAGAATGCGTGGACGACTGCGACCTACCACATGTTTACTGGACCCGTGCCCCTCCTGGCTTGTACTGGCATCCTGGGAGGTTACACGTGAATGGCTCCTGGGCCTAGTGAACGCTTCGTTGGGTGAGGGGTCTCTTCCGGCCGCCTTGAAAGAGGCGGTGGTGAGACCCTTGCTCAAGAAGCCTTCCCTGGACCCTACGGAGCTGGCCAATTATCGTCCTGTCTCCAACCTTCCCTTTTTGGCGAAGGTTGTAGAGAGGGTGGTGGCTTATCAGTTTCCACGACATCTGGAGGAAAATGATTATCTAGACCCGCGCCAGTCCAGCTTTCGCCCCGGGCACAGCACGGAGACGGTCTTGGTCGCGTTGGTGGATGATCTCTGGAGGGCCAGAGATAGGGGTTGTTCCTCTATCCTGGTCCTATTAGATCTCTCGGCGGCTTTTGATACCATCGACCATGGTATCCTGTTGCACCGACTGGAGGGGTTGGGGGTGAGGGGCACCGTTTTGCAGTGGTTCGGCTCCTACCTTTCCGGCCGGACGCAACGTGTGTTGGCAGGGGAGCAGAGGTCGACCCTAAGCCCCCTTACTTGTGGGGTGCCACAGGGGTCGGTCCTCTCGCCACTCCTGTTCAACACATATATGAAGCCGCTGGGTGAGATCATTCGTGGTTTCGGGGTGGGATATCATCTGTACGCTGATGATACTCAGCTGTACATTTCCACCCCGAACCACCCCAACGAGGCCGTCGAAGTGATGTCCCGGTGTGTGGAAGCCGTACGGGTCTGGATGGATGACAACCGACTCAAGCTCAACCCCTCCAAGACGGAGTGGCTGTGGGTTCCGGCCCCCCGGTTCAACCAGTTAATTCCATCTCTGGCCATCAGGGGCATACAACTGGCCCCCATGGAGCGGGCGCGCAATTTGGGTGTCCTCCTGGATGCCCGGCTGTCCATGGATGATCATGTGACAGCCGTGGCAAGGGGGGCGTTCCACCAGGTTCGCCTGGTGCGCCAATTGCGCCCCCTATTGGACCGGGATGCCTTACGCACAGTCACTCATGCGCTGGTGACATCTCGCCTCGACTACTGCAATGCTCTCTACATGGGGCTTCCCTTGAAATGCACTCGGAGACTACAGTTGGTCCAGAATGCGGCCGCGCGGGTGATTATGGGGAGTACAAGGTACTCCCATGTGACACCTCTCCTGCGCGAGCTGCACTGGCTTCCTGTGGTCTATCGGGTGCGTTTCAAGGTTTTGATAACGATCTTTAAAGCGCTCCATGGCACAGGACCTAGCTACCTGCGGGATCGTATCCTGCCCCATACATCCCTGCGACCAATTCGCTCGCACAGAGAGGGACTTCTCTTGGTGCCGTCCACCAGACAGTGTCGGGGGGCGGTGCCTAGAAGCAGAGCCTTCTCTGTGGCGGGCCCAGCCCTGTGGAATGACCTCCTCCCGGATATCAGGACTACCTCTGACCTCCGCTCCTTCCGTGCAAAGCTCAAGACCCACCTTTTCCAAGTAGCTGGCCTGGCTCAACCATAGTTTGATCATATCACTCCTGACGGGTTTTTAATCTTGTAATTTTACTTAGGGGATTTTAAATTGCAATCTTAATTCTATCTCCATTTATCTGTCTACCTCCTCCACGTATACGTCTATATTTATGTGTATGTACTGTCTATATTTGCATTTTATGTGTTTTTATTGTACGCCGCCCCGAGTCCTTCGGGAGAGGGTGCGGCTAACAAATAAATTTATTATTATTATTATTATTATTATTATTATTATTATTATTATTATTATTATTATTATTATTATTATTATTATTATTATTATTATTATTATTATTATTATTTTATTATTATTATTATTACTTCCCCCAAAGGAATAAAATGGGAACTAGATACATCATCTCCAGACTACTATGGTTGAGGCCTTCAGTACAGGTCCTTAGGAAGGAAAAAAGAGTCTACAATAATCTCCTTTCCTGTCCAATTTGTGGTGATATAGTTAAGATAATTTTCTAATCTCTGCCTCAGAAAAGGTATTTCCACACCATTTTAATTCCTGCTAGATGTCTTGAAGGTTCTTAGATTGCTTTCATAGCCCATTGCTCTTCTTCTTTTCATTTACATGCTTCCTATATTGTTTATATGGAAGAAATTCACATTTCTTATCCCTGTTAAGTAATTAACGTTCCAATAGAGGGCTCTGTTATACCAACGGTCGTAGGGAGGGGTGGGTGCGAGGACAGATGTAGAACTTGTAGTTGGTTGGGAGACCGTGGTCGTTCGACGCGCCCGGTCATTTGTACCAACCCCCACTTTCTAGGTGGCCAGGATCTACAGAGCCAGGGCCTGAGGCTGATGTTGTGTAATGCGAGGTCCGTCGTCAACAAGGCCCCCCTCATTAACGATCTGATTTTAGAGGGGGAGCCACACCTCGCAGGAATAACGGAGACCTGGTTGGGCCACGAGGGAGGTATACCCCTCGTGGAAATGTGCCCACCAGGCTACCGAGTGTTCCACCAGCCACGGGCCCAGGGTAGGGGTGGTGGGGTAGCGGTAATTATACGGGAGAATCTGGAACCGAGAGAGTTCACCGTGCCGCAGATATCCGGGTGTGAGTCTCTGGGCGTGAGATGGGGCCCAGGGAGGCAGCTGGGCCTGCTGATTGTATACTTGGCTCCTCGCTATACATCAGCGGCCCTGCCTGAACTCCTCGAGCGGATCGCAGAGATGGCAGTTGAGACCCCCAAACTTCTAGTTATGGGGGATTTCAACCTGCCATCGATGGGAGAAGCATCCGAGGTGGTTCGGGAGTTCATGGCTTCCATGACAGCCATGGGCCTGACTCAATTAATTCAGGGCCCCACACACGAGGGAGGCAACACACTGGATCTTGTTTTTGTCTCCGAACAGTGGATGAAGGATCTAGGAGTAGGGGATCTAGTCATTGCGCCCCTGTCATGGTCAGATCACTCACTTCTCCGGCTCGATTTCCCTAATGAAAAATGTTAACATCTACAATCATTTAGAAGATGCATTTTATAAAGACAGTACAATGCAGCATCTGAGCAATTATTAAGTGCAATCAAGGCTACATCTGCATAAAAATATCCATAATTATTACTTGTGATTTGACTCTATTTTTAGACTTTGTTGTTTATTTAGATTTTCAAAATGCAAATATTTATACGCCTGTAAATGTTATGACCTTTCCTGAAATAAGAAAGAGCCAAATCACACACAAAAATGAATAATCAATTATACTTTGGATTTAGAGAAAGCTTTCAGGAAAGGGACTAATATATTCTTGAAGAGTTTGGTGCTGTTGCTGGGCTTTAGTCATTATATTGTTTCCAGTTCTTTTGGCCCAGTGGACTTCATATCATCAGAATTGATTCCTAGTAAGTGCCTCTGAATTTTTGAAAGCCCATGTTAGCATTTTATTAGATTTAGAGGGCACTGTCCATAACTCTAAGCAGCTTACATCTCTAAAAGTAGAAAACAGTAAAATAAATGTATGTATATATGTATGTATGTATGTATGTATGTATGTATGTATGTATGTATGTATGTCCAGAACAAATAATCCACTACAACAGGGGTGTCAAACTAATGGCCTGCTGGCTGGATGTGTCACACATTGGTCACACCCACCCCTGGTTTAGCGAAGGGGGGAAAAGTCATGATACATAACGTGATGACTTCATGCATAGGTTTGACATCCCTGCACTATAACAGCAGAAACTAACAGAGACTCGGCAACTACATTAACCTCAGATGTAAAACCACAGTCAGGTTTTCAGAGATTTATGGAACAGCTGCAAGATAGGAGCAGTAGAGATCTCCAGAGAGCTGCTATTCCAGAGGCAAAGCACCACCACCGGTGATAGAGTTTAGTCACCTTGACTTTTGTTGGCCTCGTTGATGCTTTGCTTCAATTTTCTAAGCAACCTTCTCCATTGACTCTCGCTTTGCCTTTAGATGTCCAACACATTTAAGCTTTAGCTCTCTGATTAGTATTTCCAGGGAGCAGTCTAGTTTTATTTCTTCTAATATCATTTTTTTCAAGTATTCCCAACAATTTTCACCAGTACCCAATCAAAAGGCATTGATTTTTTTCCCCTTCCTTTGGCATTTCTGATGGCTCAGCTTTTTTCGCCTCCTGCTACAATTTCAAAAATTATAGCTTTGGCAAGATATACCTTTGTTGTTAATGTGATGTCTAGATTTGTCACAGTCATCCTTCCAAGTAGCAGATGTCTCTATTTCATGGCTAGTGTCATCAGTACTTTAAGCTTAGAAAGATAGGGTACTTCAGCTTCTTCTCGGCTTCTCTGCACTGGGTTGCTATTACTGGCTGACATAATGCTTCTTTTTCAGTATTAAGCAACAGATTGGTTTTTGTGCTCTCTTCTTTCATCGCTGATAAGAGATTCCTTAAGTCTTCCTTGCCTCCAGCTACCATTTGCATATCTGATGCTGTTCCTCCCAGCAATTTTAAATCCATCTATTTCTTGTAGTCCAATGTTTCTCATGAAACAACAGTATAGAACCACGGCACACTCTTTTCCCAATTTTGACCCACTCATTTCTTCCTCACTCCATTCAAATTTTTGCTTCCTGCTTATCAGATAAATAACTGGAAGAAGATTGTTATATGTTTTAATGACTGTCTTCAATACAAGCATTTGTATGATCAGTAAAGCAAAAACAGACATCTTTTTGCAACGCTGTTACTTTTTTCATTTTTCAATACACGTTAGCAATGCGCTGTCCCTTTTCTGAATGCAAATTCAATACCAGGCAGTTCCTATTCCAGATACTGTTGAAGGCTGGATTATAAAACAAAACCATTAACAACATGATGAATGTATCTTGTCTTTTATGTGCACTGAGAGCATATGCACCAAAGGTGAATTCCTTGGGTGTCCAATCACACTTGGCCAATAAAGAATTCTATTCTATTCTCTTTTATTCTATTCCATTCCATTCCATTCCCTTTCATTCCATTCTCTTACTACTCATACACCTTTAAATAAAGATCAGTATTAATGTAACTTTTTCCCTATTTTTTTCAAATTGCGTCCATTTATTATCTCAGTAACTGTTAAAAAAGCTATTAAAAGAAAATTGAAATCCCATAATTCCATATCTCTTTCTTCTCTCGTAATGGGGTAAAATGGAATATGGCATGCGATCTGACTACATAGTCAGTTGATTAACTTACCATGTAAAGGACTTTATTTCTTAAATGTAAACTACGGAAGGGAAGAATATATCAGTAGAGATACTAGTGGCTAGTTTAGCTTATTATGAGTAGCAGTGGCTTCATCTCATAAATTGTGTCTACATCAAACACAGGGAACTGAAGCAAAGGTGACTCAGCAAAAACCTGAGCTTGAATTGCTTCTCCTAAACTCCAGATAGCTTTTGCTTCAGATTAGTTTTCCTTAAATCAATTCATTTCCATAAAAGAAGAATAGGTGTTCAACATCTTTCCTCTGCTTTCACATTTTTTCTTTTCTTTTCGGGGTGTGTGTGTGTGTCAATTTCCAGTTTTCTTTGTTATTTCACCAAATTCCTCTAGGGCCGAGAGCAGAAGGTTTTAAAGCCGCCTGTCCGAGGGGGGGGGAAATCCCCCTCCCTCCAGTCACGCCTCTCCAGCCAAGTTGAAAACGACTTTAAAGACAGCTGGCAGTTTTTTCTTTCCTTTTCTTACGAACAAGCAAGGGAATGGGGGGGAAGTTTCCAGCTCACCACACAGCAACCGCATCCTTCAAATCGCGCATTCTTCCAGCTGCCTCCTCCCGAAGACGCCGCAGCGCCTCCCCATCATGTCTCCCGGTGCCTAGGGCGATGCGGGGCCCCCCGGCTGCCACCGACTCAGGGGATCCCCCGCTATGCCGCCCCTTTGGCAGGAGCCTCTACGGGGCGTCCTGTGCCCCCCAAGTGGTGGGGGACCCACCAGAAGAGCACGGGGCGAGCAGAGCCTGCCCGTTGGGTCAGCAGCCGGAACCGGAAGTCCTGAATAATAAGTGTCAAGATATTTCCCATATTTTTTTTTAGTAACTTAAAATCTAGTTTTTCTTTCAGTTCTGGAGATAAGCACCATCCCCTATAGTTGGGAATGATTAGTGGAGTAAAATCCACAGGAGCTTCTATCCTTCTGCTCCCTTTAGCTATAATCATTTCACAATTAATTCTCCCAATGGGCAAAGTGGACTTTAAAAGTCCACTTTCTGGCCCAAATAAAACATTGGTCAGAATTTCTAAGAAACATACTGCCTAGAGAGCGGCTTTCTATAGCCAGTCAGAAGACAATTCTGGCGAATGGTCTCTGCGCATCTTAAAGTCATGAGATATGGATTCTATATTGCCTCTTTAGTGGTCAGTATATGCACATGTTGCAATATATGGACTTTATAATGTTATATTATCCAGCTAGGAAAATTATAGATCAAGATCTAAATTAAATTTTTACTGGTCTTCCCATTCTGTTCACATGGGTGCATAAAGAAAATGTTTCTACTGTGTTTCCCCAAAAATAAGACAGGGTCTTATCCCCCCCCCCCAATAAGCACTTGGCCTTATTTTTGGGGAGGTACAGGATGCAGTGAGCATGGTCACCTCATGGCTGCTGTGTTGCAATATTTTGGGGGAAGGCTTACTTTTGAGGAGGGTTTATTTTAGCACATGCTCAAAAGTCTGATTGGGCTTATTACCCAGGGAGGTCTTATTTTTAGGGAAACAGGGTAGATAGAAAATTAATGGCAGAAAAAGACCTAGTGGTCCTATTGTGTCTGTCCTTTATTTTGTTGTTTTTGTTTGTTTGTTTGTTTTCTTTTTAATTTATTTTTTATTTTTATATTTTATTTTTAATTTTTGTTGCATGATGGGCATGTGTTTATCCCAATCATACTAAAATTCAGCTACAGATGTCTGACTCACTTCCCTCCATTAGAAGTTGGTTCCAAGCTTCCACTGCTCTTTCTGTGAAGTAATAGTTTTTAACAGACTTTTGAAATTCCCTTCTGTCATTTCAGCCTACACATAAGAATTACCTAGGTTCAAAGATAAGTTTCTGGAATTAAAAAAAGAAGGGTTTTACTATCTTCTGAGTACATACATACAAGAAATTTGTGGCAATATTGTTCAAGAAGAACAATAGGAGAAATATTCATAGTTTTAAGAACTAAATTTTGGTGGCTAGTAGAGTAATATTGATTACTCTGTGCTGGAGCTCTTTTCACTCTTTCAGAAATTATTTGAGCAGAAAATCTGATCATTAAGCAAATCTTGCTTTTTGTGCTATAAAATAACAGAAATTCAGAAGGATTCTTTTCCTATTAGTAGCAGATTTCCTTTTATTAAACCAGCTATGTCTACACCCTCTTAAAAGCCTTCAAAAAGAAAGGTCATTCTTCTGATGCTTTACTTCACTGCACAAACATACTTACATTATTCTTCATAACAAATTGGCTCCGTTTCTAGCTGAAGCCTTATATCTTTCCTTTTTTTTCATATAGCCTTCTTGTTATTTTCAGTATCACTGCAAGCCAGATTTTATTCTTTTATCTTCTTCGCTTCATCACAATATTTACTGTTGTGTCTTTACTTCACTACTATTTATTAACCTAACAGATGCCAACTCTAGACTGAACACAAAACAAGATGTTTTCAATAAATAGTTCAATTTATTGTTGCAACTCTCTTACCATCATCACTCCTCACATGCTCTGCCTTATTTCTCCAAATTTTCTGATATTCAACAAAGGAAATAAAACAAACCTCATCAGTGGTGGGATTCAAAAGTTTTTACTACCAGTTCTGTGGGCATGGCATGGTGTGTGTGGCATGGCTTGGTGTGTGTGGCATGGCTTGGTGGGTATGGCAGGGTAAGGATGTTGTAAAATCTCCATTCCCTCCCTACTCCAGGGGAAGGTTACTGCAAAATCCCCATTTCCTTCCAATCAGCTGGGACTCAGGAGGCAAAGAATAGATGGGTGGTAGATGGGTCAGTCAGAGGTGGTATTTACCAGTTCTCTGAACTACTCAAAATTTCTGCTACCGGTTCTCCAGAACTGGTCAGAACCTGCTGAATACCACCTCTGAACCTCAGGTATCTCAGTTTTGAAAGACATGTATGCATACTATGAAATGCATCAATCTTGACTTTGCACAAAGAAAATGGGAAATGAAGGGAATCCCCATTTTACTCTATACCCAAGGTACATTAATCATGTTTGAATGTTGTTGAGATTTTTTAAGCAATTAAAGGAAGTAGGAAACTGAATTACATTAAGATCACTGTTGTACCAATTCTTCTCTCAAGGACCATTGGGTCCCTACACACACATACACGCAAAACCTCTAAATAGCATTTTTCACATTGTTGTACAAAGCTAAGGGAATGTCCTCAACTTTGTCATCTTGATCTTCCCTACAACATCTTTAATCTGAGATATTACTCATCACACAGATGTCCTTTCTCTTTCACAATGTTTTATAATATTGCCTTTCTGATCAGAAAGGATAGATTTTCAATATTTCTCTGTTACTTGCTTATGGTCATAATCAGATATTTCTTTCTTGGATGGAAAGAAAAAAGACCATGAAAGAATTCATTGTCAGTTTGCTTCCTTTTCAATGAAACCACTTCATGATAACTTAATATATATACTATTAAGCCCCTTTTGGGAGAGGGGGCGGTATAAAAGTCCAAAATAAAGTAAAGTAAGTAAAGTATTAAAAGTCTTGTGTCTGTTTGTAGTTATCAGTTGGGCAAAATGTTGCATCATAGGGCAACAATTTTTAATCAACACACTTCAAATTGGCTAACTCAGAGAATGACAAAATCTGTTTTTTCCATCAAATTGAAATTTGGCAAATTTGGGGCTAATTCAATGCTGCAATGCTACCACGCTGCCATGGTCTGATGTGGTCACACGATTGTCATTTCCAATGCTCCCTGACAGCTTCCCACAAGATTGATCAAGATTGCCTACATTCCCTGCTAGTTTCCCTAACAAAACAAAAATCTTGCTTATATGGGAAGCTTGCAGGGAGAAATGACAATAAGAAAGTCACCAGGGAAGATTGCAAATTGCTTGGGTGAGTCTTCACTAGCCTCTCTGCACTCACAACTTGGGCAAGGAAGGGAGGGGGGTGGGAGGGAGGGAGGGGGCGAGGAAGGAAAGAAGGAAGGAAGGAAGGAAGGAAGGAAGGAAGGAAGGAAGGAAGGAAGGAAGGAAGGAAGGAAGGAAGGAAGGAAGGAATGTTTCCAATCTTTTCTCCTAGAGTCTAACAAGAAAAGTCAAGGTGAAAGCTGATGGGAAGTCAGGAATAGCTGCTGTTCCCAATTATTTTTTCCCCTGCCTGTGGTTTCTCCAGTAAGAAAATATCTCTGAAATAATGATTCAACTGATCATTCATTGCCTAAGTCTATTCTATAAAGATACACTACCTGATTTTGTATAATGATGAATCTTGGAGTTTCTATGTAATCAAATGTAGCTTTTAGCAAATCAAACTGAATGAAAATTAAATTTAAAAACGTAACAACTTTTAATCCAAAATGGAGAGTAGGAAAAAGTGCAAAATACTCATTTCTTGTCTGTATTATTGCTAACAGGAAAGGAAAAGATTAAAAAATGAAGTTTCATGAAATAATACAATATATGGCAAGACTAATAGCCATGTGTGTGTGTATTTATTCCAAGATCAGCAGAAGTGGAAATTATCAATTTGTATACTCTACTATCGAATATATAACCTGTAACAATAAAATGCAGAGAAGAATTATTTTCAGTAGCATATTCTATGAAAAGTTTTTTTATAATGGCCAGGATGAAATATTAGCAGAAATATCATATTCTATTAGGCTTTTATCACACATAAAGGTAAAATGTTACCCCTAACATTGTATTACTTACCATTAATCTGGTACAGAAATAATACAATTTTCATTACAACCATAATTGGACAGGATAACCTTGATTCAGAGATATTAAACTTATTAATGTGGCAACATTAGTAAGTGATGTCATTTATGTTATTGCAACCAAATTCTTCCACAATTTCTGTGCTTTATTTATGTATTCATCAAATTTAGATGCACGCAACTCTGCAAAGACTGGCATACAACATTAACAACAGAAGGAACAAGAGAATAAAAAAAGAACAATGTTAAGAACAGGATATAAAACATACATTCTAAAAAATGACTTGCCACCCACACAACAAAGATCTGAAGAAAAAGCCAATTTTTTCAAATACTTTTTAAACATAATATCTGGAGATGATCCTGTTCAGGAAGGCAGGGTTGTGACAGCAACCTGCTTCCTAGATCCCATCAGATAAGATTGTTTAATCAATGAGATCTGGAACATATCCATCCTTCTTGATCATGATCAGAAATTATCAGGCAGTCTCTCAAATAACCAGATCCTCTGCCATGTAGGACTGTATAGGTTGTAACTAGCACCTTAAACTGCACTCAGAAGCCAACTGGCAAGAATTGCATCTCCTGGAGCAACGTTGATACAAGACATTGTGGTATGCTGTTTAATGCATACACCACTGCATTCTGGAAAAGCTGCAGCATTTGAGTGCTGTTTAAGACCATATCCATGTTGTACACATTGCAATAACCAACATATTGCCTAAGGAATTCTGGGAGTTGAAGCCCACTCATCTTAAAGTTCCCAAATTTGAGAAACACAGATCTACAAGCATTCTCTCCACTCACCTTTGTGTGAGGGCAGGTTGGTGGGAAAGAAATAAGCCCAATTCATTTTCAGTCCCATGGAATGATAAACAGAACCATAGAGATTGCTTCAGAAGTTCCTGGTGTTAGGAAATACTAAGAGAAAAGTCATAATTTTTTCCTGGGCAAATAGAAACTATGAAATACATAAAGAAATACAAAGAGATAACTTGAAAATTATAATTTCTCTCTCTTTTTTTGCCATTCACTCTAAGCTCCTGTTGACATTATGCATACAGGCTGTAGCTGCATGTATTACAGGTGAAACTCGAAAAATTAGAATATCGTGGAAAAGTTCATTTATTTCAGTAATGCAACTTAAAAAAGGTGAAACTAATATATGAGATAAGACTCATTACATGCAAAGCAAGATAGTTCAAGCCGTGATTTGTCATAATTGTGATGATTAAGGCTTATAGCTCATGAAAACCCAAAATCCATAATCTCAGAAAATTAGAATATTAGAATATTACATGCAATCAATAAAACAAGGATTGTACATAGATACAATACAATATCGGACCTCTGAAAAGTATAAGCATGCATATGTACTCAGTACTTGGTTTGGGCCCCTTTTGCAGCAATTACTGCCTCAATGTGGTGTGGCATGGAAGCTATCAGCCTGTGGCACTGCTGAGGTATTACGGAAGACCAGGATGCTTCAATAGCGGCCTTCAGCTCTTCTGCATTGTTCGGTCTCATGTCTCTCATCTTTCTCTTGGCAATGCCCCATAGATTCTCTATGGGGTTCAGGCCAGACAAGTTTGCTGGCCAATCGAGCAAAGTAATCCCAGTAATTGAACCAGGTTTTGGTGCTTTTGGCAGTGTGGGCAGCTGGAAAATGAAGTCAGCATCCCCATAAAACTCGTCTGTGGAAGGAAGCATGAAGTGCTCCAAAATCTCCTGGTAGACGGCTGTGTTGACCCTGGTCTTTTTTTTAAAAAAACAAAGTTTTATTGGTTTTTTTAAAGATTTACAGGGAAAAAGGTAATGGAAAGGTTACAAATTTTGGCAGTTGCGATGTACGGTAGGTGCCCCCTCCCTCCATACTCGTAGTATACATTTACACAAAATTCATTAATAAGTAGTAACATATAGTCAGCATATGAATTCAGTTAATAATTTCGATCAGTTTATGTCAGGTAGATTTTCTTGTTCATTTTTGTGATCTGAGCTTTCTCGGTATTGCCCCATCTCCCCCCGCCGACAGAGCTCCGGCCCCTCCCGTGTCCTGCATGTCTGTTGTAGGATCATTTGGTTTTTCTAGGAGTACTTTATTTTTTTCCATAAAGGCCTGTGCCTCTATGGGTGTATTAATTCTAACTCTTGTCTCCTCCCAGAATATTAGCATACCTTCAGGCATCAGCCATCTGAACCACACCCCCTTCTGGTATAATTTATTCGCTAATTGCGAATAGCTTTTTCTTTTTTCCCTCACTTTCTTGGGGATCTGTTTCAGAATGGTTATTTCCCTATCTTGGTATGTCAAAGCTTGCCCCCTTTGTGCACTCAGAATTTCATCTCTTGTGCTTTTTCTGAGAAATTTAATGTGTACCTCCCTGGGTACGTTATGTGTTCTAGCATAAGCTGAGTTCACTCTATAAACCAAATCTATTTCCCACCCCATCTGTTGTTTCTCTTTCTGGATGTATTCAGCCAAAATACTTGTCATAATGTCCCTTATATTTTCGTCATCTGTCTCCAACACGTTTTGAAATCTAAGGTAAAAGGACATTCTCTCAAATTCTATTTTCATCTGTTGGGTATCAAGTTCTTTGTTCCCCTTCTGCACCCCTTCCATCCCCTCCCTCATCTCAGCCGTCCCCCCCCCCTCCAAAAGATCCAGTCTCTGTGAGTTTTTGTTGATTTGGGTCTGGTTCTCTTTAATTTCTTCTTTCATCTCCTTTAGTTGTTTTTTTATTTCCTCTTGACCCTGTAAAAGTTGCTGAAACATTTGTTGAAACTCCGTCTCTGTAGTTTTAGGTTGCATCAAAGCTGTTATCGTTGATTGTGTACTAGGACTAGATGTTGCAGATGTCGGGGCAGAGGCAGCAAAGCCAGGCTTTCCAGGGGGTGGTTTTTTAGGAGACATTGTTTGTGGAATAGAGAGTTCAGTCAGTACAGGGAGTGATCAGTCAGAGAGGTAGAACAGCCAGGAGAGTCCAGGAGACAGAAGGTCCAGGCAGTAGAGGATTTTTCTAATCACTCTGGCAATAGAGTAAAGTTTTTCACTCCAGGGAGTTCAAAAGGTAGCAATCAACAAGAGATTTGTCTGAGTAGCACGGAGACAAAGACCGGAAGCCTGAAGTTTTAAAGGTGGAGTCAGGTTTCACAGTTCATAAAGACAACGGAAGTGTGCCATCTTGCCCTGCCAGCTTTAGGTTTAGAGGCATAATAAAGTTTTCAAAGTTTCCAAAGTTTCCAGATCATCATTATGTTATGAAGTTAAATCTGAAAATTTACTTTTAGTAAGGGTGTGACATCATTGGTTGGCTCTCCCCCTTCTCCTTCCCCTGGGGCTGAGAGCAAAATTGTTTCAAGCTGCCTGTCCGAGGGGGGGGAAATCCCCCTCTCTCCAGCCGCGCCTCTCCAAGTCAAGCCGAAAGGAGGAAATTTAAACTACTGACAGTTTCTCCAACTTGGTAAAGGGAATGGAAGGGAGTTTTTGCCTCACCGCCTTCTGTTCGCTTATTCTCCGCACAGCCTCGCAGCGAAGACGCCGGAGCGTCTCCCCATCATGCTCCCCAGCGCCTGGAGCGAGGCGGGGGGGGCCCACCAGCCGCCGCCGATCCCGGGAATCCCCTGTGGTGCCGCCCCACCGGCAGGAGCCTCTACGGGGCGTCCTGTGTCCCCCAAGGAGTGGGGAGCCCACCGGGGAAGCGCGAGGCGAGCAAGCCGCCGGAACCGGAAGTTGACCCTGGTCTTAATGAAGCACAATGGTCCAAAGTCCTATTGCTCAGTGGTCCAAAGTCCTCTTTTCTGATGAGAACAACTTTTGCCAAAAGCACCAAAAGCTGGTTCAATGACTGTGGGATTACTGTGCTTGATTGGCCTCTCCATTCTTCCTCCATACTCTGGGTCCTTGGTTTCCAAATGAGATGCAAAAATTGTGTTCATACTTTTGCAGTAATATTGCTTAAAAGTTACAAAAATTGAGAGCTGCATTTTTTTTTAAAAAAGAAACGAAACAAAGATGTTGCAGTTCTTTAATCCAATGCCTGCTAAGGAGGGGAGCAAAATATTTGTGGTATGGAGATGTTTTATGTTGAAATGTGTGCTACCGTATCTTCATATCATTTGAGCCTTGGTCACATTGGGTTAGTACTGTTCAACAGTCAATGATATGCAGATAGCATAGAATCTTGCATTCACTGCACATATCCTGACTATTGACAAAAGTCACTGATAATTTTTTGTAAGAGATTGAAACTTAAAATTGATTGTTTAGAGAGTAAAACCTGGACCAGAGACTAATTTCCCAATCCTTCTCTCCAATTATTGGTTTTATTTAAATTCATGTTGCAAAGCTGTTTGAAAAGAAGAAAAATCCTAGCTCAAAGTTTAAGCTGAAAAGTATTCTATGAGAGTCTTTTAGGCAGACACCAGCTTTGTTTAAGATTTAAGGCAGTTCTTTAATATTCCTGGAACGTAGAAATTAAAACGAAGTTAATGCATCACATGTTTTTTACTGAGACTAAGATCATAAACTAGGATGTGCTGGCTTTGGAATCATACAAAATGCAAGTTTGCTAATTACAGTTTCATGGCTGAACCTCTCATCAGGTTTATTACATACAGGATAAGATTATGTAAAAGTTGTTAATACTTTGTTAACTTCAGCATTAAAACCCTTGTATGTTCAGGGGAAGAAAATGACTCTTAAGATACTGTAATGGTAGTTAGGGAAGAAGGTAAAATTTCAGGTGGGGGAATCAACATGTATTATTTATTTAATGAGAAGATATCCATCTTAATCTGGAGGAGAAGGAGCAATTCAAGACAGATTATATAGAAGATGAATGTGCACATTTATTATTAAATTCTTGGAATATGTCATCTGAGTGTAATTGTTTTCTTTTAGATAGAACATTCTTTTTACATGTGCATAGTGTGATAACATTAGCTTCATCCCAGCCCACTTGATCTGGAAGTAATAAAATTATTGATTTGGAATGGAACTGTCTTATTCCAGCACAATATGAACTGAATTCCAATACGAAATAATTCTTAACATTCATATACTCCACTTGTACATTCACAAACTGCATTCTTAAATCATTTACTTAGCAGGAAATCCATTGAACAAACTGGAACCTGAATGGGTAGGATGTTTTGAAAATATAAATTTAATCCCGGCAAACATAGGAAGGCAATATTAGTAAAAAAAAAATCTGTCATATGCAATTTTTGTCACCTATGATCAGTGGTGGGTTTCAAATCCCGTTCCAACTGGTACGATTGGAACAGGGCCAGCAGCGTCATGGACGCACACAGCACGCGCATGCATCTTAGCACCCCCATGACACTCCAGCTACTCCACGGACTGTCGCGCAGGCGCTGAATGCGCCATGCACCTGCACGGAAGCGCAGAAGCCTTTAAACACCAGTAAGGAGCTCAGACGGGAAGATGGGCCCTCTGAAGCATTGGAACGGAACAGTATCTGGTGCTCTGGACTGGCTCCGGTACAAGCGTACAGGAGTGTACCGCCTGCAACCCACCACTGCCTATGACCCTATATATAACTTTCTCAGATGCACAATTTTTATAGCAAATAACTTATTATACCTTCGATAGTGCAAAAGCAATAGAACAGTTTTATGTTCCAAAAACGAAGTTTAAGGAGTTTTAATGAATGGATACAGAGCCTTTTGAATATATATTTTTTCCATGCTGGATAGGATATGCTGTATCTCTGTGTGTGATTGAAAGAGAGAAAAGAAAGGAAATTTTGCACTTGCTTTATGGAAGTAATTTTATTTTTCCCTACATGCAATAAGAACATTTGAAAGCTAAAGCTGAATGGAGAATTAACCATCCTCAAACTGAAATTCTGGATTGTAATTTGTGACCTGCATACAAATTACAGACATAAGAATAAGCACCTTACTTATTCTAAACTTCACTTTCCCAGAGATATTTAAAAAACTTTTGTAAGATGTAGTTTTAAGGAGTAAGTGTTCCATTTTGTTCCTCTGACATAGTATATATTTGTGCAAACCAGCCAGTATATTTATACTGGCAAAGAAAAGCATTTGGGGAAGCATCTGTAAAAGGTTGTAAAAGCCTGATATATAGAAGACTATATTTTGGCCTTGAATAGCCTCAAAGAATATAGGGATGCAGTGGTTCAGTGGCTAAGACACTGAGCTTGTCAATCACAAATGTCGGCAGTTCGGTGGTTCAAATCCTTAGTGCCGCGTAACAGAGTGAGCTCCTGTTACTTGTCCAGGCTTCTGCTAACCTAGCAGTTCGAAAGTATGTTTTAAAAAATGGACTTCTTCACCACACTCACTCCAAAAAAAGGACATAAAAACATATCACATATGAAATATCTTTTTCCAGCCTTGAGAGGAAGTACGCTTGGAATAAGTAGAAAAATAGGAACCACCTTTGGTGGGAAGGTAACAGGGTTCTGTGTGCCTTCGGCATTTAGTCATGCTGGCCACATGATCACAGAGACATCTTCGGACAGTGCTCGCTCTTCAGCTTTCAAACGGAGATGAGCACCACCCCCTAGAGTCAGGAACAACTAGCACATCTGTGCAAGGGGAACCTTTACCTTTAGCCTCCAAGAAGATGTGACTCCCTAAAAGTGAACAACTTACGACTGCTTATTTTAGACATCATTTCTTCCATGCCTGTGTTTAATACTACAACAAATAAGTGGTTTCTTTTTATTTTCAGGATAATATTAAAATACACCAACCATCTCTCTTTACTAGGCTATGACCATAAGCACAATAGCTATAGAATTGTGATGTTGGACTTCTTCACCACACTCACTCCAGAAAAAAGACATAAAAAACATATCACATATGAAATATCTTTTTCCAGACTTGAGAGGAAGTACGCTGGTTTATTCCATCCTTGGAATAACACAGAGCTGCTTTGAGGAAGTGTTGGTATGAGTGTTCTCTCTGTCTGAATGCTTTGCTTTTGTCACGTGGATTATTGTGTCGTGTTGTGTTTCTTTCCAAATTATTTTCAGCATAGCCCTTACAGGGATCACTTCCATTTCTGCTGTGTTTGGCTGAGAATGGATGTGACTCAGATGCTGGGTGGAAATAGCACATAATGAAAAGAGTCCCTTTCTTTTCTGCTCAGGAGAGTACCAGGAGGTGCCAATTGCAATGGGAATATTGTTACTGGATTGCAGCCTTCATCTCTTTTACTAAGCCAGCTTCATGTTTTCCTTTTGTTAATAGCAATGAACTTCTGTTTTAGGTATAAAGCAAAGTAGAGACTGGTAGGAAGAAAGGAGAACTCTCCACTCAACTCTTTTTCAGATTTTCAGTTCAGCTGAAATACATGATCAGCCTGTTTTGTATTGGTTTTTTTTTAAAAAATCTTTGTTCCCTCAAGCTCTCCTGGTATGGAATGCTTATTTATTTGGGAATTAATCAGTTTGCTTATTAGACTAATAGCAAAACTGCCAGCTACGCCACACAAACAGATATTAAATATTTGTATTTATTAGTTTGTCAAACATGTACAATATAGCAAGTATAAATATAAACACGGATATGAATGAAAGAAATGAATACAAATAGATGGGGACAGTAGGACAGGGACGGTAGGCATGCTGGTGTGCTTATGCACGCCCCCTTTACAGACATCTTAGGAATGGGGTAAGCTCCATAGTAGACAGTTTAAGGTTGAAGCTGTGGGAGTTAGAGGACGTAACAATGGAGTCAGGTAGACCTTTCCAGGCATTGACCACTCTGTTGCTGAAGTCATATTTTCTGCAATCAAGTTTAGAGCAGTTTACCTTGAGTTTGTGTCGATTGTTTGCCCGTGTATTATTCAGGTTGAAGCTGAAGAAGTCATTAACAGGGAAGACGATGTAGCAGACAGTTTTGTGTACTGTGCTTAGATCACATCGCGTACGGCGCAGTTCCAGATTGTCCAAGCAATCGAATTTAAAATTAAATGTAAAGCAATTTAATTTTAAATTAAATAGAGATATTTAATTTTAAATCAAGGCTAGAACGTTCTAAGGTGCAGAAGTAACATCAGATGGGTTGTGAATTGTTCCTCTAGCAGAGTGCTTTTCAAACTTAGCAACTTTAAGATGTGTGGACATCAAATCCCAGAATTCCCCAGATAGCTCTGGTCCAAGTAGAACAAGGCTGTCAAACTTGCGACCCATGAGACAGATGCGTCATGCACTAGCCAACCCCCAGTTTAGTGAAGGGGAAAAATAACGATAAATCATGTGATGATGCCGTGACGATGCACATTTGACACCCTTGAAGTCGAAGAAGTGCAGATCATGACTACCAGCATAAATACCCATTTTCCTTTCTTAGCAGCCTTTTACTCTTCACTAAACCGGGCGTGGGTGTGGGCATGACCAGCGCTTCACACATTCGGCCCACGGACTGCGAGTTTGACAGCTCTGCACTCAGGAGGAAAAGGACTGGAAGGACCAATATTGTCTGGTCAGCAGCTAGCTTGGTGACCAATAGTTTTACATGCACGTACTATAAGAGTGCTGAATACTTTTATTAGACTACATGGGGAAGGTGAACAGTACCAAGTTGGTTTGGCTTTCTCATATATCAATCACACTTTGTTTGTATTATTCTGGGGCAGTTGGCTTTCCACAAATCCAAATATCAACCTTTAAAAAATTATTTCCCCTATGTAAATACTGAGGTTGGCAGTCCTGTGCTTACTTATCTCAATAGATTCGCCTTTAAAAAGATGCATGCCTTATTTATTATAAAGTTGAAATACACAAAGTTGCA
The DNA here is from genome assembly GCF_964273705.1 of Natrix helvetica. Taxonomy (NCBI): domain Eukaryota; kingdom Metazoa; phylum Chordata; class Lepidosauria; order Squamata; family Natricidae; genus Natrix; species Natrix helvetica. Next base: position 72,226,753 of record NC_138551.1, read on the forward strand.
ATAAGGTAAACACATACGTATTGCATAGGTAATTTTACACCATTCATGACAGCAAACTCATAAGGTCTTATGTTTTAAACATGATGGACAAACCTTAAGCATTATTCCACTATCAAAAGTCCCAAAATCTGAATTAAATTTTGCAGGATTCAATAAGCCAGGGTGTCAAACTCACATCGTCACTGCAGAGTCACATGACATATTGGGACCTTTTTACTCTTCACTAAACCGGGCGTGGGTGTGGGCGTGACCAGCGCTTGACACATTCGGCCCATGGACTGCGAGTTTGACAGCTCTGCATTAAGCCATCAAATAATGCTGTAGTTAATATATAACAATGCAAATTTTTACCCTGTAGTATATATTTGCCTTTAAACTCACGTGTAATGCAAAGGAAGTTGTAGAAAGTATAATATTTATTGATTCCAAAAATAATGCAATAATACTATTGTTCAAAAAAAGGAAATTTGACAAAATATTTAGAGCCAGAATGGATTTTAAAAATTAGAGGAAGCTGCAACATCTCCCCTGTTTATATGTTTTGGCATGCCATTTGATTTAGTTTCATATATGTATTATCTTGAAATAGAATTTAAACAGTCCAGGATGGACTGGGATTTTGAATGCTCTTTTGGATCAATAACCTTTGTGTCATATTTCTTTAGTGATATCTAATCTGAAGCACACCATAATCCAGCAGAAAATAACATTTTATTGTAAAATGACAGTTGGATTTAATTATAACTAATTTTTACTTGGATCCAATCCTTAAAACCAATTTTCTCTTAAAATGATGCCATTTTCTTTCAAGCTGCTGTTTTGATGGCTGCATATTAAGAAAGGTAATTACAATCAATATACAGAGAAATGAATAGAATATTTAGAGGTAGGTAGAATCCTCTTCATTTTCGAGGCTAACCTTGGCAATCTGTATCTTTTCTTCTCAGTTTCTAATGTTTAAAGTGGCAAAAATTATTTATAGTGTATGAAAAGCTAACTTCTGAGTGAAATCAATACGGCAAACAGAATAAAGATGGAACATGAATGATATATAAGATAATCATAGAATTTAAGAGTTAGAAGAAATCTTAATCATTTTGTCCAATGTTTCCCAACCGTGCCATCTTTAGGATGCATGGATTTCAATTCCCAGAATTTTCCAGCCACCTGGGAATTCTAGAAGTTGAAGTCTACATTTCTTAAAGTGTGCCAAGGTTAAGAAATACTTATTTAGTCCCCTCCCTGTAAAATAATAGAGTTGAAAGGGACCTTGGAGGTCTTCTAGTCCAACTCCATGCTCAGGCAGGAAATGGTTGTACAATCTCTGCTTTAAAATGTCCAGTGTTGGAACATTCACAACTTCTAGAGGCAAGTTGTTCCACTGGTTAATTGTTCTAACTGTCAAGAAATTTATCCCTTAGCTCTAGACAGCTTTTCTACTTGATGGGTTTCCATCCATTGATTCTTGTCCTATCTTCAAGTACTTTGGAGAATAGCTTGACTCCCCTCTTCTTTGTGGCAATCCCTGAAATATTAGAATACTGCTATGTCACCCCTAGTCCTGCTTTTCATTAAACTAGACATACCCAATTCCAGCAACTGTTCTTTTAGCCTTCAATCCCCTAATCATCTTTGTTGCTCTTCTCTGCACCCTTTCTAGAGTCTCAATATCTTTTTTACACCATGGTGACCAAAACTGGATACAATATTCCAAGTGTGGTCTTACCAAGGCATTATAAAGTGATATTAATATTTCACATGATCTTGAGTCTATCCCTCAATCAATGCCACATAGAACTGTTAGCTTTTTTGCCAGCTGCAATACACTGCTAATTCATTTTTAAGAGATTGTCCATTAGGACTCCAAGGTCCGTCTCTCAATTACCACTATTGAGCCAGGTACCACCTAAACTATACATGTGCATTTTCTTGCCTAAATGTAGACCCTTACTTTTTCATCATTGAGTTTTATTTTGCTAGATAGCGCCCAATGTTCAAATCTGTCAAGATCCTTCTGTATCTTAAGCCTATCTTCTGGAGTATTGATTATTCCTGCCATTTGATGAGTTACCCATCTATCCCCTCATCAAAATCAGAGTGCTGGGCCTAAAACAGAGCTTGGGGTACCCCGCTGCATACTTCCCTCCATGTAGATGCAGTTCCACTGAGGACTGCATGTTGAGTGCAATTGGTCAGCCGGTTATAAATCCATCTGGTAGTGATGCTGTCGAACGCACATTTTTCTATTTTATCAAGTAGTATGTTGTGGTCTACTTTATCAAATGCCTTTCTGAAGTCCAAGTACATTATATCCACAGCATTCCTCTGGTATACTAATTTTGTCACTTTGTCAAAGAATGCAATAAGATTTGTCCGGCATGATCTGTTTATGATAAACCTAAACTGGCTTTTGGTTATGACTTTGTTTGCCTCTAGGTTTTTGCTGATTTATTGCTTGATTATCTTTTTCAGAATCTTCTAGGTATTGCAGTTAGGCAGATAGTAATCCACAACTCTACGATTCCAACTAATGGCCCTCCAGTTTGTTTAAACACCAGCAAAGGAGAGTTCACTATCTTCTAATGAACACTGATCCACTGTTGGAACAACTAATATTTTTAAGCATCTTTTTCTGATGTTCAACCAAAGTCTGCAGTATTTCTTAATCATTTAAATGCCTTGTCTTCTGGAAGACATCTAAACAATTGTATACAGTGTTCTGAATGAAGCCCTTAAAAACAGATCTTAGATCTCTATATATAATCTCTAGTTCTTCTGACCATTTCTTTGAGGGCAATCCACAGCCTGTAAAATAAACATGGGTTTTCACCCTCATTAGTACCCACCAGCATTGTATTGTTCAGGATTTGGGAGGGCAATAAATTCCAAGTACAGTATGTTTGTTTAGCAAGTCACAGAGTTTAACCCTTCTACAGTAAATGATAGATAATCTGCAAGTGCTTTTAATAACTGCTAGATATCTTGTAATAGACTTTCTGTTGGCCCTTTAAGATATAAGCACAACTATGGTTAGTAAGCCTGTCTTTATTGTAAGGTTGTAAACAGAGTCTTGCAAAAATCAAAGTATTTTTCCCCTTTTCCTTTTACTGACCGGAAAGAACAATGCCTCTTGCAATGACACAATGGCTCAAAAGTAGCATCATCTTCTGACTTGCTTTCCTTCAGTTATGAAGTCAAAATAATTTGATATTAGAGGTATAAGGAAAAAAACATATTCAGTAGATGATTAAGAAATACAAGCTTAGCAGTACATAGAAAATATTGATTACTTTACACTCTGACTGAAAATGCTCTGTAAAATCTATCTTCCTTATTCTCTCATAATGATGTAACATGGCACTTTCAGAAATATAGAAATATATAGAGAAGAAAGTAACCTTGAAGAGTGTAAAGATCTAAAGATTAAAGCCGATGAGGCCAAAATAGAGAGAGCCATTATGTCAGAGTAGATCAGGTCCTTTCCCAAGACACCAAGAGAAAGGCCATGTCTTCATGGACTCTGAAAATTAGGAGGAAAAGGCTTAGAATTTGAACCCTGAAATATTAGACCTACTATATAAACATTTTGACTTGTGGGTCATGCAGCAAGAAAATCATATGTGTATGTGTATGTATGGCTTTATTCTTGTTGATATTAAAGAGTCTATCCTAGCACAATTATGTCTAAGACTCTTGATATTGAATATAGGTTATTTTTATATGCAGTGGTATAATGATGAGATTTGATAATTATGCAAGGTCACTATGAAGCATCTTACAATTATATTGCAAAATCTATTGGTAATACTATTGGAATAAGTCTAATTTGTTGCGAATCAGACTGCATACACATTTTATAATGAATATAAGTAAATAAAATATACTTCAATGCAGCAGTCCCCAACCTTTGTAGCTTGACAGCCTGGCTTGGGGGTTGTTAGATATTAACATATATCGGAGGAAGTCTCCTCTCTGGTCCGCTGCTACAGCGGGAAACAGGTATCGCTCTGATTGGTCGAGAGGCGTACCCGAGTACTATAAAAGGGGAACCCTCCGCCACAGAGCAAGCTGGATCACTACTACTATTAATAAAGAGCTGCTAGGTCACTTCGTGTCCCCAGTCTGTTCTCTCATTGCCCAGATCTAACATTGGCAACGAGGGTGGGATCGAGAGACAGATAGGATGAAGAACGCTACTCCAGAATCTCCGGATTTGATCCAGCCCAGGAATTCGGCAGAAATTCCGGCAGCCATCTCGGTCAACGCAGCGCGGCAAATTCAAACGAGAGAAAATGGCGATGCACACTCCCCCCGCTCCATTCGACCCAGCGAACGACGAGTGGGAAGCCTTCATGATTCGCTTCGAGTGTTTTCTCGAAGCGAACGAATACACGGGGATCACCGACGCCCGGAAGAAAAACATCTTCCTCGGCTACTGCGGGAAAGAAGTCTTCAACACGGCCAGAGACCTCACCGCGCCTACTCCAATACAGGCAGTATCATGGACGGCGTTGCAACAGGCTCTACAGACCCATTACGCGCCAAAACCTTCCCACCATGTTTGCCGCAAGGAATTCAACACGCGGAACCAGAAAGCGGGAGAATCCATCAATCAATATGTTGCAGCCCTGCGTAAAGCAGCAACTCACTGCGAGTTCAGGGATCTGGACGAGCATATCTTAGCGCAGCTTATCTGTGGGTTAAGAGACATTTCACTACAAAAGAAGCTGTTGGCAAACCCGAATTTAACCCTACAGATAGCTCTAAACGAAGCAAGAGCGTCAGAGTCAGCAGAGAAATCATCGGTAACCATACAACGAGGTTTCAGCGTAAACCAGCCAGTACCAAGGCAAACCAGAGTTCACTACGAGGACACAAGCCCCGACTATGAGGATCCCGAGTTCGAGGACAGTCACCTGATGCGGAGCAGTCACATGAGGCCTGGGGGGAGACCTGGATTCCGTTTGCCGCCCTGCGCAAGTTGCGGAGGGAATCACCCCAGGTCTACCTGTAGGTTCAGGAACGTTGTTTGTTCGCACTGCAACAAACGTGGGCACATCGCACGAGTGTGCCGGAGCGAAGTCCCTGCCTCACGGCAGCCACCCATGTACCGCCAACAGAAGCCCAACCCAGGGGCTTGGCGAAATCAAAAAGGGCGCCCAGAGAGAAATCCACAAGTGTTTACCCAGAGAGAAAATTCCCAAAGAGCTGAGCGAGCGTATCCCCAGAGAGATTACACACAAGGAGCTGAGCGAGCGTATTCCCAGAGAGACTACACACAAAGAGCTGAGAGAGCGTTCTATCAAGACACTCAACGAGAGTATTTTCAGGATACAGATGATGAGATAGAGTTGACCCAGAGAGAGGAATTGCGAACGTATCTCACAACAATAAGCCAGGTCCGCACCAAGCGGCCTAAAAAGCTGAAAGTCACAGTCCTCTTGGAGGGCTCACCTTGCGAGCTGGAAGTTGACACAGGATCATCCCTGACGATCATTTCATGGGCATCCATGAAACAGGCTATCCCAAGCCTCAAAAAGAGCCAACTACGCGTTCCAGACATCCTGCTACGAGACTACCAGGGGAACCGAGTCCCCACTGTAGGCCAAGGCACGTTCCAGATCCGTTTCAAGGACATCGTAGCCCAGCTGCCCGTGACCATCGCCAGCGCACCATTACAAAACCTCCTAGGACTGGATTGGTTTGAATCCTTGGGGCTAGAAGTCACCGGAATCAACGCCGTGGAAAACAGCAGCGCTGAGCAGATCTTTAAGGAGTTCGAGGATGTGTTCAGCCCCGGTCTTGGTAAATATGTGGGTAAACCGATTTCATTCAATTTAGACCCCAAAGTGGCGCCAATCCGACTTAAACCGAGACAAGTGCCTTTTGCACTCCGCCCAAAAATAGATAAGGAAATAGATAAGTTAGTGGAGCAAGGAATCCTTGAGCCGGTGGATCACGCGCGCTGGGAAACGCCCATCGTGACCCCAGTCAAACCAGATGGATCAGTCCGCATCTGCGCGGACTATAAATGCACAATTAATGTCGCGCTACAACAAAGCGCATATCCTGTGCCTGTAGTACAGCACTTATTGCACTCGTTGGGGCCAGGAAGGGTATTTGCAAAATTAGACATGGCACAAGCTTACCAGCAGCTGCCCGTTGATAGCGCCACAGCGGAGGCCCAAACTATAGTGATGCATAGAGGAGCATTCAAATGCAACCGGCTACAATTCGGTGTGAGTATTGCTCCAGGATTGTTCCAGAGCGTCATGGAACGACTTTTGCAAGGGATACCGGGAGTCGTCCCCTATTTTGACGACATCTTGGTGTCCGCTGCAAACGAGGAGCAATTAAATAAAAGAGTCAGAACTGTTTTGGCCAGAATCAGAGAAAAGGGTCTCCGCCTCAAAAAGGAAAAATGCCAAATTAACGTGCCTAGCGTAGAATTCCTGGGTTATAGAATCGATGGTCAGGGAATACACCCCACTTCAAAGAAAATTAAGGCGATCCAGGACGCCCCCACACCACAGAATCAGACCGAGTTGCAGGCCTTCCTCGGACTACTTAACTTCTACAGCGTTTTTCTGAGACAGAAGGCGACCGTTGCTGAGCCACTACACCGTCTACTCCAGAGGAACACACCATGGAAATGGGGACGATCCGAAGCAGCAGCTTTTGCCGGAGTAAAACGCCTGCTCACCACTGACTCACTGTTAGTCCAATACAGCCAGACACTACCGCTGGTATTGACCTGCGACGCATCACCTTTTGGAGTCGGCGCAGTCCTCAGCCACCGGATGCCCGACGGAAAAGAAGCACCCATCGCCTTCTACTCCAGGACTCTTTCATCGGCCGAGAGGAATTACAGCCAGATGGACAGGGAAGCGCTAGCTGCTGTAGCTGGAGTAAAACGTTTCCACGAATACCTCTACGGCCGCGATTTTGAACTGATTACAGATCACAAACCGCTGTTGGGACTTTTGGCGGGAAACCGCCCCACTCCAGTCTCCCTTTCTCCACGCATGACCAGGTGGACTGTTTTCCTGGCTGCGTACTCATACAAATTAATTCATCGACCGGGTTCCACTCTAGGACACGCAGACGCACTCAGCCGTTGCCCACTACCGGACCTTTTGCCAGACCCCACTCCCGAAGTACCGGTGCTGCTCATTGATTGTTTGGACTCAGGACCGGTTTCTTCCTACGATGTTGCAAGGTTTTCTTCTAAAGACATGTTAATAAAGCAAGTTCAAACTTGGGTTTGGAGGGGGTGGCCGAAGGGAAACGTGGGCCCGGAATTCAAAGTATTTTGGTCAAAACGGGACGAACTATCAGTGTTACAAGGTTGCTTATTGTGGGGGGATCGAGTTGTTATTCCGTATGCTTTACGTAGGAATGTATTAGATGCTTTACATGTGGGTCATCCGGGGATTGTTAGGATGAAGGCGTTAGGAAGAAGTTACGTTTGGTGGCCAAACATGGACAAAGAAATAGAGGAATGGGTGGCCACTTGCGACCCATGCCAGGAATCGAGACCAGCACCCCCGGAAGCGCCCGCCACAGAATGGGAGAAGCCTAAAGCACCCTGGTCGCGAATACACATCGACTTCGCAGGGCCATTCCAAGGTCAGACTTTCCTTATAGTTGTGGATGCATACTCGAAATGGCTAGAAGTAGTCCTAATGACGTCAACCACGGCAGAGGCAGTCATTAAGGTTCTACGGCGACTTTTCGCCACTCATGGCCTGCCCGACCTCCTGGTCTCCGATAACGGGCCCCAGTTCACGGCCATGCAATTTGAGACATATCTAGCAGGTCAGGGAATTCGGCACGCCCTCGTCGCACCATTCCATCCAGCGTCAAATTGACAGGCGGAGAGAATGGTGCGATTTGCAAAAGAGGCCCTCGCTAGGATGGGTCCAGGTGATTGGCAAACACACATTGACCATTACCTCCTAATTCAGCATATTACCCCAAGCGCAACGACGGGTAGGAGCCCCGCTGAACTACTCATGGGCCGCCGTCTACGGTCTCACCTGGACCGTCTTCACCCAAATTACTCTGCCACAGCACCCCCAGACTCCACTAGCAAAATTCGGACCTTTAGCATAGGGCATTCAGTATACGCCCACAACTATGCAGGGGGAACATTGTGGATGCCGGCAAAGGTCATTGGCATCACGGGTCCACGATCGTATCTGTTGGAACTGGAAGATGGGCGGAACTGGAAAAGGCACATCGATCAACTTCGAGGTCGCCTAGCACACTCAGACCTTCGAACCGAGGACGAGAGCTACCTACCAACGCAAAGTCAGCCACTCGAGAGCCCCAATACAGAGGCATACGACACCTGCGAGCCCAGGTCTGAACAAGAGATCGAGCACGAAGCAGAGCAACCCCCAAGCAACGTAACCGAGCAGACTCCGGAACGCCCTAGCAATGAAGGCACGAAACCACCCGAACGAGAAACAGAAAAAGCATCCGATCCTGCAACCACTTCTAACCAACCCGAACTGCGACGTTCCTCCCGAGTAAGGCAAACTCCAACATACCTAAAAGACTATGTTACTAACCGCAACGTTCCGTCTAGGAGGGGAGGGGTGTTAGATATTAACATATATCGGAGGAAGTCTCCTCTCTGGTCCGCTGCTACAGCGGGAAACAGGTATCGCTCTGATTGGTCGAGAGGCGTACCCGAGTACTATAAAAGGGGAACCCTCCGGCCACAGAGCAAGCTGGATCACTACTACTATTAATAAAGAGCTGTTAAGTCACTTCGTGTCCGCAGTCTGTTCTCTCGTTGCCCAGATCTAACAGGGGTGGAGAGGAGAATTGGGCCCCATAAGTGGCGGGCTGGTGCACATGCACGCAGCTCAACAGCCAGCACATACTTGAATGCCTGCCAGTCCACAGTTTGCACAAGTTGATTTGCACATGCACACAAATGCATTCCAGCCAGCCTCTTGCACAGCCCAATTCTAAATAGGCCATGGCCCAGTAGTGGGCTGCTGCTCAGGGGTTGGGGACCCCTGATTTAATGTACATGATGACAAACATTATGGCAATGGCTAATTTCCATCCTATAAACCTTACTCTAAAGTGGTCCTAGAATTATAGAAACAATTTGGAGCATTATTTAACTGATAGAAACACTCTCTTAGACAGGTTTTTTTTTAAAAAATCACCTAAATTTAAGACATCAGCAATAGGAATCATAGAAAATCTTAAGCAAACCAGCATTTGGACTGCACCTTAGATGCTGATCCTCCCCAAACTCTAATTCCTAAGATTGAGACTTTTAATAAACAACAGCCCTATCACTGGGTTTCCAGTTGTGAAGAGTAATAGAGAAATTGGGCTCCAGAGCTAGCAAAAAAAGTAATAATCTTCAAGCTGATTCTGCATAAAAAAACAAAATACACCCCAAGAATTGAAACATGGCACTCCTCTGGACCAGTTAGAAGAACAACCTGGTTCTTTGAGACTCACTTGAATGGCGTTCTCCAATAGTGACTCCTAGACTTGATGATTTACAAGATTACAGTTTCGTCAAACGCTTCCAACAAACTTGGTCTCTGCATTTTTTGCCTCATTATGAGCCAAGAGACACATATAGGCCCGAAGCTCCTATTGCATTTAACAGTATGTGAGTGTGGGTGTTTGTGGCTGTGCGGATTGAGAAACAAATAACCTTAAAAAGATTTGCATCTCATCTGCCAATAATTTTCTGTTTTTTGGTCTGTGACATATGCTGTGTTTCTTTAATAAGTAAAACTGGCAGAAATTTTATGTGCCGCCAGGGTCCAAAGCCATATTTATAACTTCAGCTAAGCTAGGATATCTTCAGGCACATGTTAAATTATTAATACACACAAATGCAACAGGAAAGGCAATTTGCCATTTATATATATATATATATATATGTGTGTATATATATATATATATATATATATATATATATATATATATATATATATATATATATATATATATATATATATATATATATATATATATATATATATATATATATATGGCAAATTGTCTTTACTATTACATTAGTACACACAGACAGAGAATTCTGAATTTCATTATTTTAGTATTTTATCACAGATTAAAGCCAGTTAATAAACATCTTTTGTGAGGAAAGAACTTTTTTTTTAATTTTTAACAAGTGAGAAACAAATGAGACTTTAAAAAGACTTTAAACTTGGCAACTTTAAAATCCGTGCACTTCAAATCCCAGAATTCCCTCTTTTTATAAAGGACTGAATAATTCATTTCTGAAATAAGCATTTAATGCTTTCTAACCTAAAAAGTGTTTTTCTTCATTTAAAAATAAAATCCTTAATTCTTGTAACAAATAATTATTGTATCTTTTGAGTTCTAGGTACATTTAGTTAGAATGTATTACACATAAGCTTTATGCAGGGGTGGGTTTGTCTTGCATGTAATATCCATTTTTGTACTTGACAATTTTGTCTGTTACTGTACTTTTACATTACAAATAAATATGGCAAGCATATGAGCTTTGATAACGGTATTTAAAGTATCAACCAAATCTTTATTATGATCAAAGACCAGTATAAGATGGGTTAGTCAAGATCTTTGTGGCTATTTTACTCAGTAAGGTCCTTATTTAATTTTCTGAAGGATTAAATGGAGTGCAGTGGTTAGAATGCAGTACTACGACTAACTCTGCCCACCGTATGGATGTCGATCTGATGGGGCTCAAGGTTGACTCAGCCATCCGTTCTTCCAAAGGTGGTAAAATGAGGAACCAGATTGTTGGGGGAAATATTCTGACTCTGTAAACCGCTTAGAGAGGGCTGTAAAATACTATGAATTGCAGGGTTGGTATTCACTTACTTTCCCTATGGGTTCGCAAATATGAGGAGCTGTTTGGATGAGAAGCAAAATGTCTTTAAAAGAAAAAAAACCAAGAAGTCCACTTGCCTCCAGAATTTGCACCTTTGGGACAACTAAGACCTGGATGACTGAGAGTCTCTACAGACTCTGAGCCCAAGGTCTTTCTAAATGCCACCAGCACCTTGACATGTACCTTGTTGAAGACTCTTGAAGATTTAATGTTACCTCCAGGTTGGAAATATCAAATTGCAAATACCACTTTCAGCGGAATGATGGGGGGGGGGGGGGGGGGAAGATGGTTATGTCGTACAATCATTTTTAACCTGTGCACCAGCACTCAAAACCATCTGACTGATCGCACTAACAACAGCACATTTAAGATGAATTGTAGCCTGATTCACCAGAACTATCCATATATGTTCTTATATTCTAAGAGCTTAAACCAGAGCTTGACGTTTTCACATGATTTTGGTTTGTTCTAAACCAGCAGTCCTCAACATTTCCAGCTTGGCAGCCTGGAGTTGGGGGGGGGTATGGGAGTGGCGGGTACATGTGCGCGTGCACAGCTCTATTTGCGCGAGTGACGTGTCCGTGTGCCCTCCACTCAGGCAAATGGAGCTTTGCACGCAAGTGGAGCTTCATGCAGGCACACTTGCCCATTTCTTCAGCGGCCTGGTTTTGAACAGGCCATTGCCCAGTAGTGGGCCATGATCTGGGGATTGGGGACACCTGTTCTAAACTCTTTAACCAGCTTTTCTGACTAAATGAGAAAATGTGGTTAGCTGAAGCTTTTTGAGTTTAAGTGGAGCATAATAAACCTGCAAAAAGGGTAAAGTTCCATATTTTGACATAAGGATACTCCATCTTATTAAGCCAAGATTAAGCCAGCATCTTATTGGCTTGTTTATATATTTATTGCATTTATATCCCGCCATGCTCTTACGCTCTCCTGCAATGACTCAGTCCGTTTTGTTGACTCTTCCAGTCTTCCTTCATCTTTGTTTGTTTATTACCATATTTTTCAGAGTATAAGACGCACCAAAGTTTTGAAGAGGCAAATTTTTTAAAAAGGTTTTGCACTCTGTAAACCTCCCAAAAACGGCCTGTTTTTTTGTGAAAACGGGCCCGTTTTTTTTTTTCAAAAAAAGGGCATGGATAGCCTTTAAGAGGCTTATAGAATGCTCCTTGGGGCTGGGGGGAAAATGATCAAAAAATGACCCATTTTTTGCTCATTTCTGCCCTCCCAGTCTCCAGGAACTCTCTGAAAACCTCCTAAAGGCTATGCATTTTGGTGAAGGGGGTGGGGTTTCAGGAGGCAAAAATGCTGCATTCAGTGTATAAGACACATCCAGATTTTCAGCCCCTTTTTTGAGGGGAAAAAGGTGCATCTTATACTCTGAAAAATACGGTAGCTTCTTGTAATCATCTTGCAACTATAATTCATCTAGAGAAACAAATTGATGGTTGGTAACAAAATTACAGGTTCCTTGAAACTGGCAGTTCATGTTTGTGCTATCTGAAAAGCGAGTAAATATAAACCCTGTTCAGAATTCTCTACAGAAAACAAATTCAAGAGATAAGAGATTTATATTAATTCAGAGGTATTCCTGAAGTATGTACTGTATAGACAAACAAAGTTTATAGGCATCAGAATTTAAATGTCCTTATTGAGGGCAATACTTTTTTAGGGAAAAAATAGGATTACTCTCTCAGATTATTTACAGGTACTTTATTAAAAATCTTTCCAACAAATATTTAATTTTTTTTCTTGGTAGCTTTTCCTCTGAGATGTGAAGTTGAGCAAGCTAAAATCTATTGTTCTATTTTTTTTAATAAGAGTATGTGAATATTTCAAAATACAGTCTCATTATTGAAATGGCCTGGAGAATATCCATGTTCCTGAATAATGTGAAATCCAATAAAATGGAGTTGAATACATAATATTACTGGTATGGGTCCAAATGGAAATACACATGACTGAACATAAGTAATGAGTCCAGGAAAGAAATTACTATTGTGAACTTTGTTTAACAGTAAATACCTGTGAATTGTAGATTAGAAAACTGTATTTGATAATGTTTGTGAGTAAGAAATAGCAGCATTTGTTCACTATTTATTAGATCTCCTATGAAAATGACTGCAAATGCTGCATAATGTAATTCAATAGGCAACATTTCCATCTTGTTTAAATTTTCTAGAAGAACAGCATCCAAATTCTTAGGTCATCTTTCTCTAGCAGCTATTTTAAAAAACGATTATGTCAACGCCAATGGAAAATACATCCATATTGAAAAAAAAAAGTTGTGAAACCTCAATAAGAGCACAAGCCATACTGTGTATCTTATAAGGCAAAAAGGAGTTTTATATTTATTTTATTTTATTTATTTATTTGATTTGTCAATCATTTACAAAATAATAGGTATAAGAATAAACATGAGTATGAATGAAATGGGTAGGAATAAATGAAGACAGTGGGACAGGGATGGTAGGCATGATGGTACGCTTATGTACACCCCTTACAGACCTCTTAGGACTGGGGTGAGGTCAATAGTAGACAGTTTAAGGTTAAAGTTATGGGAATTTGAGGATGTAACCATAGGGTCAGGTAGTGCATTCCAGGCATTGACCACTCTGTTGCTGAAGTCATATTTTCTGCAATCAAGTTTGGAGCGGTTTACATTGAGTTTGTATCTGTTGCGTGCTCTTGTATTATTGCGATTGAAGCTGAAGTAGTCATTGACAGTAGGACATTGTAGCAGATAATTTTGTGTACTACGCTTAAGTCCAACCATAGATGGCATAGTTCTAGGTTGTCCAAGTCAAAAATTTCAAGCCTGGTGGCATAAGGTATTGTGTTGCGAGCAGAGGGGTGTAGTACACTTCTTGTGAAATACCTCTCACTCAATTGTATTAATGTCCAATACTTAGTAACATAGCCCCAACATTAGCCAAACACTTCAAAAAATGAATTCTATACCATGGTCACTTTTGATTTCAACATTGCATTAATCTTGTTTCATTTAGAAATTTAATTTTTCTAATTTTAATTTAGAAAATTAGAATATTAAATATTTAGAAAGCTGTAATCATTCCTGTTATAGTGTTAGTCTTTTTTCCCTTTATCCATTTTATAAAGGTCCTTACAAGAATCTCCTTTCCACAGGGAAAACAAATATGGGATCTCCTCACATAAGAACCAATCACATTGTCTTGTCATTACTTCTCACATAAGAACCAATCACATTGTCTTTACTTTACTACAGAAATGACAGTGCAAAGAAATAATGAGCAATAAAGATCTGGGCACATATATTTTGGAGAGCATGATTAATTATTAAACTTTCTAATATATTGATCAAAGCATACAGCCAAAATAGGAGTAATGGAAAGTATTGGACATTAGTAGTCAGATCTTGAAATGCCACATCAAACACAAGTACTGGAACCTTTTACTATCAGATAGCAACAAATATAAAACTTCCAGATCTCATTTGGCTCTTAATAAAGGGTATTGGTAAAACTTTTACTTTTAAGAAATTTCTTTTGGAGTTTAGGAGGTTGAAGAAACCTTATTAACTCCTTGAGCCACTAAGTCTACAAGGGGTTAGAATTATTTCTGGCCTCCTCCTCTACCTCATCCTCTACCTCCTCTTCTTCCTCGTCCTCTTTTGAGTGCAATCCTCAACAAGCTATGGACCTCAAATCAGTAAAAGTTATATACTTCTGAAGGAACAGGAACTCCTGATGAACATTCAATTTCCTACATGGAAATTAAAGTTGTAAGTTTCAATGCTATAGTGTGATGAGCACCAATGAATGCATACCTAATGTGCTTTATTTGATGATCTAATGTCAATGAGAGGATGCTTTGTTGGACTATACCACATCTTAACTCATTTTGTTTCAGCACAAGAGAAAAGTGCAGAGTCAACAAAAATACATTTACCTTCCTTGGAAACTTTTTCATTGCAATTGTTGCTTCCTTCTGAATTATTTGCATGAGTGATACCAGAATGGGAGCACCATCAAAAAAATTACATAGCCAAATATGATTTACAATTTAATGATATGATCTGTGAGAACAATCCAGACATAATCAGTAAATGTTCTCAAAGAGTGGCCAAAAGAAAAAATGGGGGAAAAGAAGCTCAAAAGGGCATCTTTTTGAAAAATAATCCTGTTATTGTATAAAATATAATTTCAAGTCATTAAGAATACAATAGAAAATGATACTAATTTTGGGGGGGAAATACCATGAATATATTAAGTAGCCTTGTGAAATCTTCCTGGAGAAAACTGAAGGCAAGATACTTGGGCGAAATGTGGTATGCAGCTGCTGTATTACTCAACTACTTAGTATCCACAAGGTATAATAACAAAGATACAATTCAGCTTGGAATCCTGAGATGAAAAGGTCTTAATTGTAGCATAGCAAGAACCAGAAAACAGTGTGTAGCATGACAATGAAAGAGATGGCAGGATTGATTTTTTTAAAAAAGAAGAAGAAGAAGAAGAAGAAGAAGGAGAAGGAGAAGGAGGAGAAGGAGAAGGAGAAGGAGAAGGAGAAGGAGAAGGAGAAGGAGAAGAGCAGAAAATGAAGCAAGGCTCTTGGGAGACAGCGATGATTTCTGGCAAAGCCTCGACGCTATTTAGAAAGTGAAAACAATCTTGTAGAAACAGGTTGTGGAAAGATAATGTGGCTTGGATTTAAGCTTTTCTTGTTGTTAAATCCCGTCTCCCAAATAATCTATTATTGCAGTTAGTGCAAAAACGATTCCTGAATTTTCACAGCAAACCTTTCCTCTGGCTAGACTACATCTGCAGGATATGATGATGACTGAGACATAAGGGAGTTGGCAAGTACAGAAACCAGTAGTGACAACATAGAGTATTTCTTGGTCTTAACACTGTTAGCAAACAGTCTAATTAAAGTAGAACTGCCATGTTTCATTATTGATATCTTCCTGGCTCAGAGGAGAAAGGCTTCACTGGGGAGTTGCAAGTGACATCCATTTAAGTCTTAAATAGAAAGGATGAATAGGAATACCCAGAATGTCTAACAATGAAACTCATCCTTCTTTCTTTTGACTCTCGTCTGCTATTCCTAACTTTCCCTAGGCTTTTTACTGTCATATTAATGAATGTTCAATATTAGCATTCACAAGCGGGTGTTTATTAATGCAGAGATTGATGCTACTGATAAATAGATCTAGCCAGGTGATTTCCTAAATTACTGCAAGCCCACAATAATGTTGAAGTTGGGATTAGGGACTGGGAAGGCAGGTTCTTACTCTCTGAACCAGTCTGGCAGAGGAAGGTTTATTGCGCTGTAGTGACACACCTGTGGGCAAATTAGATACTGCAGTTCTTCTTAGCTTTGATATTCATGTGCAAAAGAGCTCAAATCGGATGAAGGGTTTTATTTGTTGCTTTTAACATTTATTTTTGACTTGGTGATATGTAGACATTAAGTCACAGCTTGAATCAATGGTTATGATAATCAAACAATGAAATGTGTGACGATATATGTCATAGAATATATTATAGAGATGACATGTGCTTTTGCATATGTGTGTGTCCATGAAAGCAGTACTATAATGCTGTAGCTTGAGAATTACAATTCTATAGTTATTGTTCCATATTCCAGGAAGCAAGCTTTGGATTTTCAGAGGATAAATTACTTTCATTTACTAGTTAGTTAGTTAGTTAGTTAGTTAGTTAGTTAGTTAGTCAGTCAGTCAGTCAGTCAGTCAGTCAGTCATCTCAATTCTCATATAGTCCACATAATTTAGAATTTCTAGAATAGTAGAAAAATAGTAAATTATAATAACTTTAGCAACAATAATGGACAAAATGTAAAGATGGGAAGATACTGGGGAGTATATAATTTTTTAAAAAATTGACCATGACATAGAATATCTATTTGCCAAAAGCTACTTAGGACTTTAATCGTGTTCTATGGATTGTCTCAGTTCTGTTCTTACTAAACTAAAGTGTTAAATTTCTATTAAATTAAATTTCTAAGGTTCCATATTTCTAAGGTTCCAACTATTTATATATATTTTTGCACCTCTTATGGAACCTAACCCCCAGGTCAACTTGGGAAACACCCCCTTCGCCCTTTGTCCTAATTATTCTAATCATTCAAAATGATGGTTATTTCACTACCTGTTTCAGAATAGAGAATGGAGAAATATATGTCTTTAATTCACTTGGGTGGTCTATTCCTCATTTATTTTTTTTCACTTATAGTACTTCACTTGCAAAAAAAAAAAAAATCATGAATCATGACAGTCAATCACTATACATTGATTTGTACACCCAAGCACCTTTGGCATACATACTATAGATAAAGAAAGATTTAAATCAAGCTGAAGAATTTTTGCATCTAAAGAGCAGCAGACATATTTAAGCCTTCGCATTAAAGCACAAACCTGGTGTAAAATTTTGTAATTAATGGCCTGGTTATTTAAGAGCAAGTTCAAGTACCCCAGATTAATGTTCTACTCCTTGTATGTAGTTTCAAAGATTGTTAGAACAGGAAAAAACAGCTGAAAACAGAAGTGCAGTCATTCAAAATATCTCCCCGCCCCACCCCGCCCCCCTACACACAATTACTGTATATTCCTACAAGCTTACATCAGGACCCATTTTAATCTCCCCTAATAAATCTGTTAAGAAATGGACCTTAAAGGACAATTTCACATATCACCTAGATCACGATGGAAGCACCCTGTGCTTTAAAAGAGAATTGGATTAACGGTGGCTACCAGCCCTCCTGTTTCTGACCCCTGAACCCTCTGAACATGGCAGAACTGAAGAAGGACAGCAGGGTTTTATGCCACTTACAGATGGGAGATCCATGATCATGTGAAACAATCATACCATTGTTTTCTTTTATTCTGAACCTAAGAAAATAATCCCTAATTTTTCATAGAATCTCAACTGTCTACAACTGTTATTTGGTCTCATTCGTTTAAAAGCCATATGTCTCTTGAAAAAAAAAAGTTCATGGTTTCCATCTTTTTTAGAATACTTTAGAATATACACACAACTGTAAAGCAGAGGTGTGGCAGATTTTAAAAGTGTTCCTTATTTCGTCCAATACTTTATTTTTTCAAAGTAGACATTACTGTATTTTTCAGAGTATAAGACGGACCTTTTTCCCTCAAAAAAGAGGCTGAAAATCTGGGTGTATCTTATACACTGAATACAGCATTTTTGGCCTTCCGAAACCTCATCTCCTTCACCAAAATGGCTGTGCAGAGCCTTTAGGAGGTTTTCAGAGAACTCCTTGGGGTTGGGGAGGGCAGAAATGAGCACAAAATGGGCCATTTTTTGCTCAATTCCCCCCCAGCCCCCAGGAGCACTCTATAAGCCTCTTAATGGCTATCTATGCCATTTTTTTGACAAAAAACAGGCCCATTTTCACGAAAAACAGGCCATTTTTGGGAGGTTTGCAGAGTACAGAAACTTTTTTTTAATTTGCCTCTTCAAAACCTTGGTGCGTCTTATACTCCGAAAAATATGGTAGTTCGCAGAAAAATGCAAATTGGTTCTAAGTTAGACTTCTAAGTTTGGTCATACTGTTATCAAGCTTTACTTCTCTAGAAATCAGAGCTTTTTCACTTTCATTTAATAATTGTCTCACCAGCCTTCCCATAACACAAGGAATAAAAGGGTGACAAATGCCTCACTGACAAATAGCTTCTAATTTCAGAGGGCTCTTTCCCACCGAAGCATTGTTCGCAGCTCTTTGATTCTGCAAATTTGTCCTGGTTTCAGATATTTCCATTTTTATAGAGGGGAAAGAGAGCAAGAGGGAGGGAGGCCTGCTTAACCTGACTCTTTTTAACATTACCATTTTTGACTTAATTGCTAGATGGAGAAGACCCAAACACAATTTATATATGAATTGAACAATAAAAGTGAAGTGAGGAAACAATTTTGGGAAAGCTGAGAGTGGACCTATACAACGCACTGTTAGAAGAGTGCTGGAATTGTGTTCACGTATACAGTTAAATCCTTGACTTATGACCACAATTGAGCTCAAAATTTCTGTTACTAAGTGAAACATTTGTTAAGTGAATTTTGCTCCATTTTGCAACCTTTCTTGCCACAGTCCTTAAGTGATTTACTGCAGTTGTTAAGCTGCTAACACGGTTGTTAAGTGAATCTGGCTCCCCCACTGACTTTGCTTGTCAGAAGGTTGTAAAGGATGATCTCATGATCCCGGGACATTGCAACTGTCATAAATGTGAGTCAGTTGCCAAACGTCCTGTAGCAGTCATAACTGTGAAAAATGGTCATAAGTCACTTTTTTACTGCAGTTGTAACACTGAATGGTCACTAAATGAACTGTTGTAAGTCAAGGACTACCTGTATTCAAAACACACACACACACACAGAGTATATATCAGTGATGGTGAACCTATTAGGCACAGAGGAATGCGTGCGTGCCAGAGCACCAGAAACTCGACGAGCAGCTGGCCGGCGTGAATGCGCACATCAGAAACCTGATGACCAGCTGGCTGAGCTGGGGCGGTGGTGCACATGTGCACAGAGAGAGCTCTATGTGCCACCTCTGGCACACGTGTCATAGGTTCGCCATCATAGGTATATACAGTGTATCTAGATACATATATGTGTGTGTGTGTGTGTGTGTGTGTGTGTGTTTTCATAGATTTTCACGGGTGTAGGTATGCTGGTCTTGTTGTATTCGGGTCTTTTCCCATGTAAGATTGAGATTGTCTTGGCAATGTTTTGGCGAGGTCTCACTTGCCATCTTCAGGCTGGTGTTTTGGGCTTAAAGTGTGATCGGAGCTGCCGTTTCTCTACAAACCTTGGGGGGGGGGGGAGTGCTGGCCCCGTTTCAGCAAGTGGATTGATTGGATGTATGGCTGTATCATGATTGGTAGATTGGTGATGATTGGTGCTGGCTGTGTGTCCGTCTGGAAACCAGCCCTAGTCAACAAACGAGCCCCACCCACCACCCAGGCAGTTACAACACAAAACAACAATGGACACATAGTCAGCACCAATCAGCACCAATCTACCAATCATGATACAGCCACACATCTAATCAATCCACTTGCTGAAACAGGGCCAGCATACATACATACATACATACATACATACATACATACAGACAGACAGACAGACAGACAGACAGACAGACAGACAGACAGACAGACAGACAGTGACGTGCAGTGAGCTTTATGGCTGATGAGGCACTGACGCAGTGGTGGATTTCAATTTTTTTTAGAACCTATTCTGTAGGTGTGGCCTGTTTTGTGAGAGTGGCTTGGCAGACATGTGGCCGGGTGGGAGTGGCCAACTTGATGTCACTCACCAGGAGATATCATGGATTGGGTAAAATATGGTGAAGCTCATTTAACAATGTTCTTGCTTAGCAACCAAAATTTTGGGCTCAATTGTAGTCATAAGCCAAGGACTATCTCTGCCTTCGTCTGCATGGCAGCCTTGTCCTAGTAAAGTATTTCTCCTTTCTGGCAATTTTCCTCTCTGTTAGAGGCACCAAAATAATCCATACAATGTAAGGTTTCCTGCTGCAGCAGGGGGTTGGACTAAATGACATCCTAGTAGACTTCTAGCCCTAAATTGCTGTGCTGTTTTTCTTTCTTTCTGCTATCAAAGACACCTGCCTGAGGCTCATTCCACATGCCAGCCAGATAGAGATAATGAGATAATGACCCTAGATAAAGTTTGGCTCCATTTACAAGCCTTTTAGAAACACAAGGCTCATATTGCACAAACCCCAAAACTTCAAAAACATAAAACCATATAAGATATAACCATATAACCAATTTCTTCTTTCCTGCACTTTTTCAATTTAAAATTATTAAGACTTGTGGACTTCAACTCCCAGAATTCCACAGACGGGCATGCTCAGTTCCGATTTAAAGCAACATCATTTGATTTTCTCCTTTGTGAAAGAAGTTTCCTTCTTTCTTTTTCTTCTCCCTTCCCCTCCTTTCCTCCCTCTCTCCCTCCCTCCCCTCCTCTCTCAAACACAAGACACACACAGAAGTTGGATTGGACTATCGCTCCTACCCCCTTTCCTCTCTCTCTCTCTCTCTCTCTCTCTCTCTCTCTCTAACAAATACACACACACACTGGTTTGAAAGCAGCTCCTCTGCCACCACCACCCCATTCCCCCGCTGCCTTCCCCAAACACCTCCCTCATTGCAAATGCAGCCTACTGTCTGGGTGCAAAATGCCTGGAATGCAATAAAGCCCACCCACTCACCTCCTGCTGGCAGGCTGGGGTGAGAGGAGAGGCAGAGAAGCCGGAGGGAAGCCGATCCGAGCCTTCCAAAAGAAAGAGGCTGGGGGAAAGTGTGTGTGCTACAACATGGCTCTTTGCCTGGCTTCCTGCCTCCTCCTGTGGTCTCCTCAGTGCTCGCTTGTGCTCTCCCTCCTCAAGTGTAGTTTGATTGCAGGCAGAGCCACATTGCCTTTTCAAGCTTGTAATCAGTGAAGCTGGGCTGGATTTTTATATAGTTTTATTCAGCTGTGTGTGTGGGCGGGGAGAAATGGATGGGAGCCTGGGGAGGGACTCACTACACTTGGGGAGGAAGAGCACCAGCAAGCACTGTGGAGACTACAGGAGGAGGCAGGAAGCCAGGCAGAGAGCCATGCTGTAGTAAACACTTTCCCCCAGCCCCGGGAGGTTCTACTATGTAAAAATCCAGCCCAGCTTCACTGATTACAAGTTTGAAAAGGCAACGTGGCTCTGCCTGCAATCAAACTACACTTGGGGAGGGAGAGCACAAGCGAGCCAGGGTCCTTCCCTCCAGCCTTTGCCCAAAGCCCCACACAGCACCAGGAGGATGAAGTTTGAATTCCTCTCCCTCCCATCGACCCACACGTACCTTTTCCAGCTGCTTCAGAGAGGACTTCAACTCTGCTCTTGCCTCGGGTCCTCTGAAGAAGCCCCGCCCTCGCTTCCTTCTCTTTGAGAAGCGCCTTGCAAATGGCCTGCGGGGCAAGGGAGCGTACCAGTATGGGGGCGTGGCCATGCCTCCGTGGAACAGCTGTCACTTACTCTGCTGCCACTGAGTCACACGAAGAATGAAGGCCCTCTACAATGAGGCAGGAGAACTGCGTGCCTCACCTAGTCTGACTTTTTAAGCTTTTAAGCCTCTGCTTAACTCTGCTCATAAAACGTCTAAAAAGTCAGACTAGGTGAGGCACATAGTTCTCCTGCCTCATAGTAGAGGGCGCTTTTTAGAGGCTTTTTTTAAACAGTTAAGCAGAGTCATCCACGGTGAGGCAGCAGCTAGCTCAGCCTCATCTCAGCTCTCGCCTGACTAGTTGAACGGTAAATGTGAAAATTCTGCAATTTTAATACCAAATAATGTAAAACTGGTGAAGTTAAATGGAAAATAACTTTGTGGTACAGATCAGTAGATAAATACAAGCATTTAATTTATTTTTTCCTTTTACTTTTTTTTCTTTTCATGATGAGAGAGGTGAGGCTGTGCCTCACTTGCCTCACCTGACTGCATCTCACTGTATGTATGTGTGTGTGTGTGTGTGTGTGTGTAGTGTGTGTGTGTTTGTGTCTGTGTCTGTGTGTATTTGTATGTAATGGTTTTCTCTTACCTTTGCTACTGCTTCGGAACCGAGAGCGTGCACATGCATGGGCGGAGCCTCCCATTGCCGCCACTATTGGTTCGCCCAAACTGGAGTGAACCAGTAGAATACCATCTCTGCTCTGTGTGTGGTGTGTGTGTGTGTTTGTGTGTGTGTTGTGAATATAGGTAGTCTTCAACTTACAACAGTTCATATATCTCTGTGTGTGTGTATAGATAGATAAACAGACAGACACACACACACACACACTTCCTTCTCACTGGAAGCAAGATAACTTCCTCTTTATTTCTAAATATGGGAAATCAACTAGCTAGCAAGAAATCAGATGAAAATACATATTTTTAAGCCAAGGGCCACATGTGTTTTCCTGGCTGTGAACAATTCACTTCTATTCTAGAATCAGTATTTATTTTTATACATGTAGATAATCTCTATGCAACGGCATAGGTGAGTATAACCTATGGACAGAAATTATGCTTAGGAGAGCCTGTTGCATTCTTGCAAATGGAAATACCTGTTTCTGGCAGCAGTTCCTCCACACTCATTCAGGCCTTTTGACTTCCCTATCTTCACCAGCTTTTGGGAGATTAGAAGTTCCATGTACTTTCATTACTTCCTATAGTGTGGTTAAAAATATTCGCCACTATTTTACCCTCTCCTTTCAGTGCTGACAATAACTCACCGTGAATGGATTGGGTTTACAATGGCCATTAAAGGGTTGTTATGAATTTTGATTAGGGCTACTCTAAGTGATAAAGATTTTCCCAGAAGCATTCTATGAATGATGTTCACTATTCCTTTGCTGGTGTTAGCTGCCCACAGCTGTTTTGTACTGATATCACCAAGCTGGCTCCTTGTCTCAGCTGGGCAGGATGGTGCATAATATCTCAGATGCAAAATAACTGGCTCCCCCCAAAAAAGTGCCTTCCCTTTCAAAACATGCAAATGTCAGTATTACGAACGCTTGCAAGATCGTAGGGAGGGAGCACAGTACGAAGGGCGATTTTGCTTGGTGAAAGGGGGATTAGAAAAACACAGCTCTGTCTCTAAGAAAATGAGTTTCTCTGGGACTTTCAAAGCTTACAAAAGCAATATAGATTTATTGATTATGAAGAAACACATAAGGCAAGAAGTACTTATAATGGGGCTATTGGATTTGAACTGCAGAATTCTGGACAAATAGAAGCACGCAAGTGATACAGAAGGCTTGAGGTCTTAATGATCCTCCAGAATTCTGTAACCCAACTCAAACAATTTTGCTTCTTAAGATACAAACGTGTGTTATTTTATTGCATCATAATATTGTAGACTAATAAAGAGTGGTGCGGTGGCTAGATGTGGAGCTCCCACCTCACAATCAGGAGGCTGTGAGTTCAATCCTAGGTAGAGGCAGATATTTCTCTCTGGGCTCAGTGAGAATTAATCTGCTGAACAAAACTCTGCATTGGTGACAGGAAGGGCATCCGGCCACTAAACACTCAGCTCCATTGTTTCCCAGACTCCATCCCGCAAGGAATTACGGTGTCGTTCAGGGGTGGGTTTCAAAAAAATTTACTACAGGTTTGGTGGGCATGGCTAAATGGGGGAAATGTGACTGAGTGTGCGTGAGTGATGACAAATTGGCCATGCCCACTCAGTCACATTCCCACCATCTAGCCACGCCCACTAAGCCCTTAGTACCCTAATCAAAATTCATAACAGCCCTCTCACCAAGCCATGCCCACCAAAATGATGGCGAAAAGTTTTGTCAGGGGGGAACCTCCAGCTTCACCTCCAGCTAAGGAAGCGACTACAAAATACCCTGTAAGAAAAAAGGTTTTTGTCCTCCCTGGCCCCCAGGAACACTTTGCAGGCTTCAGCAGGGCTGGGAGAAGGGAAAACTGCCCCCGTTTTTGTAAAAAACGGCACATTTTTTGCCCGTTTTTCACAAAAATGGGGGCATTTTTCCCTTCCCCAAGCCCCGCTGAAGCCTGCAGAGTGCTTCTGGAGGCTTGCCAAAGGGAAAAATGCTGCTGCCCACCCCTCATTCAATCTGCAGCTCAACCTCCTTCCCGCCTTCACCCAAAGCTGCACCAGGTGGCTGAAGTTGGGATTTCTTTTCCCCCCTGTTGCGTACCTTGGCAACCAGACTGTTTCTCTCTGCCACCTTTTCCAGCCAAAAAACATGACAGCAACGGAAATGGCGACTGAGGGAACCAGTTTGGAGGCGTGGCCAAGCTGCCATTACTATCGGTTCAGAAAGGTACGCCAGATTTTTACTCCCCGTTCGGCCGAACTGGACCAAATAGGTAGGAACCCACCTTTGGGGTCGTTAAAAGAAGATGATGATAATATTGTAGACTAATAATTTAACTGAAAAGGTTAACTCGCCCTCCATTCAACTCTGGATTTACTCCCATGTATTTTTTTTCCTTTTTTTTTTTTTTGCAATGCTGGTAATAATCATTATGGAAGATGTAGGATTAAGATGTGTACAATAAAATCCAACAGCCATTCTTGCCAACATATATATCGGATAAAGTCGATTTCAGTGGATGAAAATACTGTCATAAGAAATCCTTTCTGATTTTCATGCTTACCTGATGAAGCAGGTGTCAGAATCCATTTCTTTGCTGAAATGTATTGGGCTAGAGCTATTGTTTTGGAACTGAAAAATGAGCAGCAAAAATGCCAATTTTAGAAGAAGTAAATTATGGGTGAAAAAATGCCCTTCGCACATACTTCGTTCTTAGAATATATGAGTTTACTCACAGGGGACAACCTTCTGCAGCTACCTCTTGGCCAGTGAAGGTCAGGTCACTCATTGCCATAGACATATTTTATGTTATAATACTTGGCAGTTATGCTGCCCTATGAAAAGTTCAAAGTAGTTCCCATATATCATCCAGCAGCCAGCCCTGTAGTCAGATTACTCTGGGAAAAGAGGGTTGCTGCAACTACATCATTGGGACAGTTGATATGGTCAATGCTCAGATCCAAAGGCAATAGAGAAACACATGGCCTATTTGGCATTTCACTTCTCCACCGCTGGCATTAGTCAAGTCAGGTTTTGCATTTTTACAAAGGGAGGGGGGTGACTGGGAAAGGCATGAATTAATTATGTGCCATCAAATCATTAGTAACCCCATAGATTTTCTCAATACTGATCTGTCCCTAGTGGGGGTCCTTCAGAACTTCCTAACCCAACCACCTTGCTATATGTCATCCTCTTCTTCTCTTCTACTTTTCCCAGCCTTCTCCAAGAGAGCTTGGTCTTTGCATAATGTGTCGAAAGAAGGATAATTTAAACCTGGTCATTTGTGCCTCAAGGGATAAGTCTGGGTTGAAGGAAAAAGTAATATTACTATTACTCTATGTCTGGATTGGGAGTTGGATTGGATTGGAGATTGAGAGTCTGTAGTTCGGTCTCCAGCAACTTTACAAATAGGAGCTGCTTCTAAAGGAAAGGGCAAGAGGTTGTAAACAGGTATCATTCCCCAGCTGCAGAAACAACTAGAGACATCTTTCTACAGAGATGATGTGGTAAATGTCACAGAGGAAATGTCTACTTGATGTGAGGGTAAAGGCATGAGCAAATCTATTTGTTCTTTAGAAAAGTGGTCAGACGAAATTTGTTCAGAATAAAAATATACAATTCTTAGTCTCTGTTCCTAAGAGATGACAATGATGTGTCTTTCTACTCTCACCTTCTGCTTCTATCAGTTTCCTCCCAAAGATTGAGTAAGATTGGTGATATTGAGGTAAACTTTAGACAACTTTAAGAGAGATGGAATTATTACAGTTTATGGAGCTGGCTAAGTAATCTTTCTGTTATTATTTTACAGAGAAATCCATTTTTTTTTTAAAAAGATGAAACATTATACAGGTAGTCCTCGACTTACGATCACAATTGAGCCCAACATTTCTGTTGCTAAGTGAGACATTGCTTAAGTAAATTTTGCTCTGTTTTACAACCCTTCTTGCCACAGTTGCTAAGTGAATCACTTCAGTTGTTAAATTAGTAACACAATTGTTAAGTGAATCTGGCTTCATATCATCATAAATATGAACCAGCTGCCAAGCATCTGAATTTTGATCATGTGACCATGAGGATGCTGCAACAGTCATAAGTGTAAAAAATGATCATAAATCAGAAATTAATTCAGTGCAAATATTGTATCTCCATTCATAAAGGTTGAAGACAATAAACATTTATTGACACTTAGTTGTATCCTAAAAGAGAAGAGAAGGAAAGGGAAGGGAAGGGAAGGGAAGGGAAGAGAAGAGAAGAGAAGAGAAGAGAAGAGAAGAGAAGAGAAGAGAAGAGAAGAGAAGAGAAGAGAAATCATAGGACTGGAAGGGACCTTGGAGGTCTTCTAGTCCAAACCCCTACCCATGGCAGGAGACCTTATATCATCCTGGATAAATGATTGCCAATCTTTTCTTGAAAACCTCCAGTGATAGAGTACCCATAACTCCAGGGGGCAAGCTGTTCCATTGATTAATTGTTCTGTCAGGCAATTTTTCCTTAATTCCAGAGTGGATCTTTCTTTAACAAGCTTCCACACATTGCTTCTTGTCCTATTTTTAAGAGCGTGGAGAATAAGTTGACAAACCCCCACCCATGTGATAACTCCTGATATACTGGAAGATAGCTATCATGTCACCCTTAATTCTTCTCTTTATTAGGCTAAACATACCTAGTTCCCTTAACCACGCCTCATAAAATTTATCCTGCTTATCCCCTTATCAGCTTAGTTGCTCTCCTCTGTACACTTTCTAGGGACTCAGCATCATTTTTGTATTGTGATGACCACAACTGGACACAGTATTCCAAGTGTGATCCTTGATATAGGCAACAGCATGTTGACTTGAATGTAGTCCATATATTATAGATGCTACCTTGCATAAATAGCATGATACCCTCGGGGTCAAACTTGCACTATATATCATGAACGTATGATAAAACTGGGTGTTAGCTACACTATGGATACTGACCAAAATGTACCCCCAAACCAGGGACGTGCGGTCAGGGGAGGCAAGGGAGGCAAAGCCTCACCGCTCTCATCATGAAAAAAAAAAAGGGAAAAGGCGCTGAGGAGCCTCGGGGAATGGGACTGCGCGAGCCTCGTCCCCTTCATGTTGACTCAGGAAGGCGGGGAATGGGACCACGTGTGCAGGACAGAGGGAGGTGCAGGAGGCTCCTCTAGCCTCCCTCCTGCACACATGGTCCCATTCCCCACCTTCTGTTGTGTTTTGACGCCGGAGCTCATGTTCCAGGGCGAATGCGCATGCCCGAGCGGCTCTCTTCCTCGCACTGAGCAACGGTAGGTTTATGGAAAGTTGCTCGCGAAAGCAGAAAGTGCGACGGACTTTTCAGACCGTCGGCTACCGTTTCCCTGCCAGCTCGCTCACAAAAAGGACCCTGGAAACCGAGTCATGGCCGGCGCCTTGTTAAGAATTCCCCGCCTTCCTGATGACATCACCAGCCTCACCAGCCATAAACCTCACCGCACGTCACTGCCCCAAACAGCCAGTATTGTAACCTTATTCTAAGCAAAGAATGCTGCATATGATGTGGGTATAGCCAAGATTAATGAATCCACTCTTTCTATCTTAGTAAAAGGTTTACGTGAAACATCAAATCACCAAAGGCGCAGTGGACAGGATTACCATAGCAAATGGAAGATTTTATATTTGGAAGTGAAATGACTAATAGGGAAGGGAAGGGGAAGGGAAGGGAAGGGAAGGGAAGGGAAGGAAAGGAAAGGAAAGCAAAGGAAAGGGAGTCTATGAAGCTAAGATAAAGGATAGGATATAATAGCTCTAAATGGAGGTAATTTGATTTTGTGGAATAAAGTTGAACTCATGCATGTAAATGAAAGGTTAAAATGTATGTCAAAAAGTAGGATGGATGTTATCTTCAGTGTGTATGTTATCCACAGGCTGGTGATAGTGTCATCTTATCCTCTAGGCTAGGGAATGGTGAAAATGGAAGAATCAAATGTGCTTGGGGAAAAATTGTGCGACATCCTAACTGAATGATATCTAGGAAAAATTATTCTCTGAGGTGATCTGAATAGCGAGATGAGAATGAGATGAGTCGAGACAATATAGATAAAAATATTGGGCTATTCAGACAGCCATGAACAAATGAGAATGAGAATTCTTTAGTGAGCATCTGTTCCAAATACCAAATTCAAGAATAAGTGCATTCATGCACATAGTAAGGGTGTGAATATAAATCTAACACCATTGTTAATTCAGTGTTTATGATTGGCTTAGACTGACCACCAGAAAGTATTATGTGATCAGTTTCATCTTTTATTGGGACTCTTCAGAGACAGGTACTCTGAAGTTATTCAGTGGGGTTCAAACCCTCTATTGGGAATTGACTTAGCAGACCTGCACGCTTTTGATTCCTACATATAGTGGTTTAGTTTAGAAACTATTCAGATCCTGAAAAATACCACACAAGATTTTCACTATATACCAAATAGAGTCATTTCTAACTGTGTTGTCCCCTCCAAAAGGAAGGGATGGAATTTGTGAAAAACAGGGTAGATGATAGCATGACATCATATATCTGAATCTCTCTGCTCTGAGAGCTTAATGGAAGGTGAACTATACATATACTCCTTGTTCAGTAACAACCCATTCAGAGACCATTCAGAGCAGGGGTGGGTTACTGCCGGCATTACTGCTGGTTCGGTGCGCAAATTTTTTTGTGCATGCGCATTTGCATCTAAAAAGGTCTGCACATGCGCAAAACATTTAAAAAAGGAAAAAATATTACATTTCTGCAATGAAAATTGTTCTGCACATGCGCAGAAGCGAAAATCAAGATAGCGGTGCCGTAGGAGAACCAGTTCAGGGGCGTGGTAGGTCTGGGTCACTGCTGGTTCCAGTCACCCAGGACACCAAGTTACTACTGGTTCAGCTGAACCGGTCCAAACTGGTAGGAACCCACCTCTGATTCAGAGTTACAACAGTGCTGAACAGACTTACAAACTGTTCCTTCTAGTTGTGGAAGTGTATGTATCAGGGGTGGGTTCCTGCCATTTCTAACCTCTTCTATAGAAGAGGTTCCACAAATCTACAGTGCCGTTTAGAACCGGTTCCAGCTCCCTCCTCCCGCCTGTCCGCAAGTCATCAAGATGAAGAGCGAGAGGAGGAATTCTGGGAGTTATAGTACACAAGTCTTAAAGCTGTCAAGTTTGAACACCACTGGGGGGTTTTTTCTAAAGGGTTAGGGGTGCAAGGATCTTGTAACTTAACAGCTTTAAGACTTGCACACTTCAGTGACAGAGTTCCTGAGTCAACATGACTGGAGAAGCAATTCTGGGAATTGAAGTTCACAAGTCGTAAAGCTGCCAAGTTTGAACACCCCTGGGTTTTTTTTTTTATAAAGGGTTAGGGGTGCAAAGGTCTTGTAACTTGACAGTTTTAAGACTTGCGTGCTTCAAATGCCAGAGTTTCTGAGCCAACATTTTGGTTGCTAAGCAAGAGCGTTGTTAAGTGAGTTACACATTTAACAAGTTGGCCACACCCACCCAGTCACATGTCTGGCAAACCACTCCCACCCAGTCACATGGCCAGCAAGCCACTCCCACAAAACAGGCCACACCTACAGAAGAGGTTCTAAAAAATTTGAAGCCCACCACTGGTATGTATGTAGAGGTGAGGAACACTTGTCTAAACAAAGCACCTGGCTACAGATATTCAGTGTTCTTATTTTCCAAGAATACCAAAATCTATATAAGATCTAGAATGAATGACTAAAAAGATTTCGTTGAAACTGACTCTTCATTTTACACCCTGTCTATTTACTTTATGATTTAAATTAAAACATTTTTAGAAACTGGAGTTAAGTATACTATAAAGTTTTATGAGAGTTGTAGGCATAGTGATGTCCATTGGTACAAGACTAGGGACTCAGGCCATGAATGTTTAAGTGGAAAGAAGCTTTATTATGATAAGTACTGTAGAAGTTCCAGCAGGACATGAGGCAATCCAGCACTGAAATTCTGTGCATCCCTACAATGTACGCATTAAATGGAACTTGCTTTCAAGTAAATTATTACATAGCATTATTTATGTTTAGATTATCTTCGTTCCCAATGAATTTAACATCAAACTTTTAATTCCACAAAGATCTTGGGGTTTTTCTTTTTTCTTTTCTTTTTTTTCTTTTTTGAGGGGGGACAGAACTCTCCTCCAACCTTTTACATACATGCCACACACACACATCATAATTTTGGCTTGAAATTAAAACATTTGGTTTGAAATTAAAACATTTGCCTTCTCTTTGTAGAAGGATAACAATGTGCATATTCAGTCAGACCTAAATACTCTAAGACATGTTGAAAATAATAGCAGAGAGATTAGCGTGCATTAAAAAGTGTATTTTAAATAAATAGGATTAAAATGTGGTTTAATCCTGACTGGGTGTACTTGGTAATAAAGCCATTTTGTTGCCCTCCCACAGCTATGTTGTATGTAACATCACACAACAGCATTTAACAGCTGGTGAAGGAATAATAATAATAATAATAATAATAATAATAATAATAATAATAATAATAATAATAATAATAATAATAATAATAATAATAATAATAATAATTTGAATTTATTAGCCGCTCCCTTTCCAAGTAGGACTCGGGGCGGCGTACAATGGAGCATATAAAACATAGAAGATGTATCAAAACACATAAACGTACATACATACAAAACACACATACACGGAGGAGGTAACAAATTACATCATTTAGACAGTTAAAAATCAGCATTAAAATACCCCAATTGTAGGAAACCCAATATGCAGTTAAAAATTTGACATTTAAAAGACAATTTAAAAAACATCCATGTAAGCATCCATGGGCAATAGTTTAAATAAGTCTCATGCTTGCCTGTACACCTTACACCTGGGGTTCCTTGGCAATCTGCTTGATTGCTGTACAGGAAATGCATAAGTTTGCATTCAATAACATAATTGGTGGTACAGCATATCCAATTGGGTTGGTTGCAAGCCCAGCCACAATGTACATGAGCAGGTAAAGTTATGAGTACTTGATGGATGTTTTATGGACATAATCTGCTCCTTCCTTCCTTCCTTCCTTCCTTCCTTCCTCCTTAGCTCTTCAAACACTCCAATCAGAAAAGAAACAGTGTGGGGAATAGCTAGATAGATAGAATTCTTTATTGGCCAGGTGTGATTAGACACACAGGGAATTTGTTTTTGGTGCATATGCTTTCAGTGCACATAAAAAGACAAGATACATTCATCAAGAATCATAAGGTACAACATTTAATGATAGTCATAGGGTACAAATTATGGAAGATTATGAATTACCTACTAAAATAAAGCACTCTTCTTGTCTAACAATGAACAAAAGGGACTTGTGAAAAAAAATAAGACAGAATCTAAACATGTTAAAAGCAAAGCAAAGAAGACTTCCAAAACACCATTTCCACTAGAGGAGCTCCTTATTATAAGAGATCGTCATTGTGCAGGGATTAGTGGAAGATTGACTGGATCTCATTTTCTTGGGTATATATTGATCATTCTACAATAGATGTTCCATAATAACATCTTTGTGAAGTATTGTGTTTTACTAAAAAGTCATCTGTTGCTTGTATGTGTACCTCAAAATAGAACATATTTGAAACAATCAGGTGGCTGGGATTTTGAATGATAATTCCATTATGTGACTTGCTCATGGTTCACCTATGGTTTCAAATATCTGAATGTTAATCTTTTCAAATGAGCAAATTGCAAACTTGTAATTGCTCTTGGATGCTACAATACAGTTTGTTTATAAAGCGCTATACCCAAGTAGTAAGATCAAAACATTAGAATGCCAATTTCGAGAAGCTATTTTTAATTTTAAATAATCTCTAAGCTTTAATAAAATGGTTACTAAATAAAAAAGATGATTACTAAATGGAAGGTAGCATTGGCAAATATTTGTTATTTTAATCTCTTTATGGTGCCTTCTTTCTTTTGTAAACCACCTACATTATATTTTGAATTTTATGATGTGGCATGATTTGTATGATTCTTCTCCTATTGGAATATTAGCCAAAAAAAAAAATCACCCTCTGCTTGCAAGCAAGATCTATGGGAACCACAAAGTAGGCATAGTAATAGGATCAAAGAAGCTAAAGTGCTCTGGGACTTTAAAATTCAGACAGACAGACAGACAGACAGACAGACATATATATATGTATTTGTGTTACATCAGTACAAATACAACACACACACACACACACAGAGAGAGAGAGAGAGAGAGAGAGAGAGAGAGAGAGAGAGAGAGAGAGATAGCGGATATTGCAGTGTAAAAGAGAAAACAACTGGAGAAAATCACAAAATATAAATACATGCAAATAGAAGTAGAACAACTATGGCAGAAGAAATACCTATCATACTAAGTGATTTGGGTGCAATCCCAAAACAACCGGAGCACTACTTGAACACTATCAGCATTAATAATGTCTTATCAGTCAATTGCAAAAGATAGTTTTACTTGGAGCAGCTTACATCCTGCAACAATACCTTTTAAAGCCATCCAATAACATGTGCCTATCCCAGCTCCTTGGGAAGGACTCGATAGGTGGATAAAATTGCTAAATCCCATCTAAACATCTGGCTGACTATATGACCAACTATAACAACAACAAGTCACCCAACTTCCAAGGACTTTAATGATCTTTTTCTAGCATTTCCTCCCCTCCCTCTTAGCAATGAAATTGACTAGAAGTTGTACATGGCTGTAATGGATGATAGTCAACAAAGCTATTATAGATAATAGCAGGACTGTGACCTTTTCTGATAATTATTACTGTGGTGCATTTCGAGTAGTAGTTTGTGATATAAAATGTCAGCTCAGAAACAGCAAAGGAAAGGATGTACTAGGAAGAGATTTTAAAAACGCATTTAAGCAGAAACAAGAATCAAATATAACTGATTGCCACAATGCAACAATGTGGCCAACCCTGTTTGTATTATTAGCATGTGTTGCCTGTTATAATTTGACTTAAACTTAGTTAAATTTTATAAAGGCATCATACAAACACCATTTGATCCTTTGCCGCTCAGTAACCCAGGAAACCAGCATTTTGATATTAGTCTTTTTTTTTTAAAGGCAGGATTTGTAATTGTTTTCAGCTAGCATTCTTTGTTCATAAAGAACAGCTCCAAACCATGAGTCTGAAGACAGAATATGAATATATTCCTGCATATGTAAGCACAGAATAGAAAATCAACTTGCTGTGCACAGGTACCTTAAGGCAACTGGATTTTATTCAGCATTTCAGGATAAAAGGCCATGTCTTTCAAAAGCATCTAATAAATTGCACTGTAAAGTTCCACACTTAATTCTTCACACATACTTCACTGACAATGTGCTCTGAAAAGAGATTCTTAAGTATTGGCGTATGAAATTATGGGGGCGTGGGAGGGGAGGCCTACCTATAAGTTTTACTAAGAAAATTCCTCAGCAGCCTTTTATCCATTACATGTTCTGTCTCATGTCTTAATCTGACATTGCTTTGAATTAACCCCAATTTTTTTCAGAGGCTACAGAGCTAACCAAAATATAAATGAAACAGCCAAACAAGATTCTGCATACATTTGGCACATTTATGAGACTATATGAAATGACATGTTTTACTTATGTGTGTATATCGTGTGTGTGTAACGTGTGTGTGTGTGTTTGGTTCTAACCATCCTTGTACAGAAGAAAACTGCATTGCCTATTTCTCCCAGATATCGTGAGTTGAATAAGAAGTGGATCATCTTTGCAAGCAAAAGGAAATTCCTCATTATTCCACCCACTGGAGTGTTCTAAACCTTCTCTTAAATCAGGCCTGGATATATTCCGTATGACATAGGATTCTCATCAAAGGTGGGAGGGATATTGTCTATTCCTTCCACTTACTCCTTCCCCAAAGTATTTCTACTTATTATTATTTTATCTCCTTGCTCAGAACCCGCTATTTTTGCTTCTTTTAAATCATCTGGGTAGCTGAGACCATCCCATCTCTTTTTTTTCCTTTATTCTGCTCTTAACCATTCCGCCTGACAGTTTTTCTTTTTCTAAGTCCACTCTCAAAACAAGAATTTTAATAAAGATGTAAGTATGAATAAATTGTCAGCATTTCAGTGATGCAGCCTTGGATGAAGCATATGAAATTCAGCAACACTGAACATAAGTCCAGAGCAAAGTTGGTATTCAGCAGGTTCTGACCAGTTCTGGAGAACCGGTAGCGGAAATTTTGAGTAGTTTAGAGAACCGGTCAATAGCACCTCTGACTGGCCCAGCCACCATCTATTCTCTGCCTCTCGAGTCCCAGGTGATCGGGAGGGAATGGGGATTTTGCAGTAACCTTCCCCTGGAGTGGGGAGGGAATGGAGATTTTACAATATCCTTCCCCTGCCACCAAGCCACACCCACAGAACCAATAGTAAAAAAAAATTGAATCCCCCTGCTCTGTCTTCCAGAGATAGAGTATCAATTAGGTTTACTGTATGTATAAAGGACAAATATTATACAATTGAATAAACAACATTTTTAAAAGAAATGTCCGTTTCTGGATCATGTACAATCGTAGGGAATAGGTAAAGATAGGCAGCCTTTGGATTACAACAAGGTTTTTTGTAAATCAGTGCTCTATGTTAAATATAGATAACATGTTTGGTGCAGAAATGAAGTGATAGTGACTTTCCACTTCCGGTATGAAAGCCAGCTGAGTGACCAGTCACTCTCTCTCTCAGCCCAACCCACCTCCCAAGGTTGTTGTTGTGGAGAAAATAGGAGGAGGAAGAAATAGGAGTTACTTTTAAAGTAAGAAAGGTGGGATAAAAATCTAATAGAATTAATCCTTGACTTACGACCACAATTGAGCCCAAAATGTACGTTGTTAAGTGAAAAAAATGTTAAGTGATTTCCCCCCCCCCATTTTACAACTTTTCTTGCCACATTTGCTAAGCGAATCATTGCAGTTGTTAAATTAGTAACGTGGTTGTTAAATGAACCTGGGTTCTCCATTAATTTGGCTGGTCGCAAAATGACTCCTGAACACTGTAACCATCATAAATAGGAGTCAGTTGTCAAGCACCCGAATGTAAATGACGTGATCATGGGGATGCTGGAATAGCCATAGGTGTGAAAAACTGTCATAAGTCATTCATTCGGTCATTCAAAGTCATTGTAAGTTTGAATGGTCATTAAATGAACTGTTGTAAACCGAGGGCTACCTGTAAAGGAATGAATAAATAACAGTCTTGTGCCCCAGCAGTTGTAAAGTAAGAAAACATCCATTTGTTTTCCTTTCCTCCAGCTCTCCAGAATGTCTCTATCCCCTTCCATTCATTCATTCATTCATTCATTCATTCATTCATTCATTCATTCATTCATTCATTCATTCATTCATTCATAATATTTATTGGCTTCCCCGTGATAGGGTACCTTTGCGCGGCTTACAGTCACATCTAACACAAAATGTTAAAATCAAACCTTACAGCCAAAAACACATGGGGAGGGTGGGGGCGGACAGGGGGAAAGGAGGCAGGACCTGTTATTACTTGATCAACCACCACCATTGTGCAGTTCCCCACTGGGAACCCAAGTCGACTGGCAGAGCCACATCTTTAGGCTCTTATGCAAAGATGGGGGGGGGGGAGTTGGGGCCAACATCACATGTGGGATCAGATAAGATGTTCCAGAGGGCAGGAGCAGGAGAAGGGGAAGGTTTCACTTGCATGCATACCGCTTTTAAAAGTTGCAGGTTATTATGCACATATGCATGTTGACCCACCATTTCTGCAACCCAGTTCTGAATGGGCTATGGCCTGGCTCAAGGTCATGGCCCAGGGATTGGGGACCCCCAATCTACACTACTATGACACAACCCTGGTTCTGTTCTACCAGAAAGGCAATAACAGCAATTTCTCAAGCCTCTGGCAGATTGCAAGCCTCTAAGAGGTCCCAAAATTTAAAGCCTGAATTATAATATTTTTCGGAGTATAAGATGCACCCTTTTGCCCTCAGAAAGAGGATGAAAATCTGGGTGCGTCTTATACACTGAATACAGCATTTTTGACCTCCCTAAACCCCGCCACCTTCACAAAAATGAAGGTGCAGAGGGTTTGGGAGGCCTGCAAAGTGCTCCTGGGGGCTCGGGAGGGCAAAAACAATAGGAAAATGGGCCATTTTTTTGCTTCCCCACCGCCAGCCCCAGGAGCACTCTACAAGCCTCCCAAAGTCTATGCATGCCCTGTTTTTTTTGCAAAAAAATGTACTCATTTTCACAAAAAATGTACTTTGCTTGTTTTTGCCCCACCAAGCCCCAGGAGTACTTTGCAGGCCTCTCAAACTCTCTGCAGCCCTGTTTTTTCACCAAAAAAAAACCCTGAGGCGTGCAGAGGGTTTGGGAAGCCTGCAGAGTGCAAAAACTTTTTAAAAATTTACCTCTTCAAAATCTTGGTGCGTTTTATAATCCGGTGAGTCTTGTAAGCCAAAAAATATGGTATATGCATTAGGTCTGAGACTGGTTGCAAGAGAAATTCTGCAGTTAAATGCTGGCTCAGGTTTAGCCCTGCCAACTGCCAATCCTCTAGCTGAGCTGCCCTTGACTTGATGTAGAAAAAAAGAAATGCTAATCAAAACTCATTTTGCTTATCTGTATTCTTTATCGTAGACCTCTTGGGCTTGTAGTTACTAATCCATCACTGAGTTTTCCAAATTAGCAGGTAGCAATTAAGTATGCCTTCTCACCGAGAGTAAAAATGAATCCTTAACCTTTTAACAGGTCAGCAAAGTCTTTCCATTCAAAGCAGAGGTGTGCAGCATTAGTATTCAGCTTGCTGGCTAGAACCTGTGACGACGTGAAAATAGATGCAGTGATGTTTCCTGGTGTGTTACAGACCTTGTATCCCCCCTCCCCCCACTCTTTTAAAAGAAACGGTAGGGAGGAAGAAGAAAAAAGCCCAATGAAAAGGATGTAGACTGGAATGATGAATCTCCCCAATATTTTAAGCATTTAAGTTATTTCGTGTCTGGGTGTTGATTCATCGGCTGACTCTGATTCTCTAAAAGACCTCAAAGTTCAAATAGTTCTTATACATTTCTAACACCAAAGAATTCTCCCTTTAGGAGAATGCAAGGAAGGAACAAGACTACCACCCAATGGCTGTTTGTGGTTAAAAATATATATATTAACAGCTAGTATAAATCTTGGGGAATTTTTAAAATGAAGTTTTTAAATTGAGATCACTTTAATAATTTTTTTTCTTACTAACCATTTATCTCATTGGTGGAATAAAATATGGCTGCTAGAACCCACCCCTGATTGCCACCCAATTCCAGGGGGAGGATACTGTAAAATCTCCATTCCCTCTCCACTCCAGGGGAAGGTTACTGCAAAATGCCTATTCCTTCCTGATCAGCTGGGACTCGGGAGGCAGAGAATAGATGGGGGGGGGGGCGGGTCCAGTCAGAGGTGGCATTTACTGTCTCTTTGAACTACTCAAAATTTCTGCTACCGGTTCTCCAGAACTGGTCAGAACCCGCTGAATACCACCTCTGCTTGTGTGTTATGCCAATGCTCATTGGCTCTGGATCCAATCCAGAAGTACCAATCGCCTGGGTATCTGATCACTGCCCTAACACTTGACCTAGCAGTGACACAGTAATCAAAGAATATTTAATATTGAAGAATGCAATAAGGCAAAAAGAAAGAAAGAAAGAAGAAAGGAAGGAAGGAAGGAAGGAAGGAAGGAAGGAAGGAAGGAAGGAAGGAAGGAAGGAAGGAAAGAAGGAAGGCTTTAGGCCCCTTCTGTCAGTCAGAGAATTCTGAAGAGATTACAGCAAGTGGATTTTCTTTCTTTTTTCATTTTTGACTAACTTGACTAGGCTCCTAACCACCATTACTCATAGCCCTTTTTGAAGGCCTCATCACACTGGAGTTTCCCAAGGACAAATTAATCTTATCATGTGCCTGGAATGCTCTGTCCAGTTCTACCAAAAAAAGAGAGAGAAAGCAAGAGAAATATTAAAAGTTAAGAAACATTTCTTTTGGTCAGATGGCAATGAAATCATTTCAAGGTTAAGAAGTGTCTGTTTCCCAAGGTTTTGGAACAGATAATAAGAAACATCATCCTACTCTACACAGATGTCCCATCAAGGACAGAGCAAAAAAAAAAAAATTGTAATCCAGGAATAACCCTTTAGTGTTTTAAATAAATGCTTGCTTAATTCTGTATTACCATATTTTTGGAGTATAAGACACACCGGAGTATAAGACCCACCAAGATTTTGAAGAGGCAAATAAAAAAATTTTTTTTGCACTCTGCAGACCTCCCAAAAATGGCCGTGTTTCCATGTTTTTCATGGAAACAGGCCCATTTTTATCAAAAAAATGGCATGCATAGCCTTTAGGAGGCTTTAGGAGGTTTTTCACTCATTTCTGCCCTCCCCAGCCCCCAAGAGCACTCTGGAAACCTCCTAAAGGCTATGCACGGCCATTTTGATGAAGGGGGCGGAGTTTTTGGAAGCTAACAATGCTGTATTCAGTGTATAAAATGTGCCCAGATTTTCACCCTCTTTTTTGGTTGGAAAAGGTACGTCTTATACTCCAAAAAATACAGTACATACTCAACCACTGCATGAAAATATGAAGTTCTATGTCCATTGCTTTAAAAGAAAACAAATATATACCACCATCTAATTTCTTCTCATTAGTCTTCCAGTAAAACTACAGGTAGTCCTTGACTTAAAACAGTGACCATTCAAATGTGACCATTCAAAATTACAACGCCACTGAACAAAGTAATTTATAACCATTTTTCACACTTATGGCCATCGCAGCATCCCCATGGTCACATGATCAAAATACAGACACTTGGCAACTGGTTCTTATTTAGGACGGTCGCAGTGTCCTGACTGATGAACCCAATCAAACAAGCAGACCTGAAACTTTCCGGTCCCTTTTTTATTCAAGACTATTGGATACATCATATTGGCACAAATTGAAGCAAACACAACTCTAATTAATCCCCATGGGTTTTGTATAGTTAAAGAATCAAATTCCCCTCCCCTCATTAGTTCGAATCATATTGTCCAATTAGCAATCTGAATATTGTTTTAGCATCGGTCCGGGCCTTAGTAACACAGATGACTGACCGACCTTGGTCTGCATAGAACTGGTTTCTTCTTGTTTTCTACTGTCTGGAACAGGCATTCCATGGGTGGCTCCCCTCCCCCCCCAGTCTCTGTGGCGTTGGAGAAGCAGCAACAGTTGCTCATCCGCACTATTTCGCTTTGAAGTTGACAGATTCACTTAACAGCTGTGGCAAGAAAGGTCGTAAAATGGGGCAAAACCTATGAAACAAGGGTCTTGCTTAGCAACGAAAATTTTGGGCTCAATTGTGCTCATAAGTCGAGTACTATCTGTACCAGCATTATAAAGAGGGATATGTGTTATCAAATACCCAAACAATTACTCCTAATAAACAAGATGAAGATTGCAACCTTTTCATTTTTAAAAAAAACCTAGAATATGCACATAATGCAACAGGCTTTAATCAAACAGGGTTTTTTTTCCCCTTCGTTTCCCCACACACACACACAAACACACTCATATCTGTAGGAGCAACAAAAAAGATCAAGATTGTGCCTGCAACTGTAACATTAAAGTCACCATCTAATGTGGGCTCTTCTATTTTTGGATGGATAGATAGATATCAAGCCTATTTTCAAAGCTGTGCAGCCCTCTGCTATTCTATTTAGAAGGGCCCCTAGGGTTAACCTGAATTATTTCTAGGTAAGTACAGTAATATTAGAATTTCAATTCTCTCATATTTTCTTAATACTGTACGATAGAAACTGCTTTTCTTCACAAAGGAAAAGAACATCCCCTCCTCACTCCACAAACTAATGTGGCTTCTAAATCAAAGGAAAACCCTATGTAGAGCAATGCATTTCATCCGTAGTAGTCTTGTCAAATCTTCTTATGAATCACAGAATCTCTGTCTCTTTCTTCCTTCTCATCATTTCTCTTCAACAAATGGTTTGGGCTCTTCTGGATAAGAGAAATACTGTATATACTGGGAATATTGACCTTTTAGATTCCCCATATGCATAGGAGTCAATAAATTCTATCTGGAATGTTAAGAAGAAATGGCAGATGTGGCTGCTTCGGATTGTTCATTAAATGCCTATTTCTCACTTTACTGCTTTATGCTCTCCGCCTTTACCCAGTTGGAGACTGGTTCTGTCCTGTAGGTGTTCTTTTATGGCAGGGGTGTCAAACTCGATTTCATTGAGGGCCACATCAGGGTTGTATTTTACCTCAGGGGCCTGGATGGGTGCAGCCAGGGTGGACAGGGCCAGCTTGAGGTCACTGTGTCAGAAGCAGCTGTAGTGACCTGAGCGCTCTGCCAGTGAAAATGGGCTCCTGAGCTCCGTTTTCGGCCATGATGGCCTCCTGCAGCCCCCTGCCAGTGAAAATGGAGCTCAGGTGGGACATGTGTTGTCAGGTACTGAAGATTTAATAGCTGCCAGCTGCTGTAAGGTTGTAAACTGTAAGCTGATGCAATGTAAGGCTGATGCAATGAGGTGTCTATATATAGGTGGCCATTAGAGGGTGTTTTTCTCTCTCTTGTGTATTTCATCTCTCTCCTTGAGTTCGTAGCTGAATGATAAGGGATTTATCTCCGTGTGTATATTTGTATACATTTTGTATATAAACCACTATTAATTGTCTCAAGGCTCTGTGTGCTGTGTGCTGTGTGCTGTGTTTTGCTCCTGGGTTTATCTCATAATAATCGTCATGCTGCGAAAACTCTGACACGTGTTCCCCCACCTACCCCCCGGCCCGGTTTTCGGACACAATGGCCTCGCGCAGCCCTCTGCCAGCGAAAACAGAATTCCATGGGCCAGTCCTTCACTGTTTCCAGGGTGGCTTCACAGGCCAGATCTAAGTACCCCGTGGGCCACATCCAGCCCCTGGTCCTTGAGTTTGACACTCCTGTTGTATGGCATTAGGATGGTTTTCTATGACTACATGTGATACTATATAAAAGTGCCACAACTGTCCTCCCAGGACATAGGAAGCTGTGTTGGTCATTGATGTTATAAGTTGCAACATTAGCTTCTTCTGAACATACATATGTAAGCAATTTGTATGATGAGGAAATAATAATAATGGCAACCTGGGTGACTAACTATAATAACAACAGTAATTGGCTTGGGTGCAATTCCAAAGCATCTGGTGCACCACTTGAATACCATCAGCACTGACAAAAGTTACCATCAGATAACTTGCAAAAGGCAGCTTACTTTGAACAGTTTACATTGTGAAATGATCCTTTTAACACCATCAGACAATATCTGCTTATCCTAGGTCATTGGGAGGATTCAATAGGTGGAGAAAAATGTCTAATCTATTCCAAACATCTGAGTGTGTGACCAACCAAATAATAATAATTCTACAGTGGGATGTGTGTGTGTGAGAGAGAGAGAGAGAGAGAGAGAGAGAAAGAAAGACAGAGAAAGACACACACAGAGAGAGAGAGAGACAGACAGACAGACAGTGAGACAGAGAGAGGCACACAGAGAGATAGAGAAAGACACAGACACACACAGAGAGAGAGACACACACACAGACAGACAGACACAGAGACACAGACACACACAGAGACAGAAAACTCTCCAAGGTTGTGGAATACAGAAGAACAACATTAGTATGTTTCCTTTGCATTTTATCTTAAAAATTTCTTCTTAGGGATGATATTTTATAAAAGAAGGTCCCTTCTTTTCCCTAAACATTAGTCCATCCATGATCCAGGTAGAAAATTTGATGAATAGGAGACATCATGTGTCTATGGAAAAAGTGAAAAAGCAGAAAAAAGTAGAAAGAAAAACTTGACCTGTGAAACGCTTGCAAGTTTAAGATATAAGGAGTAAGATATAATAAAAGTAACCAATAAAAGAACCCCACCTCTGCTGTATTTTAAAGCAGAGGTCCCCAATCCCCCGGTTCATGGACCAACACCAGTCCCACGGCATGCCAGAAACCGGGTCACACAAGCAAGTGAAGCCCCATCCGTGGAATGCAGGCAGCACATGAAACCCTGCCCCTCCGGTCCATGGAAAAAACTCCACAGAACCAGTCCCTGGTACCCAAAAGGTTGGGGAGGGCACTGTTTTAAAGGATGTGGAGTCACTATATATGAATCAATGAGTTAATTTTGCAGGTAGGAAAAGTCTAAACATTCTACCCTACTTCTGTTACAGATGCAGGAAATCTGATGCTTTTTTATTTGTTCCCATGTCCTCTTAGTGCTCACTAGGCCACTTGTTCCATCCAATGTTAGGGTTTTTTAAGTTCTATTAAGAAAAACTAAACAAATATAGAATGCTGTAAAACAAAGCTAATATTAACTGCCTTCAGGCATAAATCCCATTGGCCAGCACATCTTAGTTTTGGTCACCACACTATTAAAAAAGTTGAGACTTTAGAAAAAGTGCAGAGAAGAGCAATCAAGATGATTAGGGGACTGGAGACTACAGCATATGATGAACGGTTGCGGGAACTGGGCATGGCTAGTCTAGTGGAGAGAATGACCAGGGGAGACATGAGAGCAGTGTTCCAATATTTGAGGGGCTACCACAGAGAGGAGGGGGTCAAGCTATTTCCCAAAGCACCTGAAGGCCAGACAAGGAATAATGGATGGAAACTGATTAAGGAGAGATTCAACCTAGAAATAAGTAGGGACTTTCTGACAGTGAAAACAATCAACCAATGGAACAGCTTGATGTCGGACGTTGTGGGGGCTTCATCACTTGAAACTTTCAAGAAGAGATTGGACTGCCATTTGTCAGAAATGGTGTAGGGTCTCCTGCTTGAGCGGGGGATTGGACTAGATGACCTATAAGGTCCCCTTCAACTCCGTTAATCTGTTAATCTTCTGGGGAAGAGACAAATTACAAAGATGCCATGGCAATGCATCTTTTTTTGTGCAACATGGTTCCACACACATGTATGAAGGAACTGGTGCTCCTTATGACTAAATTGCAGGAGCCTGCAAAACAAGCATGCCATCGTAATGCAAACTCTACCCCTTTTAAATATTGTGTCGTCACATACATCTACAAAAGGAGCAGAGCTTGCACCACATTGGTGCAATTACTATGTTGTCATTTCGATGAATTAGCACATTCAGTGACAGGACTCATAGGAAATAGAAATGGCATCATATGGTTTCAACCCAAAGCTTTGTAAGTATTTCCAAGCACCTACTAAAAAGGACAAACTGTCTTCTTCTGTTGGGAGAGAACAATCTGTTGTGAATGAAGTTCTACTGAGAACATTTTTATCAGTTTGCTTTCTAATCAATAATTGTTTGAGGATTGATCTCATATACACAATTAGCCAGAGACTATTATCCTGTTTGCCCTATTCTTACAGACTCAGTTCCCATACTCTCTATGTTGTCTAAACGTAGCTTCCCATTTATAACCATGATAACACCAAAATGATGAAATGGGCTATAAGACAACATAACGCAAGCTAACACCTTAGTGTACTTCCATCATATTTGGAATGAATGGAGTACTGTAACATTATATGTTTTGCCATTGGCTCCTTCCTATTCTCTCCCCAACCACCTCTCTACTATGGATGCATATGTGCCTGATTTCATGCTTTCACATTGATGCATTCTAGTGATGGGTTAGGGACTAGAGCAATGATGGCGAACCTATGGCACGTGTGCCACAGGTGGCATGCGGAGCCATTTGTCAGGGCACACGAGGCGCTGCCCTGTCAGCTGGCCAGCGCGCATCTGCACGCTGGCCAGCTGAGTTCGCCCTTTTTTAAAGCCACTTTTCGCCCTCCCCAGGCTCCAGAGGCTTTATAGGAGCCTGGGGAGGGCGAAAAGAGTCTCCTCCGCCCCCCTGGAGGCCCTCTGGAGGGTTCATGAGCTTCCCTGAAGCCTCCAGAGTGCAAAAAAACGCAAACCGGAAGTTTGGGAATGGACTTCCTGTTTGCTCAGAGGATCGTTTTGACTGCCTTGGAGGCTTCAGGGAAGCCGCCTTGAAGGTCGCTGAAGCCTTCGGAGTACTTAAAACGACCCTCCGGGCGGCGGAGACTGTTTTCGCCCTCCCCATGCTCTTATAAAGCCTCTGCAGCCTGGGGAGGGGCGAAAAAAGCATGCAAAAATGGGGGGGTCGTGCCTGTAGTGCGCGCATGCACACTGGGGGGGTCGCACATTGCATTACGGCAGCGGTTCTCAAATAGTGGGGCGCGCCCCCCTGGGGGGGCGCGAGGCTCCGTAAAGGGGGGCGCGAAGGCTCCCTTTCCATCTGGGTGCAACGGCGGCGAAGGCGTGGGCGAGGCATAATATATCCCGCCTGGAAGTGGCAGCACTTCGGACTGTGGATTTTCATTGGAGCCGCGGGCTGGAGCTGTGCAAGAAGCCTGCTTGGGCGGGGGTGG
The DNA here is from genome assembly GCF_964273705.1 of Natrix helvetica. NCBI lineage: Eukaryota > Metazoa > Chordata > Lepidosauria > Squamata > Natricidae > Natrix > Natrix helvetica. The sequence continues at coordinate 72,271,726 of NC_138551.1, forward strand.
GAGGGAGGGAAGCATGGGACCGCCCGTCTTCGCCACCGCGTAGCTCGCCTCCCCGCCAGCAGCTCCACCGCCAGCATTCCGTCTGGAAGCGGAAGCGCAACAGCCGCTGTTGGGGAAGGGACAAAGGGGCGGCGGTCGCCCGATCTTGCCACCGCCACCCCTTTGCCCCTGGTAACGGCGACTGTTGTGCTGCTGCTTCCAGCTGGGATGCTGGAGGAGCTGCTGGCAGGGAGGGAGGGGAGGAGGGGAGGAGGGAGTAAGGATAGACAAGCAAGAGGGAAAGAAAGCAGGAGGGCAGAAGGGAGGTGGAAGGAAGGAAAGAAAAGCAGACACGCCGGAGGGAAAGAGGAAAGAAGGCAAGCAGGCAGGAAGGAGGCAGAAGGAAGGAGGGAAGAATGGAACTGGAAGGGAGGCAGGGAAGGAGGGACGGAGAAAGGAAGGATAGGAGGATAGGGAAAGAGGAAAGAAGGCAGGCAGGCAGAAGGGAGGGAGGTGCAAGGAAGGAAGGAAGCATAGATAAGCAGGAGGGAAAGAAGGCAGGCAGGCAGGAGGAAAGAGGAAGGAGGGAACTGGAAGGGAGGCAGGGAAGGAGGGAGGGAGAAAGGAAGGATAGGAGGATAGGGAAAGAGGAAAGAGGGCAGGCAGGCAGAAGGGAGGGAGATGCAAGGAAGGAAGGAAGCATAGATAAGCAGGAGGGAAAGAAGGCAGGCAGGCAGGAGGAAAGAGGAAGGAGGGAACTGGAAGGGAGGCAGGGAAGGAGGGAGGGAGAAAGGAAGGATAGGAGGATAGGGAAAGAGGAAAGAAGGCAGGCAGGCAGAAGGGAGGGAGGTGCAAGGAAGGAAGGAAGCATAGATAAGCAGGAGGGAAAGAAGGCAGGCAGGCAGGAGGAAAGAGGAAGGAGGGAACTGGAAGGGAGGCAGGAAGGAAGGGAGGGAGAAAGGAAGGATAGGAGGATAGGGAAAGAGGAAAGAAGGCAGGCAGGCAGAAGGGAGGGAGGTGCAAGGAAGGAAGGAAGCATAGATAAGCAGGAGGGAAAGAAGGCAGGCAGGCAGGAGGAAAGAGGAAGGAGGGAACTGGAAGGGAGGCAGGGAAGGAGGGAGGGAGAAAGGAAGGATAGGAGGATAGGGAAAGAGGAAAGAAGGCAGGCAGGCAGAAGGGAGGGAGGTGCAAGGAAGAAAGGAAGCATAGATAAGCAGGAGGGAAAGAAGGCAGGCAGGCAGGAGGAAGGAGGGAACTGGAAGGGAGGCAGGGAAGGAGGGAGGGAAGGATAGGAGGATAGGGAAAGAGGAAAGAAGGCAGGCAGGCAGAAGGGAGGGAGGTGCAAGGAAGGAAGGAAGCATAGATAAGCAGGAGGGAAAGAAGGCAGGCACGCAGGAGGAAAGAGGAAGGAGGGAACTGGAAGGGAGGCAGGGAAGGAGGGAGGGAGAAAGGAAGGATAGGAGGATAGGGAAAGAGGAAAGAAGGCAGGCAGGCAGAAGGGAGGGAGGTGCAAGGAAGGAAGGAAGCATAGATAAGCAGGAGGGAAAGAAGGCAGGCAGGCAGGAGGAAAGAGGAAGGAGGGAACTGGAAGGGAGGCAGGGAAGGAGGGAGGGAGAAAGGAAGGATAGGAGGATAGGGAAAGAGGAAAGAAGGCAGGCAGGCAGAAGGGAGGGAGGTGCAAGGAAGGAAGGAAGCATAGATAAGCAGGAGGGAAAGAAGGCAGGCAGGCAGGGGGAAAGAGGAAGGAGGGAACTGGAAGGGAGGCAGGAAGGAAGGGAAGGAGGAAGGGAGGGTGGAAGGAAGGATAGACAAGTAAGAGGGAAAGAAGAAAGAAAGCATGTGACTACGGTGGGAGACGAGGAAAGACCGGTGTGCTATGATACTAGACAAATGATACTATTTACAGTCACGCGGGGGGGGGGGGGCGCGAAATGTTTTCTTCTTCCTAGGGGGGGCATGACAGAAAATAATTGAGAAGCACTGCATTACGGGTACGGTACGCCTGCACACGACCCCCCTGCGCTCCCCCCACCTATGGCACGCGAGCCAAAAAAGGTTTGCTATTGCTGGACTAGAGTGAGAGAGAGATGGATGTAGAAAAAATTCTATTTTTTTAATGATTTGCTGAAAAGAATCCCTGGAGTGGAATAATTTATGGGTCTATGTGACAGCCTCTGTGGTAGATAAACACCAACCTCTTGAGAGGAACCAACTACTGATATCAGATTGTAGTTGGTCATTGGTCTTCTGCACTGAGATAAGGCAAGGGATACATAATGTAGAAGTTGATCACAAATGTAGAGAGTGTTATATATTGACAAAGGATTTAGCAAAGAAGGAATTTCTTTATAACTGATAAGAAGGCCACACAGGAAAAGCAGGGGAACCCTTCATGGTGTGAAAACATTGCAGACATATTCCTAGAATGGCAACACACTGTAGTAGCTTTGATATACAACTGGTGCCAAGTCTCTAATTGATATTCTGACAAATAGTCCATGAACTCCACTGCAAAGAGAGATAAGGAAGCATAGCAGTACATTTATTGCATCTTCTCAAGGCATGAACTGTGTAATCAATTAGTCACTAACAAAACTGGCCCAGCAAGAAATTGCATTTGCAAAAGTGTTACATGAGGGATATGCAAGTCTCATACGAATGCAATATTTGTAAAAGGAAGCACCTGATTGCATAATTACTTCACCTGAGTTCAAATTCCAACTCTCCACAATGATCCAAAATGCATTTACACGTGTAAGTGCATACCTCTTCCAAATGTCCTGAAGTAGCCAATGTCCTCTTTAGTCATTCACATTTTGGTCATTTAGTCACTTCCACTCTTCTTCTAAAGAAGAAGCCTCAGAGACATCATATCCTCAGGGCTGTCTGTGAGTTATGGCTGCCTTGGGTTCAGGTAAGCATATGTTTGTCTTTTTTAATGTGCCTATCTTTGCTTAAAACTTTTCTTTGTTTTCCATAATCGTTTTAAACCAATAGCTCGATAGTCTCTTTGCACTACTATTTAGATATAATTCTTTGTCCCCTTATGCTCTTCTCCAGTGCTCATATTTATATAGGCAGTCCTCAACTTATAACCATTCATTTAGTGACCATTCAAAGTTACAACAGCACTGAAAAAAGTGATTTATGACCATTTTTCACACTTATGACCAAGGGGTGAAATCTTCCCGGTTCAGCCCAGTTCGGCTGAACCAGTAGGGATGATTGTCCTTGATTCTGCGAATTGGTGGTAAAAAAAAAAAAGCTTCCGATGATTGCGCAGCTCAGCTGTGAGCCCCGCAATCATTGGAAGATTTCCCCACACTTTTTAAAGCATTATTTTTCCTGCCTATTTGCCCCAACAGGCAGGGAAAAAATGCTTTTAAAAGTGAAAAAAGGTGGCCACACCCACCCAGTCATATGACCTTCCCCACCAAGCCACGCAAATAGAACCAATGGGGTGGGGGGAATTAGATTTCACCACTGTTATGACCATTCCCATATTCATATGATCATAATTCAGACCCTTGGCAACTGACTCATATTTATGACCGTTGGAGTGTCCCAGAGTCACGATTATCTTTTGAGAACTTCTGGCAAGCAACTTCAATGGGGAAGCCAGATTCACTTAACAACTTAACCACTGCAGTGATTCACTTAACAACTGTGGCAAGAAAGGTCGAATGGGGCAAAACTCACTTAACAAATGTCTCACTTAGCAACATAAATTTGGGGCTCAGTTGTGGTTTTAAGTTGAGGATTACTGTATTTAACTTAAATCCTGGATCTGGCTTTGATTTTGTTTTGTTTTTCCAAAATAGGATTGCTAACAAGGAAGGCAATCAAAATTAAAAGAAACAGCAGAGAGCGCTTCCAAGAGCCTTTTCTTATCCAGCTATGTAATTGTAGCTATGTAAGTTCACCCTCCTCCCTTCTAGATATTAACCTGACAAAGAAGCATTAGGTCATTATCCTTAATTATAAGATATTGTGGAACGTGCTGGGATGCCAACTGTCGTAATATTATTACTCCGATAAGGTGGAAGTATAAAGTATTCCATGTCATATCTATAATAAGAGGTGCCATCTGGCAAGTGAGCATATAAATTGCTTTGTGGTCTCAGAAAAATATTAGCGTTCATAGATTAAGCTGACATCTAAAAGCTTCTAGTGTCTGCATCGGTAGACAGAAGATGGCACTATTATACATTTTAAATAAACACTGTCTCTACAACCACCTCGATGTATGCAGTTGACTTTCAGCATTTTAGAAGGTAGGCTAGAAAGGGTTGGCCAAGGTCCTTTTAGTTCAAGAATGTCCCTCGGGAAATTTCAAGGCACCTGAGATGATCTCACTGCAGTCCACACCAGAGGCAGCTGGATGGTTAGCTTCCTCAGACAAGAGAATTACAACTTCTATCCCACTGCAATTCCATGACTCCACATTATGGTGTTTTTATCTTAATATGGTATGTTATCTCCTATATCGTACCATCCACATATGTATGTGTGCCTGTGTCTTTGAGTATGTTTTATTTAAACTAAATGTGTATATCAGTGATTGCATGACCTCTGTAGATGACATAGGCTAAATAAATAAATAAATCCTTACACCTTTTCATCATCCGCTCCTCTCATGTTTGCAACATCAGAACCCACTAAATCTGTGCAGATGCCTTTAACACAAAAAGTGGAACCAGTCCCTTATTTAAAGCCTAACTGCACTGGCTTCCTTCCTTCTGCTCCCTTAACAACAGTGGTGAAATTCAAAGTTTTTCCCTACCGGTTCTGTGGGTGTGGCTTGGTGTGGGTGTCTTGTGATTTATTGGGCGTGGCCAACTCGAAATCACCTTTGATGAGCTGAGCGGGCGAGGCAACTGGCGACACAATTAGCTGGGCCACATGGCGAAGGCAACAAATATAGGAGCGGCCAGAAGGGGTGAGCGAGCAGCCAGAAGGGGTGAATGGTGACCGGGCCAACCAGGGGTGATTTTTACTAGTTCAGCAAACTGATTCAAATCACCCCTACCGGTTCGCCTGAATTGGTCCAAACCGGTCGAATTTTACCCCTGCTTAACAATGTCATTCAACACACCTGGAGAAGGGATCCTTGGTGTTGAGCTTGGTTGTTTTCTTGCAGACATTCTATTACCCAAAGCACCAAGGGTCCTTCATTTCAACCCTACAAATGTTTTCTTTATTGACACCTGGAGAAGTTTGTAAACTTCCCCACTTCTCATGCTTATTCTCTCAATTATCAACTCCTTAAGGCAAGATTTCATCCTAAGTGCTCATCCCTTTAGAATTCTAGTATTTCCTAACTCTTTGAGTCTCAATTTATACACACACAAAAATCTCTTCCATAACTTTTAGACTGTATTAGAGAGCTCCAATCTCCCCCCTCCCCCCACATACACTTCTTGTATTTTGTGGGCAGCAGCTTTTGGGGGAACTAAAGTACAGAAACCTGCATTCATATTCCTAAGAGATATAGCTCCAAACACCTTTGCTCAGAGGTTAGTGTGAGGCTGATCTAATCAGGCAAGAAAGCAAGGTTTGAATATGCTTCTATCCATATGCCATCTGTACCTTTGAAATATAAAAGCTGAGAAGAATGCCAAAATTACAGGACAGATAAGACAAGAGTCTATATCCAATAGTGATATAATTTAGGTTATACACCACCCCATAAGGCACAGCACTCTCTGGGTTTATAAATGTCAGCATTTTGCCCTCAACTATCTGGGTCCTCATTTTATCTACCTTGGAAGGAGGGAAGGCTGAATCAATCTTGAGCTGATCAGAATCAAACTCCTGGCAGTGAGCAGTGAGTTATATTTCAGTGGTAGGATTCAATTTTTTTTACTACCGGTTCTGTGGGCATGGCTTGGTGGGCGTGGCAGGGGAAGGACACTGTAAAATCTCCATTCCCACTCCAGGGGAAGGTTACTGCAAAATCTCCATTCCTCCCCATCAGCTGGGACTCCAGAGGCAGAGAATAGATGGGGGCGGGGCCAGTCAGAGGTGGTATTTATTGGTTCTCCGAACTACTCAAAATTTCCACTACCAATTCTCCAGAACTGGTCAGAACCTGCTAAATACCACCTCTGTTATACTGCATTCTAACCACTGCACCACCAAACAGTGCAATTTGTTCAGTGTGCACCAGTGATTGTTCTGACTACTTCATTCCAATGTGTTGGTAGGGTGATGCCATTTAGTGCAGATGTGATGTGGCACAGAAAAACTCCATGGGCTGCCTCTTCTGATATAATTCAACAGAGCCTCACTCTATGGGCAATTTAATTTGGCCTGGGAGTTTTTCTATATGGGTTCCAGCTGATATCTCTACTTCAGAGTTCTGAGTTTTCTTGTAAATCAAGGGACAGTTTGATTTTATTAGAACATAAAGTGATCTTGGGTACAGTAGTATTGATCACTCAGCTTGACTCAACATTCCACTGCTTCACTAAAATATTGACTGCATTACCAACAAATGATGTGGGAAATTTCTCAGGCTCACTCACCTAATCATCTGGATCCATCCAACGTCTATGTCCATTTTAATTTACCCTCTGCCCCTTCAAAAGTTATATTACTCATTTGTCTAAAACAAATTTCACTGACTTTTTACTTATTTTTTATTTTATGGTTTGGACGTTTCTATTTCTGTTTTGTACACCATCCAAATTAGCAGCTACAAAATGGATGGCTCTATAGACCTTTTAAATTCTATTGATCTAAAACTTGAGAATGAGTGATCGGTCTATGACAACACAATCACAGACCCCTCTAATTTCAGAACATCAGGAAGCCTTTTTGCCACCAAATGTTAGCAATAGCATTTCATTTGCGTGGGTTAAGTATGGAATTGGAAGAAACTTGTCTTTTAGAGACCTCTTATTTCCATTCCCACCATTAGTTGGGGAGGGGGAGGAGACTTAAAATTAAATGAGAAAAACCTAGCTATTTTGCGGCCAAGTAGAATACCCTTAAAACTCAGTCATTTCCAAAGCTGTCCTCAACAAGATGAAGTCAATAGATTGTTTCCAAATTTCTTCCCTAGGTGTTTTTTTTTTTTTTTTAGCTTTTACAGGCTATCCATTTTGGCCTTCAAAGAGAAGAGGATTTTTTCCCTTCTCCTACTATATGCATCTTATACATAAATCTGTGGGTTCTAATAACAACCCGACAATGCTAGAAGTGAGTCATTGTGTAAAATCTTCAAATGCCTTCTATTTCCCTTCCAGCTGATCTTCATTCTTTGTACATTAAGTCCTTCCCACACCTTTTCTCATTATTCTCTCCAGATCTTTTCTTCCTATAACTTAATTTCCTTAGTAACTTTCCCAAGATGTGTATTTTCCGTGGGGGAAAATATCATCATTATTGGATTACCTCATCAAAATCCTGAACATCTCTAGCTTGAATCTGCTAATACCCAAACTATTCCCAGAATCAAAAATACAAAAGGGGAATGCGAAGTCAGAACTAAAATACTATTTGTCTGAGCTTGCTTTTTTTTCTTGCAAGTATTTCATTAGCCAAACTACAGTAGGTAACATGATGTTGTTGCATAGTTTGGGTAATGAAACATCTGCAAGAAACTAACCAAGCTCAGAGATCACCAAGGACCCCTCACTTCAACCCTGAGCTACAAATATTCTCCTTTATTGGAACTATTTGTCTGTCTATGCCTTAATCAGACGAAGTACTTGTGACTATGCATTTTGATTCTGTACAGCTGAAGTCAAATTAAATGCAATAGAGATAACAGGAAATATTTTTTTCCATAACAACCCATGAGGTAAATTATGGGGAGGGAGGGAGGGAGGAAGATTGGTCCATGGTCAAAGTAATATGCAGGGAACTAGGAATTTTGAAAATGATTTACTTTAATAAAGCATAAATATAATAGACAAAACAAAAATAAAAGGAGAGGAGTCTTACTACACCCAAGGCCAGAGATAAAAGATGCAATATAGAAGTTTCTTGCTACAGCAGAGGTGAAAAATGTAGCATTTATTTATATAGATGTATGCTAAATCTTTTTTGGGTAAGCACCCTTTTATTTGGAAGTGAGAACAAAATAGAAGGTTAAGTTTTTTGGGAGAAATATAGATTTTTAGACTGAAGATGGAGAAGAAACACTCCCTTTTGCCCTCTGGGCTGCTTGTTGGCTTAGTATGACAAAAGATGTTTTCATTTTGATAAAGAGAAGAATTACTCATTCTGTTCCTCTTCATTTCAGTATCTGAGCAGTGAAATTAGGCCTGCTTTTCCTTCTCTTTCTCAAGCAAAGGGAGGAAGATGTAAGGTTTTTTTTTTAGCATCATAATCAGATAGTCAAACTGCTGTCAATCACCTTGACAAAAGGACCTGCTGAAGAGATTGAGGAAAAAGCGAAGCAGCAGGATAGAACTTGAAAAGTAGAATTGTCAGTTATTCAGTACTTCAGATTTTGGGTTGGGTGGTTGTTGTTTTTTTTCACATTAAATATAGGATATTCTTGACTCTAGAGCCTTTTCAGAGCTATAAAATGTCTGGCCAGAAATCGTAAGGCAAAAAAAAAATTTTTTTTTGTAGGAAATTAGCAACAACAAAAAAAAGAGATTTCTCTTTTGCTAAAATACATGCTAAATCGAACAGTTTATTTGACGAAATCACTGAAGATAGTATATCGGAAGTCCTTGACTTATGACCAGTTGTTTAATGACCATTCAGTGTTATGATAGTGTTGGAAAGGATGCTGTTCAGCCCATAAGGCACTTCCAGACATTGTAAAATGCCGCACCACTCCTTCCTGTGGTTACATGACTGCATTTCGGGTGCTTAGCAACTGGCCACATTTACCACGGGCTGCAGCATCCTGGGGAGTCACATAACTGATTTGCAACTTTTCTACTGGTTTCTGGTATTTTTTTACCCGTTTCCAGCAAAACATCCCCATTTAGGAAATTAGAGTTGGACTTACGAATATGTGATTTGCTTAACAATTGTGTGATTCTGACTTACAACACAAACTTCACTTAACGACTGCTGTAAAATGGGTCTAGTAACCTCGATTTCTGACTCTCGTGAGTTCCAACTAAAATTGTGATGCCAACCCTGGTTCTAAGTAGAGGACAACTTTATCTGGGAAGCTTTGGAAACTATGCCCCTTTAATTCCATGCTTTTCTTAATATCAAGTCAGGATGGCCCCTCTTGCAAACTTAATAATAATAGGAGATATCACTCTTCAAATGTTAAAATGTACAATCTAAATCTTGAATCTGAAGAAGTCAAAAAGGAAGTTTTCCAAAAAAGCGAAGCAAAGAATCTGAACTTTCAGTACTGTATCAACCAGCCAACCAATTATTTTCAAAAACCTATATAGCAGTGTTGGCGAATCTTTTCGGCAGCGAGTACTGAAACAGGAGCATGCGTGACCCCCTGGGGGAGTGCCAAAAACCAGAAGAGCAGCTCCCTGGCATGCACATGTAGGAGAGCCAGAAACTAGAAGAGCAGTTTCCTGGCTGACTCTTTTTTTATTATTATTATTCTGATCATCCTTCACATCTATTCAAATTTTAAATTAAGCTATTTTTAATCTTGGTTGTTGAGAGCATGCAATATTATCTTTGCTTAGAGAAGAAGCTCTTCTTACTAACACCTAGTTCAGTAGTGTGGACATGCTTGCAAAAGTTCATACATGTGTTGTGAATTGCCCTAGCTGAATTTTAATAATGGAAAGACTTCTCTGGTGCTTTGGCCATGAAAGGAACTATGACAGAAACTTCTTCATTCAGCAAGTACAATGTAATTAGTATATACCCTGTTTTCCCGAAAATAAGAGCTGGAGAATAAGCCCAATCTGGCTTTTGAGCGCATGAGCTAAAATAAGTCCTCCCCCCCCAAAAAAAAATAAGCCCTCCTTGAAAATATTGCAGCACAGCAGCAGCCATGAGGTGACCATACTCTCTGCCTCCTGCAGATCAAAAATAATAAGACCTCCCCAAAAATAAGGCCATGTGCTTATTTCGGGAGTCAGAAGAGAATAAGACCCTGTCTTATTATCAGGGAAACACGGTAGCATTATTTAATGAATATCCTACATTAGCTTAATAAGAATTGGTAATGTGATCAATACTGAATTGAAATTTCGACTGTAATTTTCCCAAAGTTTACTTCTTTATGGAAAAAAAATCAAATTATTTTTTTGGGGGGGGGAATTGCTCTGCAAAGAGATTTGTGGTTTTTCTACCTCATTTTCAAGTTCTTTGCATTTTCTTTAGACTCCGTTGATGTTATTTTTGCTGTAGAATGATAAAACGTTGTTCCTCTACCGTTTTGTGGCATCTTCAGTGTCCCCTGCTTCCATATCTTAAAAAACAAATCCAATGATTTTCATTCCGAAATCTCCCACAGAGGCTCTAGATCACTGCATAAATACGGAAATATTTTTTTCCAGGAAAACTTCCACGTGTGAGATAGAAACACTCAAATTATTAGTGATGACTGATTTTTCATTACATCATTCTTGAGCTCAGCAAATGTACACTATCGTACTGTCTCAGAACTTGGGAAATTTCATACTAACAGAAAGGTGCGATAATAAACGGAAAACAAAATGCAATAGGAAGCTTTCAAAGCATTCTGCAGATTCAGCATAATGAGTGACCATTTGTTGGCCCACTCCAGCTGTAAACTAAGAGTACACAGGTATTAGATAAAGACAATTACGAAGCAACTGTAACTAACTGTAGAAATGCATTTATCTGAAATACAACATAACTGGGACTGTGCCCTTCTGGCATATTGGAATTAGGTCATCAGTTAGAAAACAAGACAAGTATTTTGTAAATCTCAAAGAAGATGTAGTCCTCTAAATAAACAACTCATGAGATCAATAACCTTGCCAAAAGCTTATTCACCTAAACTTTGCCAAAAGGTTTTTAAATCTTTCCAAATATCACGTACTTTAGAAATCATAGATCAAAATCACTCAGAAAATTTTCAATTTCTAAATATATCAGCCAGCTTTTTATTCTGCCTATGTCATCCTACTAGTACAGTAGTCAAAACTATTATAATTCCAAAGTCCTGATTTCTTTTAGTTTTTTCACCTCTCTTTTCTTTAGTTTTTTTCCTAATACTGAGTGCTATCCACCCATCTTTGACTCAGCACCAAACAATGCCAGGCTAAAATTGGCCAATCCCTATCCTATCCCTATTGCCTATGTTTTGCATTATTGTATCTGGATTTGCAAATGTGCTAGTTGATATAGGTAAAGTGACTGGCTTCTCCATTGGCTATGCTGCTATTGTGAATTGGCTATGCATTTGAAGGTGGAAAGAAATTTGGCAGTGCTGAGCTTGGAAAACAGTTTGCACAGCACAAGTACAGGACCCCGATCACTTCTCACATGCATGAAGACATGGTGTAACTCTCTATCTGGTTCCAACTCACTGGAAAGGCAACTTTTTCACACTGCTTCTTGCTACACATGTAGTGTCTTCTGACTGGCACAAGCAATTGTGTCCAGTTGGCCCAGTGTGCTTCATTTCATTGCAAAAAATCAATCTCTAGGCCAACTGGTTATTCCACGCTGCAGTTATGTTGTCCTCACAGCCACTTTTGTTTCTCTGAATTTCACAGTTCACCAGTATGGTGACATATAATTTAAGAAATGTAGCATGCAAATAAACAAATAGCTGATACCTATTGTTCTCATGAACATCAGGTATACCTGACACGTTTAAGTAGTAGCATATTTTCCACAATAGGGAGCTTCTAAGATCTTCTTACATAAAATGAGCGATGAGATTTTATGAATAAGCTCAGATTCAAGAAACAACAGCTGTAACATTTTGAGAAAGTCCTTATTATACCAAGTAAATCCCAAATATACTACGTCACTATAGCATATATATTGCTGGAATGCTGAACAAAGGTATTTCAGGTGACACTGAATCATAAGCAATATTTAAACAGCAGTAGAGAAGACTTTACAGCATACCTGATCATTTTAATGCCAGCCGTCACCCTAGGAAAATGAACTTGGTTAAAAAATTCTTTTTAAATTGTTGTGCTTCTAGCACCATCTCATAACCTTTGAAGAATTCCTGGTAACAATTAGTCAGTAATGATGTGCTTACCTTTTATCTACTGTAGTGAGACAACTATATCAAATCTCGTAATTTATTTTATAGCAAATGTTATGTTTTCTTGATATATTAGGGGTGGGGTTGATATACAGAGCTTTGGCATAACAATAAATATGAGTTATACAGCCACCATTATATAAGCCTTACCACTAGGGAAAGGAAGGGAATGCCTGGGGCAGTTTCACACAAGCTATTTATAATGCCAGCGTGACAGCAAGCAGGGAAAATTGGGGTTTGATTTTATGCTTGCACCTATCTATTAGTGTACAGGAGACAATTTTCCTCCACGATAATACATTATATTTTAAACATGAGCGTGTTCTATCACATTCATGTACATTTTATTACCCCTGAGATACTATTAAAAATGTCCTGATCCAAGCAGGTCTATGATATACTAACGAATATCATTTTCACCAAACATCAAGGGTTATCCTTCATTACATTAAAAGAAATGGTCTTGGTGTATAAGAATACATCGTAAATATATCTCTACTCGGTTCTTTCTACCACTAGGACTAGAGGTACTATTACGGGATTTTAAAAGGTAAAAGGGCAACACTTTTATGGAAAAGTGCTATGGTTTAAATCCATTTGAGAGCTATAACATCTGATCCACTTGATAAGCCCTAATACTTCTGAACAGGCATAGGTTCTTTGTACATGCTCTGGAGTTATCTTACTCTTACTAATATCTCCATAATTTAAAATAATATGACCTGTATTAAATCTCATTGTTTTCAATAGTTGGTTTGCTTAAGTTACAGCAAGAGTGGGAAACAGGCCCTGTCACACACACCCAAGGTCATGCTGATTATGGCTGATGAGAATGAAAATGTAATAACAACTGGAAGCCAACACATATCTATCCTTAGGCTACAATCTCAGCCTCATATAGTTCTTAGGGCGCTGAAAATATATTTTCATGACATGCTGAAGCACAATAAAGGAAAACATGTTTTTAGCCTAGTACCATTGTGCAAATTCAGTCCGTAAAGTTCATTCATGGTTCAACAAGTTGTGCAAAACCAGAAAATTAGGTTGCTTAAACCGTGGGTGTGGTATAGAAACATGTTTCTAATGTATCTCTGAGTCCCATTTCATCTGGAAAACAGACTATTTATTAATTGAAAGAGGAAACTTTCTCAAAAGAAAGATAATTTTATTTATTTCCCGCTTTTTAGTATTTCAACAAATAACTCAAGGCAGCTAACATACCTAATAATTCTGCCTCCTCATATTTTCTCCATAAGAACACTGTGAGGTAGATTGGGCTGAGAGACAGTGAGTAGGTCAAAGTCACCCAGAGGGCTTTCATGGCGGGATTAGAACTCAGCATCAGAGGTGGGTTGCTCCCGGTTTGGCCAAACCATTAATGGAAGTCAGGCCTGGGTCGCAGAACCAGCAGCAACCCAGGCCTGCCACGCCCCTGAACTAGTTCCCTCGCCACTGCTGGGCCACCACCATTTTGATTTTTAGTGACTGAGCGTGCAGAGTTCACTGTAAATTGTTCTGCGCATGCGTGAAGAACAATTTACATTAAACAGCGCACATGCGTTGCGAACCAGTAGGAAAGCTAGCAGCAACCCACCCCTCTTCGGGATAATTCCAATTCTCTGTGTCTAATAGCCCTTACTATACAACTTTGCTTTTGCCTAATGCACCTCCCCACAACCCAAAATTAATTTCTGATTTTGCAACTATAAAACCTGTAAACAGGAGGTGGAAATTTTGATTTTTGTCACAGCATCTCTCAGTACTAACTGGGTATTATATCCAGCCATATTGAGGACCACTTAGTTCTTCAGTTTTGCTTTCTTCTCTCTTCTTAATCAGGAACCCTTAAGTGTTATACAAGAAGCAGATCTGGGTTATAGCTGGGATTTTTAAAAAAAATGAGAGATGATGCTAGTCTTTGTCCCTTTTGCTTCTTTATCCAGGAAGTTATCTCACACCTATGACTAATTTATTAAAAAAATACCATTTCATCTTCATGACAAACTACAGAATTTATTGGCATGACATCTGGTCTACTTTTCTTTTCATTGGCATAGAACTTAGCTGACCTTGAAAAAGCTAAGGTATAATTACCATCTTTACATCATCATGTCTTTTAAATACCTTGCAACACTTCAAATGTTGAAATAAGGAGGCAGGCATACAGAAGGTGATGGAGGCTTGGATCTGGAAATCCATACTTAGTTTCAGATTATCTCTTTATCAATAGAACTAGCCACTAATTGCTAGCGGACATTACCAACCTGGAAGAAAACGTCAGAGGAAAAAACATGTTTAAATGGACTGCCTATTGACTTTAGGATAATAGGATATAGGATATAGTCAGGTTAAAACTTCCATAAAAGAATGCAAAATGAACAGAGATTGATCAGAGACCCAAACTGTTTTAAGAGTGAGAGTTGTAGATTTATAATAGTGTCTGCTTTCTAGCTAACTTTTTTTTGGGTGTGAGTGGTGGGGAGGTGAGTCAGTCTTGACTCCAGATACAATTTGTCCATACAGTTTTCTTAGCAGCATTTTTTACAAGCAGTTAACCTGTGCCTTCTTTCTTGGGCAGAGAAAAAGTGACAGGCTGAAAGTCAACAATCTGGTTTTGTGGATAAGGCAGGATTAGAATTACTGTTTCCTATAAACACTACACTAAAACTGACTGCAAAAGGGCCTGGATGTCAACACATTTTAATGCCAACTTCTGAACAAGGACTTTTCCATTACCCACCATGCAACTAAGTTCTTTGAAGCAGCACATAAAATACAGAGGAACTGATAGCCAGGAACAATTACCATATTTTTCAAATTACAAGATGCTCCAGCCTATAAGACGCACCTAGCTTTTGGGGAGGAAAACAAGAAAAAAAAATCTGCCTCCGCCTCCCAGCAATTTGCCTCCTTGGAGCAAACAGAAAACAGCTTAGTCAGCTTCAGCACAGCCTGATTTAGCATGAGCAACTGATTGACGGTTGGATCAGCCTCCCAGAATACCACCTATCAGCTGTTACAGGCTGCCGGGATCTGTGCTATCTTCACTGGGTTTGGAAACAGGCTGTACCCAAACTGGTAGAAACCTGTTGAGAGGCATAACAGAATAACACCCACAGTTACTACAACAATGGACGTCCCATGTCCCCATCATGCTAGGTTCTGCCTCTCTAGACTGGGCCTGCAGAGGCACCTCGTCAGATAAAATGCACAATAATGTGTGTCTTTCAATCCCGAAGGACTAACATATAGTTATAGACCTATTTATACAGTTAGTCCTTGACTTACAACAGTTCACTTTGTAAACAACAGCACTGAAAAAAAACTGACTGATGACCATTTTTCACACTTACAACCATTGCCACTTCCCCATGATCACATGATCAAAACTGAGTGCTTGGTAACTGGTTCATATTTATGATGATTGCAGTGTCCCAGGGTCATGTGATCACCTTCTGAGAAGCAAAGTCAATGGGAAGCCAGACTCACTTAACAACCGTGTTACTAACTTATCCACTGTAGTGATTCACATAACTGTGGCAAGAAAGATCATAAGATGGAGCAAAACACACTTAACATTTCTCTCACTTAGCAAAATAAATTTTGAGCTCAATTGTGTTTGTGCGTCCAGGACTACCTGAAAAGAGTTAGTTTTATAGAGCTATAGATGAACTTATCTGTAACAGTTTTATCAATTTTAAGCACGTGGCTATTTTATAATATAAATTTAATTAATAAGTCTATGAATATTAAATACTGTTTTTTAGTTTACAGATCTTTTCTGTCAGACATTTTCTGGTAGAGGCATTATGTATACCTCATACTTACTTCACAAATCTTAACCTATGATGTTTTGTAGCAAATGCATAGCTTAGTTATTAAGAATGCAATTTTATAATACAGAAATATATGTGTGATTAATTTTCCATTTTCAGCTTATGCTGCTCCAATGCTAAAGCAAGATTGATTGAAATGTCTAAGCACTTGGATCCTAGAAGAATGGCAAGGCACTTCTGAACAGTGTTGCCAAGAAACCACATGGACTTGCCCACACGACTCATGGACTAATTTGAAGACACACACACATAGACAAAAGAAAAGATTTGTAAGTAATAAAAAAAATGCCACAAAACCCTTTCATATTATTGCCCAGAAAACCACACAGATGCAGCCCTGTAATAAGAGCAGCAGCACTGGGATTTAAAGGAGTATCTTTGAAGATCTTGTATTTTGCTTGTCCCAAAGGTGCTTTTTTTTGAGAGGCAACTAGACTTTCTTGTTTTTTCTTTGAAGACGCATCTTCAGCTCTGATTAGATGGTGAAGAATAGAAGGATTTATACTCCTTGCAGACTGCTGGTCATTTGCATCCTTTTAGAGTCATGGGAGGTTTACCTGTGTCCTCAGGATCACCTGAGTAGTTCAAATGGGTGTGGAGCCTTCTTGGAACTGTTGAAAAGACTGCATTGTACACTGGAAATAGATGATGTCGTATCCCTCCTCTGGATAGGGAGATTCTATTAGCAACAAGCAAAATACAAATGTCTATGACATTTGGTCATCCAGGCCATGGTCTGTGCTGTGGTCTGTCCCCACCTTTGGGACAACTATGACCTAGATGACCGAGACTCTCCATAGACATTTGTATTTTGTTTGGTGCTTTTTTAAAAAAAGGCAGCCTCAGCAGATGGCAGCACCTGGCAAACTTTAGTCCCAGAAACGGAGCAAAATCAGAGATGATGGAAGAGATCCAGGGAACCATAAGGTTTTAGGTTGGGCTGGGAAATTGGGGAAAGAAACATCCAGGAAGGCAATCCCAAATGTTTTTTTTTTTTTTCCAAGAGGCAATTGGACTTCCTTGGTTTGTTTTTTCCTTGAAGACATTTAGCTTCTCATGCAAGAAGCTTCTTCACCTCTGACTGGAGGGTGGGGAATGGAAGGGTTTATACCCCTTGCAGACAGCTGAACATTTGCATTCTTTTTAAGGCCACTTGAAGGTTTATCTCTGTGGTCAGGGTCATCTGAGTGGTGCAAATGGGTGTGGAGCCTTCTTGGAACCGTTGAAAAGACTGTGTTGTAGATTGGAGATAGATGATGGCCTTTTTAACCCCTTTTTCAAACCAGCGGTCCTCTCTATCCAAAATATGGACTCATCAAGGTTGCTAGGAAGAGACAGGGGAGGTTGCTAGGAAGAGAGGGGAGTTCATGAAGTTACCCGGAATCGACTAATAAAAGGCCATTCTCCAGCTCGGGGGCGACGCGATTTGTTCCCTTCCGGCAGCCCTGCAGCTTAAAAAGCTGAAGCTCCGTGTTGAATAGGCAAAAAGAAGGGGGGGGGGAAGCGCGGCTAATCCATAACAACAGACAACACCGACCCTCCCTCCACACCCCACCACCGCCTCCTACGGCAATGAGACCTGGTTGAGCTCTAGGGGGCGGGGTCAAAAGGCAGCCCCGCCCCCCCCGGCCGATCCCAAGTCCCGTGGATTCCGGGCGGGCGAGATTTGCCGGACGTGAAGTCGGCGTCCTCGAGGTTCGCGAAAAGGCGCCCGAGCTTCCTTCCGTGGCTCCGCGGGGAAGCCCCCTCAGCCCGCGCGGGACGGCAAGGCTGGCAGCCTCAAAGCCCTGAACCTCTTTCCCCCGCCCCCTTCGCCCGCCAGCCAGCCGCCCATCGAGGCCGGCTGAAACTTCCCGAGAGAGCTTCATCCCGGGGCCCGTCCTTTCCCGGCCGGCGGAGGCTGGCAGGAGGATGACGTCACCGGATCAGGCTGACCGGCAATGGGCGCCATTTTGAAACCCCCGAACCTCCGGCGGCGTCGGCGCTGGCTGTGGCGGCAGCCGCAGCACCAGCAGCTCCACCACCACCAGCAGCAGCAGCAACGAAGGAGGCGCTTGTAGCGGGTTTCCTATCCGTCCCCGTTGATTCTTCCGCTCCGCGGGCTTTTGCAGCCGGCGGTCTCCGCCAGCCTCACGCCGCGCAACATGGCAGGTAAGGGACACGCGTGGCGGCGGCGTTGCTGCTGCTGTTGGTCGCGGAGTGGCAGCGGCGGCCGCCCTTGTCTTGACGGGCGGAGGCAGGCCCGGAGCCCGCAGGGGTGGCCTTTGGAGAGGGCCGAGCGGTTCCGAGGACGGCTCGCAAAGCCGGCCCGGCATCCGGGCCTCCTCGGCGGGCGGAGAAACTGAGGTTTGGCCGGCACGGTCCGTGCTCACGGCGCTTTTCCTCCAGCAGGGGTGGCCGGCGGCGGCGGAGGAGGAGGCGTCGCCGGCGGCGGCAACGATTTCCAGTGGTGCTTCTCGCAGGTGAAGGGGGCGATCGACGAGGACGTGGCGGAAGGTAAAATGCGGCGTCGCGAATGACCCCTGGCGCTTGCGAGGCCGTCCGTGGCCTCTGCTTTTCTTCTCCCTCCGTCCCAAGCTGGCTCTCCACCTCCCGCAGGTGGTGGCATCTTTGGAGCGGCGCCCCTTGAATTTTCGGGGTGGGGGCTGAAATAGCTGCTTCTTTTTTTAACAACCCCCCCCCCCAAATGCCTTTTCTTTCCTTCCACCTTTGGGATGGGTTTTAATCCCAGACCACATGATGGGGCTGGGGGAATGGTTCCTTCTTTTTTCAGCAAGTAAGAAAGACGGTGCTGTTTAACCAGCACTGATTATGTTACCTAGTTTGGCTAATAAAACGTCTGTAAGAAAACAAACCAGCTGGAAGGATCCCCTTGTGTAATCCCCCCCAGCTACAAATATTCTCCTTTATTAAGGAAGGTGCTGTTTGTCGAGGTCCAGGGTCAAGTGTGAAGATGCAGAAAGTCTTGGCTTTGATGACTGGGTGCCTATAGGATGATTGCAGCCTGATTTATACAATCCTACTTGCAAAAAAAAATTGCACCCGAGACATTTGCAGGGTATTGAGACCCCATTTTTTCTCAATTACTAAGCTGGCAGGGATAATGGGTGATGCTGTCCAGCAGCTTCCATGATTTAGGTTGGAGGACATGAAGTTTTCAGAAGCTTAAAGGTCATTTTAAGCCTTTGAAAACTTTATCAATCTGTCAGTACAGGTGTGCCTGCTTATTTTTGTATAATTCTTTTCCCCATAACTCTTGTCCTTGGGAAAAGAGTGGGGGATGCAGGGTCTGACTAAGCTGCTGTCATCTCTCTTCAAAAGAAAGCTTTTTTAATGTTCTGGAGAAATGACACTAGAATTGGATAATGGTAAGAAAGGAATGCAGGAATGATTAGAATAGCTGTCAGTATTCCTGGTTCTAACTGATAATGCAGCTCTTTGGTTTTAATATAAACAATTAAAACATGAGACTGTCTTTCTGGCAATGCAGATTTTTTACTCTTAATATGTTGATTAAGCTGATCAGTTTAGAGCAACAATAACCTTTACCTGTATTAATAGTTTAGCCTCTAACATAATTGAGACACATCATAAACTAAATTCAATGGTATTTATTACCTGACAAATTTACTTAGGATAGCAGGCAAATTACTGCTTTGGGTTCACAATTGCTGATTTGCTTTCTTTGCATCACTTCTTGGAACTGTAATTGTTCAGGTTATCTTCATGATACATTCAAATGTATTTTTGAAAATAGGTAGCTTCTAAAATTATATTGTCTGAAAGATGTTAATTTTACTTATACTTTGCTGGAGTTTAGACTTATTGCAGGAAAAGAGAGGAGAGAATAATGCAGGGTGTGGTCTGGATGAAGTACTGAAATAACTTTAAATACTAACAATGAAAATAGTGTCCTTTTCAAATTACTGTATTTGATTTTTATCAAATAGAATTGAATTCTTTAGTATTTATAAACAGGTATGTAGGGGTTTTCCTACTTTGTTGAACACTTATGCTTTGCAAAAGTGACCAGTAGTCCAAGAAAGTTTATTTGAACAATGCTTGATTTTTTTCTTATTGTTTATGCATAATTTAAAAACTTGTTTCTATGAATCATTAGGGTGTGCATACTTCAATGATGGTAAGTGTAGAAGAACTGTTTCCATTATCTATCTCTTGCGAGAAGAGAGCTTCATAGGAAAGTAATACAGCATTCCTATACAGGTATTGTTTTTAGACACTACAATGTCGTTTGATAGTCTTCACACAGTTCTGTAATTGAATAGCAGATAGCCATGTAATGCTAGTAACAAGCTGTCTGCATGCTTTCCTATTGAGCATAGCTAATATTTATGTGGAGAGTAGTATTTGGAGTTCTATTTATAGCAGGGAAAATAGCCCCACCCATATTTGTTCAATTCCAGCTATGTTGCATAAGAGGTCAGAATTATATGTATAATCACCTGGTCTTATTGTACTAGGAATCCATACTGTTAGGAACGTTAAGTGCTGTTGTGTTTTCTGTAGTAGTGGAGCCACAGAACTTGCTCTCTCTCCAGTTGTTCCTTGCATTTAAAGAAAGAGTCTAGCCTATTGAAACACACTGGGTTTTGAAGGTGGGTTGGAGAAAGATAGTCAGCACTTTGAAGCCCCCCCCCTCCCCCAATTTGCTGATATTTCTGATTTATGGGCACTAGGTATGGGTTAAATGATAATAGATTGTTATGATATTCAGAAATGCACGTTTGGAAAGAAGTAACTTCTTACACTTTGTCTTGGGTGATGATTATGTAATTTTGAGGGAAGATATTAAAAGCGATTGGTGCTTCTGTATACTATATTAGACTTAGCTTC
Organism: Natrix helvetica; assembly: GCF_964273705.1. Taxonomy (NCBI): domain Eukaryota; kingdom Metazoa; phylum Chordata; class Lepidosauria; order Squamata; family Natricidae; genus Natrix; species Natrix helvetica. Next base: position 72,292,540 of record NC_138551.1, read on the forward strand.
GTGTGTGATGCCTCTTGCTTATACATCTGGGAAGCAATAGACCTGCTTTCAGAATATGCAGAGGTGCAGTTAAGGAGGCAAGCTGCAATTTGCATTAAGAGCATTTGAACAAAAATGGCCTGTTGTGCATTTCATTGAAGTTTTGATCCCAAATTGTTCATATTTGAAAATGTACAGTACAGGTCATCAGCTTAAAACAGTTCATTTAGTGACCATTCAAAGTTACAATGGCATTGAAAAAAGTGGCATGACCATTTTTCACAGTTATAACCTTTGTAGCATCCCCATGGTCATGTGATCAAGGTTGAGATGCTGGTTCATACTTAAGACCGTTGCTGTGTCCCAAGGTCATGTGATCCATCTTTTGCAACCTTTTGACAAAGAAAGTCAATGGGGAAGCCAGATTCATTTAACAACTGGTTTAATAACTTATCAATTGCAGTGATTAATTTAACAACTGTGGCAAGAAAGGTAGTAATTAAATTATATATGGTTACTTATGAAATTACTCTTGTGTTTCATTTCTGATTTGTGAATCACTTCCTTATTCATACTGAAGTGCTGTGCTTCTTAAAGGAGTTTACACTGAAGTAGTAGTGTTAAACTGCAGTTAATATTGGGCTGTAGGAATGTAAGGACATTATGCATGTTTGTACTGCAATAAATCCAAATGAGTTCTAAGTAAAGAACTCTAATACAATAAGAATATAGAATAGTATCCTATAAAATATAAAATGTTTTAAAGCAAGTCTTTACCAAATAGTTTATATTAGCTTTAACTGTTTTCATGAAACATAACTTCTGCTAAACAGCCTACGATGCTATCTCTGTGCCATAAATGCATGGTGTATTGAAAATTGCCCGCTTGCTTAGTCTTGCTCTACTCATAGTGTTTGGTGCATTTAATTGGTTTCACTTATTTAGGTGTATGTAGTTTCCCAAGAATTTATCTTTCAAAAAATGTTAGGTTTTTTTCTGAAGTTTGTAATCTTCCATCTCTACTAAGTTTTGAATTTTTTAATTTGTCTTTCCCATAAAGTGAGTTTGCAGTGGAATCTGTATGTATCTGATTCAAACTCCATGTAGGTGTTCTAATGTGGGAAAGAGAGGACAGCGACCACAAAGGCAAGTTTCAGTATGTCCACCAGGATTATTTTGCTTCTGCCAAACTAAGACAGACTTCCTTGACTTCTGATTGCTGTTCTATTATTTGAAGACATGCAACATTTGTTAGTGCAAAGAAGTCCTGTTATATTCTGTAGCAGAAATTCTCAAGACGGTTTCCCCAACAGGTCAAAAGCAACTTAGAAAGATGTCAAAATGTTCATTACCTGTTCAGACTTGTGCAGGTAAAGTTCAAGCACTGTTAAAACTCCCTATGGGCTTTGGCTTTGCAATCCAGGTGCATGTTTGCCCAACCAGAACAGGGACAAGTTTTGACAACGCTCCTCCCTTGCAGGGCAAGCAAAGCAAGAGCATTGTCAAAAGTCACTTTGATCTTTGGCTGTCATTTTGTTTGTGCAAGCCTGCAAGGGACACTTGTATTTTAAAGTATGATAATCTTATGGTATATAGACCAAAATTTAAAAAAATATTGCCCAATCCCAACACTACTATGATCAATGATTTCATTTATTGAAGTAGTCATAAAAACTCAATTTCCATTTTAGGATATTGCAGAGCTGCAAAGTTTAAGAACCACTGTCTTATATACTCTAATGATGCTATATTGTAATCTGCACGTGGAATGAGATTGGTGGCTGTGCCAGGTGTACATATGTTAGAAAATATTGGCCACATGTTCATGTTGGTATTTTATGTATTGTGCAAATGTTGTTTAACATAAACTATAAACCTTTCTATCAAATATGAAACTATCATTATGATGGATATACAGGATAACATAGTAAGACATTTTAGGCCACCTAGTTATATGCCCATTCCTGCTGTCACTTTGCATTCTATAAATGTAAATCTTGCTTGCTTTTGTGTATCTACCGATAGAAAGGAAAGAAACAACTTATTCTAAGCAAACAACAAGTCTAATAATTATTTATATAAGTATATTATCTCACATAAAAGTGCTCAGTATGAAATATTTTCTGATCAAAAAAAAATCTCATTTCTTTGGTAACAAAAGGTTCTCTAAATTCTGTACCTTAGTTTATAGTTTGTAAGAATTATTCATCTTCCATTCCGTTATAAAGAAGTTTCCCAAATGCTTGGCAATCCATTATCCAATTCACAGTCCAGCAAATTTTTAATGCTGAAGGCTACATTTGCTCCCTCCACATACATATTGAGAATGGTTGCTGCGTGCATTCCAGTATCATCATGTGGGGGTTGGGGAGGTTAGGTGCTTTGGGGAACATATATATGTGGCTTGCCTACCCATGTTCTGAACAGAAATTACTTACTAAAAAGACATTGTTTATTCTAAGCATTGCATCTTCTTCTGTATTTGGACAAACGGGCATCTAGAAGAAAGCCTCTTTTGTTTATCAAGCTGCTGAATAATTGAGTGCTTTGGGATGGGGATTTTTATTTTGCCACATATCTTGCTCATCTTGGGCTTACTTATCTAATGTGCTAATTGATTTCAACATATGCATTCAAAATAGATTTTATTGTATGTCTCTGTAAGTACCAATAGCAGGGTGGTTATTTTGTTAAGTATCTATTGTACTGACTCACACATTTAACTTTATTTGAAATTAAAAATTCTAATAATAATTAAATTAGAATGCTCCAAAGTGCCATCTCAAGAATGCCCATGGGTCCTACATAACTCCCAAGCAGATTAATAAAAAATAAAACAAAGTGTGCTTACTTGCCAGGAAATGCATAGATAAAACTGAAAAGAATCATGTGAATTTAGGAAAATATGTTAATTAATTTACGTAGTGTGTTTAGTTAGAACCATCATGCAGCCATTTTGTGAATTTAGTCACTCCTATAATAATCCTGATGTATCAGTGTTCTCAACATTTCCTCAATATTTCAAGTGTGCCCACAAGCCCAAATACCTTATCTGCCTGTAATTTAGGACACAGCAATTAAAAAGCTAATGACTAGGCAGCCTGCACATTCTTTTATACAAATAAAAAGAATGTTACTAATGGGGTATAAATCTCTCTCGGACTCACAGGATAAGAATACAAAAGTATATAACATCAGAAAAAGCCACCAATAGTAATAAGACATCCTTTGCAAAGCTAAACAGCGACAATAATCCTGTTAAAACATTTGCAAGAAATAATAAAAAAATAAGGCTAGTACTGATGGCCTAAGCTGTTTACTATTCAGCATAGTGGTATGTGTTCTATTTAAATGAAAGGGAGGGTTGGACTAAAAAATAGTATTGAAGCACTGATCCTAGCAGCACAAGAACAGGCACAACGTACCAGATCCATAGAAACAGAATTCTACCACATTAGTCAGATCGAAGGTACAGACTGCAGGCCTAAGAGACAGTCCAATACATAGTGGCAGGGTGTAAGATACAGGCAGGAGCCACATATACTAAAAGACACAAGCAATAGTTGGCATTGTTCATAGGAACAGCTGCACAGAATATGCACTAAATCAGCGATGGCGAACCTTTTTTGGCTTGCGTGCCACAAGTGGGGGGAACGCAGGGGGGTCGTGTGTGGGCGTGCCGCGCCCATAATGCAATGCGTGACCCCACCCCAGTGCGCATGTGCGCACAACAGGTGCGACCCCCCATTTTTACATGCTTTTTTTGCCCTCCCCAGGCTCCAGAGGCTTTATAGGAGCCTGGGGAGGGCGAAAAGAGCCTCCCCCGCCCCTCCCAGAGGCCCTCCGGAGGCTTCAGGGATCGTCCGGAGGCTTCCCTGAAGCTTTCGGAACACTTAAAACGACCCCGGTTTGCTCGGAGGGTCGTTTTGAGCGCTCCGAAGGCTTCAGGGACCGTCCGGACAGTCCGTGAAGCCTCCGGAGGGCCTCCAGGGTGGCGGGGGGGGCTCTTTTCGCCCTCCCCAGGCTCCTATAAAGCCTCTGGAGCCTGGGGAAGGCGAAAAATGGCTTTTAAAAACAGTGCGCATGCGCGCTGGCCAGCTGACTCGCGTGCCCTGACAAGTGGCTCGCGTGCCATAGGTTCACCATCACTGCACTAGATACTCCTACATCAGATAGGTTCCACAGAAGGTTGTGCAGAATAAGAAAGCTAAGATCCTGTGGAACTTCCAGGTACAGCTAGACAAGCAGGTACTAGCCAATCAGCCAGACATCGTAGTAGTTGACAACCATAACACAGTGTGGGTGATAGATGTAGCAGTGCCAAATGAGAGAGCATCAAGAAGAGGGGGTAAGAGAGACTGGAGAAGTGCCAGAGCCTGAAGGAGGAACTGGAAAGGATGTGGAAAGTAAAAGGCCAAAGTGATCCCCAGTGGTTATAGGAGCACTTGGATCTGTGACTCCTAAGCTGGGAGAGTGGCTCCGACAGATCCCAGGAATTCGATCAGAGCTCTGTCCAGAAGAGTGCAGTGCTGGGAACAGCTAATCCCAGGCCTCTGGTGGAGCACCCAAGATTGAGGAACACACACACAAATGTGTGTATTTTAAAAACTTCACTTAAGGGCTTTACAAAGATAACAATGAAACAGACAACAGAAATTCAACACTATTGAATTGGTTTCTTAGAGAATAATGCAATAAGAGAAGATGCATGCTATCTTCTATGCTCTTCGAATTTCTACAGAAATCCATAGTAGGTAATCTCCATGAGCACACACCCCAACCCCTTTGATAACTGCCTTCTTCCCAACACCACTTTAATGTTATTACCTGCCTCTCTGCTTCTGTTGCTAGCCACTCCAATCCCTCATCCAAATGAAAGAGCTTCATCCACACCCTGAACTCCCCACCATCCTAACAGGTTGGTTGTTTTTGGACCCTTCCACCTACCAGTCAGTGCCCAAACTTAACAAGGCGCCACTTCATCTATCAAAAGCCACCCTATACAACCACCACTGTCCTACCAGGTCTCCCCATGGTGGACAAAGATAAAATTAAGTAATTTTCAGGGAAACTAGAGGAAGCTTCATTCTCCCTTTTACTGGGGGCAAAGGAGAAAGTAAGCAGCACCACAGAAAATCCCAGACCAACAACACTTGTCTACCAAAGTCGAAACTGAGCATAAATAATAAATCCACTGTTTTCATCTCCATCTCTTGCTAACAGAATTAATAAAGGCATCCTATGAAACGGTAAGGTATCAATTTGGCATCTCAGATTATTTAAATTTATTAAATATTACAACTAAAAGGATAAAAACTAATACAAGCTAAAAGGTAGACTATATTAGTCAAATTTTGATTGAAATTAAATTAAATCTTTAATTAGAAATGAAAATTTTGGTTCTTTCTGGTTCCTTCTAGCGTCCAGCCTTCCAAGTCTCTTCAATATTTTTAAAGAATTCAAAACAACAGTGTTTTCTCATACAAATAATTCTTAAATTAATTTTCAAATCTTATTTCAACTCCATCTGGATCTTTAATCCATTTATGACTTTCCAAATATAATATCCTAATCACCCTGTTTAATCCAGACAAAGAAATTTATAAGTCCTTAAACTTGTATTTGCAACTTCTTTTTTGCCAAGGATTGATAAAAGGTCACCCAGTTTTTCTAGACTTGTCAGTCCAAAAATCATTAATAGCTAAAATCAGTTAAGTACCGTATTTTTCGGAGTATAAGATGCACCTTTTTTCCTCAAATGGTTGTGTCTTATACATCGAATGCAGCATTTTTTTTGCCTCCCAAAGCCCCACCCCTTCACCAAAATAGCCATGCATAGCCTTATGGAGGCTTTCAGAGAGCTCGTGGGGGCTGGCGAGGGCAGAAATGAGCAATAAATGGGGCAGGTTTTGCCCCAACCCCCAGCAGCACTCTATAAGCCTCCATAAGGCTATGCATCCATTTTGGGGGGGGCAAAAAAAGGGTTTTTTTTTGCTCATTTTTGGCCCACCCCCCAGAAGCACTTTGCAAGCCCCCCCCAAGCTATTCATGCCTTTTTTAAAAAAAAAAACAGGCCCGTTTTCATGAAAAACGGGCCATTTGGGGGAGGTTTGCAGAGTGCAAAAATTTTTCCCCCTTTTGGAAAGCTCTTTGATTGATGAGAATTACATTGATCAAGTGCTGTGGCAGCAGAAACAAAGTCTTAGGTGCTGCAGTTTGTCAGCGATTTCCTTCTCCAGCATATGGATAAATTCACCTGGAAACATCTACTTACCTACTCTCTCTCCCTACCTGCCTACCTACTGTATTTCTCTCTCTCTCTCTCTCTCTCTCTCTCTCTCCACCTACCTACCTACCCTCTCTCTCTCCCTGCCTACCTACTGTATTTCTCTCTCTCTCTCTCTCTCTCTCTCTCTCTCTCTCTCTCTCTCTCCACACCTACCTACCTACCTACCCTCTCTCTCTCCCTGCCTACCTACTGTATTTCTCTCTCTCCCCCTCTATCTACCTACCTACTCTCTCTCTCCCTACCTATCTACTGTATTTCTCTCTCCCCCTCTACCTACCTACCTACCTACTCTCTCTCTCCCTACCTATCTACTGTATTTCTCTATTTCTCTCTATCCCTCTACCTACCAACCTACCTCCTCTCTCTCTCTCTCTCCCTACCTATCTACTGTATTTCTCTCTCTCTCTCTTAAATTTTAAATATAAGCAATCTACTAAGTAAACTTAACAAATTGAAAAGATTGTGCATTACCTAGTTTGGTAATGAAACATCTGCGAAAAAACAGCCAAGCCCAGAGAGCACCAAGGACTCACAAATTAAAAAGAACTGTATTTGAAGAGCATACAGATAGTCATCAAATTAAAATGATCATTGGAACTAGAATTTCCATTGGTAAGTGATGCAGTCATAAAGCATGGCATTACATCATCGCTTAGCAACTGCAACCATAGTAGCGTCCATTCTTCTGTTAACCGAATTCTGCCAGTTGTTAGTCTTCTTAAGCTTCTGAATCCTACTACTTAACAGACATTTCTTAGGCTTTGCAAAGCATTGTGAGAACGGTATACACAGTTTGGAGAATGGTGGGAGTGGCCTTCTTACAAAGTTTCCGAAGGCCTCTGAAACTTTATGAAACATCGCGAAAACGAAGTGCAGCGTTTGGAGAACAATGTGAGGAGCATCGAGAAGAAAGGCTGACATGGTCAGCAGTTGGCTCACATAGGGCCAGGTTGGGCACACCTTTTCAGTGGGATGAAGAAGACAGTGAAGGTCAGCTGGGCATAGTGGGGCTTGTCGAGTTTGACACTGTGGAATTGGGACGGATGGATGGATGCCACAGAGCTGATGGTGATGCTGTGCGATGGCACTGAGGCAGGAATAGAGGTCTGGGAGCCATGACGACTGGATGGAAACACTGGGCCTCTGGTTCAGTGCCACTGCTGCTAAGGAGTGCCAGTATGCAGGGCATCCAAAAGGGGGGAAGTGGGTGGGTGTAGCCAGTTGAAGTATTCTTGCGGTTGTAAGTGCAAGCAGGCTGCCAAGCGCCAAAATTTTAAGCATGTGATCATGCCACTACAACAGCTGTAACTGAGGCCCAGATGTTAGTGCCATTTGTTAAGCACCATAGCTTCAAATGGTTCCTAAGTTAATGATTGTTAACCCAGGGTTAGTTAGTTGCCATTGGAGTACAACCTGTTTTTCTTAACAGATCTTAATAAGTAGTGCCTCACTGAATTTAGGCCATAAGTACAGGTAATCCTCGATTTACAACAGTCCATTTATTGACCTTTCCAATTTACAACTGCACTGAAAAAAAGTGACTTAGGACTATCACACTTATGACAATTGTAGCATCCCCATGGTCATGATCAAAATTCAGATGCTTGGCAGCTGGCTTATATTTATGACGGTTATAATGTCCCGGGGTCTTGTGATCCCTTTTTGTGACCTTCTGACAAGCAAAGTCTGTAGCAAGAAAGCTCATAAAAGGGGCAAAATTCACTGAACAAATGTTTCACTTAGCAATAGAAATGTTGGGCTCATTTGTGGTTGTAAGTTGAGGACTGCTTGTAGTTTACATAACCTGCAGTTGAAAAATGTACTTAAAGACGCAGTATAAAAATATATTTCCTAAAGCATGTTTCTAATTATATCTTACTTTTGGTCTAATTTATAAACAATTTGAAGATATTTAGTAATCAAAGTAAAGTAAACTGCTATCTTTAGTATTACATCTAATGGTGATTTTAGTTATTACATGGATAAAATTATTAATAGAATCTCTGAAGTATAGAAAGTATACTGTTAGTCTACTTTCAAGTACAGTTCAGCCATGTTAAGACATCTCAGAGGCAAATCTTATCTGCTTACCCATCACCTGTAGCAATTATTTTCACAATTTCTTGGCACATTCTATATTTTCTTACAAATATCCGAGAAGCAAATTCATTCATACACAGAATTAGTTTTAAAATAAAATACCAAACAATATTCATAAATCTTTAAGGTTTGATATAGGAATTTTGGTAGTAAGCATCATTCATCATCACTACAGTTAAAAGTACACGTTTAACATACCAGTTAGCCCCTCCCCCCGCCCTTTGGAACAACAGTATTACAGCTTTAAAGGTCATAGCTAGAATTAGATCGAGAATTTCACCTGGAAATGAATTGTAAAACAGATCACCAGGCATTGAAATGATACTTGACTGGTAGCTGTCAAATTTTAGAATTAGTGTTGTTGGTGGGGAGAAATGCAAGCATTCTGGGATTTTGAAATTTTTAATAATGGACAAAATGTGTACCACATAACATACACAAAATATACTTTAAAAATGATAGTTTTTAATATATAAAATCATAGTTCTTAATATATCAGTAGCATAAATTACATAGCTCTTAAATATCAACATACAGTGAAACAGGTATAAATCCTTTAAAAGTCTGCCGTGTATGAGGTAATTCTGCCAATAAAAATTCTTGTCAAATTATATTTACTGATTGCATTTACCTGTTTCTGAGACTTAAAAAGCCACAGGCCCCTATAATTTTAGTCTCATGGCCATAACTCTTGTTGAAAGAAGATTGTTAACCCTTTGAAACTATCTGTAATCTTGCTGCAATTTACAATATTACCAGAGTTTCATTTGAGTGTTATTAATATATATTGAAATTCTGATTAAATGGACAATACTCAAAAGATACGAGTCATTTACACATTGATTCAACACTTACCGCTTTTATTGGAAAAAAATGTAAGGCCTCTAGAGTAATCAGCTCTCTTGTAGAGAAGCTGGGTCTCATATTTCAAACAATGAGATAGATCAGTGATGGCGAAAAGGTTGTGCGGAAATGTCGCACGCATGCACATTCATTGGGTCCCTGCTCAGGAAAAGCCAAACTTCATGGTTCTAGCATGCAGGCACGCCCAATGATCAGCTGGTTATCACATGACTCGAGGACATGGCATCTGCCATAAATAATAAACTCAATACCAGGAAAGATTCTGGAAAAGATAATCAAGCAACGAATTAGCGAACACCTAGAAGTAAACAAAGTAATAGCCAAAAGCCAACATGCGTTTGTCAAAAACAGATCATGCCAGATTAATCTTATTGCATTCTTTGACAAAGTGACAAAATTAGTGGACCAGAGGAATGCCGTCGATATAGTTTACTTGGACTTCAGTAAGTCATTTGGTAAGGTAGACCCTAACCTACTACTAGATAAAGTAGAAGAATGTGGGTTAGACGGCATCACCACCAGATGGATTCGTAGCTGGCTGACCAATCGCACTCAACGTGTAGTTCTCAATGGAACTGCATCTACATGGAAGGAGGTATGCAGTGGAGTACCCCAAGGTTCTGTTTTGGGCCCAATATTCTTCAACATCTTCATCAATGATTTGGATGAGGGAATAAATGGGGAACTCATCAAATCTGCAGATGACACCAAGCTGGCAGGAATAGCCAACACTGCAGAAGATAGGCTTAAGATACAGAAGGATCTTGACAAACTTAAACATTGGGCACAATCTAATAAAATGAAATTCAATGGTGAAAAGAGTAAGGTTCTACATTTAGGCAACAAAAACAAAATGCACAGGTACAGTATAGGTGGTACCTTGCTCAGTAGTAGTAACTGTGAAAGGGATCTTGGAGTCCTAGTGGACAACCATTTAAATATGAGCCAGCAGTGTGCAGCAGCTGCCAAAAAGGCCAAGACAGTTCTAGGCTGCATAAACAGAGGGATAGAATCAAGATCACGTGAAGTGTTAACACCACTTTATAATGCCTTGGTAAGGCCACACTTGGAATACTGCATTCAGTTTTGATCACCACGATGTAAAAAAGATGTGGAGACTCTAGAAAGAGTGCAGAGAAGAGCAACAAAGATGATTAGGGGACTAGAGACTAAAACATATGAAGAACGGTTGCAGGAACTAGGTATGTCTAGCTTAAGAGAAAGAAGGACTAGGGGAGACATGATAGCAGTGTTCCAATATCTCAGGGGTTGCCACAAAGAAGAGGGAGTCAAACTATTCTCCAAGGCACCTGAGGGTAGAACAAGAAGCAATGGGTTAAAACTAATCAAGGAGAGAAGCAACTTTGAACTGAGGAGAAATTTCCTGACAGAACAATTAATCAGTGGAACAGCTTGCCTCCAGAAGTTGTGAATGCCCCAACACTGGAAGTCTTTGAGAAGATGTTGAATAGCATTTGTCTGAAACGGTATAGGGCAGCGATGGCGAACCTTTTTTGGCTCGCATGCCACAAGTGAGGGGAGCGCAGGGGGGTCGTGTGGGCGTGCCGGACCCATAATGCAATGCGCGACCCCCCAGTGCGCAGGCACGCACAGCAGGCGCCCCCCCCCCATTTTTACATGCTTTTTTCACCCTCCCCAGGCTCCAGAGGCTTTATAGGAGCCTGGGGAGGGCGAAAAGAGCCTTCCCCGCCGAGGCCCTCCGGAGGCTTCCGGTTTGCTCGGAGGGTCTTTTTAAGCGTTCAGGGAAGCCTCCGGACGCTCCCTGAAGCCTCTGGAGGGCCTCTGGGGGGGGTGGGGGAGGCTCTTTTCGCCCTCCCCAGGCTCCTATAAAGCCTCTGGAGCCTGGGAAGGCGAAAAATGGCTTTTAAAAACAGGGAATTGAGCTGACAGCGCAGCGCCTCACGTGCCCTGACAAATGGCTCCGCGTGCCACCTGTGGCACGCGGGCCATAGGTTTGCCATCACTGGTATAGGGTTTCCTGCCTAGGCAAGGAGTTGGACTAGAAGACCTCCAAGGTCCCTTCTAACTCTGCTATTGTATTATTGTATAAATATGAAACAGTTTTCAAGCATCTGAATGTAAATCACGTAACCATGGGGATGGTGCAACAGTTTAAGTGTGAAAAATGATTATGTCACTTTTTTGGGTGCCGTTGTAACTTCAAATGGTCACTAAACGAACTGTTGTAAATCAAAGATTACCCGTACTCTGACCAATTTGGTCTAGAGAGAAAAACAAAGTCTCTTTTGAAAAACTGGAAACCCTACCTGAATTTTTGTTGATAGAAGAATAGATCAAATTGGATGTTTTAGAAGTTAAAAGAATGAAGAGAATGGAGGAAAGTTAAAGATTGTACCATAGTTACTTGATAGAAAGAAGGGTGAAAGGTAAATTGTATGTTTTTCCCATTTTTTCTTTACGTTCTATTTTTTTGTTTGTTTTGTATACTTTTACTGTACCCTAAGGAATAATTAGTGTGATCTTATTCAAGGTGTCCTGTTCAAGTCCATTTCAATTTTCAGATGCCTAAGACTTTAATGTGTAGTCCATTCATTTTAACTTTTAAGTTTGTTATCTACAGGACCTTGAAAATTGTCTTAATGACAGTTGATTTAAACTTTAGCTCTTTCCACCAGCGTTATCCTGTTCTTGGCAATTTTTCCAATTCCTTCATTTACGAATCATTTATTCTATTGGGAGAGTGATCTATCAGTACTTTTTAACCTAGGACACGTACGCTCATTTCCTGAAATCTTTCTAATATGCAGACCACAAATATGGAGCAAGGAGGCAGAAATCGTATCCTGTCTTTATCCTATGAGGATGCAAAAAAAAAAAGTATGATAAAGAAAAACATTATAGAGATAGTTACAGATATTTAGATGATTCACCACAAAAAACCCATACACCAGGGGTGTCAAACTCTATTTCATTGAGGACTGCATCAGGATTGTGTTTGACCTGCAGGGGCGTGGGCAGGGCAGGGCCAGCTCGACGTCACTCATGTCGGGGGCACCTGCGGTGACCAAGTACTAAGGCAGGACTCAGATCCTCCCCCCACTCTTATTATAATCTTCCTTCCTTTTCTTCTTTTTCCTTTCTTCTTCATTTTCCTTTCTTCTTCCTTTCCCCCCTTTCCTTATGTTTCTTTCCTTGCTATCTTCCCATCTTTTTCTTTGTCTTTCCCTTTCTCCTTTCCTGTCTGAACTTGCATGCTCAAATGCAAAGGGCGAAACATTTCTCCTTTTGTTTTTAGCTTGTTTGATAGCCCTCTGCCAGCAAAAACAGCCAGGGGTGATGGTGAGCAGCCCTCCCAAACTCCATTTTCGCTAGCAAAGGGACTGCAGGCAGGACCTTTGCTGTTTCCAGGGTGGCCCCATGGGCCAGATCTAAGTACCCCGCAGGCTGAATCCAGCCCGCAGGCCTTGAGTTTGATACCCCTGCCATACACCTTTAACGCTAAAAAAAAAGGTTAAAGAAAATGGAGGTAATTTTGATATATCAACATATTTACTGATTAGGTTGGATACTTACATAAATATGTCCACAGAAGTTAAAACTAAAGGAGAGTGCTCTCTCTCCATCTCCTTCTCTTGTCTTTCTAAACAAGTTATAATTTGGTTGGTTGTTTACATATTATATGAATATAGTCACTGAATAAACGTTGGTTTCTGTTAAGGTCATAAGCCACAATATAAAAACATGATTGTTTGTTAAATTACTGATTGGAAGTATGACTTAGCAAATGGGAAGTTGTTGTTTTTTTGTTGTTGTTTCTGGTGTATTGTGGTTAGTGTTTCTCCTCTATCCAAACCTTAATCAGAATTTCTCATTTTGAGTGGGAAATTCTGGGAGGAGTTAAAGTCCACAAATCTTAAATTGACAAGATTGGGAAACACTGGTCTAAACATCCCCAGAAAAATAAGCCTCTTGATTTCTTGCCATAATTTGGTTGGGTTTTTTAAAGCATAGGACATACTGATTCTATTTTGGTTTGCTGTTTGTTTCTTTGTTAACCAGAGTCATGGTGATTAATAAATACTGTTAACTAAACATCTGGATAAGATGGGTAAGAAAAGAGAAATAGTGTCTGAATAAGCTGTCTGTCAAATGGTAAGAGCTAATCATTAACTGAAGCTAGTGAAGCAGCAAAGATGGGAATAGCATAATCTGAATCAAATCTGAGAGTCTGTTAGGCGAAACACAGAACCAGTGGAGATATGTTTTTCATATGTTTACCATTTGCTGGGTGAACTTGGGTAACAGTTCTGTAATAATGATACCCCCTCAGGGGCATCATTTTCCTCTTAATTAAAAGGATACTTTATCTGGGCTGCCAAAATTCAGGTAACTGAGTTGGTCGCAAGTTTTGCTACCCAGATGTTGTATTGGTTGTATTGATTGCTATTTAAAAGAAAGTCAGATATCTAAAGATAGAAACCCTGAGGGGAGGGGAAGGTTTTCTTTTTTTCTTGCAATCCTTTATCTTTCATTATTTATATTCAATATAAGCATCCTAGTGTATCTAAGAAATAGCTGTCTAGATCCCTGCTATAGATACAACATGATGATTTATGCTTGGCAGAAATTTTGGCAAAGTTACTATATCTGCAGTTAATGTTGCTGTCTTTCTGAAACAAACAAGCATTTATTTCACAAGTCCAAGATGTCTCTCTAGAATTTCAGTATTTTTGATACTAAGTCTTTCTTGGATTGAATTGTCATTGGAAAATGCTTTTCTTATTGTTGCTGTGCTTTTCTTTGTGATAATAAAGTTTAGCATTTTCTGTGAAATAGAAGATTTTGCATTTTGAGTATGCTAGTTTTGACCTTACTTTATCTGAGAGGTAATAAAACATAGATTAAGGAGGAGCAGAAATTGACTATGCAGAAGGAAAAAATTCAAGGCCAATCAGGAAGGAAAATCATAACTATAAAATCCTTGAAAATTATCTAATCTCTGTGTATAATCCCTTCCTCTACCTCTCACCCTATTTCTTTATTATATTCTGTTAGATAAATAGGATCACTGTTATACTAATATTCTGATATTCTAATATTACTAGTCTTTTAGCTAAAAATAAGGAATAATGGGTTAATAATAATCAACAAACCTTAAATGCTAGGGCAACAGCAGAATGATTTGAAATTGAGAATAGTTTTATTTTTCCTTGAAAATCTTTGTACATGAAGATTTTAGAAGATTTAAACAAAGCACTAATCAAACAAGAAAAAAATTGTAAGTGCTTTTAATTTTTTCCCCTTATACCGGTAAAATAATGTTATATTATCATTTCTTTTAGTTCCCTTTATATGTGCTATCTACCTAAATTATAAAAATAATTTAAGCATCTTTGTGGGTTCTCCCCCCCCCCCTTCATTTTGTTCACTCTATAACACTCAAAGCATTAAGTTCATCAAGGTCTTTTCTGCTACAATTCTTTCTCAATGAACATTAAATAATTTTTTTTCTAAGCATTCAGTGTTGTAACAACATTACAATTCTAGTGAAACTGTTAATCCTTACATCGATTCTTCTATAGCATTAAGTGTTCAAGGCAGCCCCATGTAGAATCACTGCAATGATCCAATTGAGAATTTTATTTATTTATTTAGTGTATGGCATCTGTAGAAGTCATGCAAACACTGGTATATAAATTATATAAATATATAAAGGTATGTAACGAATACAATCTAGGAGATAAAATATTAAATTAAGATAAAACTATAATAAAATCACCATAATAAGGGGCGATAGAATTGCAATGGGATAAATGTTATAATTTGATATCTAAGGAAGTTAACCATCTAACTGGTTTTGGTGTGACTGCAATTAGATCATCCCAGGTGCCTTGACATTTCCCGAGGAGACATTCTTGAACTAGATGTGTTATGGTTTGTTCTGGAGCACCACAGTCACTTTATGGGCTGTCCATCATTCTCCACTTAAAGAGGTTTGCCTCTTTAAGTGGCCTGTATGATTCAGGGCAACTAAAAATGAAAGGTTTTGTTGGAACTACTTTCTAAAAACCACAAACTGAAAGTGGTTTTGTTGGATCTGTGTGATCTATTCAGTTGTGGTTATTAAAAGTTGTCCATCTTAACAGCAGTTAAAAGTCAATATACATGGCAACTGAATTGGATATATTGCATGCCTCACTGTCAAAAACTACAAAGGCAGCTATTAGGCTACAGCAGTAAAACTCATTGACAAAAGATATTTAGCCCCAATTGGCACTGACTAAAGATGAATGTAGAGAACATGGAAACTCCAGAGTCACCAAGAAGTCTGTCTATGACAAGGGACTGGTAATAACAAGAAAATCAGAATTTGAAAAAAAGTTAAGAAAATCATTGATTTTCATAACAATGTAGAAAGGTTATAATATATTAGTTTGTCCTCAATTGCAAAATGATCTATATTTTATTTTTACAGCTGATATTATCTCAACGGTTGAATTTAATTACTCTGGAGATCTTCTGGCAACAGGAGACAAAGGTGGCAGAGTGGTTATATTTCAAAGGGAACCAGAGGTCAGTGAAAAAGTGGTGTTTCAAACTTTTATAATGTAAAGATGTTACATCATAATCAAATGTCATTGTTTATGCTGACACATATCTTTAAGAATTTTAAAGGTATTTTTATTTAAAATTTAAATTGATAATGAACTAGGCAAACCAGTAACATTTTTTCTATGGATATCGTTTATACATAATTATTTTTCAGATTATTCTTTTTAAACAGGTATTGCATACATAGAATTTGTGTTTATTTGCAAATAAAAGACTGGGAATAATAAAGTAATTAAAATATATTAAAGAATAAGCATTCATATAGACTTTCTACAATGCCATATGTTGCAAGAAATGTTATAAAGAATAAGCATGCACAATGATTTTCTATAATGTCATATGATTGTGACATTTATTATGTGTGCATTTGCCTTTGCCTCTAAGTCATATAAGAAAACTCTCCTTTGTACCTCACTGGAGCCAGAAATGTGCAATAAAATTCAAGATACATCTTTATTACAGGATAAAAAATATGTGGTCATCCAGATGCTGCTGAAATATTGTTTTGACAGTATTTGCAATCACTACAGACTGGTGATATTGTAGTTCAGTTATAACTAGAAAAACTTCAGTTCCCCATCCCCAATTTATCTATTTATAACATGGAAATTAAGAATTAGAGGTTTTGTTCCATCTGATTCATTATAATGTTTAATTCATTATAATGTATACTATTTTTTTATGTTCATACATTTCTTTCCTTGCAGAATAAAAGCCGTCCTCATTCAAGGGGAGAATATAATGTTTACAGTACCTTTCAGAGTCATGAACCTGAGTTTGACTACTTGAAAAGTCTAGAAATTGAGGAAAAAATTAATAAAATTAGGTGGTTGCCACAACAGAATGCTGCTCACTTCTTATTATCTACAAATGGTAAATATATTTTATTTACATAATAGTGTTGTAGATACTTTAATTGCATATGATAACTTCCATATTAGTAGTTCCTCATTTTTGAATTTCTAATGTAATTGTAATTAATATGTACTTGTATCTGCTCATAAACATTCAATAGAGCATGTTTCCCAATAAATGACTGTAAGCCTAAATAGATTGTTAGGTTAATGTTTGATGGACTTATCAGTTTGAATTCTAGATTTTTCAACTGTCCTTAAAGATTCAGAATAATATTATATTGAAAATAACCATATTCCTTGTGGGCTGTTCTTGATTGTTGGCTTTTTTTTTCCTTAATGGTTCATGAAGTATCTTGCTCCCAGTCAAATTTCCACATGTGCTTACATTATTCTGATGGCTACATTGTTTTGGTTTTGTGCCCTTCCCAAGCCATGGAATTTGAAAGAAAGCAACTAAAAAACTTATTTCAAGCTAATCTATTTTATTCTTTTTCTCAGAAGCCCATTGTCCCTTGTAACAATTTCATTTCCATACCAAATAGCATCGCAAAAGCAGAAGTGAATATCTAAATTTGAAATTTGCTAAATCAGATATTTGGTAGTAGAAAAGTACAAGTCTGTAAGTTCTCTTTATTCACAAATCCACACCTAAGGAAACACCTAATGAGGAAACCCATTGATACGTTTCACAGAAAAAAGTCATGCTGTATAAAATCATTAAGGAAATCTAGAAACATATGCCCCACGTGTAAAACAACAGATTACAAGCATATCTTTAAAAAGCTTCTGCCATTAAACAAAGCACAACACTATTATTGGAATAGATGCTTCTACAAATAACACAAACCAAAGCATTTGTAGCTGCTAGTACAGTTACAAGAAAAAGTATGTGAACCCCTTGGGATTACGTGGAGTTTTGCATGAATTGGTCATAAAATGTGCTCTGAACTTCATCTAAGTTACAACAATAGAAAAACACAGTCTGCTGAAAATAATACTACACAAACATTAGATGTTGCCATGGTTTAATTGAACATAACATGTAAACATTCACAGTGCAGGGAGGAAAAAATATGTGAACCCCTAGCCTAATGACTTACCCAAGAGCTAATTGGAGCCAGGAGTGAGCCAACCTTGACTCCAATCAGTGTGATGATATTGGATGTGTTGCTGACAGCTGTCCTGCCCTTTAAAAACACACACCTGTTTTGGGTTTACTGGTTTCAAGAAGCACTGTCTGATGTGAACCATGCCTCGCAGAAAAGAGCTCTCAGAAGACCTACGATCAAGAATTGTTGACTTGCATGAAGCTGGAAAGGGTTACAAAAATATCTCCAAAAGCCTTGATGTTCATGTGTCCACGGTAAGACAGACTGTCTACAAATGGAGAAGGTTTAGCACTGTTACTACTCTCCCTAGGCGTGGTCATCCTGTAAAAATGACTGCAAGAGCACAGCGCAGAATGCTTCATGAGGTAAAGAAGAATCCTAGAGTGTCAGCTAAAGACCTACAGAAATCTCTGGCACATGCTAACATTTTTGTTGACACATCTACAATAAGGAAAACATTAAACAAGAATGGAGTACATGGGAGGACACCACGGAGCAAGCCATTGCTGTCCCAAAAAAATATTGCAGCACGTTTGAAGTTTGCAAAAGAGCACCTGGATGTTCCACAGCACTACTGGCAAAATATACTGTGGACAGATGAAACCAAAATTGAGTTGTTTGGGAAAAACACACAACACTGTGTGTGGAGAAAAAAAGGCACAGCACACCAAGATCAAAACCTCATCCCCACTGTAAAACATGGCGGAGGAAGCATCATGGTTTGGGGGTGCTTTGCTGCCTCAGGGCCTGGACGGATTGTTGTCATTGATGGGGAAATGAATTCCAGAGTTTATCAAGACATTTTGCAGGAAAACGTATGACCATTTGTCCACCAACTGAAGCTCCGCAGAGGGTGGATGATGCAACAGGACAATGACCCAAAGCATACAAGTAATTCAACACAAAAATGACTTCAACAGCACAGAATACGCCTTCTGGAGTGGCCCAGTCAGAGTCCTGACCTTAATCCGATTGAAATGCTGTGGCATGACCTTAAGGGAGCGATTCACACCAGACATCCCAAGAATATTGCTACACTGAAACAGTTTTGTGAAGAGAAGTGGTCCAAAATTACTCCAGATCGTTGTGCAGGTCTGATCTGCAACTACAGGAATCGTTTGGTTGAGGTTATTGCTGCCAAAGGAGGGTCAACCAGTTATTAAGCCCAACGGTTCACATACTTTTTCCTCCCTGCACTGTGAATGTTTATATGTTATGTTCAATTAAACCATGGCAACATCTAATGTTTGTGTAATATTATTTTCAGCAGACTGTGTTTTTCTATTGTTGTGACTTAGATGAAGTTCAGAGCACATTTTATGACCAATTCATGCAAAACTCCACGTAATCCCAAGGGGTTCACATACTTTTTCTTGCAACTGTATATTTTGAACGTCATTTGAGTACTGCAGGAGAAAAGATGAGTTTGACCAAACCTTTATTGGTTATGTTTTTTGTAATCTAATACCGCTCCATCCATAAAGTTTAGGTGCAAAGAAAAAGTCTTTGTGAGGACATGGATTACCATGGCCTCACCTCTGGCTTCCTAATGTTGTATTGTGCTAGAGAGTTCAGTTTGTGCCACCTGCGGCCATACCTACAGTGCGGGGAGGTAACCAGAGAGCTGGTGTGGTTGGGTCACTCAGTCCCTTGACCATGACTTGTCGCCTTCTGTTCACCCTATGTGAGCACCTTTGACTGATGCTAATATTCTTCTCATACTGCTGTTACTGGAGCAGCCCAGTATGAGGTGGAGTACGTCATGTACTCCACTTGTAACTTGCTCTAATGCTCCTATGGCTTCTCTGATGCTTCTTGGTTCCAACCCTCTTTTGTAGGATGATTCTGTTTCATGTTTACAACTACTGCTGTTTTGTGCTTCTTTGCTGCATTAAAATTCTTCACCTTATACTATTGCAGAATTGTTATCATTTAATTGATATGGCACTGGAGATTCTAGCTGTACATCACTTATAACTTATTCTGGAACCCCTGGCATCTTTCTGTTGTTTGTGGTTGCCAGTTCATCAATTTAATTTCCATTCATAGTGCAGCCAGAAGCCCACCGGGCTTTGCAAAGCTTCTAGCAGTTTGCTGTCACTTGCTGATTACCCTAGGACTGGCCTGCATGATTTAATTCCACATTGTTCCTTTTACTCTGATAGAGGCATGCCTCCCCCTCATCCTCTTTAGCCACAAAATGGAGCCAAAATAATTGAAAATGGTGTATACCATTCATGTCTGCGTAAAGCTTTCTTTTGTCTATAATCTTCAATTGAATGAAATAATGCATCACAGGCCAGCAAATGGTCAAAAGTCGAGGATTACCTGAAGTCCTTTTCCCCTGTTGTTCTCTGGCAGCTGTCCTTAAATTACATTGTTTGTGCAGAGATTAGTGCCTATTGATAGCCCTGTTTTCCAGGAATTGTTTGTCCCTGCTGAATTTGAAATTGTATGTATGTTGCCAATTCCTATCTAATTTATCAAAACTGTTTAGTTATTTTATTTAGCCAATATCGTATGCAATAATCTTGGACAAAAGCAGAGTTACAGATGTCACTCATCAAATAAAAAACTTCTATAGCTATATCTATATATCTATATATAGCTATAAACATGTGCTTTCAAATGTATGATTAATCACTGTTGAAATACAGTTATGCACAGATAGTAAACAAAGCTTCAATGTCCTCTATTTTTATAAAATCTAAAATAAATGTTGGACTGGAATCCAAACACTGTGTCAGGTTTCCAATAGAAAACCCTGCCCAACACCACCACCACCACCACCCAAGTTCTCAAAGAGTGCAAAGTATATGTGGCAGTCCTGCAGAAAAGGAAACATCTCATCCCTAAATTTGGGGAAGAAGCAAGAGGCACTTGCTCCAGATTGCAAAATACTGTGTTATTTGTAAGAAGAGGTGAATAATAGGTGATATGTTCAGATATTTTTAGTAATTATTATTAGCTTGAAATCTTTCTCCTTTCAGATAAAACTATTAAATTATGGAAAATCAGTGAAAGGGATAAAAGAGCTGAAGGTTATAACTTGAAAGATGAAGATGGACGACTTCGGGATCCATTTAGAATCACAGCGCTACGGGTATTTCTTTAGCATTAGTAATAAAATCTGAATAATGTCCGAACCTGTTATGTTGCATTTAAGCCATGAAATACTCATTTCTGAGCTACAGTGCTAAAATACATTTTTTTAATTTATTTGCCTGGGTAACACCTCTAATTACCGAAGTAATTTTTGGCAGCTTTTTCTTAATATATTGTAAATGGTCATAGAATCAGTGCCCACAAACATAAATGTAAGAAAGCAGCTATTTGGAGAATCATTATCAAGAAAATCAGCCATAGGCATTTTAAGCTCTCTGAGCTATACTTGGCCCTTAAATGCTATCATGGCCCTTTCCAACCACATGTAGAAATTGGCAGCAGTTCTGTTCTTTTGGGTGGAAAACAAATGAAAGCATAAATCCTAAATCAGATTTAATAGTTTAAAAAGAAAATTCCACCATCCCCTCTCTCAGTCTAGGAGAAGAAGAAAAAACCTAGCTTCTCGTTATTGCCTTATCTGTCCCCCAATCCCTGTATTACATACATACACCATTTGGTTACTAACAGATTGCCACTGCCTAGTATAGACAATCCTAATCTGGATGGTCTGATTTTGTTTTTCTATATTCCTTCAATGTAGGGCTTCTGAAATTCACTGTCCAGCTGCATAAAAAGACTAAAGAAAAACAGAATTTGAAATAATTGATCTTCTATATTGAATAACATCATCTGCTTGATGCAGAACATTTTAATGCTATATGAAAGTTAGGTTTCATTTTAGTTTGAGTAGTGTATGTCAGTTAATGTAATTATTTTGGAAGATTTTTACTGTGTTAGCTAATTTTTCAATCATAAAGAAGTAAGCTATCACTATATTTTTTGCAGGATAGTTCCTTCCTTCCCTCCCTCCCTATTTTATGAAGCCCATCTTGCCCATAAGGCGATTCTGGGGTGCCTTTCATTGGCAGGATATATTCTTATATTATCTCTATCTGAAAATAGCTCTGTCACCCCCACCCCACCCCAATAATTTATCTGTAAAGTGATAGGGATATCTTGGATACCCTGACAATATAAAGCAGGGGTGTCAAATTTTGCAACAAGGAGATAGTGAGGTAGATCATCTTAAATTCAGGGTTGTCTTCTATTTATTATATCCAACAATGTTTTTGAGATGATGACACTTGTAATATTACACCAAGTTGGATGCTAGATGTTGAACATGTGAAAAGCCCAGAAGATGCAGTTTTACAAAGCATATTAATGTAATTACACAACTATAATATGAATAAGGCAGCAGTAGTTTGTGGCAGTATCACCTTTGTAATCATAACCCAGGTTAAAATTGGATACTCACTTCCCTTGAAGTAATTGGATACTCACTTCCCTTGAAGTAATTCCATTGAATTTATTTCCATGGGGACGTAGATTGTGCAATTTGAGCAAGCTACCTTGTAATTAAAACTTTTTAAATGGTTTTTGAAAAAATTGCTTTAAATGCTATCAGACTAATTTGAAGTTTCAAATTGATATCTTTTTCTTAATTTTTAGGTGCCAATATTGAAACCCATGGATCTCATGGTAGAAGCAAGTCCTCGAAGGATATTTGCAAATGCACACACATATCACATAAACTCTATTTCAGTAAATAGTGATCATGAAACATACCTTTCTGCAGATGACCTAAGAATCAACCTGTGGCATTTAGAAATCACAGATAGAAGTTTTAGTATCCTTTTTACGTAAGAAAAAAATGTATAAATATAGTAGAGTGAAATAGTTACTGTTTAATACTTGGTTAAGTCTCAGCAGGTGGCAGCACCTGACTGATCTTGTCTGGTCACAGAATCTAAGCAGAACTGGTTAGAATTTAAGTTAAGTTAGACCACCAAAGAATCAGGATCTGTAGACTAGAGCAGAAAATTGAAGTACATCCTAAAAGGTAGTGGCGTATCTTTTTCATGATCCTGCCAAGAAAAGTGACAATTCTTATTGACTTCACTGGGTGTATTGCGTTTCTTTACAGCTGATGCACACTGGATCATTGAGAAAGCCAAAGAATCCCAATGAGAAGTCAGTATTTGCCTCATTGATTACAAGAAAGCCTTCAGTTGTATCAGTCATGTCAAGCTGTGGGATGTGCTTAGAAGAATGGAAATCTTGGGAGATCTTATGGTCCTCCTGAAAAAACTATGGACCGAGCAGCTTGAGGTTTGGCAAAGGAGTGAAACAAGGCTATATACTTTCCCCATTATCTTTTCAGCCTGTAGGTTGACTGTCCATTGAAGAAAATTGAATTAAAAGAAGATTAAAAGAACACTGTGATTTTAAAATTGGAGAAAGAAACATCAGTAGCCTGCATTGTCCTTATGCCCTACTCTGATAGCCAAAAATGCAAAGGATCTACAAGTTCTAGTAATGTCCAGGAATTTAATGAAAAAGATGGGACTAAAATTAAATATAAAGAAGAACAAACTTGACAGTGGCTACAAAAACTAACCTTACAGTTGACAATGAAGATATCAAAGTGTTAGGAATCTTCTGTCTTTTAGGATTATTTGTAAAGGAAAAAGTGAAGGATTGGGCCACTAACTAGAACTTGGTATAGCAACCATGAAGGCCTTGGAAAAGTTATTCAGATGATGTGATGTTTTATACTTACAAAGTTCAGAATTGTGCAGGTTTTCCTGTGACACTAGGGAAACTAAAGTTGGACTTTGAAGACAAAGGTTATTCATAGTTATGAAATTTGGCTTTGGAGAAGACTCGTATGGATACCACAGAGAGCGAAGAAAACATGGATCATCAAACTAACCAATCTTGAGTTCTCAGTTGAACATGACACACATGACCAGAATTGAATCATCATTTGACCATATTATGCAAAGACCTAGCTTTCTGAGAAGGTTCTAATGTTGGAAGAAAAAAGAAGAGGATGACAATAGCAAGATGGTTGGACTCAGGTACAGTAGCAACAAGTGAAAAACTGGAAGACCTGAAGGACCAGATTAGAGACACATTATGGTGAAATTAGTCTTTGTGATTGCTAATGGAGTCAACACTGACGACAGCACATAATCCTGACTCTTTAAATGTGTTAATGAAAATTCAATGGCTTGACTACACTCAAAGATAGTATGAATTCTTCTGACCCCTTGAACATAAAGTGCCTGTTGGCTTGTTCATAAATTACAAGCCTCATATAAAATACTAACCATTTAACGTAATTGTACAGTGAAAGTGAAATTACAGAACAGCATAGTTTTGTTATGTTCTTGAATCCTACATATCTGAAATGCTAAACAGTTAAAATTATGTCAATAAATGGTAAACATTTTCATAAAGCTGTTCTGAAATTTAAGTGACTGTTTTAGAAACTACATTAAATGCCACAGATAAAGGTTCTGAATGTTGCAACAGAATTTTATTTAAAGATTTTGTAACATTTTTCCTGCATAAAGTTGGATTTTTGGAATAACCAAATCAATATTAACCTTTACAAGCAACTTTCAGATATTGTAGACATAAAGCCTGCTAATATGGAGGAATTAACAGAGGTGATAACTGCAGCAGAATTTCATCCTCATCATTGTAATGTGTTTGTCTACAGCAGTAGCAAAGGAACTATTCGGCTCTGTGATATGCGTTCTTCTGCCCTTTGTGATAGGCATTCAAAATGTAAGTAGTTAGGCTTTATAAAGCATATTCAGAAATGAAATGGGTATGTTCATTTTTGTGAATAAGTACTAAATAGGTGCCAGTAAAGGACTTTTCAATATCATTCCTATGGTGAGAGAACTGCATTTTAAAGAATAGAAAATCAACCTATTGTTTTAGATCAGAGGTGTCAAATTGGCGGCCCACAGGCCGGATGTATCACATACAGGCCACACCCACCCCGGCTCAGCAAATGGGGAAAACGTTGCAAAATGTCACGTGACAGTTACGTGACACGGCGAGTTTGACACCCGTGTTTTAGATAGATAGTTCTTAAGCAAGGATAAAGTGTGAGACATAACTAATATAATTTAGTTTGCCCATTTGTAAAATATAGCCGCTCGATTTTTGGCAATCCTATCTTAACTAGTTGGTTTTTTTAAAAAAAAAAACTTTTAAGAAGTTTCAGTATATTTTTGCTACATCAGTTGGGTTGGTAGAACATAACCTCTTTTAATAATGACTATAACTAATTTATGTTGACAGAACAAAATCATCTATTACAAATCTGTTTTTTAATGTGTTGGATTTGAAATAGTGTGTAACATTTCTAAACTCAAAATTAAACATCCCACATTCTGAAGTGTTCTCTCAAGGTCATGGTCTTGGTTTTGAGTCTGCTAATTTTTTAAAAATAAATATTCAATTGGAACTCTCCCTAATATATTTTTTAAAAGAATTCAGTTGTTAAAGCTGTAATTGTAGTTAAGTTTGAGAAATACTAATACTCTGTTGCAATTTGTAGTTAGATATTGAGAGAAAAAATAATTGTGATAGCCATTAGTTTTGATGTTGGACTTTTTTTCCCAGCTTAATGCTTATGCATAGTAAGTATTGTTGCTCCTAATCTGGTGCTATATTTAAAAAAATGGAAATAGGCTCCTGAGAAGCTTGTACAAATATAGAACCATGAAGTACCTTAATATGCATTCATCTCGCCGCCCCCCGCCCCCCCCCCCCCCCGCGCAGGAACAGTTCTCAAAGTGGCTAGGAATAAAATGCAAATTAAATTACAAAGCTGTTAGCAATTACGATGTCAAATTATTTGACCCATGAACAGCATGAGAAATTAGAAAAGGTTATCTATCTTTGAGATGATTTAGACCAAATTCAGTGGTTTCATGGATGGGTAAAGGGAGATTTTGCACTAACCTTCAACGGAAAATTGACCTGTCATGAATGGTATGTCATGACTGCTTCTGCAGTAGGTTTTGGGGGAGTGTTAGGGCTGGACTGGGGAAGTCTCTGGATCCGATTGTGATCCAAATTCCCTACATTTTCCAGGCATACTTCTGGAGTGAATGGGAAACTATATCAGCCCCTGGAGCTGATGTCATTACTTGCTTTCCCTTGGGGAACGTAATGGGAAGAGGGTTTTTTTTAAATAAATAAAAAAAGACCAATTGGCAAGATAATATTTTTACAAAGGTAAAAGCTGCAACCCTCTCTTCTGCCCTAGCTGGCATGAGCACAGCAGAACTCAGGAAGTGGAGGATCCTCCGGGAAAGGTTCTCTTTCCCCCACCTTATTGGATTGGTTTGCCAGGTAGTATCTTGAAGCATTTTAAACTGTTTTCTTATTATTAGATAACTCTGCTTATGAAAGCCTGAAACGACTGCTTTCATAATTAAATGCAAATAAATAAAAAGCTAGACTTCTCAACCTGTGGTTCAATGTAGTTTCCAGAAATAAAATCTTTCATGATTATACATCGATCATTTTTAATAGGACTTTACTACTTAAAAGTTTAGGAGCTCACATTTTGAAAATAATTTGTTTTCTGATTACAACTGTTTAAGAATAAATGATGTGAGCAAACAGGAGGAGCTCTTAGGGTTTTATGCAGTTTCCCTGGTTGTACTAGTTGATTTTCAGGTCCAAGATGCTTACATTGTACAAAGACTTTTGTACACTGATTGCAAGAATTTTTCTTCCCATAAACTATACCGTGAGCTATTAGATTGTTAGCAGAGGAATTCTTGCAGATCCCATCTTGTATATGTTTAATATCAAGAACTGTTAGTTTTCTTTATCATGGGGAATTATGATATGGAATAACATTTAAAATTAAATGTAGCCTTTTTCTAGTTTAGAAGGGGACTTAAAATTTATAATTTTATCCAAGATATTTAGACCTGTCCTTATGTTTATTTATTTTTGTTTCTATTTATATGGCTACCACCTCAACCTTGTGATTCTGGGTGGCAAACAACAATTTAAAAGAAAAAAAATAATATCATTGTTTTGTACTTACATTTGGTGAAATGGGTTTTACTGTTGATTAGTTTTACATTGTTCAAGAGCCTGAAGCCATTGATTTGGAAGAATATTGTTTGTTGAATATTTAAATGTAAAGTTTATAAATTGGAGATCAGCAGAGATTAGCAAAAGCAACATTATTTCTGTATGATTAAGGAAATGCTAATAAACTTGGAAGTTAAGCCGCATTAGCAAGGAGAAAATTAAAACTTCAATTTCTTTACTTTTGTTGAGCACAAATAGTTGTTCATAAACACCTGCTATGGTACCTGTAGAGCTTCTGTAGTGCCCCATCCAATTTGGTTTGTTTGGTGGTTTTAGATTAATGAAATCAATAAACAAGAAATTGGAATATTGCAGATAACCAGATCTTTTATCTTTGAAGTATTTTTCTGCTCTTAATATACATTATTAGAAAACACAGATATGGAAGAGTCAACTTGTTATGATAGAGAGCAACCCATAGAGCAAGGCCCCCCCAGCCCCAAGGCTGTGGCCTGTTCAAAACCAGGCTGTGCAAGTGGCGGATGAGTGAGTGTGTGCGTAGCACCACTTTCGTGAGCAGGGGACACTCATTAAGCTCCATTTGCACATGCATGTGTCTGCTGCACAACAGAACCTCTTTCCCCCGCCCCTCTGTCAGACAAGCCAGAAAGGGTTTGACAAGCCGCCACTGTAGAGCTGAGTTCCTTAAAATCTTTTTATCTTAGGACTCTTTGCCACTTTACAAAATTATAGTGGATACAAAAGGTTTTGTTTCTACAGGTTACATTTTTCTATATATATATTATATTAAAAATTAAAATTGACACGGTTGCTGCTGCCACTTCTCACAATTATTCGATGGGATTTCAATATTGTATTATGTTTCCACTTACGATAGTAATTAATATTCATTTCATGAAACCCAGACAGAGTCTTGAGGTACCCCCAGGATCCTAGGACCACATTTAACGAATACTAATGTAGAGCAACATGTAAGTGTATGTGTGTATCCAAAGTCACTTTGGTACCCATTCTAACAGGCAGAGAACAGACATTTCTTTAATTTATTAAATGTATATGCCACCTATCTCATTGTGAAGCTACTTTGGGTTTTCAGCTATATTTTAGTAACTCTCAAGGCATACTGTCTGGAAATACAGGTAGTCCTTGACTTATGACCACAATTGAATCCAAAATTTCTGTTGTTAAGTGACACATTTGTTAAGTGAGGTTTGCCCTGTTTTACGACTTCTTGGCACGGTTGTTAAATGAATCACTGCAGTTATTAAGTTAGTAACCCGGTTGTTAAGCGAATCTGGTTTTCCCAATGACTTTGCTTGTCAGTAGGTCACAAAAGGGGATCGCATGACCTTGGGACACTACAAGAGTCATAAATATGAATCAGTTGCCAAACATCTGAATTTTGATCACCTGACCATGGGGAAGCTGCAAAGGTCATAACTCTGAAAAACAATTACCTTGAACAGTAACTGTTCAACAGTAACAGTGAACAGTCACTAAGTGAACTATTGTAAGTCAAGGACCACCTGTAGCTGCTTTAGCTAAGGTTAAATTTATTGAAAAGGTAACAATGTTCATCTACATAATTATTAACCGTTTTCATCCTATCTTGTAATTCTCAGTCTTTGAGGAGCCT
Organism: Natrix helvetica; assembly: GCF_964273705.1. NCBI lineage: Eukaryota > Metazoa > Chordata > Lepidosauria > Squamata > Natricidae > Natrix > Natrix helvetica. Next base: position 72,321,016 of record NC_138551.1, read on the forward strand.
GAAGATCCCAGCAGCAGATCATTCTTTTCAGAAATAATATCTTCAATATCAGATGTAAAATTCAGTCACAGTGGTCGATACATGATGACCCGAGACTATCTTTCAGTTAAAGTATGGGATCTAAATATGGAAAACAGGCCAGTAGAGACCTATCAGGTATAGTGCTCATGCTTTAAAAAAGGAAAAGAGGTACTCTGCAATGGAAAACCTTCTCATACTGTTCTGCACTTGTATATTTTAAGGTTCATGAATATCTTCGAAGCAAACTCTGTTCACTGTATGAGAATGACTGCATCTTTGACAAATTTGAATGCTGCTGGAATGGTTCTGATAGGTAAGACTGGTTTATATAATTGAAAAGTTTTCCTGAATATTGAAAATGGTTATATTGTCTTAACTGTGGCAAAAATAAAGAGGTACAGTTCACTTTAACATATTTGCAGTATAATAGTGGATTATCCAGAATTTGCTAGTCCATTGAAAAGGCCAACATTTGCAAACCCTGCTCTGCCTCTAAATGATGACACGTGGTAGCAGGTGTAATAGATTAATAAAGGTGCCTCCAGATGTGTATTCATAACTATGATCCACTTTGAAATTTTCATATCATTTGATTGGATCTGAATTCACCCTTTGAATTTGGAGGCATAAAAATGCCTAAACTTTCTTTTTTAATGAGATAAAAATTGGAAGTATGGTAGACATTCTGAAGGACGGGTCAGCAGACTTCTTATGAGAAGGGAGCAGAGACTGTGCCACTACTGCCACCATTCCCAGGGGATGTGACTCCCCATCTATACCATGAGAGTTAGTGAACCCATTGCCAAAATAAACTAAGGAGCCACAGGAACCTCTCCCTCTTGCTTCCTCTATTTCTTTTGGGGATTGAGCTAGATGATTTTATGTGGTGAACCACATCAGGTCCATGGGTTGCCGGTTGCCAAGCCCTCTTCTAGAAATTACTAAGTTTGCAAAATATCTACCCTTAGAGCTCAACTTTAAGGGATTTGGCACAATAATTTTTGAAAGACTTCTATTGTATCACTTTTAAGTCAAAGATAGGGATGAGTTAAGGATATCATAGCAATGTTAACCCTGCTTCTGTATTTCCAGCTTTTCTTCTTAAAAGCAGTAAACATCTGTGCCCAACATCTATTCATGCCCTTGCTACCTATTCTTAATAGTGGTTAGCATTTAGGAACAAGGATTGTTTTTAGGCTTACCCCTTTTTATTCAGTGATGAGTGTGATATAATTCAAACAAATAATGTTGCCATAAGCAAAATTATTGTTAAGTGATGAGACATGTTCTTCACATTGCATGAAATAAATGCCAGGGTCAGTTCCTGTTAGCAGACCAAATAATATTGCATATATTAATGGAATGGATTTTTGGAGGAAACGGCTTTAAATACTGCATATACATATGACAAATGGTAGTTGCCGCATATAAAATTGCTGTATCTACCTACTATTTGAAAAATACTGGGCCGAAACAACGAAATTGGTATAGCATCTACTGGTGCAATCCATAACAGAATAATAACCTCTCCCTTTTAACCCAGAGAACTGCTGGCAGCCAGAATGGATAGTATTGTCCCAGATAAGCCAGAAAGAGGTTTTTAGAAATCTATATTTGAAAGCAATGTATGCAGCAGACCACTTATTTAACCATTTAATGCATTCCATTTTAAACGCACTATTCTAGATACATTTAATGCCTCAACACCCAAACTGGCACTATAAAAATGCCACAGTAGACCATTAAATAACTGACATGATTTCTCAGATCTGTTTTATAAAGAAAAATAATAATAAGCCTTAAAGGGATTCTGGACATTATTTTAGTGTTTTAAAACCTACCACCATCCATTCAAAATGAATAGATGACTGTAATATCGACTCCGGACTCTTCGGCCTACATTATCAAAAAATGCTGTCATGTAAAATGGACTATAAATAGAGGACAGCATGAAATATGGCAGTGATATGTTAAGGATTGACAGCATCTAGGTAATTGCATAAAATTCATTTTAAACTGAAGAAAACACAGCCTTAAAATTGAATATCCTTTAAAAACAAGAGCGGAATGTTTAAAGATTACAGCAGTATGACAAAATAGCTGATTTTGAGAGAGAGTTCAGTTTACATTAAATCTCCTTGGAACTGGCATTCTACACTTATGACCATGGGGAGAAGAGGGGTTACTGCTAGCCAAAACTGCATTTTGAGGGGAAGGGGAAAGGTTACCCTCAACTTATTCTATCTCAAGACACAGGTAAATGTTTCTAATCTTTCTAATCTTGAGGTCTGTACCCATAAAATGTTGTTAAGAAGTTGTAATTAGCATAATTAGCCATGTTGATAGTATATATTTAAAGTGACAGACTTCAACTGTACATTTGGTGACACAAATGATGAGTGAATAACACCGATCTACAAATCTCATCTTTGAGTCATCAATCCATTTCTAGAGCAGATGCAATAATGCTTAGCTGAATAGTTGAGCCAATCTTAATAAAGTACAACCCATTACAATAGTCAGGCACATTTTCATTGTCATTCCTGGATTTTGTGATATTCTATAAAATATTTGTATGTACGCTATTATTATAGTACATTCGTTTGCAAATTAGTGACTATTAAGTATGAAATAAAAGGTAGATGTATTATTTTCTCTTAGCTTGTATTGTTTGTGATTCTCTTGTAATTGCTTTAATAATTTATTTAAAGAGTTCTATTATGTATGCATGTTTTTTTTAAAAAAATCTTGTTTAAAAATAAGATTAAAAGTGTCAATCCTGTAGTTCCGGTTGCCTGACTTAGTGAACAGCAAAGAGAGGGAAATTGGGTGATTATTTAGGTGGACCTTATGGCAATTATTTTCCTTCATCTGAAACAAATGAGTAAAACATTGTTCTTTCTTTCCTACAGTGCCATTATGACTGGCTCCTATAACAACTTCTTTAGGATGTTTGATCGGAACACACGGCGAGATATTACATTAGAGGCCTCAAGAGAAAGTAGCAAACCTAGAGCGATCTTAAAACCCCGGAAAGTGTGTACAGGTGGCAAAAGAAAGAAAGATGAAATAAGTGTTGACAGTCTGGACTTCAATAAGAAGATCCTTCATACAGCGTGGCACCCAGCGGAGAACATCATTGCTGTAGCTGCAACCAATAACTTGTATATATTCCAAGACAAAATTAATTAAAGACGGCTTATTTGAGGACAGAGTTGTCGTCTTGAATAGTTAAGCTCTGTTGTTTATCTGTCAGAGATGGCCTTGTTGTCCTTCCAGTAAAGAACATTGATGCACTTATTTCCCTTTATAGGCAAAGGAGAGAAACTGGCCTGGACTTGAGTTCGTGGTGTATTTCTGCCTTCAGTGAGGGGGGAACATGGAATTGATTTTTGTAAACAAGAAAAGCCCACTGGAAGCAGAATTGATGGACAATACTTAATAAAAGTCAATATTAAAAAAAATGTATTTATTTAAGTCTGAGCCTTCCTTTCCAGTTGATAGACCAAAAATCTAACACCCAAGAAACAAATTGTCATAAAAATGTAATTTCTATCTCACATGCTCTTTATCTGCTGTAGTATTTGGGCCTTTCAGAACATATATTTGTGCTTTATGCCTGTAAACATTCTTTCTCTGGCCTTCATCTAAGCTTTAGGTGTTTCTACCTTTGAGCATATAGGTAAGTCGAGAGTCGGGTGTGTAGACAGGTTTTTCATGTATATTTACTCACCAACTGTATCTATAACCACACCTTCTGGTGTAAACCACTTAATAAAAATAACAAACTATAAAAAAAAGTGTTTTTAAATCTGAAAGTATGTATTCAGTCTTTTTTATTGCATGTATTGAGATTGTGCAAGATACCCGATGGAAAGATTTGAAAAGTTGTCCCCTCAAAATATTATAGAAAAAGAGCAGTTTTGGGTGGTGTCCTACTGCTTCAATCTCTAAATTGAAATTTGTATCCAGCTGTCGTCTTTACCCTTGTTTGTATTGCTTTTCTATGTTTAAAAGAAGATAATATGGTATGCACAAAAGAGGTGATGTGAAAAACAGCCCGTTTACTTACATGTAGCCTTAAACACAATGGGCCATGTACATCAGAACTTTCAATAATCATTGTTTTGGTTAATAGTAAATATGCTTTACAATTAATGGTAATGTGCATGCATTAATGTGCATTACATTTTTTTTACCCTAGTTCTTTGTTTTCAAGGAGATTTTTTTTAATACTAAACTAGGCATAAGCAGATGCAAGCATATTGCCCCTGAAGCTCAACCTTGTATGTTATTAAAATTAATTATGCCAAACAGGAGCACATTTAGATATATTTCAACTCTTAATCTGGGCCTGTGACACCAGGAGACCTACACCTGGCTGTCTTAAGGCTGATGTGGAAATTATTTATACAATGCTAAATTTCCACTAGGAATGGGGGCGAAGAAAAATGCATCTCTTTTATGATATTTTTTTTTCATAGAAGTAGGAATAACTCTCAGTATTTCACCGTAAACATCTCTGGGAGTAAACCTAAGAAGTAGCAATGGGCACAATTTTGATAGATTACGTATCTTCCACTTTCTGTAAAGTTAACTGCTGAATGTGCCTATGAAATCCCCCTTAAAATTCAGGCCCTTTGAGCTTCCTGAAGATAAGATAGGGTGATTTGTTAATGCTCTAAATTAAATGAAGGTTTAATATGATTATTAAAAGTATGAGTATGCAAGAGGAATGTGTCTCTGATCCTATCCTGTCAATGTTCATGGAGTGCCACTCATCCTCAGAATCTAACACCAATTTGGTGGATCTGAAAATAAAAATCATATACTGTATATCAGTTGTGACACTATTTGCAAATCTTGAAATGTGGAACCAATCGGTCATTTAACCATTAGATTGACTTTGTTCCCTCCCTGCCTTCCTGCAAAACAAATACAATGGGTTTGTATATAATTGTTCTATTATTTTGATCAAAAAGTTTAATAAATTTTAAATGTTTACCTGAATTTGTACTGTGTACTTTAAAACTTTTTCAATGTTTTTCCCTAAATTTGCATTAAATGCCTTTGAAATATATATATTTAATACTCATTGTGCAGTACTGTGCTAGTTGATAGGAGGTAGTGGTCAAAAATAAGTTAATTTGATTCTTACTAGACCTGGTTCTTATTTGTATTGTGCATGGGAATACAAGGTTCTGCTTTTTCCTCCTGTACTCTTGATTTTAAATCCTATTTTTAACATGTTTACGTGATTGTGCATATGAAATGTGTTCCATCTTAACAAAGATCATACATTTACAAGGTTGATATTGCTTATATCCTATTGTTAATTATAAATTAGCAAATCAGAACTGCAGAGATGTTAATATTTTCAGTCTGAATGACTCCATCAATTTCTTCTACAGACATCAGTATTTAAGGAGTTCAATGGATGAAAATTAAGCATTTACTATTGTATTGCAACCCTCCTCCCTTTCTTAAAGGCCTCTTTTGACATTGTGTGTAAAACTGAGCAGGTATTGCTGACTTCTGCATATCTGATTGGATTAATTTTAACTATCTGGCTCCTCATTATTTGATACATTTTCTGCTCATGAGTATTCATAGCCTATGGAGACTTCGTGATTGCTTCGCCTCATTGTAAGTTTCAATTTATGTTCCCAGAAATTAAATAAGGAATTGGATACTCTATAAAGCTCTATACTCTATAAATATCATACTCGTACCATCAACCCCCACCATCACTTTATCAGTGAGATAGGTGGCGTATATATTTAATAAATACAAGTAAAACTCTAGGGCTATAGATGTTTATAGAGTGAAAAATCGGGATTTTGGATGTGTACTCTGCTTACTAGGAAAAAAAATATGGCAAAAATCTGGTGAGAGATGCAACAAGCATCTTTTGTTTGTTTAAAGGGTTTTGTTACTGGCTGCAGCTAACTCCCTATTTTTACCAGGGCAGTCTCTTGTTGGGCAATCATATAAAGTACCTTAAAAACTAAAAATTTGAATTTTGAATTTGAAAATTGTTTGCTTATGCTTCAACCCTTTATTTTCTAAGATGGGCACATATGACTTCAATTTCCAAAGACGACATTTGAAAATAACTCCAGAATAACATTTATTTAGTTTCATCATACATTAGTGCACAAGAGAATTCAAAAGCAACATGTAAGTTTACTCACTGCTTTTATTATTTTAGCACAGTAGCAACAAAAACATGGACATTTGATGCACTATTTCACAGCTTACTGATTTGATAAAAAGCTGGAAAATAACCATTTTATATGCTCACCATTTACCTGACGTGATAGCCAGTAGTGACATTGTCATACAACTATTGTACACGCTTTTGATTCATTTTTTTAAAAAAGCTAAATCAGCAGTACAAATGTGATCACACAGTAGCTAATTGAAGAACAAGCAATTTTTGAATAATATTGACTAGTTTACTAGATCAAGGCAAATCCCCATTTCATAAGTCTATGAAAGCTTCCAGTAAATGAAAATTAAAAAGAGCCAAGTTTCTCTCGTCAGATGATGGTGTATTTATTTAATTTGCAATCATCAAGATAATGGTCTACTAAACTATGGTCTTGTCTCAACCTGTTAAGTCAACCCATCTACACAGCTAACTATTTGAGCCTATGTGTCCTTTTTTCCCAATCGAAGTGAATAATCTGTTCAAGACAAAACTTACAAAACTTGTGGCGCTTCCACCTGTATAAATATATAGCAACTATATTAACGGCAAAATAAAGCCAAATTATTCAGATGATCAAACAGCATTTACTACAAATGATGCAAGCTTGTGAAAGATGTGTGGACTTCATTTCCCAGAATTCCCCAGCCAGTCATGCATTCTGGAAATTGAAGGACACACATTTAAAGTTGCCGAAGTTGAGAAGCATTGCAATAGGATGATCTATGGCAGGGGTGTCCAAACTTGGGAACTTTAAGACTTGTGGACTTCAACTCCCAGAATTCCCCAGCCAGCATGGCTGGCTGGGGAATTCTGGGAGTTGAAGTCCACAAGTCTTAAAGTTCCCAAGTTTGGACACCCCTGATCTATGGGGCACAATATCAGTTATTCATTCCAGTTCTAACTCGAGCACAAAATAAATCACGTACCAAATAAGATCAAAATCGGTGCAAGAAAAAAATATATACCAATACTACAGAAAGAATATAGGTAGATCCTAACCATGCTCCTCCTAGGCATCCTGTGCCCCTCCCCACCCAAAAAAGAGCAAAACAAACGGGATTCTAGAATGGCAGAATATTCAGGGAGTCAAAAATAAAAAATAAATTACAGCTGCTGCCATTGCATGACTGAAATCCCACCTCAATGTAGCGCAGATAAAAAGGGGGTAAGACTTTGTTTTCATGGGTAACAAAGCAGCCGCCATCTTGACTTTTTAACTGATATTCTACCCCCTCCCACACTTTCCAACAGGAAGGTTTAAATTAAGCCCTCTTGAGAGACTAGTTATGAAAGTATTAAATCAAGCCAGCCTTTTTCCAATGCTATGCATACTGTAACCCAGAGGCTGCCTTCACACATAAAGCTAAGGCAATTATTTTTTTAATGACACTATTGAACAAGTTGCACTGTCTGGTTTGTACATCATGTTAATTCCTAAGCGAATTCTCATCCTTTATTGTGACCGATGAACAATAAGACCTTTAAATAAAAGTAACTACAATGCATTGTTTTCGTCTATGTACAAGTAAATCTCAAGTCTTACTAGACTAGAAGCCAGGCAACTAAAATGTGTAACAAGAGGCCTTAAAACTATGCCAGCTCAATGCTGTTTGCAGGTTTAATTGTGGCCTTTGCTCATAGCTTTCAGCATAAGAATATTCTCCCTTAAAATATCATTTTCTTTTAGGGATTATTGAAACTGTGTCCAGAACCTAGCGTAGGCCCTGTTCATTTAAGTCCTCAATTTTTGTAGCCCGCAAGGAATGGGGAAGCCTGGCTGGCCCACACCACCACTCATACTGCTCATAGCTTTCAGCATAAGAATATTCTCCCTTAAAATATCATTTTCTTTTAGGGATTATTGAAACTGTGTCCAGAACCTAGTGTAAGCCCTGTTCATTTAAGTCCTCAATTTTTGTAGTCCGCAAGGAATGGGGAAGCGTGGCTGGCCCACACCACCACTCATACTTTGCAAACCCTCCTTATGAATAGGACATGGAAATCGTAGAAGATACTTTTCAGGTTAGAAATGAACCTGCCTTAACTTTTCTGCCAGATACTATGATTCAATGTTGAACATGTTGAAAGAATGTATGGATAACATCAGACATCTATGCCTTGCCATTGTGCTCATTGTGTTTCCATTCTATATAACGGATCAGGCCTGCTGCACATCTAGAATAACACAGCAATGTGCAGGAGAGGGAAAAAGCCATGCTCTCTCTCTATTCCCAGCTCCTTGCACATCTACAGCAGAAAGAAAGAGAGAGAAAGAGAGAAAGAAAGAAAGAAACAGAAAGAAAGAACCAACATGGAAAAAGTAAGATGGCAAAGCAGCACCTGACCAGCTATTTCTTCGGTAACTGCCACCATTCACCCTGAGTAAATTCCTATACATTCACACAGACCAGACCAATGGCTAACAGCTACAACATTTGTGATTAAAAAGGCTGACCCAGCTATCCCACTATGACTCATTGGGGATGATTTAGGACATTAAGCAATGCCTTGCAAGTCAGAGATGAGAGATTTCTGTTCATCAGTCAAAGAGGGAAAAATGGAATGGCTAATGCTATTTTCCCACAAGGAACTTCTTGGAAGAAATCCCTTTCTTACAAGTTTTCTAACCACACAATTTTGGGCTGACTTTAAGAAAAATCAGATTATGTATTACTAAAACCATTGTCTCAACAGCTGCATACAAACTTTTGCTGGAAACAGAAAGAAAAGGTTCCACATTAAGACATTCATATATCAAAACACTCTCTACTGATTCATGTTTATATTTCAAAGAATCTCAGTAATTCATTTCATCTCAAATAGCAAAAACGTACTCTTTAAGAAATTTAAGGCCATTCTACTTTTGTTGACCATAGCTTTCTTTAAAAAAAAAGTGGTGTCTTTTTCACAACTAATCATTACGAATCTTTTCACAACTGGACAAAAACAAATTGTACATGGATCCCTTCCCAGATGTTCACAGTTCACAGAATATTTTTGTTTTGTTTGCTACACTGTTCATTCTTGCAATAATAGCAACAAAGAAAAATTGTCAAGCAGGGATAATGAAATGTGGGCCACTCTACATGCTGAACAACATCTTCCCAATATCCTTTGCGACTGGCCCAAAGTTGGAGCTTCCTGGAAGTTCTGGTTCCCCACTCCTGATCTAAGCTACACTATATTAAATCGTGCAAATAAGAATTTATATCTAAGAGCAGTTGGGTAGTTGGGTATTCTTCCTTTTCTTTTGCAAGATCCCTTTACGCAATAAAACATACATTGTCATATTATGATTATACATTTGGAAGTTTCTTCTGTTCGGTTCAGCACTTTATAATGCCTGGATGAAGTTTGTCATGATTTGCAAAAGAGATGAATTCATTTCTTTTTACAAGGAGCTGCTGGAAGCTGTGATTGTCAACCGTTTTCCAATATAGATCCTGAAACACAAAAACAACCAGTAAGACTTCTGCTGAATTTGAACTGCAGTTGCATTTTCAACCTCACCTCTTTTCTCATGAATGTAAGTCAGTTTATCCGGCACAAGTCACTCAAAAATGGACAACATCAGTGGGTTTTTTTTCAATGTTGGTAGCTTTAAGGTGTGTGCACTTCAACTGTCAGAATTGCCCAGCCGGCATTCCCAGACTCTAGATGTAGATATTTTCAAATGTAATTGTTCAAAAATTTTCTTGACATACATTAGAAACATAATATAAAAATCCATATCAGCCCAGATAATACTAAAGCTAGTCCTTGACTTATGAATGATCACTTAGTGATCATTCGAAGATATGATAGATCCTCCCAAAAGGTACATATGACTTGGTTTAGAAGTTCTGATGGCCTCAGCCACTTAATCCCATTTTGGATGCTTGGCTCCTGGCCTGCCTTTACAGCCATTTGCAGTGCCTAGTGGTCAGATCCTTGCAATGTATGTTTTTTAGCAGAAACCAGCATTTCTTTCGGTTTCCAGAAAAAAATGCCCCTTCGGTACAATGGGTTTGCTTAATGACCACCACATTTGCTTAACAACTATCGCATTTGTTAGCGATTGTGATGTCTGTTTAACAACCGCAGCAAAAAAGGATCATAAAAGCAGGCATGGTCACCCGCTCAGCGACCTACATGACTTACAACTATAACTCCAGGTGCAATTATAGTTGTAAGTCGAGGATTACTTGTACTGAAACATGTTTTCCACTGATTTCACATTCATCTCTATAATCTATCTATCACAGAATCATTCCATTAACCTGTAGTTTAATTATATAACAAATTAGATTGTTTCATAAACCTGCGAATTTATGAGTCACAACCACTTTTGGCCTGTTTACAAAACTGCAACAGTGTAATGGGGAAAAAAACCCAATGATTTGGTCTTATAAACAATAACAGAAATACTTGTGAAGTTGTACAATGCAGAAAATGATGTGGTTGATATCTGAGAGGAGTCACTAGGAAGACTGAGTGGATTCTCACCACACTTGAAGCTATAATGTAGTTAGGTTTTTAGGACTTAAGACTACCTGTACATATGGGCTACATATGTAAAGCAGGGTATGGATTAGCTGTCAGCTAAATATTTCCTGCACACTAACACTTATAAAAGCAGGGTGTTTTTATAAAATACTTTTGAAAAAAGTGGAAGGCAATATGCTGCAAAATTATAATCTCAGTATCTGGTCTTCTCAGAAGCAGGCACCTGATGCCGTTCAGACGTTGAGTACAATTCCCAGCCTCCTTTGTCATTAATTTGGCTTCCTGTGGATGCTTGAAGTTGCATTTCAGCAACATCTGGACTACCAACAATGGCCTAAACTGGATTCCCCTCTTTTGGTCCACTCTGTAAATTACGGAATTTTAGTGACTGAGCTCCCAAATGACATCTTGGCATTTGTGAACCCAGCTTCAAGCTTTCCAGAATTGTGACAGCAGCTTTTTCACTCCTACCTGGAATGGCCAGGGAGTGAACACCGCATCTTTTGCATCTAACATGTTGTGCTAGTGAGCAGTGGTCTCTCCCTCTCTCTGATAGTACTATGAGGAGTCCAGAAGGTCTTGCTGATGCAGCCCACAAGATTTCTGGCTGTCAGAATAGTCGATCTAAATGAATCCTTACCCTAATCCAATGGCGAGCAGATGGGAGAGCAACAGAGATGGCAAGAAAATCTTCAAGAATTCTGCAGAAAATATGCCTCCCTTCTTCATGACACTTGTGTTTCTCATGCTGAGTGTACCTGCGCGCTTAGGGTGTTTAAAGAGAAATTCCCTGGTTTATGAGAAGACAAAAACATTTTTTATCCATAATTGTTTGCGCTCCCATTTATATATTTATAATAAAGAAACAAATCTGCATTCTTCATTATCAAGATCACTCACTTGGGGGGAATATTCTCAGGCCTGCTCGACCAGTCCCACATCCAATCTGAATTTTTCTTCAAAAGCCGTTCAACTTCTTTCCTTCTTTCCAGAAAATCTTCTTCAGACTAAAAGGAAGATAGGTACAATCAAGTGACCTAGGTCCATTCTCAGAATAGAGGTATGTAAATGGACAAGGGGACTTTGGATCCAGAGTAGACAACCATCTGGCTGTTCCTTAAAGATGTTGTGGCTTTTCCTAGAGTTTCATAGTAGAAATACAAGTACACAGTTTGAATGAAGAAGGTATTAAAGAGGTACAACGTCTCAGAAGAGATGCAGCTTGAGAAGCCACAAATAAATAATAATGAGTGTGCCACATGAATCCACCCATCCACCCACCCTGTCTGTCTGTCTATAATATCATCTATTGTCTATATCATCTATCTATCGCAGGAATGTCAAACTCACCTTGTCACAGCTGCATCACGTGATGTATCAGGACTTTTTTCCCCTTCGCTAAACCAGGAGTGGGTGTGGCCAGTGCATGACGCATCCAGCCTGCAGGCTGGGAGTTTGACAGCCCTGATCTACAGTGTCATCTATCAATCTATTGATCTATCATCTGTCTTTCTATCATCTATTTATCACTTTCTATCATCTAAGAGACACGGTGGCGCAGTGGTTAGAGTGCAGTACTGCAGGCTACTTCTACTGATCACCGGCTGCCAGCAGTTTGGCAAATCGAATCTCACCAGCTCAAGGTTGACCCATCCTTCCATCCTTCTGAGGTGGGTAAAATGAGGACCCAGATTGCTGGAGGCAATATGCTGACTCTGTAAACTGCTTAGAGAGGGCTGTAAAAGCATTGTGAAGCAGCATATAAGTCTAAGTGCTATTGCTAAGTGCTATCTTCTATCATCTATCTAATATCTACCTTTCTTTCATTTATACAGACCTTCTCTGTGCTGCCACTCATCCATACAATGAGCTCACATTTTATATCTGATGTTAAATTATCATGAATTTGGAAGCCAGATTTCACATTCTGACAATACTCTATCGCTCTATAATATTCAAATCAAGCCAAGCTAATTCAACCACATCTGAGGATAGATGAGGCCAGATCTTGACAAGAGAGATTCTCTGGTGTCTGAATAAGGTAAACTAGTCGCAACTGAGAAATAGCAAAATCCTGACAAAGCCACCTCACAAATGGAAAGTTTTTCCAGCATGAAAGATTCCTTGTTAAAGAGGATCAATTGGCTTCCTACATGCTAGCTAACTGGATCTCTCTTAGCAACAGAAATGCTGCAGAGAAGCTCAAAGAGTATTAAAAGCAAATTTTGCTAAGCCGGAGTTACATGCTTGGAACAAAGTTCTAACAGCTGCATTTTCCTTCAAGTAGCATTAGTGTGTAGATAGTTTCCAATATGACTGTGTCGTTCATGCAGTGATTTTCCAAACTGTGTGCCAAAACTGAAATGGGTCTGCTAAAAACTACAAAGCACATTTCCCAGCTATAAATGAGACTCTGCAGAAAATACAATCTCCCAGGAAGAAGGGATTTTCCTCTCTTAAAGAAAAACACTACACACACAAAAATCAATTTTTATTTGAGTGTCTTTGTCAGCAGATAAGACTTTACCTGAGAACTATTCTTTTCTCCGCTGGCACGACTCTCCACTTCTGAAGTTCTGTGAACATCCTGAGGTGTCTGGGAACGTGGTGGGCTTGGGGGAGCGGGGGAGAAGAAAAATGAAAATAACCAACCAAGAACAAGACTTACTGATTCATGTTTTACCAGGACAAGATAACTTCACATCCCAATAAGGTTTACAAGGCTACTTAAGATCTTGCAGTCTAACCTGCCTCTTTATTGTGATAAGAACAGAAATAGGAATAAGGATGTTATGCATTCTGGAGCACCTTGGTAAAAGGGACAGATTTTTTTTTTTAAAGGGACATCTTCCCAAGGTAAATGGATAGCAATTCTGGTTTTGTGAAAAATCTGATTGAGCAAATACCACAAGTGGTTTAGTAATTGCTTATTTCTTTCATAAATAAAGTCATCTAAAATGCAAATAATAATAATAATAATAATTAGTATTTAATTGTTCCTGGAATCCCTCATAGTGTCAATTGTAGCTCCTACTTTCATTAGCACTAATAACTACATAGAAAAGGCTTAAGCTTTCCCTTCACGAGTATCATCCCTATTACAAAATAATCCTGTTTTGACTTTAAATGCATTTTAATTTACATGTAACTTTTAATATAACAAGGCACTTCTGTTAGGTTTAGTCTGGTCCAGTTCTCTAATCCTGAATATCTCCATCTTTTCGTGGCTGTGTTTGCAAAACACGCTGAACTACAAACACCTTTAAACATAATGCAATGTGGAAATTCAATCCCTGGGTTATTTTATGGGTGTTGAGCAACCCCACTGCACTCAATTAACTTACACCAGAGTTCAATTAACCAGGAATAAGCATCTTGCCCAATGGCAGATAAGTGGTCAGGTACACCACCACTACTGTTTATAGTGGTTGTGTGATTAAATTTATGCTTTTACTCACAAGCTTTGGAATGCAAAGAGTTGTTTATCTGGGCTTCCACTTTTGGTTAATTTATTTCAAGCACTTTTATGTGGCCAGAAAGGCACCCAAAGCAACTCATGACGGACAGGTTCTGCCTTCAGGAATACACTTTAGATCAGTGATGGAGAACCTTTTTGGCACCGAGTGCCCAAACCGGAATGTGTATGTGTGCTTGCACGCATGCGTGCCACAGCCCTGGAAACTTAAAGACTGGCTGGCCAGTGTGCATGTGCGCGCGCGCCACCTGGTCTTCTGGTTTCTGGTGCATGCATGAGCAACGGAAATCCAAAGACCAGGTGTCCAGCATGCGCATGCACACCAGCCAGCTGGTCTGGGTTTACGGGGCTCTGGCATGTGTGAAGATCAGCTGGCAAGCATGCATCGCAAACCAGAAGAGCAGCTGGCGGCAGCGCTCATGCCCACAGAGAGGTCTCTGCGTGCCATCTTTGGCACGTGTGCCATAGATTCGCCATCACGGCTTTAGATACTCCAGAGAAAGGAAGAAGAAGAAATGCAATCTAAGTTTAAGAAATGTAGCACCAGTGTTCTTACCGCAATCAATTGGTATTAAAAGCAAAAATACAATAGCAGGGAGCAGTGTTTCTAAACCTCAGCAACTTTAAGATGTGGGGACTTCAACTTCCAGAATTTCTCAGCCACCGTGTTTGAAGTTCACATATCTTAAAATTGCTGAGGTTACAAACCATTGGCCTAGAGCAGGGATGTCCAAACTTGGGAACTTTAAGACTTGTGGACTTCAACCCCCAGAATTCCCCAGCCAGCCATGCTGGCTGGGGAATTCTGGTGGTTGAAGTCCACAAGTCTAAAGTTCCCAAGTTTGGACACCCCTGGCCTAGAGAAATGTAGCTGGTTAGGACAAAATCAATGGGTCAACATTTCAGAGACTACACCTTTAGCCAATGCTATGCCACTTCCCATCTTCCACTCTGCTCTTTAAGTACTGAGGATCCTTACACAACTGCAATCTCTCTAGCCTTTCAACCATTCACCCAAACAACATGCAATGGATTGCAATCATTTTTACTTCTACTGAATCTTAAAACACAGAAAATATCATAAGCCAATCAGACTCTCATCTTCTCCCATCCAATGGACCGGTGAAAGACTATAAAGAATATAATCCATCAATATCCCAGCCACCGTCCCGCTATCTCCATTCCTGATTATGAGAGCACAGGTAATCCTCATTTAGCAACCAAAGTTGGTATCAGCAATTCAGCCATCAAGAGAAGCAGTCGCCAACATGACTGTGCTTATGATCTTAGTTTAATTTTCTTTTGTTTTGCAAAGGTCACAAATGTGAGGATTGACCACAAAGTTTCATCATCGTCATAACTGAATGGTGGCTGTACAAGGTAGCCGCTAAATGAGAACAACCTGCAGCAAAAAGAAATCCCCATAGCAGTGTCTATACAAAATGAAAATAAAATTACAAGGACACCCATCCAATCGGCATTTCTATCTGCGTGCATTTATATGCGTATGCCAAATAAATTTGCAAAAAATATCAGCAAAGTTGCTATGATGGAAGTATAAAGGAGTATAAAGAAAAATATGGGAAACATCTAAAGGCTTCCTAATCATTGTACCACCGTTCCTCTGTTATGGTTAACATTCCCTAGCAGTTGTGAAGGCAAAATGAAAGCTTATAGGGAGAAGTTTTGCAACTTGGTATTTTCCCCCGATAAATGTGGCCATAGTGTATGGGCTAGATTTAGGTGGAGGCAGATTAGTTCTAGCCAATTTCTAGCCCCCTCTTTGATGGGGATAGAGATGAGAGTAAAAACTTGTTGTAGCTCAGGAAATGGAGCAAGACTCAAATTCCTATGAATGCTCACAAGGCCCCCACAAAGATACAAAAGTTTCCAAAAGAAGCTTTCTCCAGAGTTTTTCCTCAAAAACCAACATCATCTCCAATTTAATCAGGTCTGGAGCTGGTCCCAAAGTGGCAGTCAGCCCTAATCCAACATTTGCTTAGTTTCACAATGAAAGATCACTTAGTTCTCCCAAGCCATGCCTCTTGTTAGCTTTGGAATGTCTCACTTAATAAGGGATTCCAGTTTTGTTTAAATAAAAAGATGAACCTAAATGAAAAAAGAATGGATCACCCCATGTGGGCAAGATGACCTTGCCGCTAATCAGGAGAAAGGGCATCAGCTGCAAGACCAGGGACCATTGCATCATCCTGATCAGACTTGTAATAGGGCTATTTAGAACACTTTCCCCCAGACAAATCAAAACAAAACAAAACACATGTTAGCCTTGCTTAAATTAGATCCCACTGTTTTCAAGAATCTAAAGAGGCCAAGCGTAACGTCAGACCATACCTTCACTTCCCCAGCCCGGTACCTTTCCATTTTTTTAGACTACAACTCCCATTATTCTTGATAACTCTCATGGAGAAGCATTGCCCACCACTGGTAAAAACACAATTGAAATATCTGTAAGTCAGCCAGAAGGTGAAGGTAGTCCTCAACTTACAACAGTTCATTAAGTGACCGTTCAAAGTTACAACGGCACTGAAAAAAGTGACTTATGACTGTTTTTCACACTTAGGACAAATGCAGCATCCCTAGGGTCACGTGACCAAAATTCAGACACTTGGCAACTGACTCGTATTTATGACGGTTGCAGTGTCCTGGGGGTCATGCGACCACCGGTCGCAACCTTCTGACAAGCAAAGTCAATGGGGAAGCTAGATTCACTTAACAACCATGTTACTAACTTAACAGCTGCACGGATTCACTTAACAACCGTGGCAAGAAAGGTCTTAAAAGGGGGCAAAACTCATTAAAGTCAAAACTCATTAGCGGCCAAACTTTTGGGCTCAACTGTGGTCGTACGTTGAGGACTACCTGTACCTTCAGCCGAAATAAAGAGGAAATGCATTGTGAGCAGCCTGTGCTGCCTCAGTGTGTGTCAGAGTACCTGTCGCAGTGAGAGCTCTCTCGCGAGCTACTTCTTCCAGACTCATGCTGGGCATCTAGAAGGATTTTCTCCATGTCACCGTTATAAATAGAAACCGAAGCAGGAACTTGTTCCTGGCTGGCCGGCTGGCCACTGTTACCGTTCCCATTGCTGCTAAAGTGCAGTTCTACCCAGGAACCTGCTTGGTAAACATTGAGAAAGAACAAAAACCACAAGGATTTATTAGGAAACCAAGCACTTTCGTTTGTTGACATTCTACTTCACGTCCGACTTCACAGTCTCCTTTGCTTGCATATTTAGGAGGTACAAAGAATACCCAGCTTATTGCCTGTTAATAATAAAACTCTGTTGCAATGGCAATGATGTATGGTGACTCTGCCCCCCCCCAGCCGTGCATAAGTATTTTATATCTATCTCGTGCATGCTGTATTGCTCAGAACAAAAGCTGTGCTTCTATATTTACTATACAAGCACTCTAATGGCTCTATGGTATAAGATCTTTTTTTAAAAGATTTTTTAACCTGCCTTTATTACTTTTATAAATAACTCGGAGGGGTGAACATATCGAACGCTTTTCCCCTCTATTTTCCCCACAACAAAAACCCAGTGAGGTGAGTTAGGTTGAGAGGGACTGACTGGCCCAAGGTCACTCATGTGTGGTTAGAATTCACACTCCTGGTTTCTAGCCTGGTGCCTTAATTAGTAGACCAAACTATAACTCTGCAAAATAAACAGGTGCTCATTTTAATGTACAGCAAGCTGCTTTTGCAAGATGCGACCATTCTCATTTTTAATCTTTTCAAGTTCACTTAAAATGCTCGTGCATTTTTAAAAAGCGGGATGCAGTCCACAAATAAAAACTTGGAACCATAACAGACTGGTATTAATTATCATTGTGAACAGTAATTGGCTAGACCACTAGTAGAAAAATATGTATGGAACAGACCACACTTTAGTTGCTGGAAACGTAACAACGATTTAAATGAGAACAAGCTAACTTTAAGGTAAGTGGGGTGAAATCATGCTGGAAAATGGGCTTTTTGGAACTATAATGAAATGACAAACTGAACTATCAGAAAACATTCTTACATCCAAACATCTGTCTTCCTTATTTTTTGATGGACAACTTTCTGTCCCAACTGTATATTTTACAGTTCTGTTCATTGGCCTATTTCTATGGATTGCAATTCTCAGGATGCTCAGGAACAGAAGGTGAAAATAGGACGTCAAATGAGCAGAAAGAAAGGAGAAGAGACCATTTGCTGATAGGAAATAGACAGCATGGAGCATCTTTGTTATCAGATCTTAAGATATAGATTGCATTCACACAACATATCCCATTTAATTTACTGCAGAACGTTAACCAAAGAAATTCCTCCCTACGCCAACCTGAAAAATAAACAGTCTAAGCCTTGGGAAACATTCCCTCATAAAACTAAACTGACATTATAAAAACTACAGTAGCTGTTGCTCACAAGGCTTAGGCAAATAAAAGCTATCCAGTACTTTGATCTAAACGTGGCAGGCTGCAAATTAACAGACAATGCTTTTCACTGGCATAAATTCATTTTGAGAAAAGCCACAGGCGCTGAATTTCTCCTCCAGCCTATTTTTGGAGCCTTAGGAAGAATTAGCTAAAACTGCAAGAGAGGAGAATGGAAGTCAAGTATGGTATATCTATCCAGTTAACTTGGAATAAGGAAATTGGAAAAGAGGATAATATATGCTCTTTGTATAAGAGCATTCATTAAAAAAGAGATAATCCTTAAAAGCCAGATTCAGGCTTTATCTACTCTGTACACCAAAAAAACAGGGCTAAGAAGTAAAACTGCATACTTCACAAAATATAAAGTATGCAATGTGGTGGCAAAAAGTACTAGATTTTACATCTTATATAAACTCTGCATGTATAATTAATTTATTCTCTCGTTTAAGTTTCTCTGGAGAATATACATTTGTTTCTATAGTCCTAACTATTCAGTAGAAAATATTCAATTTAAATTTCTTTTAATGGGAAGGGAGGGTGACATTGTGTAGTATTATATCTAGTGTGCATGTATACTAAGGGATGTAGTATCCTTCCTGTGAAATACACATCAACCTACTAACACATTGTACCTGCCTATTCAAAAGTTCCAACCAAAATCAATTAGAATGATTCCCAAGGAAGTCTTTGTATCAAGTGACAGTAAGCAACACCAAATATTTGGAAAGTTCAAGAAAACTTCTCTCAAGTTGGACAAAATACTGATACTTTCCTTCACAAACAATGACAATAAAACATGAAAACAATAATTCTGTGCTCACTTTTCCTTTGGCACATTAAGTGACCAAACCCCAGGAAAAGATAACATAACATTACATAATCTAAAAATTGGAAAAGATCCCTTTTATGTTGCAATCTACTTCCAAGTTTTTCTACATGGGGCTATAAATCCCATGATGTCAGCTCTGAACCAGCACAGATGTGTCAATAAGTTCCAAGGCCAATTATTTACAACCTTAAAAGCTATTAGTAAAGGGCTGAGTCACATACACAAGGATACTATAGCACACAGCCACAGCTACTAAGTTACAACCACAGATCTGCCTTTTCTCCCCTTCCAATAAACACGGGCTATTTTAAAACCATCCTCCCTTGCTGGTCCCGAGCCTGCCAAGATAAAAGCCAACTCAATGGCAAGAAAAAGTCCGAAGTAGACAAAAATCTAGAGTTTGTTAGCTCCAGGAAACAGAGGAAATCCGGAATGACACAAAAGTAACTCCAGGACATTCAGTATTTCCTCATCCTTTGTTTCTCCTGCCCTCCAGAAATAATTCTAGGGAAATTTTAATTGTAGGTAGTCCTCGACTTACAATCACAAGTGAGCCCACAATTTATGTTGCCAAGTGAGACATTTGTTAAGTGAGTTTTGACCCATTTTACGACCCATTTTCTTGCCCTGTTAACTCAAATCACTGCAGTTGTTATATGAGTCACACGGTCGCTAAATGAATATGGTTTCCTCCCCATTGACTTTGTTCATCCAAAAGTTGCACAAGGGGGGAATCGCGGGATCCCGGGAAATTACGGCCGTCCTAAAATCGAATCAGTGGTTCAAAGCATCCAAATCTAAATCATGTGAACCATGGGGATGCTGCCACGGTCTTAAGTGTGAAAAATGATCGTGAGTCCCTTTTTTTGGTCGTAAGTGTGAAAAAAGGTCGTAAGTCCCCTTTTTCAGTGTCGTGGGGAGCGGTCATTAAATAAAAGGATGTAAGTCGAGGACCACCCGTCCTAGAGGGAGTGCCGTGGGAAATGGTCACTAAACGAGAGGTTGTAAGTCGAGGATCACCTGTCCTAGAGGGAATATTAATATTAATCCCGGGGGGGGGGGGGCTTCAAAACAAGGTGACCTAGGAAAGTATAATTTAAGAGGCCCCTTCTATGAAAGGCCCCGTATTTAAAGGAGTCCAAGTTTTTTTTTCTTTTCTCATATTTTCACCGTTTTAAAGGAGGGAGGCTCTCTTACCCTGCAGATTCTCTTCTTGCACCCCCGAGGGCTCGCCCGAGGCCATCGCTGGCGGGGCAGAGGCGTTTCTATTTCGGGGTCTCTCCGGAGTTGCTGGCTGGCTTGTTCCTCTCCGGCTCCGGCCAGCAGCGAGCGGTACCGCCGGACACGCGACGCGCTGCTTTGACGGCTGGCTCCACTCAAGGCTCCCGCTTGGTCGCTGGCCTCCGGGGATCGATCCCCGCCTGCTATTGTTATTGTTGTCGCCTCTGCAGGTTCTAGGGATTGTGACGTCAAAAAAGAACTGGACGCCCCGATTGGCTGCCGAAACCAATCTTCGGCACGCCCCCTCTCCCTCCCCTCCCCGCTGAAAGACAACCCAGGGTAGGTGGGGGCGTCTTTTAAGAGGCTGCGGAGACCAGCGTCCGGGCCGCTGCTGTGATCGGCAATCGCTCGTATCGATCGACCAGTCTACCCGATCGAGCCGCGAGAAAGATCGAGGTCTCTAGAAAGCAACGGGACTTTTTCCGTCCCCACCACGCATTTATAGTCGTTTGGTTGGAGGGGGGGGGGGGGAACCACAGCTGCGGGATCTAAAAAAAAAACAAAGAAGCGCCCGCCCGCCGTGCTGTTAAGCGTCTTCTCGCTTTCTGCCTGATTGGCTGAAGTGGGGTTTGCAAAGGGGCGGGATTGGTCGGTGGTGGGTAGGTTAGCCGTTCTCGATTGGACGAAGACTAAAAGGAATCCCGCCTCGGCTCTGTTTAAACTTTAAAGTGCGCTGAGGACTTGGTGTTCCACATCTTACTCCCGCGCGCTGCTCTTCTTGGGCGGGCTCCCAGCCTCAGTTGTTTACCCGTTTTGGCTCTCAGGAAACATTTAACTTTTTGTGAGCTGCGGTTTCGCTTCCCCTTGGGCGGAGGGGCGGGGGCGGTGATTGACAGGCCAAGCAGAGTTTGGCCTGATCCAAGATCTTGTCGCCGCGCGATGAAGTATCTAAATTTGGGGTCAGCTCTAGTATTTGCGGATAGGACGTACCAGTGTTAAGAAGCAGAAGAAGAATACGAAAACCACTGGGAACATCAGGTTGAGAAGGTTCTAGAGAATGAAAAAGTCAAGATCTTGTGGGATTTCAGAATCCAGAATGACAGGCACTTGGCCTACAACACACCTGACATAACGATAGTTGAAAAGAAAAAAGTATGGTTCATTGACATTGCAATACCTGGTGATGCACGAATTGAAGATAAACAGCAAGAAAAAAATCACAAAATTCCGGGATTTGCAAATTGAAGTTGAACAACTCTGGAAAAAGAAATCATGTGTTGTCCCAATTGTAATTGGAGCCCTTGGAGCAATACCTAAAGGGCTTCCTCGCTATTTGGAAATTCTAAATTTATCGCACTTGAACATTCTGACTCTTCAAAAAAACCACCCTACTTGGAACAGTTTATATCCCCCGACATTACCTTAACTGTTCCTAGGTCCTTGGTTAGGACTCCAGCTGTTGAGCTATCAACCAGCCCCAAAAGCTGTGAATCTCACCAAAGGTTAACCAATAATAATAGTCAGTGCACAACATATGTACAATGAGATTGGTTGAGCTCCCTCAGTGCACCCTTTCCAAACACAATACAACTCACAGTGAAGACAGAAAATCCCTAACCCAATAAATCATATTGACAAACACCCAGTCCTATTGCACCAATGTGAACATGTTACACCTTGTGCCGACCCTGCAAGTCCATCGTACTACGTAGTTATGATGTTATTTCGCATTCAGGAGTCTGACAGCACATTGCCTTAGGATAGATGGCTGCATTTCTGTCCCAGAAGCCGGGTCTGGCTAGTCTAGTGAAGAGAAGAACCATGGGAGACATGAGAGAGCAGTGTTCCAATATTTGAGTGACTGCCACAGAGAGATGTGGGGACAACCTATTTTCCAAAGCACATGAAGGCCAGACAAGGAATAATCGATGGAAACCTAGAAATAAGGAGGATTTTTTTTTCTGGCAAGTGAGAACAATCAACCAATGGAAAGAAGTTGCCTTCAGAAGTTGTGGGAGCTTCATTACTGGAGTCTTTCAAGAAGAGACTGGGATGATCTGTCAGAAACAGTGTAGGGTCTCCTGCTTGGGTGGGGGGATGGGGTTGGACTAGATGACCTACAAGGTCTTTTCCAACATTGTTATTCTGTTATGAATGGATCATATTTACAATTCTCCGCTAAGCCGCGAAAATGGATACGTTAAACAACTCAGATATCAGTAATTGGCAAAATCAAGGATTTAAAAGACATTATGAGGATTTCCATTTCCTGGCAGTTACAATTCTGCAAAGTTGCTAAAGTACCTAGGCTTTTCCAGGCCTTTGAAGACTAAAGATAAGAGAATATACTTGCTCCGTTTATGCTGGAGTTCATTAATCTCTTAGAAAAGCCACTCTGGATGTGATTGTGTAGCAGTTCTTTACAGAACATGACAAAGTTCAGACTATCCCAATGCCTCTTTATAGTTATACAGATAGTGCTCAACTTATGACAATAGTTGACCCAGAATTACAGTTTGTTAAGCAAATCACCATGAGACTGGACCTGATTTTACATTTTTTGTCATTAGGATAATATATTTTATTTAATGAGCATTCCCCCCCCCCCTGAAACTGGAAATAAACGCTGGAAATAAGCAAAAAGTACTAAAAATTGCATCGTCTTGTTGGAAGAAACTTTTCTTCTGGTTCAGCTCCAAGTGTAGAAAAAGACACTGGAAACATGGAGGCTGCTTGGAAAGATGGTTTAATGGTGGACAGGATCACATGGCTTGAGCTCCTGAACAGAAAAAAAAAGGGGGGTGTCACATGCTTCAAGATGTTGGGTAAAGAAGAAAAAAAAGTGAGATGCTGAAAGTTCCTGGCTTTATACTCTCTCTTCGGCCCTACCTTTCTGTTTCCTGTTCCTGTGTAAGAAATGTATTCTGATTGGCTGTCAGACTCCCATGGGGCCATGTAGGGGCAACTGTGTTTTGAGTTCAAGTTTGGTTGAGTTCCCAGATGCCATGTGGTGAGTTTCTGTAGAAGGCTAATCCTATCTCTGTTATGTAGAGTAAACTAGCTTAGGCCCCCTAATGGCCCATTGAGAAGGGTGCGGGCTGTTAAGGCTGATTCTGTTTCCTGCCTAAAAACATGTGTCTCCATTTCTGATCCAGGGAATATAATCTGCCTTTTCAATATTTCCCAGGATATTTCATATTTCTAAGGGAGGGGAGGGTGCTAATTTCCTACAGTGTAACCACAGAATGTTGCAATGGCCATAAAGGTAAAAACAGACAATGGACTCATACTTTTGTGATAGTTGCAGTGTCGTGATTGCCTTCTGTGAACTTTTGACAGGGGTGTCCAAACCTGGGAACTTTAAGACTTGTGGACTTCAACTCCCAGAATTCCCCAGCCAGCTGGCTGGGGAATTCTGGGAGTTGAAGTCCACAAGTCTTAAAGTTCCCAAGTTTGGACACCCCTGGCCTAGCATGTTGTTTTTTTATTTATATATTTTCTATTTATTTATTTATTTTACACTTTTGCTGAATTTTAAGAAAGTCCTTCCCATGCGAAAACCAAAAATGCCACTCATTGGTGGCCCACATATAAACAATCAGCTGCAGGAACGAAGCGTTCTTTCAGTCCTTAGCACCGAAGAGTGAGTCACAGACCCAACTCTGAGGCCGTGAAGATTTCCCAATGACCTGCTTGAACCAGCTGCACAAACAATCAAGAAGAAAATTTGGCAATCTTTTCGGAACTGGTGAGGATAGCTGGAGGCTAAAATAGCCTCTTGTTTATTGCGGGGGAGATCTGCACATGGCTTACAAAGTAAGGCAAATGCTATTTCGATGTTAGCAGCCATGCTCGATGTCACGGAAGAGTAAACCAGGCTGACAATAGCAGGAATGACTGAATGCCATTGGTAAAAGCTTTTCAGTAACATGCAGGATGGGATGTAATGGCTGGGCATGTATAAGATGGCTTGAACAAACATAAATAAAGAGCTTTGGCTGTTATTCTTTGTTGGAGTTCAATAAGGTTGGGGGGCGGGCCGTGGTTTAAGTCTTCTCTTCACAGAGATAAAGAGATGAAGGGATCGGCCTTGACAAAGGAGCTTTGTGATGGGCTGGCTGCTAAAATAAAGCAAGGTCATGGCACACCCTTGAAAGTAAGTCAGGAAGACTGTAATGGGGGGAGGGGGGTGTCTGTCTGCCCAAGTACAAAGAATGCTTATCAACAGGAAATATGCATGTGTAAAGCTTGTAGCAATTATGGGTAGCTAGAACGCTGATAACAGGTAACAAGGATTAGACAACTTGCAGACCTCAGCCAAAAGTTAGCAATGGAGATGGTCTGCAGCAAATGAAATGTCTATTAGATAACTCCTGGAGCATTCATTCGCCAAGGTTTAGGAATGGGGCAGCTATAAACCAATAGAACGAATTGTAGAATTATTGCTAAAATGTTCATTAGAGGATATTTTCTTATTATCTCACCTTGTCCCTCCTCCTCCTTTAGTGAAAATGTATAAAACTTACTTAATCCTTTGTTCTTGGTTCTTGGCCTTTTGACCAGGAACCCTTTTCCTTGGAGTACTCCAATAAAAAGCAATCAGAAAACCTGCACCTCGTGTCTGGCGTCCATCATTGGCTTTGGCACCAGGCTCAGACCCGAATTGGGGACAACATTTCTCTCTTGCAAACTCAGCCGGAATATTTTAAATATGTGCAATATACATGCTCAGAAGTCTGTTTCAGGAGAGGAAGAGAAAAGTGTGATGCGCAAAGCCTGAAGCTGCTTCAAGGGCCTGTTTAACTCCAGATGTGATCAAAGCCACATGGCTCAGTGTTAACTAAAATCACTGCAACGTGCGGATTATAAAGATGACAAGTTAAATCAAAATAGAGCTGGAAGGGACCTTGGAGGTCTTCTAGTCCAGCCCCATGCTCAAGCAAGATAAGCTAACCCTGTGATGGTGAACCTATGGCACACGTAGGCATGTGTGAGCCCTCTCGGTGGGCACGTGCGACATCACCAGATGTTCTTCTTGTACACTGGCTAGCTGGTCTTCATGGGTGCCAGAGCGCTAGAGAACACCCTGAAACTGGCCCAAGAAGCAGCCTGAAAACAGCCCGAAAAATGACCCAAAAGCCCCCCAAAACAGGCATGTGCGTGCCAGCCAGCTGTCTTCAGGTTTCTGGTGCTCCGGCATGCAAGAAGGTCAGCTGACCAGTATGCATATGCATGCCAGAAACCTGAGGACCAGCTAGCTGGTGTGCGCATGCGCATTGGCTAGCTGGCGTTCGGGTTTCCAGCGCTCCGGCACGCATGCATACACGTTCTGGTTTGGCCACTCGGTGCTGAAAAGGTTAGCCATCACTGTCCTATACCATTTCAGGCAAGTGACCATTCAGCCTCTTCTTAAAAACCTCCAGTGATGAAGTCACCCACAACTTCTGAAGGCAAGCTGTTCCCCTGGTTAATTGTCCTTACTGTTAGGAAGTTTCTCCTCAGTTCTAAGTTGCTTCTCTCCTTGATTAGTTTCCATCCATTGCTTCTTGTCCTGCCTTCAGGTGCTTTGGAAAATAGGTTGGACCCCCCTCCTCTTTGTGGCAACCTCTCAAATGCTGCAATACTGCTGTCATGTCCCCATCTAGTCCTTCCCCCCCCCCCCCTAGACTAGCCCTACTCTGTCCTCGCAATCGTTCTTCATATGTTCCTAAAGCACAGAATGAATGTATGTCCATCAAAAGGACTAATAAGATTCTAGGGTGATTTCATGAAACAGACAAATTTTAAAAAAATGCTTTTCGATACGGGCATTTTGTTTGTATGCATAGACAATAAGCGTATGATCTCAACCAGGGGTTCAGTTCAATATGAAAGCTGCATTCCGATCGTATTTCTGCTCACAGGATGAGAATTTACAGTTGTAGACAGCCAGTGTTATTGAACAGGGGTCTCAGCACGTCTTGGCTTTAGTTTGCTGATAATATAATTCAGCAACATTTGATGAGCCACAAGTTCCTTACACCCCTCCAGAGCTCAGGGGAGGCATTTTCGCCCCCCCCCCCGCCCTCCTGAACCTTGAGGAAAGCCTCCGGAGCCTGGCGAGGGTGAAAAATAAGCGTATCAGAAGTCTGAAAAAGAGCCTGTGCCTGGCCTCTGGGGAGGCTGTTTTCTCCCTCCCGGAGGCTTGAGAAAAGACACTGGATCCTGGGGAAGGCGAAAATACACACATACACACACCCGCCACGGAGCACGAGGCCAAGTAGGCCGCACCTGGGGGGGGGGTGAGATCACGCATGCATGAGCGGGGTGGTGGTGGTTGCACACGCATGTACGGGGGAAGGGTGCATTGCATTGTAGGTGTGGGCACACGCACACGATTTTGGCACACGAGGAGAAAAAAGTTTAGCCATCACTGGTATATGTAATGAAATGGTACCTACATATTAGCATTAGGTGTGTGTGTGTGTGTGTGTGTGTGTGTAAATGATACAGGCAATCTTTGATGTAAACCATTTAGTGACAAGTTACAACTGCACTGAAAAAAAGTGACTTATGACCAATTTTCACACGTACAGCCACCATTACAGCATCCCCATGTATTTATGACCATTTCAGTTCCTGGGGTCATGTGACCACCATTTGTAATCTTCCCAGCCAGCTTCCAACAAGCAAAGTCAATGGGGAAACTAGGTTCGCTTAACGACCACATGATTTACTTCACAATTGCAGTTAATTGCTTAACAACCACGCCAAAAATGGGAGCGAGAAAGAGAGAAAGAAGATAGATAGATGCATGATAGATAGAGATAGATGATAGAGATAGGTAGCTAGATAGATAGATGGATGGATGATAGATAGATAGATGGATGATAGATAGATAGATGGATGGATGATAGATAGATAGATGATAGATAGATAGATAGATAGATAGATAGATAGATAGATAGATAGATAGATAGACAGACAGACAGACAGACAGACAGACAGACAGACAGACATACTGATTGGTAGAGATAGATGATATAGATAGATAAGATAGATTGATAGATGCATGAGAGAGACAGAGACAGAGGGACACAGAGGTGGGTTCCTACCAGTTGGGACTGGTTCAGCCGAGTAGTAGTAACTCGGCCGGACATGCGCCCGAACCATTTTGGTTTCTGTAGAAAGATAGATAGATAAATAGGCAGGCAGATGGTGGCTAGATCTTCAGGAGAGTCCGTGTTTCTTCTGTATATCATCTTGCAGTTACACAGTAATCCTAAAAGGTAGGCTATTATCTTGCTGATGGGATAAGAGCCAAATCCTGTGATTTGCAAGAGACCATCTAATTTGCAAGAGACCATCTAATGAACTATAAAGGTGAAAATCTGATGCAGTCTGTGAAGTTTCTGAGTTCCAGAAACATTGGGAGGATAGGCTTTAAATTTAATTAATGTCAGAAGATTTCATGAAAGGGAAGTTTTTTTTTCCCCTTTGAAAGGGAAGAAATATAGCCCTGTCTATTGGAAATCAAGCTACAGTGAAGTGCTGACTCTGCTACTGGAATTCTTTTTTTAATACACTTCATCATCTGACTGTCAGTTAAGGAGGAAGTGAGATTTTGAGATAAGGAAATGAGCTGGAATAGAGTGTCTTGCATTTCTGCAGGAACTATTACTAATCCCAGGCTCTACAAATAAAACAATTTATATCAGACCTCCTTAATTTAGGGTCTCCTAGAGAATGCAAGTTTCTTCTTTTTTACATAATCACAGATGATGTTACAGAAATCTTCTAGTTATTAAAACATGCTATTTAAGCTACTTGGATAACCGGAGACTGAAAGGTTAATACATCTTCATCTGAGTTACTAACTGCATATTACTTCACTGTAAAAAGCAAATCACAGAAAATAAACTGGTTTCCTCTACTTTGGTTATCCAGAGGTTTAGAATTAAATTCCCAACTTTCCCATTTGGAGAATTCAAACTTCTGCAACAACATTGGTGAATGCATTTATATATAATGAAGCATCTGCTTTTATGTACTTGCTTACTGACCACTTGTTCAATGACCGAATTGTGTTGTTGAGTGAGTGATACATACGACCCTTCCTTGACATTCCAGTGGTTTGCAGCATCCCACGATCACCTGAACTCCATTTGTGATCTTCCCTGTCATTTTCCCACAAGCAAAGTCAGTGGGGAAGCCAGAGGGAAGGTTGTAAGTTGCTCTGGTAAATCTCCCCCAATCCTCCTGTATTTGGATCTGCAGCACCATCCATCATCCAGCCTTCTGTGCTATGGTTCTCCAAGTACTCTGTTGTGGCCTGCCAGCAGAGCTGGCAGCGGACAATGAGGAGATTGGGAAGGAACCTGGGCCTGTCCTGGAGTCTGGGGAAGGCTCTGATGGATGCTCTGCATCAGAAGCAGAGATAGAGGCACGGTCGTCCAGTATTTCCCAGCTGCCTTAGGAGTCAGAGATAACTGGGGAAGAAGAACAGCTGGGGCTTGTTCCAGATGCACGTATGTGCAGAGCTATCAGCAGAGGAGAACAACTGAGGAACAGGAGCCAACTCGGGAAGAAAGGCACATGTGGACGCTGAGTCGCCCCTTCCTGGCTGGGGAATAAATAGAAGCAAAAGGAGAGTGGTGGTCGTAGGAGACAACAGTTCAGATTTCTTTTGGAATATTTGCTAATCGTGGTGGTTCGTGCCTCAGAGGCTTCTTGCCAGGAATTACTTTACAGCTTTGCAGCTGGAAGCTCTTGGCCTGGCAATTATCCAAGGACTGATAAGGTCTGTTATTGCAATTAACCCTTGGAAGGATTATTGCCTGGACTCTTCTGTGTGTGAATGCCATGAATTCACAGTAGCTAAACAAAGAGGGTTTTTTCGGAACAAGGAGTCTATTTCTTGGTTTTGCTAAGGCTGGTTCCGAACATCCTCCCCCAGCCGTCCCCAACTCTTGCAGCCTGGAGACACTTACCAGAGAGACTTAACAATCTTCCTTGCTTGGCTTCCC
Source organism: Natrix helvetica (assembly GCF_964273705.1). Lineage (NCBI taxonomy): Eukaryota > Metazoa > Chordata > Lepidosauria > Squamata > Natricidae > Natrix > Natrix helvetica. Next base: position 72,350,705 of record NC_138551.1, read on the forward strand.
CATTTGCTTTGCTTGTGGGAAACTGGCAAGGAAGGTCTTGAAACCTGTGGATCCAAGTGAGATGAGTAATGATTCCCATTTACCAGGTAGGCAGTTATGTCTTTAACACAGGGGTCCCCAAACTTGGCAACTTTAAGACTTGTGGACTTCAATTCTAGGAGTTGAAGTCCACAAGTCTTAAAGTTGCAAAGTTTGAAGGCTTCTACTCTAACACGTACACAAGCCACTTTTTCTGGCCCCAGGCATTGTTGCACGTAATAGCTTTCCCCTGCCACGTCTATGCATTTTTTTGCGCAAGACCGCATGACTCCAGTATTTTACCATGCAATCTTACGAAATGTTGTCATTAAGAGGAAAATTGTGGCAATTGAGGGGGGGGGAGGATTTCTTGAGTCTCTTATGCACGGGGCACTGCAACCCCTCTTCTGGAGTCTCACAAATTAGCCTAGTCATCTGAGTTGCGCAACAATCGCTTCACTCACCAAAAGATGCACAGCGAAGTGTTACAACATGGATTCTCTTGCTCAGGATTGCAGGCTGCCAGTGGTGATTTCTTTCAGGGTATTAGCTTGATTTCCCTTCCTTTTTGCCACTTGGGGTACTTGTGCTCAGGTCCTCCAAAGCAAATTTTCTAAACAGCACTTAGACTTATATACCGCTTCATAGTGCTTTTACAGCCCTCTCTAAGCGGTTTACAAAGCCAGTGTATTGCCCCCAACAATCTGAATCCTCATTTTACCAATCTTGGAAGGACGGAAAGCTGAGTCAACCTTGAGCCTGGTGAGATTTGAACTGCCAAACTTCTGGCAGCCGGTTATGGTAGTCACACTTCTGGTGTGGTGGTCAACACTTCTGAAAAGTGTGAATTTTCACCAAGATTTTTGCTGATGTTTTCTCTTTAGCCGGGTGTACCTTTGTTGAAGATGAAACAATACCTCTTTCCTAATCTACGAAGGCATTGAGTAGGGGTAGCAAACACAAGAATCCCTCTTTTTTTCATTTGTTCTCTTTGCTGTTGTCTCCCAAAATGACCCTTAGCAATGGTCTTCTTCTGAGTCAGAGCTTTCTTATTGAGACCCAATGTGCTCCTGGGTTTTAAACTGACTTCTAGTTAGAGATGGTTGAAGCTGATGACGAGACTTTTACATGCAAAGCAGGTAATCTACCACTGAACTCTGAACCATCACCGTTGCATCCCTCGTACCCCAACGAGGCACGTTTGGTTTTCTCTTTTAATAAGACAATCTGCCCGGGATCTGTTTCCTAAGACATTATATCATTTCTGGAGGTGTGCATCAGTAATTCTATATTTTGAATTGCGAAATGGCTAAGCAGTCAAATATTTTAAGAGAAATTGTTAAATTTCTGGTTCTTGGGACTTGGAAAAATTAGCAGAATTTTCTATAGCTCTCCATCGCCCTCTGCTGCCCCAAAACAAAGTGACTGCCAATAAGAGAGAATATTAGTAGCTCAGGGTTGACATAAAGGATCCTTGGTGTTCTCCGAGGGTGCTTGTTTTCTTGCAAACGTTTCATTACCCTAACTAGGTAACATCAGTGCAGTGGTGGGATACGACCGGTACGCCCCGGTACGGGCGTACCAGTGCCTGCTGGGTGCACCAGGTACTGTTCTGGTACGGTGCTCCAGAGGGCCTACCGGCCCTCCCGCCCTCCTTGCCTGTATTTGAGACAATCGGGGCTTATGCGCACGGAGCATATGGCTCCTGCGCGACACTCCGCCAAGCAGCTGGAGTGTCGTGGAGCATCGCGGGTATTAAGTACGCATGCGCATGCTGCTTCTTTTGTGCACCTTTTTTTAATGCTATATTTCTTTTAGTATTTAATTTTTACTATTAGAATTATAATTTTTAACAGTTTAATAATTATCAATGAATATCAACAATTAATAATTATCAAAAGTCATTGGTAGTGCTACTTCTTTTTCACATTTGACAAATTCTGAGTCTAAAGTTGTAGCAGGAGTTCCATTCATCTTTGTTCTCTTTCAACTTTTAGGATAAAAAAAAAAATCAATTTTTTTTCCCAGAGGTGCATCACAGCTTATTCTGTAATGAGACATTTTCTAACCTAGAAACTGGCACACTCAGTTTATAATTCACATGTTAGAAGGCAGGTTCCTCAACAGGGATCTTTGTAGTCAAATCAACCCTGCTAAATGGAAGAAGCGATGACAGCATTGTTAAGTGATTTTAGCAAACTCTCATTTTTGTATATACAAAAATAAGGCCCTAAGTGGTCTCCCCCCCCCCTCTCTTTCTCTCTCATGCTGTTTCACAAAATGGAAGTTGAAATAGCCTTCAGAAAATATAGCATGAAACATACAGTGTAGCCTGATTGGGAATGTACATTTTGCACAATGTGCAAAAATAGCAACATTAAGGTTGAAAATTTCTTGGGGAAATGATCCAGCCCCTTTTTACAATATTTATTCAACAATGTCTCTTGTCTCCCCGAACTGCAAACATGTGGAGACACAAGCATACATTAGTCAAAGCTATCCTCGATGCAGAAACAGAAAAGCTTTTGTGTTCCTACCAATACTAATGAATCTACCCCAGAGAATCCTATGCCTCTCAGGATCCCTCTGCATCGTTAGCAGCTGATGAGGAGGTGGATTCCCAGGAGGGAGGAATAACAGTAACAGAGTTGGAAGGGACCTTGGAGGTCACCTAGTCTAACCCCTGCTCTCCCAAGAGACCTATACTATTTCTGACAAATGGATGTCCAATCTCTTCTTAAAAGCGTGATGGGGCACCCACATCAATTTCTTCCAATTGGTTAATTGTTCTCACTGTTAGGAATTTTCTCCTTTGTTCCAGGTTGCTTCTCGCCTTGGTTAGTTTCCATCTATTGTTTCTTATCCTGCCTACAGGTGCTTTGGTAAATAAGTTGGCTCCTTCTTCCTTATGGCAGCCCTTCAAGTATTGGAAGATTCCCATCATGTCACCCCCTGGTCCTTCTTTTTCACTAGACTAGGTACATCCAGTTGCTGCAAGGGTTCTTGGTAACAATTAAGGAATAAGAGGCAACAATTAAGGAGTAAGAGGCAACTTATTATGTGTGAGAGAAAGAAGTGTCTTCAGACACTCCGCCCTTAATAGTTTACATAGTATATTATAGGTGTTGATAGTAGAGTCTTCAGTCTGGCAGGATTATGTCTATAAATGTGAAAAAATAAAGAACTCTGTTTGTAAGAATTACTATGGGTCATTGACAAAGAGACACATTGATAGCAGCAAAGCCAAAGTAAGGGATGTAGAAGGGAAACTTACTACCCTTCTTATGAAACTCCAAACCCCCAAGGTGTCCCCTACCCTATGCATACCATTAGGAGGAAAAGAAAGCACATTGAAAAATAGAAGTAAGATGGAAAAAGCCATCTGATTCTATGGTTTTCTGCTTCTAGGTAAAACCTCCTCCAAGAGGATTTCTACTGATTTCATAAACATATTGGCCTAGTCAGCGGTGGGATTCAAAACTGTTAAGAACCGGTTCTCTGCCCGGTTGCTGGCTGGGCGTGGCCATGGTGGGCGTGGCCTAATCAGTCTCCTGCACCATGATGGTGTGTGTGTGTGTGTGTGTGTGTGTTTGTGTTTCACCTTCTCCAGGCTCCGGACGTTTTCCCTGAGCCTCCTAGAGGGGGAAAATGGCCTCCCCCGGGCTCCAGAGGCCCTCCGGAAGCCAGAAATTGCCCCGTTCCCAGACTTCTAGAAGGCCCGTTTTTCACCCTCCAGCGGCTCCGAAGGCTTTCCCTAGACTCCAGGAGGGTGAAAACGGCCTCCCCCGGGCTCCGGAAGCCGGAAATGGATCCATTTCTGGACTTCCAGGAGGCCTGTTTTTCGCACCTCCCAGAGCCTCCGTGTGGGCCCTGCACTTCGCTGGCATGATGAACTGCATGGAGACTCTGGGAGGGGAGGGGCGGGGCCAGCCGGTCCTTGCAACAATCTGTTTGGTGAACCAGATTCAAAATTAACATTAAGTTCGCCCGAACCGGTGCACACCGGCTGAATCCCACCCCTGCACGTAGTTTTCTTAGCATCAATACAGATTCCTGCATTGCCCCTGTCAGGTGTGTGTGTGTGTGTGTGTGTGTGTGTGTGTGTGTGTGTGTGTACGTGTACATACACACCCACACCCACACACACACACACAGAGTCAATGGAGAAACCAGATTCACTTAACAGTGTTACTAATTTAACAGCTACATTGATTCCATTAAGAAATGTGCCAAGAAAACCCGTAAAATGGGACTAATTTCTCACTTCACAACATAAATTTTGGGCTCAATTGTGGTCATAAGTCGAGGGCTATCTGTATTCCCCTTCCATCTAATGTTTTGAAAGAGCCACTTTGATGCAGTCATTAAGGGCACTCAGCTGGAAAAGACCAAGAGTTCGAAAAGACCAAGTTTGTCCTCAAGGGAGAAAAGCCCTCTGTGTGACGTTGGGCCAGCCACACTCTCTCAATCCTAGGAAAGAGGCAATGGTAAACCACTTCTGAAAATCTTGCCAATAAAACTACAGGGACTTGTCTGAGCAGTCACTGACTAGAACAGGGGTCCCCAATGACCAAACTGTGCTGCACAAGCAACGACTGAGCGTGCATGTGGAAAACTCCATTTGTGTGAGCGTTATTTATTTATTTATTTGATTTGATTTCTAGACCGCCCCCTCTCCCCGAAGGGACTCGGGGCGGTGTACAGGTACCAAATTAAAAACCTTACAAATAATCATAAATATAGTTAAAATCGAATTAAACTTTAAACCCCTGTACAAATTTATAAAAATTAAAAACTTAGCCTAAGACCAAAATTTAAAAATACAGACTGAGGTGGGAGAGCTGGAATTAGGCCAAGCCGGCTAGATTAAACAGGTGGGTTTTGAGCTTCTTACGGAAGGAGCGGAGGTCCGTGGTTGTTCTAACATCAGGGGGAAGGTCATTCCAGAGGGTCGGGCCCATCACAGAGAAGGCCCTTCCCCTGGGCGTCGCCCGCTGGCACAGCCTAGTGGACGGCACCCGGAGGAGTCCCTCTTTGTGTGAGCGAATCGGCCGAAGGGATGTGTGGGGCAGGATACGATCCCGCAAATACCTAGGTCCTGTGCCATAGAGTGCTTTGAAGATGATAATCAGCACCTTGAAATGCACCCGAAAAGCTACAGGTAGCCAGTGCAGCCCGCGCAGGAGAGGTGTTATGTGGGAGTATCTAGCGACTCCTGAGACTGCCCGCACGGCCGCATTCTGAACCAACTGCAGTCTTTGGGTGCATCTCAAGGGGAGCCCCATGTAGAGAGCATTACAGTAGTCTAGCCGGGACGTCACAAGCGCATGGGTGACTGTGCGAAGGGCATTCCGGTCCAATAGGGGACGCAATTGGCACACCAGGCAAACCTGGTGAAACGCCCCCCTTGCCACGGCTGTCACATGGTCGTCCATTGACAGCCGGGCATCTAGGAGGATGCCCAAATTGTGTACCCGATCCACAGGGGCCAGATGTTCGCCCCCAATGGCCAGTGATGGAATCAGCTGGTTGAACCGGGGTGCCGGTAGCCACAGCCACTCCGTCTTGGACGGGTTGAGCTTGAGTCTGTTACTTCCCATCCAGATCTGTACGGCTTCCAGACACCGGGACATCACTTTGACGGCATCATTGGGGTGGTTCGGGGTAGAGATGTACAGCTGGGTATCATCCACGTACAGATGGTAATCTACCCCGAACCCACGAATGATCTTGCCCAGCGGCTTCATATATGCATTGAACAGGAGAGGCTAGAGGACCGACCCCTGTGGCACCCCACAAGTGAGCGGCCTCGAGGTCGACCTCTGCCCCCCTGCCAATACAAATTGCACTCGGCCAGAGAGGGAGGAGGAGAACCACCACAAAATGGTGCCCCTCACCCCCAGCCCCTCCAGTCGATGCAATAGGATACCATGGTCAATGGTATCAAAAGCCGCCGAGAGGTCTACTAGGACCACGATGGAGGAGCAACCCCTATCTCTGGCCCTCCAGAGATCATCCACCAATGCAACCAATGTCGTCTCCGTGCTGTGGCCGGGCCGGAAACCGGACTGGCGCAGGTCCAGATAATCAGTTTCCTCCAGGTGGCGTGGAAACTGTTGTGCCACCACACTCTCTACAACCTTCGCCAGAAAGCAAAGGTTGGAGACGGGACGGTAGTTGGCTAACACAGCTGGGTCCAGGGAAGGCTTCTTGAGTAGGGGCCTCACCACCGCCTCTTTCAGGACGGCCAGCAAGAACCCCTCACTCAAAGAAGCGTTGACTAACTCCTGGAGCCAGCCTCGTGTGACCTCCCAGGATGCCAGTACAAGCCAGGAGGGACACGGGTCCAGTAAACATGTGGTGGCTCGCAGTCGCCTATGCAGCCTGTCCATATCGTCGGAAGTAACAGAGTCAAACTCCTCCCAGAGTGGAGCCTCAAGACTCACCTCCGATGTCCCCTCTAGACCACTAGTAGAGACCAACTCGCTTCGAATCTGAGCGATTTTGTCCTGCAGATACTCCCCAAATTCCTCTGCTCTACCCTGCAAAGGAGCTTCCCGCGGCCTCTGTTGAAGGAGGGAGCGGGTTACCCCAAACAGGGCGGCACAATACTGACGCTTGGCCACTCTTAACACCACAAGGTAAGTCCGTAAATGGGCTCTCACCTGTGATCAGTCAGATTCAGAGCGTGACGATCTCCATCTGCTCTCTAGGCGTCTCTTGCGGCGCTTCATCACTCTCAGCTCCTCGGTAAACCAAGGGGCCTGGGTGGATCGCTGCCGCAAGAGAGGCCACAAAGGCGCAACCCGGTCCAAGGCCCCGGTGGCCGCACTGTTCCATGCAGCCACTAGGTCCTCCATCCGGGTGCGGGTCAGGGCTACAGGAAATGGCCCAAACTCCATCTGGAACCTATCAGGTTCCATCAGGCATCTGGGGCGGAACCATCTTGGATATTCCGGTTCCGCCTCCCCGCGATGGGGAGTAGCGGCTGGGAAATCGAGCCGGAGAAGTGAGTGGTCTGACCATTAAGTATGTTAGGTATGTGCACCTGCCACTGACATGCCTGCTGCATGTACAATGGAGAGGTGTGCATGTGCTTTCTCGTCTTCTGCTTGCCCAGAACCATCCCCTGTCCTACCCCCCCCCCCCGCCATCGGGTCACAAAGCTGAAAAGTTGGGGACCACTGTACTAGAAAGAATTTTTAAAAGTTGCGAAGCTCCAAATGGCCACTAGATGGCAGCAAAAGTTATGCTTGTCTGTTCCTCTCTTCTGCCATTTAATGGTTCTCTCCAGGTTTTCAAGGCAGAGAGCAGCCCCTTTCATCTATAATGATAACTCACGAGTAACAACCACCTAAAATAGTAGGAACATCCCAAGATCATCTTTGAGGGCATGCAGGTCAGCTTTCGATGGAACTCCGAAGGTTCTGCTTTAAATATTTCCAATTGTACAAGTTTCTAATTGTCATTAATTATATGAGTGTAATTTGTTCACTGTTTTTCTTTGTTTAACCTGCTGTTTTAATGTAATTTATTTACTTGAGGTTTTGTTTTAGTTCTTAAATGCTTTTGCCTTAATTTGTTTCTGCTGGTTAGGCACAGCTTCATTCAGTTCTAAATCAAAACCATTCCACTTTTCAAACATAAAACCCTGAAGTTGGGAGTTACTTCCTTATAAGGCTGTCTCATATTTAACTGAATTCATGAATGAATGAAAAGAAAAAAGAATTTGAGCAGGGAGGGAATAGGCAGTGGCTCTTTTCTCTTGAATCTACAGTTTCATTAATGAAGTGTAACTTTGACTAGGAAGACCTCTGTCACAAATCTGTGCAACCAATTGGTTCTGTCATTTATTTCCTCATTGGATAAGGCTGAAATAGAAGTTTAAGTTTAAGTTTTATTAGATTTATAGACCGCCCCCTCTCCCCGAAGGGACTCGGGGCGGTGTACAGACATCTCAATAAAAAACCGTATACAAAAATAAATACCCCCTTCAGTTCCTGTTCCGGCGGCGGCGGGCAGCTCTTTGCCCACTCCGGCTCCCCGGTGGGCTTCCCCACTCCTTGGGGGGCACAGGACACCCCGCAGAGGGCTGCTGCTGGAGGGGCGGCATCGCAGGGGTCTCCTGCAGCGGCGGCGGCCAGCGGGAGGTCTCTCGCGCGCCCAAGGCACCGGGGAGCAAGATCGGAGGGCGCTTTGCGTTTCTGCGCCTTGCGCCTCGCTAAAGCCGACCGGAGAATGCAACAATAGAAGGACGCAGCTGCGGTGCGGTGAGGTTGCTTCTCTCTTCACTCCCTATTCTGCACGAAGGATTATTCAGCTTTCTTTAAAACAACTTTCGGAGCAAGTTGGAGGCGCGGCTGGAGGGAGGGGGGTTTCCCCCCCCCTTGGACAAGCGGTGAGGAACAATTTTGCTCTCAGCCCCCGGGGGAGGAGGAGGGGGGAGAGCCAACGAATGAAGCCTCACCCAGGTTGAGATGATTTTCTTTTCAATTTAATTTTATATATTACTGTGATTTGAGGACTTCTGGAACTTTTTTAAAAACTTTGTTATGCCTCTGTGCCCAAAACTGGCAGGGCAAGATGGCACACTTCCGTTGTCTTTATGAACTGTGAAACCTGACTCCACCTTTAAAATTCAGGCTTCCGGTCTTTCTCTCCGTGTCTCCCAGAGGAAACTCTTGTGGATTGGTATTTTTTGAACTTTCTAGGGGAAACTTTTCATCTATTGCCAGACTTATTAGAGAGATTCTCTTCTGCCTGGTTCTCCTGCTCCCGGAATTCACCTGGCTACCCTTCTTTTCTAACTGTTTATCTTATATATGGACTGAACTTTTAACGTTATAAAGGATGGCATCCAAAAGACCACCTCCTGGAAAACCTGGCTTTGCCACGTCTGCTCCAACATCTGCAACATCCAGTCCAGCCACACAGTCAAAGATAACAGAACTGATGCAACCCAAGACTACAGAGATGGACTTTCAACAAATGCTTCAACAAATTTTACAGGGCCAGGAGGAAATCAAGAAACAGCTAAGGGAAATGAAAGATGAAATTAAAGAAAATCAAGCCCAAATTTATAAGAACTCACAAAGACTGAACCTTGTGGAAGGGGGGGTGGAGGAGGTGAAGGGGGTGGTAGAAGCTGTGCAGAAAGGGAACAAAGATCTTGACATCCAACAGATGAAATTAGAATTTGAGAGAATGTCCTATTATCTTAGATTTCAAAATGTTATAGAAGAAGATGGGGAAAACATAAGGGACATCATGACAAACATCCTGGCTGACTACACACACAAAGAAAAACAACAGATGGGGTGGGATATAGACCTGGTTTATAGAGTGAACTCAGCTTATGCTAGAACACACAATGTACCCAGGGAGGTTCACATTAAATTTCTTAGAAAAAGCACAAGAGATGAAATTCTGGGTGTACAAAGGGGGCAAGCATTGACATATCATGATATGGAGATAACCATTCTGAAGCAGATCCCTAAGAAGATTAGAGAAAAAAGGAAGAATTATTCGCAATTAACAAATAAATTATACCAGAAAGGGGTGTGGTTTAGATGGTTGATGCCTGAAGGTATGCTGATATTCTGGGAGGAGACAAGAATCAGAATCAATTCACCCATAGAGGCGCAGGCCTTTATGGAAAAAAATAAAACACTCCTAGAGAAAACACCAGACATTACAACGGACACGCAGGACACGGGAGGGGCCAGAGCTCTGCCAGTGGAGGGAGATGGGGCAATAGCAAGAAGACTCAGATCACAAAAATAAACAAGAAAATCATATTATTGTAAATTGACCGAAAGTGATAATGGAATTATACTTGGATTTTATACTGTAATGTTTAATCTGATTGAATTTAGTAATAGAACTAATATGCTGATTGTAATCAATTATATACCAATGCATTATATATAAATGTATACTATGGGTATGGAGGGAGGGGCGCCTTTCACATTTTGCAACTGCCAAAATTTGTAGACCTGTCCATTTACCCTTTTCCCTATAAATGTTGAAAACCCAATAAAATTTTATTATAAAAATAAATAAATAAATAAATACCCTTAAATTCCCGTAAAATCGAATTAAACAATAGGCTGTACAAAGTGATAAAAATTAAAAACAACCTAAAAACTCACCCCTAAAAATTTAAAATACAGACTTGAGGGACTAAACTGGGATTAGGCCAGGCCAGCTAAATTGAACAGGTGGGTTCAGAAGCAACTCTGACACTTATTTGATTTGTGCAAGCTATAGATCTATTTATTTGACCACCCACCTTTCTACTCACTGGAATCCTCAAGATTATAAGATGCAATTAAATACAGACCACAACATAAAAATAGGAAGCATAAATTAAAAGCATTGTGCAAATTAACTCCCTTCGGCATAGGATCAAATGTTGACTGGATAAAAATTTGCTGACCTGATCTCACAGTAACACAATTATGCTTTAACTCAATTATATTTTAACTCAATTGTCTCTTCACGTAAAAAGCTCTGTAAAACCCGAAGAACACTATACTGCGTGAGCTGTGCAGTTAGCTTCTTGTGTTCATTTATTTTAATTCACGCGTTATTACATTTACATTTGATAATGCAATATTAGCATGGCATTTTGGCTGTAGAGGAATAAATTGTTTCATTTTGGTCATTAATTGGAAAAAAAAAAACCAGAACAAGTCATGATATTGCATTGATTTATTATTTAGTCAAACTTCTGCTGAGTTTTAAACCCTCTGTAGAAGTCCTCGGAAGAACAAATAAAATGGGTAATAAAAAATAATCCAGTAGAAATAGCAACAGTAGAAGTGCAGAAAAGAAAAGAAAAGAAAAAAAGAACAGTGCTTATTGCTAGTAGCTCAGAGAAGATAAATGATCTTAGCTTCACTTGCCCTGACTTCAGTGAGAATAGTGATCATACCAGTGGAATCTACATAGGTGCTGCATAGTTTTAAAGTCAGAATGCTTCAACATTCTGAAATAGAATGTTTCTGTTTCAAGCATTCTATTTCAGAATTCTGCAGCAAGCTTTGTTTCCTTTTATTCCCTTCTAAAAAAAAATTCTTTGTGAAGCTCTGGAGCCACAAGAATCCTTTACCATTACATATGCTTGCCAAGTTCAATAGAGCAAAAGTGATAGCAATTACCAATAATTTTTGTTGCTCAATAGATTCAGATAATTCTAGAGGAGGACCCAGGACTCTCACTATAACTGAGGCAGAGGTGGGTTCCTGCCAGTTCTAACCTCTTCTATAGAAGAGGTTTCACAAATCTACTGTGCCGTTTAGAACCGGTTCCAGCTCCCTCCCACCACCCGTCCGGACCACGCTTGCTCCACCCACTGCTCACTGATTGGCTGGCTCACCAATCCCCCCCCCACCTCTAAGAGTCCTATCTAAACCTTAAAGTCTTAAAAGCTGTCAAGTTTGAACATCCCTGATGTTTTTTTCCTAAAGGGTGAGGGGTGCAAGGGTCTTGTAACTTGACAGCTTTAGACTTGCACACTTCAATGCCAGAGTTCCTGAGCCAACATGACTAGAGAAGGAATTCTGGGAGTTGAAGTCCACAAGTCTTAAAGCTGTCAAGTTTGAACACCCCTGGTTTTTTTTTAAAGGGTTAGGGGTGCAAGGGTCTTGTAACTTGACAGCTTTAAGATTTGCGTGCTTCAAATGCCAGACAGGATGTTACGAAACAGCTGACTAATCTGCAAACATCAACTCCATCAACTAATCAAGATGTTACAACACGGCCAACCAATTCACTTACAGCAACAAAGCGAGCACTCCACACACACCCCACCAATATTTATAGAAAGACGGCAGCTCCGATCATGCTTTGCTCGCACAAGCACGAAGCTGAAGGCACAGCCTGAAGATGGTGAGTGGGACCTCATTGAAACGTTGCCAAGATACTCTCAATCTTACATGGGAAAAGACCCGAATACATACATACATACATACATACCAGTGGTGGGTTTCTACCGGATCGCACCGGATCGTGCGAACCGGTTGAAGAATGAACCCGGAAGTAATTTCCGGCCCCGCCCCCTTGGCGTTTTTTTTGCATCGGGGCTGACTCCCCGCCGCCACTGCTGTTCCTTGTCTTCTGGCCCGTTTCCCAACTGGCCTTTCCTCGCTTGGAGGGCTTCGGAGGGAAGCTTCTGCAGAAGCCCGGGTGAGTGACAACAAGTTCCCGCCGTTACGAAGTCTCGGAGGCTGTAATTTTCTGAGCTGTGCGCGCGCGCCTGTTTTCCACGGCGTGGAGCAGCAGCGAGGCTCTGCGAGGCCGGCAATGACTCAGAATGCCATCCGGGAAGACGAGGAACGCGAGGGGGGACCGTTGACGGCCTCCGCAATCATCGCTCGCCTCGCAGAGCCTCGCTGCTGCTCCACGCCGTGGAAAACAGGCGCGCGCGCACAGCTCAGAAAATTACAGCCTCCGAGGCTCAGAACGCTTCGGAGGGATGCTTCTGCAGAAGCCCGGGTGAGTGACAACAAGTTCCCGCCGTTACGAAGTCTCGGAGGCTGTAATTTTCTGAGCTGTGCGCGCGCGCCTGTTTTCCACGGCGTGGAGCAGCAGCGAGGCTCTGCGAGGCCGGCAATGACTCAGGATGCCATCCGGGAAGACGAGGAACGCGAGGGGGGACCGTTGACGGCCTCCGCAATCATCGCTCGCCTCGCAGAGCCTCGCTGCTGCTCCACGCCGTGGAAAACAGGCGCGCGCGCACAGCTCAGAAAATTACAGCCTCCGAGGCTCAGAACGCTTCGGAGGGAAGCTTCTGCATAAGCCCGGCCGAGTGACAACAAGTTCCCGCCGTTACGAAGTCTCGGAGGCTGTAATTTTCTGAGCTGTGCGCGCGCGCCTGTTTTCCACAGCGTGGAGCAGCAGCGAGGCTCTGCGAGGCCGGCAATGACTCAGGATGCCATCCGGGAAGACGAGGAACGCGAGGGGGGACCATTGACGGCCTCCGCAATCATCGCTCGCCTCGCAGAGCCTCGCTGCTGCTCCACGCCGTGGAAAACAGGCGCGCGCGCACAGCTCAGAAAATTACAGCCTCCGAGGCTCAGAACGCTTCGGAGGGAAGCTTCTGCATAAGCCCGGCCGAGTGACAACAAGTTCCTGCCGTTACGAAGTCTCGGAGGCTGTAATTTTCTGAGCTGTGAGCGCGCGCCTGTTTTCCACGGCGTGGAGCAGCAGCGAGGCTCTGCGAGGCCGGCAATGACTCAGGATGCCATCCGGGAAGACGAGGAACGCGAGGGGGGACCGTTGATGGCCTCCGCAATCATCGCTCGCCTCGCAGAGCCTCGCTGCTGCTCCACGCCGTGGAAAACAGGCGCGCGCGCACAGCTCAGAAAATTACAGCCTCCGAGGCTCAGAACGCTTCGGAGGGATGCTTCTGCAGAAGCCCGGGTGAGTGACAACAAGTTCCCGCCGTTACGAAGTCTCGGAGGCTGTAATTTTCTGAGCTGTGCGCGCGCGCCTGTTTTCCACGGCGTGGAGCAGCAGCGAGGCTCTGCGAGGCCGGCAATGACTCAGGATGCCATCCGGGAAGACGAGGAACGCGAGGGGGGACCGTTGACGGCCTCCGCAATCATCGCTCGCCTCGCAGAGCCTCGCTGCTGCTCCACGCCGTGGAAAACAGGCGCGCGCGCACAGCTCAGAAAATTACAGCCTCCGAGGCTCAGAACGCTTCGGAGGGAAGCTTCTGCATAAGCCCGGCCGAGTGACAACAAGTTCCCGCCGTTACGAAGTCTCGGAGGCTGTAATTTTCTGAGCTGTGCGCGCGCGCCTGTTTTCCACGGCGTGGAGCAGCAGCGAGGCTCTGCGAGGCCGGCAATGACTCAGGATGCCATCCGGGAAGACGAGGAACGCGAGGGGGGACCGTTGACGGCCTCCGCAATCATCGCTCGCCTCGCAGAGCCTCGCTGCTGCTCCACGCTGTGGAAAACAGGCGTGCGCGCACAGCTCAGAAAATTACAGTCTCCGAGGCTCAGAACGCTTCGGAGGGAAGCTTCTGCATAAGCCCGGCCGAGTGACAACAAGTTCCCGCCGTTACGAAGTCTCGGAGGCTGTAATTTTCTGAGCTGTGCGCGCGCGCCTGTTTTCCACGGCGTGGAGCAGCAGCGAGGCTCTGCGAGGCCGGCAATGACTCAGGATGCCATCCGGGAAGACGAGGAACGCAAGGGGGGACCGTTGACGGCCTCCGCAATCATCGCTCGCCTCGCAGAGCCTCGCTGCTGCTCCACGCCGTGGAAAACAGGCGCGCGCGCACAGCTCAGAAAATTACAGCCTCCGAGGCTCAGAACGCTTCGGAGGGAAGCTTCTGCATAAGCCCGGCCGAGTGACAACAAGTTCCCGCCGTTACGAAGTCTCGGAGGCTGTAATTTTCTGAGCTGTGCGCGCGCGCCTGTTTTCCACGGCGTGGAGCAGCAGCGAGGCTCTGCGAGGCCGGCAATGACTCAGGATGCCATCCGGGAAGACGAGGAACGTGAGGGGGGACCGTTGACGGCCTCCGCAATCATCGCTCGCCTCGCAGAGCCTCGCTGCTGCTCCACGCCGTGGAAAACAGGCGCGCGCGCACAGCTCAGAAAATTACAGTCTCCGAGGCTCAGAACGCTTCGGAGGGAAGCTTCTGCATAAGCCCGGCCGAGTGACAACAAGTTCCCGCCGTTACGAAGTCTCGGAGGCTGTAATTTTCTGAGCTGTGCGCGCGCGCCTGTTTTCCACGGCGTGGAGCAGCAGCGAGGCTCTGCGAGGCGAGCGATGATTGCGGAGGCCGTCAACGGTCCCCCCTCACGTTCCTCGTCTTCCCGGATGGCATTTGGAGTGATTGCCGGCCACACAAACCTCGCTGCTGCTCCACGCCGTGGAAAACAGGCGGGCGCGCACAGCTTTGAAAATTACAGCCTCCGAGGCTTCGTAACGGTGGGAACTTGTTGTCACTCGGCCGGGCTTATGCAGAAGCTTCCCTCCAAAGCCCTCCAAGCGAGGAAAGGCCAGTTGGAAAAGGGGCTTTGCTCCTGCTCCGGGCTGGAGGCTTCCCTCCGAAGTCTTAGGATGTTCTGAGGAGCCCCCCAAGGAAAAACGCCGCTGCCAGATAGTTAAAAGTACCTCTCTGATTCTGTCAGACTCTGTCAGTCTCTCTCTGATTCCCTCTCTCACTCCCTCTCTGTTCCTCTCTCTCTCTGTCTGTCTGTCTCACTCACACACACACACTGTGGTCACCTTGTTGAGTGTTCCAATCACATTTGAAACACTCAACAACTGGCTTGCATTTATGGTATTTTGCAGCATTCTGCAGTCATAGGACCAAAATATATGCTTTTAACCATATATTTTGGTCCTATGACTGCAGAATGCTGCAAAATACCATAAATGCAGGCCAGTTGTTGAGTGTTTCAAATGTGATTGGAACACTCAACAAGGTGACCACAGTGTGTGTGTGTGTGTGAGTGAGACAGACAGACAGACAGAGAGAGGGAGTGAGGGAGGGAATCAGAGAGACTGACAGACACACACACACACACACACACACACACAGAGACAGAGAGGGGGAGGGAGGGAGAGAAAGATAGAGAGACACACACAGAGTGAGTGATTAAGTGAATGAGTGAGAGACAGACACACCCACATACACAGAGTGACAGAGAGAGAGGAAGGGAGGGGAGAGAGACAGAGGGAGAGACAGAGACAGACACACACACACACACACACACAGAGTGAGTGAGAGACAGACAGACACACACACACAGAGTGACAGAGATGGGGGAAGGAGGAGAGAGAGACAGAGATACAGAGAGAGAGACAGACAGATAGACACCCAGAGAAAATGACAGAGGGAGACAGAGAGGGAGAGAGAGAGAAAGAGCCAGAGAGAGAGAGAAAAAGAAAAAGAAAAAAAGAAAGTGGGAGAGAGAGATGAAAGAAAGAAAGAAAAAGAACTTATGACCACAATTGAGCCCAAAATTTTGGTTGCTAAGCAAGAGCATCGTTAAGTGAGTTTCACCACATTTTCCAAGTTAGCCATGCCCACCTGGTCACATGACTGCCAAGCCACTCCCACCAGGTCACATGGCCGGCAAGCCACTCCCACAAAGGAGGCCACACCCACAGAGTAGGTTCCAAAAAAATTTGAAACCCACCACTGATACATACATACATACATACATACATACATACATACATACATACATACATACATATAAATGTTTTCATAGATTTTCACAGGTGTAGGTATGCTGGTCTTGTTGTATTTGGTACCTTTCCCATGTAAGATTGAGATTGTCTTGGCAACATTTCAGCAAGGTCTCACTCACCATCTTCAGTTTGGTATTTTCAGCTTTTTAAGCCGAAAACACCAGCCTGAAGATGGTGAGTGAGACCTCGCTGAAACGTTGCCAAGACAATCTCAATCTTACACGGGAAAAGACCCAAATAAACAAGGCGAACATGTGTGTGTGTGTGTGTGTGTGTGTGTGTGTGTGTGTGTTGTATTTGTGCTGATAAATAAATAAAGGGAGACTAGTATAGATCTATTTCAAACTATTTAGCTCTCATCAGCTAGCCATACCCTTACTGGGATTCGAACCTAGGCTGTATTACATATTAGGCAGTTTATTAGCCTCTAAGCCACAGGCTCTCCTCCTTTATCAGCTGAGCCAGGGAAATAGGTATGTATTTGTGTTACAACCCCTGGTATGCCCAAATATGGGAGGGAACTCACTACTCCCCCTTTCTGTCTATCGACTCATTACAGGAGACCATCCAGGCTTAGTGGCTAATACATCTGCCTAATATGTAACACAGCCCTGGTTCGAATCCCAGTAAGGGTATGGCTAGCTGATGAGAGCTAAATAGCTTGAAATAGATCTTTACTAGTCTCCCTTTATTTATTTATCAGCACAAATACAAAACAAATATAAAAAGGCAACATTAAAAATATGGTTTTCTGCCTGGATGGCAAATAAAAAGACACAATACATACCTATTTCCCTGGCTTAGCTGATAAAGGAGGAGAGCCTGTGGCTTAGTGGCTAATACACTGCCTAATATGTAATACAGCCCAGGTTCGAATCCCAGTAAGGGTATGGCTAGCTGATAAAAGCTAAATAGCTTGAAATAGATCTATACTAGTCTTCCTTTATTTATTTATCAGCACAAATACAACACACACATATACATACATACATACATACATACATACATACATACATACATACATATATACATGCTTCAACTATGAAACAGACTATCTACTTATACGATATAAGAATAATAAGGTATTTAACATATAAGAGTGAGTTGATCTAAATTGTTAGGTATGATTGTAGTTGGTAACTATCTTACAATATAAAATGGAATAATGATGATGTAATGAATAATGGATATAAATATAGACTGAAATATTTAATAACTACATGGATTGACAAATAATAATGGAAAATTAAATTTGGAGTTGAGGACGATTTGAAATTCTAAGGCTAATGGAAAGTAGAAATGTCTTATATGAAGTAATGAGTTTTTTTTTCTTTGACTTAATCTTTATTTTTATCTTTGAGAGAATGGTGATATAATTTTATAAAGACTTATTGTTACCTAGTATATAATTATGGAGGTAAAGAAACAAGGGTTGTCACAAAAGAAAGAATACTAATGATAATTTGAACACACAATGCTCAATGAAATACTTAACTATGTTTAATGGATAATTAGTGACCGTATCCTTAATTGTAAAAACCACCACACAAAAACTTGTAACCAAACGACATGCTTGATGAAATTCTGTGTTTTTTTTTACTTCCCTGCTCTTGTGCTGTATGTGTTGTTTTGTTTTTTAAAAGAAAAATAAATAAACATTTTTTAAAAACACAAATATAAAAAGGCAACATTAAAAATATGGTTTTCTGCCTGGATGGTCTCCTGTAGTGAGCCGATAGACAGAAAGGAGGAGGAGTGAGTTCCCTCCCATATATACTGTATATGTTTCTTTCTGAAAAGTTATAAACTCAGTGATAATTGATCCTCTCTGGAGAAGTTATTTTACAATTAATGGCTAGCTAGGAAAACACACAACAGCACCTCTGGAAATAATTTAAAGATTAGGTCGATGTTAATGGGAAAAGGTAATTTTTCAAGTACTTTGATTCCCAGACTTTGAGCTTCCATGTGTAAAACCAATACTTTTAACTAAGAGCCCAGAATAGAACAGTCCCATGCACAAATAAATCATTGACATCATATGAATATATGAATATATGATTGGATAATATGTATGAGTCAGCCATGCGAGCAAATTATTTTGACCAGTTGCTATTTCTAGTTCACTAAATGCAGACCTATATATATTGCAATAGTCAAAATGGGAATGTACCAAACATAATTAAAACAATTTAAAGTTTGCAAGCCTGCTTCTTCAATAGGCAGGTGATCTACGGAAACTAAATTGGACATTGATTGAACAGGAACTTCACCACTGACAATGTTATTTCCATCTAGTTTGAAATGTTTTATTTATTCACTCTCATTTGGTCCATTGATTGCACAATGGTTAGCATTCAGTACTGCAGGCTACTTCTGCTGGCTGCTGGCTGCCAGCAGTTTGATTCTCAAGGTTGACTCAGCCTTCCATCTTTCCGAGATCAGTAAAATGAGGACCCAGATAGCTTGGGGCAATATGCTGACTCTATAAACCGCTTAGAGAGGGCTGTAAAGTGTTGATAAGTAGTAAATAAGTCAAAGTGTTATTACTATTGCAATATTTGACAACAGCTCCAGAAAATTTCAGTTTTACCTCCATAACATTGGGTGCCAACATTGGGTGCCAACTAGTGTTATCAAAAACCAAATCTCTGGATATGTTATTTTAGTGGATTCATGTAGACAGTAAACAGCATTGAGGGTGGGGAACTGGGGAATACAGCAGGTGTTGAATGAGTAGTACACATCTCCGTTTATCCATAATAATTATTTATATTATATTATTACTACACGTATATCCCCCTTTCAAAGAAGACACATTGTGAGTTTACTGAACTAGGAAATGGACTGACTGTAGTGGTGTAGATGTACTAAGTGACATTCAGTTAATTAATATTTTGAAAACCAACCCAATGTCACAGGGTCATCGTTGTGAGGATAAACTTAAAGACGAGAGTACCATGCCATTATTCTCTTTTGCCATTTTCAGTAGCTCCCTGGAAGCATCAGAAAAGACTTTGTCAGCTGTGGGCCACTAATCCCGAAAGAATGCCAAGGCCAATGTTAAAAGTGTAGCAAACTGAGTGTGTCATAGTGCAGATTGCAGGGCTGCTTTCTTTGGGAAGAATGAGATGTGTACTGAATTCATAATTCTATATTCTAACATGATCTTTTTCCAGAAATAGATCTTATAATAATAATAATAATAATAATAATAATAATAATAATAATAATAATAATAATAATAATAATAATAATAATAATAATACAATTTTATTTGTTAGCCGCACCCTCTCCCGAAGGACTCGGGGCGGCGTACAATAAAAAACACATAAAATACAAATATGGACAATACATACACAAGAATATAGACGTATACGTGTACATGGAGGAGGTAGACAGATGAATGGAAACAATTAAAATCGCAATTTAAAATCCCCTAAATAAAATTACAAAATTAAAAACCCATCAGGAGCGATATGATCAAATTATGGTTGAGCCAGGCCAGCTACTTGGAATAGGTGGGTCTTGAGCTTTACACGGAAGGAGCGGAGGTCAGAGGTAGTCCTAATATCCAGAGGGAGGTCATTCCACAGGGCTGGGCCCGCCACAGAGAAGGCTCTGCTCCTAGGCGCCGCCCCTCGGCACTGTCTGGTGGACGGCACCTGGAGAAGTCTCTCTCTGTGCGAGCGAATGGGTCGCAGGGATGTATGGGGCAGGATACGATCCCGTAAGTAGCTAGGTCCTGAGCCATGGAGCGCTTTAAAGATCATTATCAGGACCTTGAAACACACCCGATAGACCACAGGAAGCCAGTGCAGCTCGCGCAGGAGAGGTGTCACATGGGAGTACCTTGTACTCCCCATAATTACCCGCGTGGCTGCATTCTGGACCAACTGTAGTCTCCGAGTGCATTTCAAGGGAAGCCCCATGTAGAGAGCGTTGCAGTAGTCCAGGCGAGACGTCACCAGCACATGAGTGACTGTGCGTAAGGCGTCCCGGTCCAATAGGGGGCGCAATTGGCGCACCAGGTGAACCTGGTGGAACACCCCCCTTGCCACGGCTGTCACATGGTCATCCATGGACAGCCGGGCATCCAGGAGGACGCCCAAATTGCGCGCCCGCTCCACGGGGGCAAGTTGTACGCCCCCGATGGCCAGAGATGGGATTAACTGGTTGAACCGGGGGGCCGGAACCCACAGCCACTCCGTCTTGGAGGGGTTGAGCTTGAGTCGGTTGTCATCCATCCAGACCCGTACGGCTTCCACACACCGGGACATCACTTCGACGGCCTCGTTGGGGTGGTTCGGGGTGGAAATGTACAGCTGAGTATCATCAGCGTACAGATGATATCCCACCCCGAAGCCACGAATGATCTCACCCAGCGGCTTCATGTATGTGTTGAACAGGAGTGGCGAGAGGACCGACCCCTGTGGCACCCCACAAGTAAGGGGGCTTAGGGTCGACCTCTGCTCCCCTGCCAACACACGTTGCGTCCGGCTGGAAAGGTAGGAGCCGAACCACCGCAGAACGGTGCCCCGGACCCCTAACCCCTCCAGTCGGTGCAACAGGATACCATGGTCGATGGTATCAAAAGCCGCCGAGAGGTCTAATAGGACCAGGATAGAGGAACGACCCCTATCTCTGGCCCTCCAGAGATCATCCACCAACGCGACCAAGGCCATCTCTGTGCTGTGCCCGGGGCGAAAGCCGGACTGGCGCGGGTCTAGATAATCATTTTCCTCCAGATGTCGTGGAAACTGATAAGCCACCACACTCTCTACAACCTTCGCCAGAAAGGGAAGGTTGGAGACAGGACGATAATTGGCCAGCTCCGTAGGGTCCAGGGAAGGTTTCTTGAGCAAGGGTCTCACCACCGCCTCTTTCAAGGCGGCCGGAAGAGACCCCTCACCCAACGAAGCGTTCACTAGGCCCAGGAGCCAGTCACGTGTAACCTCCCAGGATGCCAGTACAAGCCAGGAGGGGCACGGGTCCAGTAAACATGTGGTAGGTTGCAGTCGTCCACGCAATCTGTCCAAATCCTCGATGGCAACCAAGTCAAACTCCTCCCAGATTGGTTTCTCAAGACTCGCCACGGACGCCTCCACTGGGCCACTGAAAGGGACCCAATCCTTCCGGATTTGAGCGATTTTATCCTGCAGATATTTCCCAAATTTCTCTGCCCTACCCTGTAAAGGGGCCTCCCGCGGCCTCTGAAACAGGAGGGAGCGGGACACCCGAAACAGGGCGGCAGGGCTGTTCTCTGCGGATGCAATGAGAGCGGCACAATATTGACGTTTGGCCGCTCTCAATGCCACAAGGTACGTCCTTAAATGGGCTCGTACCTGTGTTCGGTCAAATTCGGAACGGGAGGATCACCAATGACTCTCTAGGCATCTCTTGTGGTGCTTCATCACCCTTAGCTCCTCGGTAAACCAAGGGGCCAGGGTGGATCGTTGCCGCCGGAGAGGCCGCAAAGGCGCCACCCGGTTCAAGGCCCCGGTAGTCGCATTGTTCCACGCGACTACCAGGTCCTCTACCCGAGGGCGGGTCAGGGCTACAGGAGGTGGCCCAAGCTCCATTTGGAACCTATCTGGTTCCATCAGGCGCCTGGGGCGGAACCATCTAGTATTTTCTGGTTCCGCCTCCCCGCAGCGGGGGGTAGCACCAGGGAAGTCAAGTCGGAGGAGTGAGTGATCTGACCATGACAGGGGAGTGATGGTTAAGATCTTCTAGAAGAAATGATTTCCAAGATTCGTGAAGTCTGGATCAGTACATTCTAGAAGAAAAATGGAACATTCAGAGAGAAAAGAACATATTCTATTTGTTGCGATTCACCGGCAGCCTGCGGAACTGGCAGCAGAGTCAGACAGTAAGAAGGTTGGGGAGAAACATGGGCCAGTCCTGGAGTCTGGGGAAGGCTCGGACAAGGACTCTGAGTCAGAGGCAGAGAGGTGGCCAGAGCCATCTGGAAGTTATGTGCTGCCTCCGGAGCCTCGAGAGTCTGACATCAGCGAGGCAGAGGAACAGGGGAAGCCTGTTCCCAGTGCACACATGCGCAGAAAGAACAGTTAAGACAAAAGGGGCGACTCAGGAGTAAGGCTTGGAGATGATTGGCCCCTCCCATAAGACATAAAGTAGGAGCAAAGGCACGTGAGCTTTTGCAGGAAGCAAATTTGTGTGTTCTGGTCGGTTAAAACTCTGAAGCTCCTTTTTAACTTTGTGCTCTGTTTGGCCTTGCAAAGCCAATTGGCATTCAGGTCTTTGGCAGCATTTCAAAGGAGATAAAGGTGGGTGTTTATCAGCCTTATCCCGAAAGACTGTGTCAGATTTCTGTTGGACTCTTTACAAACTATTTGTGACTTATTAAGGGCTGTGAATGAACCTAATTCACAGCAGTTTTAATAAAAAGATGGTTTTGGGGACTAAGCGTGTGATTTTTACTGTCTCAGGAAGCCTAGGTCAGAACACTATTCATGTTTTGCACATTTATAGACCTCAACAGGCACCAGCCTGGAATTGATCAGCAACAGTGGACTCTGAGGGGGTCTAAGGAATAAGTAAACACCCAATCTGCTTTCTTTAGCAAGCAGGCCATTCTTGTAAACCCTGATATTTCTTGAATCATCTGGATTTGGGTGCTTGATTGCCTGGTGATTATATTTTTACTTGATGCCTTCAGACTGGTGGAAGAACCAGTAGTTTACAAGATTGATTCTGCTTGCTTACTCTTCTGTGGTGGTCTGATTTTCATGCTGCCTATTGAAACTGTTTGACCATGCTTCTTGAGCCAATAGAATATGTAAAGACCTTAGCAGTGACGTGCAGTCAAGGGAGGCAGGGGAGGCAGAGCCTCACCGCTCTCATCATGAAAAGAAAAGAAAATGTAAAAGGGAAAAGGCAAGTGCTGAGGTCAGGCTTAAAAAAGCCTCTAAAAAAGGGAGGACTGTGACAACTTTGATCTTTGCAAGCGTGCAACCAAGATACCCCAGGATCACGGTGGCAGGGACAGCAATTCCTTCCGCTGAGCTGCAGAGAAGAGCCACGCTGTGCAGGGGGCTCCTCAGCGCTAGCCTCAGATCAGCGTGAGCCGCGGTCCCCTTTATGTTGGCACAGGAAGGAGGGGAATGGGACCGCAGCTCGCGCTGATCTGAGGCTAGCGCTGAGGAGCCTCCTGCACACGCGGTCCCATTCCCCTCCTTCCTGAGCCAACATGAAGGGGACAGCGGCTCGCGCTGATCTGAGGCTAGCGCTGAGGAGCCTCCTGCATACGCGGTCCCATTCACCTCCTTCCTGAGCCAACATGAAGGGGACAGCGGCTCACGCTGATCTGAGGCTAGTGCTGAGGAGCCTCCTGCACACGCGGTCCCATTCCCCTCCTTCTTGAGCCAACATGAAGGGGACAGTGGCTAGCGCTGATCTGAGGCTGGCTCTTCTCCGCAGTGCAGCGATAGGAGTTGCTGTCCCCACCACCCTGATCCTGGGGTATTTTGTTTGCACGCTTGCAAAGATCAAAGTTGTCACAATCCTCCCTTCATGATGATCATTTGATGACATCAGTGCCTCACCACCCATAAACCTCACCGCACGTCACTGGACCTTAGCCTATGTGTTACTGAAGATAAACTTCATGTTTTGCCAAGTCCTTATATAATCCAAACAAGACAACCACACACACAGCAGAAAGAAAGGAAATCACAAGTTTTTCAGCAGCACAATTTTGGGGAGAGAAGATGGGATATTCCGACAATTAAATATGTCTAGAGATGTGGGGGGAGAGGTTGTGAGGGAGGGAAAGAGAAACAGAATAGAATATCTTAGAATCTTATGTTACATTCTACCCTATATTTTGCTCATGTCCTGTTTCTCTCACAGTTGATTTACACTAGGTATAATAATGATTTCTCAGGCAAAATAGAGAATTCCTACATTGGGGAGGACGGACCATTGGTATTTTATTTGATTTCACACATTTTGAACTTTGCAAAAACAGCTGCTAAATTGTTCTTTTTCTTTATTTTCCCTTTAGGCGGTCTAATTGTTGAATTTTCTTTTCTTCTTTTTTTTTTAAAATTCCACCTTCATTATTTTCAGAAATAACTCTAGATGTCAAACATAACTAATGCTTCTTTCTCCTCCTATTTTCCTTACAACAACCCTGCAAAGTGGGTTGGGCTGAAAGAGAATAACTGGCTCACAGTCATCCAGCTGACTTTTGTGTCTAAGGCAGGACTAGAACTCACAGTTTCCTGCTTTCTAGCCTGGTGCCTGACCCGCGAGACTCAGTTGGCTGTTTTCCTTTTCTTTTCTTTTTTTTGGCAAGCAAATTTCCCTTTGTGAGCAAAGTCAAGCAATACTTAGCAATGACTTTTCTTTTGCTCTTATTGAACAAGCTCAGTCTTTTAATAACCCACTCCCAGGTGAGCCTCAGGATTTCTCCCCAACGTACGTGTCATCACTCCTGGGTTGAAGCAAACTCCAAAGGGGCTCTGGAGCATCTCCGTAACAGCATCCCTCCAACCTGCGTATGTGCTTGGCAGCAGGGAAGAGGGAGGGGAGGGGGGGGAAGAGAGATCTCGGTAGCCTTGGCAACGCCCAGAGTGAAAGCAAGAACTCACACCCTGCCCAGGATGCTTGAGAAGAATAATGCTGCCTTTTTCTAAGCAAACCACCCAGCGAACAACTGCGTGGTTGCCGAGAGCTTGTTGCTCAGTGCGCAATGCCCTCCTTCAAAGTGGCGTTTTGCTCCCAAAAGGGAGGGCCGACTTTTTCGAAGTGAGCTCCTCTGATGACGTGCCTAGAGGCTGATGCCTAGCTGCAGTGTCACTGCAATGGCTGAGGGGCTGGGGTTTGGATGCTTACAATGAGCTCATTTTCCCAGGAGGAAGAAAAAGCAAGGATCGGGGGGCATCACCGGGCTACTACTGCAACCTCCTTGTGAAAATTCCCTTCTAGCACCTTCCTTAGTTTACCTGGCCTGGTTTTTCCTTGCAAGACTGTGTGTGCAGGGTGAGCAGATTTTTCTTTAAAAAAAAAAAAAAACCAAACAGGAAAAAAAAGAAAAAGAGAACCCTGCACGGTTGATTCTCAGCCCTTTCTCATCTCTCCTCCTTTTCTTCTCTCCTCCTCTCAATGCTTTCTCAGACTGGCTTGCCGAATCACCCTCTCAACTCTTTGGAGGATAAAAAATATAGCATCTGGAGAAGTCAGGGATGGAGTGGACCTTTTGAATTGATTTTTTTCAAAATGACCAAATGAGGTAAATGGCAAAACGTCCCAACCAAAAACCAAAAACCCAACAACTCCAAATTGCAATCTGTCTGCTACAAACAGCCGGCAGGTTCTAGGATGAAGCATACCGCAAATGCGTGGACTGATACTATCACCAGGTAAAGCAAACAAGGAAAGCTGGAGCATGCCTGTAAGGTTAGTTTCCATATGGATTTGTGTCTCTCTTTCTTTCGATCTGAGTGGAACTGGTATCTCGGCACAGTGTTATATAAAACCTTTTCTTGTGCATTTTTTTTCACAGGCAAGCGGTTGCCAAATCCTGTTTGCATGCACTGCTGGCAAAATATGTCTATGTAGCAAGTAAAGTAACCTTACCGGGTCCCTATTAAATACAGAAAGCTTCTCCTCTTGCCATTGAAGCTGATCAGGATGGTGGGGGAAGTGGAGGAAAGCAGGCCTTTCCAATTCCGTGTTATATTTTATTGCGTAAGGCAGCTTTATTCCAATACTTCCGACTTAAGGAGTGGGTCGAGTTGAACTGCCTGTGTAAGATGTTACATATACTTTTTTCAGATTAGCATCAATGCCATTATCAGCCTCTGGCAGATTCCAGAGAGCTCGTTTTCCTGGGAACATGACACAAGCAATTCCTTGACACAGCTGACATTCCATTTATGGCCAATGAAACCCACTGGGATTAAATCCTAGATCAAAGTGGAATTTCTTATTTCACTGCCTCTTCTTGACGAAAGCCGCTGGGATCGAATCCTAGATTAACGTGGAAATTCTTGTTTTATGGCCAGCTTTTCCCTTGTCTTATAAATAGCACTTTGACCTGTTAAGTGTCTTTATCTTTCAAGCGATGGAGCTAAAAATGCTGTGCTTAATATATAGGCGGTCACAGGGTAAAAACCATGCCTTTTATCTGTGCTACTGTTTTTCTTTAACCTCCGAGCATCGAGACGTATGAATTATTCTCTCGGAAGACCTGAACTCTGCTGAGCCTAGCTGATGTGTGGAAAGCCATGTGTTTCTGAACCAGGGTCTGCTATATGCCTTAAAGAAATATTTGCAGGAACTTTCGTGTGCATGTGAAATAATGCTGGAAATAAGAGGCAGCACTTACTTCAAAGTTTAATAACCCTCTCATCCCTGTGTTAAAACAAGGAAGATTATACTAATGAAAAAGGGAAAAATTAGAAGAGCAATTTCGGAAAGATGCTGATGGTAAAATTCTGGGTATCCATACCTGGTAGTCTTCGCTGTTTGAAATCAATAGGATTTACTTATTTCTATATGATAAGGCTACGGTATTTTGGAAAGAAGGAAGAGCTGTGCAGATCAAAAATATAATTATGGAAAAAAATGTTAGATTTCTTTTTCCACTTAGCTGCAATTTAAGCGTATCTACCTCGAGGGGGGAAAGGTGGTACAATATTGTCCGAAAGATGTTACTTTTGATTTTTTAATTGCCCTTCAATTCTTTGAAATTTTTGTTATGTATATTGGTGCTGTCCTTTAGTAGATTTCCGCTTACTCAACTCATTAAGTTTTGCTGCTTCAAAGGAAATTTGTGGAAGTTTTCAAAACCTTACCTTGGTATTTATGAATAACATTTCCTTAGGGAAATCAAGACATTATCTTTCAGAAAGACCTAGCAAGAAGCAAATGGTTTTTTAACAGTAACATCATTCACTGAAGCATACTCTAAGTCCCTGCAGTATATATACCGGTAGTCCAAAAGCATATTAGCGTGCCATTTTTTTTAATCTATTCCGGTCATTGTTTCTTCCTGCAACATGCATGATCAGCCCTATATATGGATGGTCAGTTACATTTGTCCTGTTAGTGCAACACAGATGGCATGCCATATTGTGTTGTTCAAAAACCATAATGCATAATATAGTGATTTATACAGTCCATTCTTTTAAAAAGCTATTAGAAAATATTGCTTAGAGAACTCACAGTAAAATTACAATGTGCAGCATAGACTTCCACATGATAGGTCAATATTATCTAAATGTTGGTGTTCCTTGCTTGAGGGGATTACAAATGTCACTGTTTGTTCACTGCATAATATGCCATTTAAGATTACTTCTCCATTGATACTCATTTGTAAATGCATTCTTCTTTTTGTGTTATATCTGCTTTTTCAGAAAGTTTTGTTGGATGTTATTGGAAATGTACAAAATCTGGGATGCTTTGCTGAAATCCTTCACCTAAATTGCTAAATTTTCTCCTCTCACAAGCGTTACTTTTACTGTTGCAGATACCTATATTTATAACGTAGAGATACAGAGATGAAATACGGTGATAAAATGTATTCACTCCACGTGACTAGTGTATTGGGCTGCTTCTAGGCAGCTGCAGCTGCCACATGTTAGTGCAGAGATGTGGAAAATATTTCTCATCTCTCGTTTCTCTTCAGCTATCTCTGAACTGCTATTCCTCAAAATGTTTTTGAATGACTATTCCCCGAATCCTTATCTTTTATGGCCATGCTAGTTGCGTCTGACATGAGTTATATTTCAGCAAAATTGGTTTAGTTGCACTAGAACTTACAGAAGCAGTCAATAAATGTATCTAATTTGGCATAGGACATCTCCAAATGGACTTCTCCTGCTACTCATGGTCATTATGTTTTATATGTTTAATATAACAGAGAGTTTTACTGCTTTGTGTTTTATTTCATGTTAGATGGCCTAAAATGCATTTTAATTAACTGGACCTCTGTTATAACTAAAAGAGAACGTACAAATATATTAAAGGAATAATGATGAAAGGGTTTTTGTTCATTTTCTTGTCCTCTCCACTTCTTTAAGAGATAAAAAAATTACTCTTATATATTAGGCAAACTATATTTCTTTATATGACTTTGCATAGGTACAAGCTACTTTTAAGGATTTGTAATGTCAGAAATGTTCTTGAATGATGCCATTCTTTTCTTTCCATTTTAAATTTTCATTAGAATTCCCTCGCTTATATTAACTTTTTCTGGAAGATAAGGGCAGATAATTTGCCATGCTTTCATAATTTTTCTTCCTTTTATACTTAAACCCCAGATCCTAACCACGCATCCTTGACTTCAACAATCTTTCTTTTCATTAGATATGATTAGGATTGTGCTGTTATAATACAATACAATTCGTATTGATTTGGATATAAACATTCTTGAGTTCCAGAGCTTCAAGAAATATGTCACGATGATAGTTAAGCTTTTGTTGCTGATTATTATAATATATGAATGAATGATTCTGGGATGTTATGCAGGGATGTCAAACTCAATTTATGGACGGCCGCTTCAGAGCTGTGGTTGACTTTGGGGGGCTGGATGGGCATGGCTGACTGGGTGGCTTGATGCCACTCCTCAAACTGCTGGCATGTTTCCTCTTCAGCCTGGTAGACCAGGCTGAAGCCATTCAGGCCGGCCCCTGATATTTTCTAGGACAAACCCGCAGGGCTGATCCAACCACATCAAGGGCCGGATTCGGCCCGTGGACCTTGAGTTTGACACCCCTGTTGTAGTTCATTGGCATAATATGTATGTGGATCTAAGCCATGTGGCCTTTTGTACTGACATATGGAAATTTTGACAAAGTGCAGATTTTCTTAAGTGCTGTCCAACACGTTTTATCCAATAACTGCTGGGACCCATGCCCAGTTTATGTCATAAATCTTTCAATTACAATTTTCAGATCTTGATACTTTGTGATCTTCTCAAATTCTTTGATTTCTATTACACTATTTCCTAGTGTTGCTACATCAATTAACCACACTTTCTTCTTTTCAAAGTTAAGCTTTGTGTGTTATGCACCAAGACTTTACCTATTTGAATTTGGAAATCCCACAATATTGTAACCTGCTCATTTTCAACTACTTCAACTCTAACTTCCCATCAATTTTTTATTACTGGCACATGATAATTTTAAGATATTCCAGTTAATCATTTTTGTGACTAGGTTTTATCATTGTTTATAGTCAATTTGTGCAATCTTCTTGCATGCGATGAGTATGTGATCTTACTTTTTCTTCTGCTTCTTTGCACAATCTGTATTTTGAATCATGTGATTCAATTTTGGCTTTGATTGCATTAGTTCAAATAGCTTGCTCTTCAGCAGCCAAAAACATTTCTTAATATTCCAGTTGTAACCAATTGCTAGATTTTATCTTTATCCATTTTCCCTTCAATCTTTTACAGAAATTGATCATATATAATGCTTTTACTTGCCAGCATTCTGTTCATGATTTTAATTATATTATTTTCAAGTTTATGTATTGTTTCCTGTACATTCAGCAAGCTCTCATTTTTTATTTGTATTAATGCTTGTTCTTGATTGGTTTTTACATAATCAGGCAATGCATGATTTTCTACTTCAACAGTTTGACTTGAAGTATATCTCTGCCTCCATTTCTTCAGGTCAGATATAATTTATCAATTTCAACTATTGGGGTTTAATAGTGAATGATCACTTTTTAAATTTCAGTCCTAATTGTCTACTTCAGCTTGGGTCCAGTTAATAATTCAAGCAATGTATCATGTCACTGGTATAGTCCAGATATTGATGGCTTTCATGGTGTTTCAATCATTCAATTTTGTCTTGAAGAATTTTCTTTCTTTGGATGTACTGTTTACATTTTTAATTTTTTCATGGTTAATGTTATCCAACTGTAAAATGCTCAGATAATTGTAGTCTTATCCTTATGGCTCTTGGTGGTTTGACCATTTAGCATTTCAATTCCCATACTGTTCATGATTCTGCCCAGATTTATTATTACCGTAGCATATTTCTCTAGGTCAAATTCCATTGTTACATCCATGCTAAAAATACTTACAGTGTGTGTCAATTATTGGATTTAAATGACTGGTTTTCAATAAAGTTTCAGATCATCCATGTAAAGCAAATATGAGATTTTGTTAGTATTTTTTGCTGTTTGATAGCAAGATTTGTTTTCTTTAAAATCACTGAAAGTGGATCAAAGTAATGACAAATAATAAGGATGATATCACAAGCCCATATTTTTCATTTCCAACCACCAGTTCTGTCTTCCACTGCTTCATTATTTTTTCCATAAGCATTCTAACATTTTTACTGATACCAGTTGTTTCCAAACAGTAAATGATCCAATTTTATGGTAATGAATCAAACACATTTTTATAATCAATCCAGACCTATTATTATGATGTATTTATTATGATATTTGGCTATTATATTTCACCATAAAAATGGAATCCTGAGTTCTTAAAAAATACCATTGGGGAGTTGGATCAAATTCCTTACTTACAATAAGTATGTTCAAGAGAGGGAACATGTTCTAATATTGAGATAAAGTAAATAATGAATCCTTTGGTTCTTGCAGATGATCTCAGTTGTAACATGTGCATTTGAAAGCATTTGAGATCTCACAATTTATAAGTTGGATCCCTCATTCCCCCCCTCCAAATTCCTTCTTTTCTATTCCTAAGTCTAAGCATCCTTTTGCATTATTATTCAGTCACAAATTAAGCCATGTCATCAAAAAAAATTAAGTGAAATATCTAGTAATAATCACTCTCCACATTTCATGATGAACCTGGTGGTCTTCTATAGTACTCAACTCACTAAGTGCTTCTTCTCCCACACTGCTTATGTGCCAGACATTTGATGACAAAATTGATATTCAGATCAAAGGCAAAGCCTTTAGGGTAAAGCATCTGTTATATCTAGGTGGTTTAGACAGTCCTTTTCTGTATAAGGTTCTGAGGGCAAAAAGCATCTAAGGATACAAAGCAATATTATAGTTCTTACTCCAGTGTTAGATGGTATCCTTCAACATTGGATGGTGGGAACTAGGTTCTGATTCTTTCCCACATTTCTCTCTCATTCCCAAGGTTTTTCAGGTTGAGAAATCTGAATTTTGTGTCAAAAAGGGATTTAATAGGATGCATTTTGTGCCTATATCCTATTCCTATATCCTAGATTCCTCTACTACTAGTCCATATATCAGATTTTTAAAAAAACAGATTTATTTCCTTTCATTACTTACAACAGAAGAATTGTTCTGTTACTGTTTTACTAGGAACAAAACCCAAGCTTAGGAAGAACAATAAACACTATTCAAGACTTATTTCATCTTGCTGGGCTGTTAATGGTGAAATACTTAGGAATAAGTTTGTTTGATGAATATACAATTCAATATAATTCATCTGCTGAAAGCTAGTTAGGATATTGGTCATTTATTCATTGTTTAAAAATAGTTCATAAAATGAAACTTTTTAAAAAATATGATTCATTAAATATAATATCACAACAACCTTAGTTTAATTCTGCTTTTTTATGAAGATAAAAGTTTGTGAAAGCATGATAACTCATAAATAGTATTCATATAACATGCTGCTGCTGCTGCTGCTGCTGCTGCTGCTGCTGCTGCTGCTACTACTACTACTACTACTACTACTACTTCTACTCATTGGGGATTTGAATTCAGCAAGAGTCTTTGTCAAATGATGTGCTCCAATTTATACACAGAGTATTGAAAGAATATTGAAAATTAGGAGTTTGGCTGCACCTTTCCAGACTAACAAAGAATATTTAAAGCGTCTCCTAATTT
Organism: Natrix helvetica; assembly: GCF_964273705.1. Lineage (NCBI taxonomy): Eukaryota > Metazoa > Chordata > Lepidosauria > Squamata > Natricidae > Natrix > Natrix helvetica. Next base: position 72,382,754 of record NC_138551.1, read on the forward strand.
TTGGCTTCCATAGACTATGACAGCTCACTTCCGGCATAACAAAAAGGACAAAACTAATAAAATTGGAAAGAATAGGCTTGTAATACAGTTGTCTTGGATGCAGAGCTTAGTACTAGCCCAGCTATCATTGAATGCTAACAGATGGTCCTTATATTTGAAATATATGTATTTGATTTATGAAACCAATTTATTAAGAAATTGATTAGGACAGACAAGCCTACCTAAGGCATGTTGACAAAGAGAGAAGCAGGGAGGAATTTTCTTTTTATTACTTAAGCACAGAGGTTTATTTAGTCCAGATAAGAAACAGATACAGAAATGATAATATTCCTTCTTCTCATCTATCTCCACCACTCACCCTAGTGGTCATGGTTGTAAAGGGCTGGTACCATCTTCAACATTTTTATTATTATTATTATTAGCTTATTAATTTGTACAATTATATATTTGTTCCAGTAGCTGAAAAAAGCATGACTTTGAATTTTCGCTGTACATAGTAGTATGACAAATCTTTATTCTTCCTTGATCTTCTCTAAACCCCAACAAAATTAAAAATTGTCTAATTTTATACACAAAATACAGAAACAAGAAAACATGTTCTTGATCTTGAAATTCTGATTTTAATTGAATACAACATTGGCTATTTGTCTTCTCTGGTTTATATTACATTATAGCTGCTCACAGTCATTTGGTTGAGTTGAGTGGCTATATAAATTGAATAAGTGACTGACTGACTGAATAAGTGAATGAATGAATGAATGAATGAATATCAGTGACTGATTTTAAAAAACAAATACAATGAATAAGACCTTGAGTAATGTATGCCTATATATTGCCAAAAGGGACACCATGATTTCCTTGAAATGTTATATGTTGGATTGCAAGTGTTGACCCAGATTTATAACTTGGTATAATTGAAATAGAAAATGCATTATTACATGTGACTAACTAACTAACCAACTAGCCATCTACAGGCGAATTCTGGATAGGCAGCATCATAGCTCCTCTCCTTTCTTAACAGCTTTCAAAATTATTATTGTTATTGTTGCTATTGAATCAATGAATAGTACAATTGGATTAACTCATAAATATACAAACCAATGATGACAGCATTATCTAGATTGTGAATGTAATTACAAATCAGAAACATATTTATCAAGTACATGCAAGATTTGTAGTTCTTCCAGGAAATTCACTACGTGTTCACTGCACTAAATTATATAATAATGAAGTTTCTGTTTATTATGATTGTGCACACATTGATAACTATTTGGAATGATTACAGATCATAAGCACACCAAAAGAATCAGAATTAAAACAAGATGATAAAATACGGTAAAATAAGAAAATGAACAGAAAGACACGAACAAGATACAGTAGAATAAGAGCAATGGGGCACACTGAAATGCTACACAATACCCGATCTACATTATATAACCTAAAATTAACCCAAAATTAACTTGCTATTAATAAAGCATGAATTTAGCAGGCTGCAAATGCAAACACAGCACTGGCTTGAGTTGTCTTGAGACCTTGGACTACCAAAAGGAGATTTACATATGGTCATCCAGGGAATGGCTGAACGAATGTTAAGAGCTGGCTCGGCTTATCTCTACAGCACAGAAACATATGGGCCAGTGAATCAATGTTCCTAGACTGAAAGTGACAAATCCTTTTAGCACGGCCATTCTTCTAAAACTTGCACCCAAATGCAGTTGACAACCAGGTACCAAAGCACAGAAGAGTAAAGACCCCCATGAGGTTTATTAACTATAAGCTGGTTAAGATACCAGACTGCTTTTAAGTGGAACTTGCTGTGTTCCAATTGTATTCCAGCTGACACTTTCCTATGTTTGGTTTGCTATTGTACAGCCAGCATCGTTTGACTCAAAATTGCCATTATTTGGTTTTGTCTCAGTAGCAGCAATACCTTTGGGGCAAAGCCCATTTTCTGAACCCTTGTCTCCCGTTTGATGTTTCTAGGTGAATTGAAGTCTGACTAGCAAGATAAAAAATGTCAAACCTTGAATTGAAGGTTAATTTTTACCCAGTATTGGAAAATGTTTAGCCATGCCCTTGTCTCAACCGTCAGCAGACCTGCCTCCAAAAGTAGAACTACATTGTGGACATGCTGATTGAGGAATTCTGGGAGTTGACACCCTGGGGAATTCTGGGAGTTGAAATCCACACAAGTTAAAGCTGCTAAGGTTGAAAAACATGGATGTAACTGATAAACTCGTGCAAGGCAATTAATTTTTGTTGGTTATAATTCAAACCATAGATCTTATAGGTTCTGGGAACGTGGGACAATTAAGATCTATCACAGTGCAAATGCGAAGTTTTTAGAGCATGTTGGTTGGGATAAACTGGAATTAAGCAACGATGTAGTGATTGAAACCCGAGGAGACCAAAATAATGTATCAGGAATACCAGAAACGAGTGATGAAGGGAAGGAGTCTACTCAGGAGGAGGAAGTGATAAAGCAGGAGGATGTTCAGGATAGTCCACCTATAAGCCCTGAGTTACACAGAAGGTCAATCCATGTAACGCGGCCACCTAATAGGTATCAGGCATCTATTGCATGTAAGGTGGATAAGGTACCTGCTGCATACAATGAGATGACTACGTATCCAACTGAGGATAAAAAAGTAGGGCAAGCTGAAATGAACAGTGAGTTTAAGTCATTGCAGGATTTGGGAGTGATTAACAAGACTGATTTACCTTCAAGTAAATATGCAACGGGACGCAAACGGGTATATAAGCGTAAAACTGGAGTGAATGGGAATTATGCAAACCATTATGGATGGAAATTATGTAAACCCCAATAAGTTAGATGATGTTGATATAAAAGGTTCTATGTGTGATAAGGGATGCATTATGCAATGTATCTTGAACCTACATTATGTACTGTATTGTGTGTTAAAGGTCAAACATAAACAATGTTGTGATGTTTATGGATTGAGAATGTGAAGTAGTGTGTAAATACATTGACAACCCAAGAGGGGAGAATGTTAGGGATGTAACGCTAAGCTTGGCTTGGCAATGTATATAAGCTATGATTACTTTACTGTTGCTTTAAATGCTTAAGAGATGTAATTGGTTTATTACCTCAAGCAGCTATAAGAGGGAGCCAGAGCTAGATCTCTGTTTTGTTAGACGCTGGTCAGTGTATTTGTGAGGTATTGTGGTTTGCAACTGTTTAGCTATATTTTGTGTGTTAGACTGACTATTTGATAACTGGTTTACTGAACCATGTATGACTTGGACTGTTAACCGGACTCTGAATACTTCTATATTTCTACATAGTAAACTACTATATTTTTTATACTATTCAGTGTCCCTGTATGCTGGTTTGTGTGTGTTATTCCATATCACTCTCATTACGCTTCTCTGCATACTCGCTCTTCTAACAGGGAGCTTAATTACTTAACAAAGACATCCAATTAAATTTGGATAATATGGGCATTTTACTTCCTGTGTTGTTGCAGCACAGATCCCAAATTTAAACAAAAAACAAAAAACAACTGTCTGATTAGATTCCTATTATGTCACCAAAGCAATTTTTTTATAAACCCTTCCAAAGTGCATATTAGTTAAGTCATAATTGATTTTCTGTAAATGATCCTTGCAGAAAACAGATAATCCCCCATGGCTCTTCTTATCAAAGTACCGTATTTTTTGGAGTATAAGATGCAACGGAGTATAAGACGGACCAGATTTTGAAGAGGCAAAAAAAAGTTTTTGCACTCTGCACACCTCCCATTGTCAAAAAAAGGGGCATGCATAGCCTTTAGGAGGCTTCTAGAGTGTTCCGGGGGGCTGGGGGGGTCACAAGCAAGCAAAAAACAGCCAATCTGTCACAAAAACAGACCCATTTTTGTCAAAAAGGGCATGCATAGCATTTAGGAGGCTTATAGAGTGCTCCTGAGGGCTGGGGGCCCTCAAACGAGCAAAAAATGCCTTGTTTTTCACTCATTTTTGCCCTCCTCAGCCCCCAGGAGCTCTCTGGAAGCTTCCTAAAAGGCTATGCACAGCCATTTTTGCAAAGGGGGTGGGGTTTTGGGAGGCCAAAAATGCTCCTATTCCGTGTATGATGCACCCAGATTTTCACTCTCTTTTTTGAGGGAAAAGGGTGCGTCTTATACTCTGAAAAATACGGTAAGTGCAGCGATAAAATTAATACATCATCTACATGTGGAAGTACAACTATTGATATATTTGCCAACTTTGGAGGGTGATGCTCTTCTTTAAAACCTCACTATTGCATTAAGGCAATAATTAAATAAAAATTGTTTAATAAAGCCAGAATACACCATTGCTTATCTTCCTTGTTGGTTGCATCTAAAAGATGACTCATAGTATTTCATCTTCCCCTTAGTTTGGTGTTGCAATGAAGTGCATATAAAAGGGTAAGAAACCTTCTATCAAAGAAGATTCAAACGTTATGTCCAAAGTTTCCCCTGGCAATTGATTAATTGACCATGGTGGCTCAGTGGTCAGAATGCAGTACTGCAGGCTAACTCACTGCTCACTCCAGGAGTTCAATTCTGAGTGGCCCCAAGGTTGACTCATCCTTCCATCCTTCCGAGGTCAGTAAAATGAGGACAATATGTTGACTCTGTAAACCATTTAGAGGGGGCTATAAAATGCTGTCAAGAGGCATATAAGTCTAAGTGCTATTGCTACTTGAGACTTCCAAGAAGAATGAGTAGAACTGATTTAGGAGCCTGAACAAAATGATATCAAACCTTGATCTAGTTTCCAATAAATACAGTATGTCTAACGTAGACCTTACTAATTATATTAAAAAACACATTTTATGTGAGTACAGCAGACAAGGCTGATTTAAAGTCACAACTTCACTACTTTCTTCATGATATCCCCCACATCTTTTTTGCCTGTATGACTTCTCCGTTATGAAAGGAGTTGGAGAGTTAAAATAGCGTGTATGAAATCAGTGCTTTAATGAAGAACAGAGAAATATTGTCCATACATGAAGTCCTAAATATTTCTTCCAACTTATTTTCAGATGGTGGCCAGCCTACTATTTATATCTGTAGATATAAATATATCTTACATAGTAATGTTGCTTAGTGTGTTTCATTAATGGACCTTAACACAGTATAAAAATAAAATAAAAACTCGAAATAGGATGGGATTTCAAAGAGGATAAATATGCATATTTGTTTTATATCATTTGAATCCAATTAAGTTACGAAAAGCTGGATAGTTTCATGTGAATGTTTATAAAATAAAATGCCTTTTCAAATTCAGCACACACAATTGCTTTGAACAGAAAATAAATAAATCTATCCATCTTAATTGTTTCCCTTATTAATTATTCTAATAGTTTGGACATAACTAAGATTTTGAAAACAATTGCAAAGTGCTATGTCTTTCAAGTAGATCCATCACAGGGAACTACAAATTCACATTACTTGACCAGTTGGGTAAGATAACTCCTAGGGAATCTGATGCTGCACAGTTTGGGGTTGTTGTTGTTGTTGTTGTTGTTGTTGTTGTTGTTGTTATATACCCATTTACATCATTTATATTGATTAATGGCTTTTATTTCACAGTTTTGGTATAATGCTGAATCATAGTAGATTTGCTCTGATATATATCTTTGCTCTGATATGTATCTTTGCTCTGATATGTATCCTTGCTAAATTGATACAGTTATAGTTGATATGTAATCTTATGAAAGATTGCCTCTTGGAAGTCAAACTATCAGACTATCCAGATTGACAGTTATTCTGTCAATCTATCCATATCAGTGGTGGGTTCCTACCGGTTTGGACCGGTTCGGCTGAACCGGTAGTGGCTTGGCGGCCTGGGTCACTGGAACCGGTAGCAATCCAGGCTGCCACGCCCCCAAACTGGTTTGTCTGGGCAGTGCCGTAGGCAGCGCCATCTTGTTTTTGCTTCTGCACATTAGCAGAACAATTTTTATTGCACTGCGTATGCAAACGCAGTGCGCATGTGAGTGCAGCGCACATCAAGCATGCATGCACGGCATGCCCACGAGCAAACCGGCAGTAGTGACTGCCAAAAACCACCCCTGATCCAGATTGACAGTTATTCTGTTAGTTGGTTTTCTGGAGATAAATGACTGGCACTTGAAATTAGAAATGTTGAACTAGGTGAATTTTTGATTTCATCCAGAGAAGTTCTTCTTATATATTTAGCATTTTTATTATGAGCCCCTCAAGCAGTGGTGTTAATAGTAGTAACACCAGGAAAATAATGATAATATATTGGTTTCTGCCATCATTATTACCAGCAGCCCAAACTAAATGGGTACTTTTTAATGCAAAGGTTGCTCATTTAATAGTTGCTCAATTTACTAGCTTGTTAGGGTATCTATTTTATATGGACTATATCACTAGCCCTTGCTAATTTTCCACCTTCATACTAGCCAATTCAAATGTTTGGCTGCAACAAATGATGACATGCATTGTAATAAGTTAGAAAAGTACTGTTGAACCAGTTCCTTTGCTCCTCTGCAAGCAACCAGATCCCTCCAGCAGATTAGAAGCAGAGCTAAAGCACAAGGCTGTTCCGTACAAGATCTCTTATGGTTAGAGCCAAACTCTGTAATATACTTTATGGTCATGAGTCCAAAACCATTGGATTTGAGCCCTCAATATTTGGGACCACATCAGGTTGAAAAATGGACTATAAATGCATTAGTATTTGTATCATTATGATTACCAGAAGCATCATAATTCCTATGTCTACAGCAGTTTTGTTTAATTAGGATATTAATGTGATATATGTAACATCAAAAGGTATTTCTAAACTTAATAATAAAAAAAGTCCCCAAGACCCAAGTGTTTTGAAAGTTGGCAACAGCAAGTTGGTTACACCTTTTCCCTTGACCTTCTTTCACCTACATTTACATTTGAGCATGAGCTTTGTCTGTGAGATGGATGCATTAAGAATTTAGAAATCAATTTCTATCCAAATGGAATTTGCAATCGTGGCAAATAGTGGCAAATTGAATTTTCTGTGTATATTCCAGTTTCATGGGTAACCCACCATAAAGTCCTCTTTAGGTATCCCTTCAATGAAGACCAAGCCATTCAGTGTCATTTTTAAAACTAATCAGTGAATAAGACCAGTCTAAAGAGCAGATGAAACAAGCACCTGATCTGCTGTTGTTTAAACCTGTTTCTTAGGAGGAGGGGGGAATGTACATATGTGTGTGTTTATGCATGCTATGGGTCCTTAATATGTATGTTTGATTAGGTCTGTTTCAAAGCACACGAAGCTTCATCTCCCTCTGGGTGAAAAGTGCACAGCAGAGCCAGATGGAGAGAGACGCAGTCCCAACGCACTGCCCACTCAGTCCCACTGTCTCTCGGCTTGCCTGTGGCCATGCCGATTGGAGGAGGAGCTTCCAGGGGAATGGCTGCCGGTCTCTGAGCTCTGCAGCTTGCAGCTCGCAGATGCAGGGTGTGTGTGCCCCCCGGCCCTCTTTCCATCTGGAGGACCGAGGATTAAGAGCAGCGACCACCCTGGCTTTCCATACAGCCTAATTTGGCTTTCCAGGGTGGTCATATAGGCAGGAGGAGAAGAAGTTTGTTCCACCTTGCCCCAGCTGAAGCCGAGATCGGCAGAGATGAGAGTTGGAGGCGGAGCCATGATCGGAGCTCCGGCTGGAGGAGAGGAGGAGAGGAGAGGAGTGAGGCAGAGCGAGGCAGAATGAATAAGAGGAAAGAATGGTGGCGATGGCTCCCAGCAACCCGGGCGGCTAGACGGCAGTATCGGTGATGCCAGCAGGGCCGAATGGAAGGGTGAGGACCGCCGGGGCTTTATCCAGCAGCCGGGGGTTGCTGAAATAGGGGGTGGGCAGGCCACGACAAGATCTATGGAGTTTGGAGCCTAGAGTTTGGAGCCTAGAGCCTAGAGCCTGGAGCTTGGCAGAGGGAGGAGACCTGTGGCACCAGGGGCAGGGGACATAGAGCCAGGAGGCAGAGGATTTAGCAACCCCTGCTATCAACCCCTGCCATCTGCTATCTGCCTCCTAAGACTAAGACTAAGGCTGTGCCCAGGTGCCCCTCATTAACCACCAACATCTTTGTACAACTACCTGCCCACTTGCCATTTTGTTTGTGACTATTTACATCTGACTCTGAACAACTACTGTGTGCGCCTGCGTGATTACCCCCACCATTTTTTTTCATCAACCCACTAGGAAAAAAAACCCATCAAACATCTATTTAATTCGTCTGCCTACTTACATCATGGACTGCCTCCCGGCCTCCATCTTTTTTACCATCTTCCTGCTGTCTTCTCATTATCTCCTTATTTACCATCTGATGTGGAACCTGGCCTGCTGTCTCATTTTATCATCCATGGCACCCTGGCCCTGATTGCATCGCCTTTAGCATATATTCCAGCATATATTCGAGATCGGATTTGCTCCAGCTGCGGGAGTCCCCCCTCTCACAGATCTGGCCCTTCGCCCTCTCAAGGGCCCACCTTAATGACGGGTTTGTTAACCCCGAGAGGTGGAGGAAGCGAAGACTCAAGGGGGTTTTAACTAAATGCTTTTTATCCTTTTTAGGGGGTTCCAGAGTGGGTGGGAGGGATCAGGCCAGGAGGAGGACTGTAGCCAGGCGAACAGGTGAGGTCAAGGAGGAAGTGAGCGGAGTGTGGAGGGGGAGGGGAAATGACATTCCTACAGAGGGTTGTTTTATTCCAACGGTCGTGGGGAGGGGTGGATGCGATGACCGAATAAAATCTCGTAGTCGGTTGGGAGACCGCGGCTGTTGGACACGCCCGGTCACTTGTACCAACCCTCGCAGCCTAGGTGGTCAGGACCTACAGAGCCAGGGCCTGAGGCTGATGCTTTGCAATGCAAGGTCCGTTGTTAACAAGGCCCCCCTCATTAATGAGTTGATCTCAGAGCGGGAGCCGGACCTTGCAGGGATAACGGAGACCTGGCTGGGCCACGAGGGTGGTTTGCCCCTCGTGGAGATGTGCCCGCCAGGCTACCATGCATTTCATCAGCCGCGGGCCCAGGGTAAGGGTGGTGGGGTGGTGGTAATTATACGGGAGAGTCTTGAACCGAGGGAGTTCACTGTGCCACAGATCTCCGGGTGTGAGTCCCTTGGTGTGAAATGGGGCCCAGGGAGGCATTTGGGCTTGCTGATTGTATACTTGGCTCCTCGCTATGCATCAGCGGCCCTGCCCGAGCTCCTCGAGCTGATCGCGGAGACGGCAGTTGATACCCCCAAACTTGTGGTTATGGGGGATTTCAATCTGCAGTCGATGGGTGAAGCATCCGAGGTGGCTCGGGAGTTCATGGCTTCCATGACAGCCATGGACCTGTCCCAATTAATTCAGGGCCCCACACACGGGGGTGGACACACACTGGACCTTGTTTTTGTATCTGGACAGTGGACGAGTGATCTGGGAATAGGGGATCTAGTTATCACACCCCTGTCATGGTCAGACCACTCTTCCCTCCGACTCGACTTCCCCGGCGCTACCCCCCACCGCGGGGAGGCGGAACCTGATTGTCCCAGATGGTTCCGCCCCAAGCGACTGATGGAACTGGATAGGTTCCAGACGGAGCTTGGGCCATTTCCTGTAGCCCTGACCCGCTCCCGGATGGAGGACCTAGTGGCCGCTTGGAATAAGGCGGCTGCGGGGGCCTTGGACCGGGTAGCGCCTTTGCGGCCTCTCTTGCGGCAACGAACCACCCTGGCTCCTTGGTTTACCGAGGAGCTGAGGGTGATGAAACGCCACAAGAGACGCCTAGAAAGCAGGTGGAGGTCCTCACACTCCGAATCTGACCGAACACAGGTAAGAGCCTATTTACGGACCTACCTTGTGGCTCTAAGAGCGGCCAAACGTAGACACTGTGCCGCTCTTATTGCGTCCGCGGATAACCGCCCTGCCGCCCTGTTTCGGGTGACCCGCTCTCTCTTATTTCAGAGGTCGCGGGAAGCCCCTTTGCAGGGTAGAGCAGAGGAGTTTGGGGAATATCTGCAGGACAAAATCGATCAGATCCGGAGTGGATGGGCCCCCTTCAGTGGACCAGGTGAGACGTCGGAAGCTAGTCTTGAGACACCATGCTGGGAGGAGTTTGACTCTGTTGCCCCCGAGGACTTGGACAGGTTACGTGGGCGGCTGCGAGCCACCTCATGTTTACTGGACCCGTGTCCCTCCTGGCTTGTACTGGCATCCTGGGAGGTTACATGAGGCTGGCTCCTGGGTCTGGTGAACGCTTCACTGGAGGAGGGGTCCTTGCCGGCCGCCTTGAAAGAGGCGGTGGTGAGGCCCCTGCTCAAGAGGCCTTCCCTGGATCCGGAGGAACTAGCTAATTACCGTCCTGTCTCCAACCTTCCCTTTTTAGCGAAGGTTGTAGAGAGTGTGGTGGTGCAGCAGTTCCCACGTCACCTGGAGGAAGCAGTCTAGCTTGACCCGCGCCAGTTCGGCCTTCGACCCAGTCACAGCACGGAGACGGCCTTGGTCGCGTTGGTAGATGATCTATGGAGGGCCAGAGATAGGGGTTGTTCCTCTATCCTGGTCCTATTAGATCTATCAGCGGCTTTCGATACCATCGACCATGGTATCTTATTGCGCCGGCTGGAAGAGATGGGCGTGGGGGGCACCGTTTTGCGGTGGTTCCACTCCTATCTCTCCGACCGGACGCAGTGTGTGTTGGCAGGGGAGCAGAGGTCGACCCTGAGGCCACTCACTTGTGGGGTGCCTCAGGGTTCGGTCCTCTCACCCCTCCTGTTCAACACATACATGAAGCCGCTGGGTGAGATCATCCGTGGTTTTGGGGTTGGATACCATCTGTACGTTGATGATACACAGCTGTACATTTCCACCCCAAACCACCCCAACGAGGCCGTCGAAATGTTGTCCCGGTGTTTGGAAGCCGTGCGGGTCTGGATGGGGGACAACAGACTTAAACTCAACCCTTCCAAGACTGAGTGGCTGTGGCTACCGGCGCCCCGATTTAACCAGTTGACACCATCACTGGCCATAGGGGGCGAATTATTGCCCCCTGTGGAATGGGCGCGCAATCTGGGCGTCCTCCTTGATGCCCGGCTGTCGATGGATGACCATCTGACAGCCGTGGCGAGGGGGGCGCTCCACCAGGTTCACCTGGTGCGTCAATTGCGCCCCCTATTGGATCGGGACGCCCTACGCACAGTCACTCATGCGCTGGTGACGTCTCGCCTGGACTACTGCATTGCTCTCTACATGGGGCTCCCCTTGAGATGCACCCGAAGACTGCAGCTAGTTCAGAATGCGGCCGCGCAGGTTATCATGGGAGGATCAAGATACTCCCACATAACACCATTCCTGCGCAAGCTGCACTGGCTGCCTGTGGTTTTTCGGGTGCGTTTCAAGGTGTTGGTTACTATCTTCAAAGCGCTCCATGGCATGGGACCTAGTTACCTGCGGGACCGCATCTCACCTCATACATCCCTACGACCTATCCGCTCTCACAGGGAGGGACTCCTCCAGGTGCCACCCGCCAAGCAGTGCCAGCGGGTGACGCCTAGGAGTAGAGCCTTCTCTGTGATGGGCCCAACCCTCTGGAATGACCTCCCTCCCGATATTAGAATTACCAATGACCTCCGCTCCTTCCGACAGAAGCTCAAGACTCACCTGTTCCGACTAGCTGGCTTAGCTGATTGACAGTTCCATCTTCCACCTCCTGGCAAACATTTTATTGGGGAATTTTTAAGGGAATTTTAATATTTGTATTTTAACTAAGAATTGTACAGTATATTTTTTACCTCCTCCGTCTACGTCCACGTCTATGTCTATGTCTATGTTCATGTCTATGTATTTGTTATATGGTTTTAACATGACTGTACACCGCCCCGAGTCCTGCCTAGGAAAGGGTGCGGTCTAGAAATAAAAGTTATTATTATTATTATTATTATTATTATTATTATTATTATTATGCCAAACAAGACCTATCTGGGGTGTTGCCGGGATAGCCTTTCTTCCCCCTCCCGCATGCCTCTGCCTCCACTTGCTGCTGGTGCTGCCACGCAAGCCTCCTACGAGCCTCCCGTAAGTCATGCAGCCACACAGCATGTCTGGATCACCTGTCTTTTCCTCCCCACCACCTCTGCCTCCATGTTCAGAATTAACGGTATTTGCACTGCTGGGGCATGCTGAGAGCTTGACCCATTGCAGTCATGGACAAGTAGACAGTGGGAGCTCTGCTCCCACTCCCATCAACCCTGCGCTTGCTGCCTCCTGCATTTAAAAAAAAATATGATCTCCCAGAAAAAAAGCCTGCATGCTTATTTTCAAGCCCAAAAGAAATTAAGACCAGGTCTTATTTTCAGGGGAACATGGTAGTTAGTTATTTAGAACACTTGGATCCTTGAGTTAAACTGGTTTTAAATAAATTAAGTAGCTATTTTTTAATCGTACAGTGGTACCTTGGTACTCAACTGCTTTGGAACTTATCAAATTTGGTACTCAATGCATTCTGATGCAATTTTTTCCCCTGGTACACATTGTTTGGTACCCAACTCACAAGCTAGAACTTGTCAGTGTATGCTGTCTTGTGACTCACTACATTGTTCCTTATGGGAAAAACTTACATGGTACTCATTATTTTTCACGCCTTCCATAACCAATTAACAATGAGTACTGAAGTCCCACTGTATCTACTTGGGTGGACAAACCATGGTAGACACAACTACCTCTAAATGTCGTCCCCATGTCAGATTTCTGCTTGGATCTCTGAGGATCTGTATGCAATAAAATAAGCATGTATATAGTTAGAATGCATCAAGTATGCATTTCATATAGTATATTATGTACAATACAATAAATCTAGATGATCTTTGCATAACTTTGCATTCTGACTATATCCAGGAACATTGAGAGCTTTAACTGCTTTCACATTTTTATTCAAATATTCCAAGGATTATACTTCTAACTCCTGCAGTAATGATGAATAGAAGCCTTAAAATCAATACAGTTCAATTTAGTGTATTAAAAAATTATGGCTCATGTACTATATATCTAGGATAACTCTATGCATTACCTAAAAAAGGAGACAAAGAACTATAGAGATCTGCACATCTCTATATGTTAAACTACAAATTTGCAAATTTAGCAATAAATTACTACAACCACTGCACACTATATTGTATCAGAAAGACCAAGCAAATGAGATGTGTGCTCTCCAATTGCCAACTTCCAAAGTGTTTTGGGAACTGTGGATCACATGAATGGATATGGATATACGTCAGGCCTCAGCCTTCCATCCTTCCGAGGTTGGTAAAATGATGATCCAGATTGTTGGGGGCAATAAGCTGACTCTGTAAACTGCTTAGAGAGGGCTGTAAAACACTGTGAAGCTGTATACAAGTCTAAGTGCTATTGCTAAGTACTATTGCTATTATATCTGCCCACTTGGTATTTTCAGGCAGGTTGGACTAGACTAGATGACCTCCAAAGTACCTTCCAACTGCATTGCAGTCCCTGCCCTGTGGAACAGCATCTTCTACAGAAATATAGGAAACATTTATAAGGGTATCTCTCAGAATCTCCTTAAGACATGGTTCTGTTCAGAGGCTCGGCTTAAAATGATATAGTTTGCTAGTGGGCCCTGTTGTACTTTGATTTTTATTGCTGTTGTTTTAGTGCATGCATGTGTGCGCAGCTTCCATGCTTTTCTATTAGGGTTGCCAGGTCTGCTTCCAAAAAATAGTGGACAAGCGGGGGGGGGGGGGTTAAGTAGTAAAAAAAAATTACAATTAAATTATATATTTTCTTACAAACAGCAAAATAGTATTTACATAAAAACAATGATTAACTTTTATGTTTATAATGCTTCAACGAAATTTTTGGTTTGACAAATTCGCGCTCTACATATTGAGGCTAGTCCTCATTGAACCTCAAATGATGATGCGTTATTGAGTGTTCCAAAACATACCTATCCAACTAAGAAAAAAGTATAATATAAAAATAATAGGTAAATGCGAGTTAAGAAAAATAGTTTGTAAATAATTTTATATACTTTTATTAAATGTCTTGTGAAACAATTGCATAGGATTAATCATTTTTTCGGGGAATCGAGTTCAATGGATATTCGATCTTTGTCTCATTCTAACTTATGAAAAAAAAAGACAAAACGCGATTCTCCTATCCTTATTGTCTTAGACTGTACAGCTTTAGATTAGGTACCATTTCATCATAAAGCTTTTGAATAAAAAAAATGTCCCCTATTTTGTGAAAAAAAATAGTGAACATAATGTGAAAAAAGTGGACTGTCCGCTCAAATAGTGGACACCTGCAACCGTATTTTCTATAGCTACAGAATGAGAGGAATTCTGGAGGAATCATCTTCATATACTGAACTTGAGGGAAGAACAGCAGCCCTAGGCCAAGTCAATTTATAGAATGGAATAAAGAGGAGTTAAATACACACCCACACCATGGTGATTTCATTGAATTTAAGACTGGGAACAAAAGTGAAGCTCTCTGGACCCTAAGGCAAATCTCTCGGATGTATCTCTGCTGCCTTCGCCTCCAACATTAGTCATTAGAGCTAATGGCTACATTTGAGGAGAGCTGTTCTGGTGCCTGAGGCATATGTAAACCACTCTCAGCAAAGAGACAAGTACCAAGTGGTTCAGAGTGCTCTTGTGGGGGTGAAAGCAGCAGGCTTGTTTCAGTACAGCAAAAATCTGGACAAGCACTAGCATTTCTGAATGTTTTTGCTAGCAGCCACCCTAGGTGATCGTGGTGAGCTGTCATCTTTCTGCCATTTCGTCCATTATACAGTCCTAAACAAATTCCAGGTTCGTCTGAGTTTGTGTGGGGCAAGAGGGTGGGGGGTGTCAGCCCTGCAGTAGACCTAGGTCAGGTATTCTTTTCCATAAAAGCCTGGTCAAAACCTCCTGAGCAGTGGTGGGATTCAAAGAATTTTACTACCGGTTCTGTGGGTGTGACTTGGTGGGCATGGCTTGGTGGGCGTAGCAGAGGAAGGATGCTGTAAAATCTCCATTCCCTCCACACTCCAGGGGAAGAATACTGTGGACAGCCAATCCACCTCTGGATTGGATGCAGCCTCTTCATCCATCATTACTAATTTTGAGGAGAGAGGAAGAAGATCATAACACTGGCCAATCTAAGGTATTCACTCATCAAGTGAAATCACTGCATTTTAAAGAGATCCTGGGAATTGACTGGATCAGTGGTGGGATTCAAAATTTTTTTACTACTGGTTCTGTGGGCGTGGCTTGGTGGGCAACGGGCATGGTGTGGTGTACTGTGGCTTGGTGGACGTGGCAGGGGAAGGTTACTGCAAAATCTCCATTTCTTCCCAATCAGCTGGGACTGGGGAGGCAGAGAATAGATGGGGGCAAGGCCAGTCAGAGGTGGTATTTACTGGTTCTCTGAACTACTCAAAATTTCCACTATCAGTTCTCCAGAACTGGTCAGAACCTGCTGAATACCGCCTCTGTTCCTGAGTTATAACCCGACTCCTGTCTTAATCAGTTCTACATTACTGAAGCTGTATTCTCCTTGAGGGTTCACAAAAACAGCCATTACAATGAGAGATGCATTGAACTAGAGTGCTTAGTTCCAAGCCTGGAACTGCAAAGTTATGAATCCATTCAATTTTGGAGCTAATCCCATCTCTGTTTTGCCGGGAATTGAGCTAGCATCTGCTGAATACATTTGGATTCATCACTTCCTTACAGTGTTATAATCTCAGGTTGTAATGACGTTTTTTTGATGGATTTAGGAATATCACAAAGAATCATAATGGAACAAAGCAAAGGGCCAGATAGGCAAGCATTCTGTTTCTTGCACAGGCTAATGTTTGTTGGAAGTTGACAGGAGGATTTATCTTATCTTATTTGGCTTCTTCCTGAAACTCCAAGGAGTGCTGCCTCTGAAATTTCATTATATATCTATATCTATCTCTATCTCCATTTCCATCTCTATCATCTGTCATTATCTCTCTCTCTCTATCTATCTCTATCTCCATCCTCAACACTATCTCTATCATGTCTCTCTCTCTCTCATCTATCTACCTACGTACCTACCTACCTACCTACCAGTGGTAGGTTTCAAAATGTTTTAGAACCTCTTCCGTAGGTGTGGCCTGCTTTGTGGGAGTGGCTTGCCAGCCATGTGACCGGGTGGGAGTGGCTTGCCAGCCATGTGACCGGGTGGGAGTGGCTTGTCAGTCATGTGACTGGGTGGGCGTGGCCAACTTGTAAAATGTGGTGAAACTCACTTAGCAATGCTCTTGCTTAGTAACCAAAATGTTGGCTCAGGAACTCTGGCATTTGAAGCACGCAAGTCTTAAAGCTGTCAAGTTACAAGTCCCTTGCACCCCTAACCCTTTAGGGGAAAAAAAACCAGGGGTGTTCAAACTTGGCAGCTTTAAGACTTGTGGACTTCAACTCCCAGAATTCCTCCTCCAGTCATGTTGGCTTAGGAACTCTGGCATTGAAGTGTGCAAGTCTTAAAGCTGATAAGTTACAAGACCCTTTCACCCCTAATCCCTTAGGAAAAAAAACCCCAGGGGTGTTCAAGACTTTAAGGTTTAGATAGGACTCTTAGAGGTGGGCGGGGCAATTGGTAAGCCAGCCAATCAGTGAGTGGGGGGTGGGGCAAGCGTGGTGGGGGAGAGGGACCTGGAACCAGTTCTAAATGGCACAGTAGATTTGTGGAACCTCTTCTATAGAAGAGGTTAGAACTGGCAAGAACCCACCCCTGCTACGTACATACCTCCCTACCTAATTTGTCTAAAATTATAAGCCACTCATAGTTACCCTGAGAAAAAGGGAGAGGGAGAGGGATGGAGAGACAGAGAGGGGGGGGAGCTATCTCATAAGCGCACACACAAGAGCATGCACACACACAATCTCACAGAGAGAGAGAGAGAGAGAGAGAGAGAGGGAGGGAGGGAGGGAGGGAGGGAGGGAGGGAGGGAGAGAGAGAGAGAGAGAGGGAGAGAGAGAGAAGAAATGGAGATAAGGACCATGCCCTAGAGTCAGACACAACTGACGGGGAAATCTTTACCTTCTTTTACATGACAAATATAAATTAGTACAAAACACTTTGTATTAATTTACTATTTATTAATTAACACAACATTCGTCACAAAGATATCACAGTAAACAAAGCATCAAACCAGGATCTGGTTTGCAAGCAGCAGGAAGTACCTGTGACTCATGTTCTCTCTACTGAAGTATGTTTAATAGTGTAGTAAGGTACCGGAAAGACATAACCAAAAAGCATATCCTAGAAATTAATAAACACATACGGGCAGGAGCCATAGTCAGGAGAAAAACCATACACGTAGCCAAAAGGGGTTACATTTAATCACAAAAGGAAACGTAGTATAAAGGATTAAAAGTAACAAAAGCATGGGAAGGAGTCTGACGATGACCACTAGAAATAACATAGAATCTAATCTAAGGCAAGACAAACATCATAACCATTTACATAAAGCTGACACCTACTCACAAGCACCCGTACAGAATCAGAATCAAGATCAGAGCAATCACCCAGAATAAATAAATCTTTGTAAATCAGAAACTTACACAAGTTAGTTTGCTCGGAGGGTCGTTTTGACTGCTCCGGAGACTTCAGGGAAGCCTCCTGAAGGTCCCTGAAGCCTCCGGAGGGCCTCCGGGGGGGGGAGAGGCTGTTTTCACCCTCCCAGGCTCCTATAAATCCTCTGGAGCCTGGGGAGGGCGAAAAAAGCATGTAAAAAATGGGGGGTCGCGCCTGTAGTGCGTGCATGCACCCCGGGAGGTGTGTGTCATGCATTGCATTATGGGTGAGGCACGCCCACACATGACCCCCCGGGCTCCCCCCACTTATGGCACATGAGCCAAAAAAGGTTCGCCATCGCTGCCCTAATTCTTCCATCAAATATGTGCAAAGATCTTCTCATTGGAAAACACAACACAGTACAGGGAGGGGATATTTTCGCACATGTGGTCCATGTTTCCTAGCAACTGCAACCATTCAGATGTGGAAGGTTTTAAATATTCAGGAAAGTTATTTTTCTCTCTCATTGTGTTGACAAAATGATCTTTCTATATTTCCTGTGCAGTTTCTTTCTTACCTTTTCTTTAAAAAGGAAGGAGGGGAAAGGGAAAAGGAAATGGGGAAGGGAGATGAGGGGAAGGGGAGGAGAGGAGAAGGAAGGAGAGCAGGGGTGGGAAGGGAAGGAGAGGAGAGGAAAGGAATATAATTTTTGGAGGGTGGGAATAGGAATAAACTGCACTCTATCAAATATCGAGGCTCTGTGATCTAATAAATAAGAATATAAGCATTCCAAATATTTATAGAAGCCCTGCAAAGCATATGACGGGAATTACCCTAAACTTTAAAAAATATAGTACAAATTTATAGTACTGTGCCTATAAACATACTTGAAAGTAGAAAGCTCTGTCATTAAATAAACTCACTAATTTTCAAAATAATTAAGGCTGTAATTGTATGAACACTTAGTTGAGGCTGTCCAGCACTAAAATAATTGGGGTTGTGTTTTAAATCAGCACACACCACATTTATTTATTGGACTATGACATTTCAACATTTAAACCTAGACTATGGTATTGCCAAAGCACTGTGTGTTGAATAATCAAACATGCTATTAATATATTTAATCCAAAGTGAGGCATATATCAATTTCAAAAATGCATTTTATACTTCAAAGCTGTCATCACTAAGCTAAAGAAATTGCATTGCATTTTAAGAGAATAGCCATAAATTTTCTTGCTTTGGGGAAACAATATTGAAACAGTATTTCAACTTGTCTGTGGCCTGATTGTTTTATGATAGTGGTCTAAACAGAATATTTCAAGAGTTATGATAGTGGTTAGAAATTTGTTTTGCTTATTTTATCGATTCCTATTATTTATTCCTAACGTTTATGTTGATCATTCCTTCTTTTTTTCTCCAAGTCAGTATGATTCTAACACAATAAAAAAATCTAATTATCTGTGGTACTTCCTTGTTCTTTCTATTGTAAAGTCTTAATCATTGTTGGTCAGTCTCCCTATTTATGCATTTGCTTGTTCTCTTATCTTTTAATCTTTTAAACTTGTCCATCCATGAATTCATAATGTTATGAATAAACGTAGATTTGAGTTAAGAGGTTTCTGCTTTGATCTCTACATATTTCTCTAGTCTGTAATTACTCTAACGAAGCAAAGTTAATGGAGAAGCCAGGTTCACTTACAACCACGTTAGTAACTTAACAAATGCAATGATTCACTTAACAACTGTGACAAGAAAGGTTGCAAAATGGGCCAAAATTCATTTAACAAACGTTTCACTTAGCAACTGAAACTATGGGCTCAATTGTTGTAAATTGAGGGCTACTTATGTATGGATAAATAAGCAAGGAGTTACGAAACAGTTTCAGTAAATAAGCATTCACCCATCACCAAACTAAGTGCCTTTTTAAAATTCCTAGGTGATATTTTTGTATGGGGGTGGATGAGGGATGAGCAGTGACGCTCTTTCGTGGGCTGATGATGCTGTGAGCATTTTCCAGGGATTGCTCACTTTAATAACACAACAGAATGACACAGTTCATTTCTGCATTTGGGGGGGGGGGGGGATCAGTTGGTTCCTAGGAAATTGTAAAGGAAATATTTTCACAGTTGTAGCAATGCAACGGAAGAAGTGGGGGGGGGGGGGAGGAGAGAGAACCAAGCCACAATAAGAACAAGAATGAATTTAGTCAGGGCTATTAGCAATGTGATGACTGGGCTTCTGATTTCTATCTTTCAAAGAGGCTCCTGAATAATTGCTACTGAATCTCTACGTGGCTCAATATCCTCCCACACACAATCAAAGGCCTTTTTTTCAGTGCCCTGGGCCTATTTTCAAAGTCCTGCAGCTCTAGCTTCTCATCTCTGCCACTCAATCCTGGTATGGGTCATGGAGAAGAAGGGCTGACTTTGAAAAATGCTAATGCTTTGCAGTAGGAGAGACAGGTAGCCTCCAGACAAGCGGGGACTTGAAGCAACACTTGAACACTTCATTTATGTTCTCTTTCATGTGCAGAAGAGACACAGATTGTCTCCTCCTCCACCACCTCCTCCTTCTCTCTCCTTCATCTTTTTCTTCTTTTTTCTTCATAAAGGCTTGAAATTTATATTCCTGGCACTGCTTATGCTGTGCTACTGACTAGACGAGTGATGGCGAACCTTTTCAGCACCGAGTGCCAAAAAGAGAGTGTGCACACACTCGTCAGGGCTGCGACCCAGAAGAGAAACTGGCTGGCAGGCATGCGTGCACCAGGAAATGAACTTCTGGTTTCCAGCGTGTGCATGGCGCACAGGGCAAGTAGTCTTCTGGATCCTGGCACACATGCGCACACGATGATCACCCGGCCGCACGTATGTGCACGCCGTAAAACCGGAAGGCCACAATTGAGCCCAAAACTTCTGTTGCTAAGTGAGGCAGCTGTTAAGTGAGTTTTGCCCCATTTTACCACCTTTCTTGCCACTGTCGTTAACCAAATCACTGCAGTTGTTATGCTAGTAACATTGACTAACTTTCTGGCTTTTCCATTGACTTTGCTTGTCAGAAGGTTGCAAAAGGTAACCCCAGGACACTGCAACAGTCATAAATGTGAGTCAGTTGCTAAAAATCTGAAATTTTGATCATGGGGCTGCTGTGATGATCATTAAGTGTGAAACATGGTCATAAGTCATTTTTTTCAGTGCTGTGGTAACTTTGAGCTATTACTAAATGAACTGTTGTAAGTCAAGGACTACCTGTATAGTTAAAAAGCCCAAGGAGTCTTAAATAACTTAAACAATTGCTTTTTTAGGACTCATATACAAAATATTTGAAAGAACAATGGTAAGTCTTACCAAAAATTGAACATGAGGCCTTGGAATACGATTTCATTGCTCTGGACTACAGTGCCTACCTCCTGCAATCTTTCACCCAAACTTCCTAACCATAAGAGCAGTTCAGCATTCAGAAGTCTGGAGTCACTTATCTGGACATAATACCTTCCTCGAAATATAGGCTATCAAAAAAAGGCAAGATGCTATTTGCACAATGCAGCCTCTTTAGATATGTTTTCAATATCAACAATATCAATATGTTTTCAATAACAGGTGGTATTCAGCCAGTTCTGACCAGCTCTAGCGAACTGGTAGCTGAAATTTTGAGTATTCAGAGAACCTGCAAATACCACCTCTGGCTGGCTCTGTCCCCATCTATCCGCTGCCTCCCAAGTCTCAGCTGATCGGCTGGGACTTCTTCTGTTGCCCATCACAGGAGAACGGAGCTGGAAAGCAGGTTAGTGGGGTGGGAAGAGAATGGGGATTTTATAGTATCCTTGCCCTGGAGTGGGGTGGAAATGGAGATTTTGCAGTATCCTTCCCCCAGGAGTGGGGAGGGAATGGGGATTTTGCAGTATCCTTCCCTTGCCACACCCACCAAGCCATGCCACCCCCATAGAACCGGTAGTAAAAAAATTGAATCCCACCACTGATAAATGCACATTCAAAAGTGGCAGAGTTTGCATTGTGCTGCCACAACATCACATTGACTTTTTGAACCCCTTCTTGCTTAAGCCAATTGTGTACAGTTGTGCCCGTTTCTAAGTCAGGGGCTCTGCTCACAGTCTTCATGCCCCAGTCATCTCTTGATTGGACTACTACAGTGTTTCTCAAATAGTGGGGCAGCCCCCCAGGGGGGGCGCGAGGCTCCGTAAAGGGGGGCTCGTTTGCTACATTCCCTCTAAGGTGCGCGGCTGCTTGCCCGCGCAGGTGGCAAGAAAACACCGCGCAGCAGTTTTCAACTGCCGCGCAGTGATTTCTATTGCCACAGGCTCCAGAAGCTGGGGAAGTCCTTTGCAGCTAGAACGGGCCGCCCGCAAAGGTCTTCCCCAGACTTGCTTTGAGGAGCACGGGGCGACTGAGGCTAGTTGTGAAGCCCCAAAGCCCCCACCGCCACCGGAAGAACTGCTACCACCTCCTCCTCCTCCTCCTCTAACAGGCAGCACTGCCGGATTTGCCGCCCGGCGCTGCGGCTGAGATGAAGCCGCCAAAGCTCCAGCCGGCATCTCCGCGCGTGGCAGCGGCGCCTCCCCTCTGCTCGGAGCACCTGAGCTCAGCGCTGGGTTACCCCTGCCTGCCCCCTCCTCCTCCGCCGTGCTTTTGAAGAGCCATGAGACAGTAGGAAGGCGGGGGGGGGAGCAGGGGGAAAAAAGCCTCATGGCTCCTCAAAAGCACGGAGGAGGAGCGGGCATGGGTTACCCAGCGCTGAGCTCAGGAGCAAATCTGGTGGTGCTGTTGGAGGAGGAGGAGGTAGCAGCAGAAGAAAGCAAAGATGGAGCAGATCCACGCAGATGACGTCGCTGCAACATGACTGGAGGAGGAATTCTGGGAGTTGAAGTCCACAAGTCTTAAAGCTGTCAGGTTTTTTTTCTAGGGGTGGAAGGGTCTTGTAACTTGACAGCTTTAAGACTTCCATGCTTCAAATGCCAGAGTTCCTGAGCCAACAGGACTGGAGGAGGAATTTTGGGAGTTGAAGTCCACAAGTCTTCAAGCTGTCAGGTTTGAAGACCCCTGGGTTTTTTTTCCCTAAAGGGTTAGGGGTGCAAGGGTCTTGTAACTTGACAGCTTTAAGACTTGTGTGCTTCAAATGCCAGAGTTCCTGAGCCAACATTTTGGTTGCTAAGCAGGAGCGTTGTTAAGTGATACTGACATTATATAACACTTTGAATTAAGCGGGTACCTTGAAGAAACATAACTTTGAGTTTCAAATAATACTGATTTCGTTGTACTTATAACAATTTTATAGACAAATGATACTATTTACAATCGCGCGGGGGGCGCAAAATGTTTTCTTCTTCCTAGGGGGGGCATGACAGAAAATAATTGAGAAGCACTGGACTACTATAAGGTATTCTTCATGGGGCTGCTACTGAAGAGTGTCTGGAAGCTTCAGCTGGTGCTAGAACTGTGCCTGTGTTACACCCCTGCTCTAAGAACTGCAATGGCTGCCAGTTGCTTCTGGGTCTAATTCAAGATGCTAGTTTAAAGTCCTTCAAAGCCCTTCATAGCACGTGACTGAGTTGTCTGAGAGATCATCTCTCCTCAGTTACATCAGCCTATCCCATCAGGTCTGATAGAGAAAACATGCTGTGGATCTGGGTCCTATCCACTGTGGTCCTCTTGGGTGGCTTCCAAAGGTGGTCCTTCTCTGCCATGGCACCCATTTTATGGAACATTCTTCCCCATCTCAAAGGTAGGTTGGCTCTATCCCTGCTAATGTTCAGAAAGTCCTTCAAGATCTGACTTTGTCATCCCAGGGAACCAGCCTCCAGAGGTTGTGAATGCCCCAACACTGGAAATATTTAAGAAGATGTTGGATAGCCATTTGTCTGAAACGGTATAGGGTTTCCTGCCTAGGCAGGGGGTTGGACTAGAAGACCTCCAAGGTGCCTTCCAACTCTGCTATTGTATTGTATTATTGTATTGTAAGGGTGGGCTGCTACAGGTTCGGCCAGGTTCAGGAAAACCCCTAGGTAACATGGCCAGTTGGCTGAATCTCCAAATTCCACCCCTGGCTGGCCCCACCCACCCCATTCCTCCATGGAGTCTCCACATGGCCCATTTTGGATGTGAGGTAAGTAAAGGGCCAATGTGGAGGCTTGGGGAGGGGGAAAACGGGCCTCCTGGAAGTTCCAGAAGGCTGGAAACAGGTCCATTTCCAGCTTCCTGAGGGCCTCTGGAGCTTCGGGGGCAGTTTTCGCCCTCCCAGAGGTTTGATGAAAGCTTCCAGAGCCTGGGGAAGATGAAAACGGCCCTCCCGCTGTGATGCAGGAGGCCAACTAGGCCACACCCACCATGGCCACTCCCACCCAGTAACCAGGCAGAGAACCTGTTGCTGAAATTTTTCAAGTCCACCCTGGCAGGGAACTGATGAAATCTTATGATGGTTCCATCACTGTGGATGATGTTTAGTCTCATCTGCAGCTTTGTTTTAGTAATGGCTATTTAATGTTTTTAATAATAATAGTTTTATATATTTGTTGTTTTAATTTATTGTTGTATGCTGCCAAGAGTTACCTTTTGTGAGATGGGAAGTCATATACATTTCATAAATAAATGTATCAAATGTATATCACTGCCCATCACACAAAAGTGATTTTAATTTAGATTCCTATATAAGCAGCCATCAAAATGACTCTTCCAACTCAGCGACACAATAGGTGGATCTATTTTTTGACTTGTCACAAATTGCTTTTTACTCAGAGTCAAAAAATATACATACTTTGTACCAAACTTATTTTGTGCCAGGCAAACTTATTAAGCCAGGCAAAAAACAAAAAGTTGGTTTTGTTTCTGAGACAAATGTTCTTTCTGCCCTTGTCAAGATGCAGCAAAGTAATTGTAATCATTTCAAAGTAGATAAGGGTTGAAGGACACGTTAGACCTAAGTCTAACCCACAGGGAGAACTATTCTGTCATTTCTCTTTTCATTTCTGAACATTCACGGTGAAAGGATTGTGTGAGTGACAAAGCCGTTATCAAAAGGTTTGAACCTTGTCTGGCAATCAGAAAGCACTGTTCCACGGCTTGCCTTTGAGAAATGTCCCATCCATATCTCAGACGGATTATATTAGAATATCCCAACCTGGTTCCTTTCAATTTTCTTGGGTAACAATTCGCATTACCCTCAGGCAACAATTTCCCCTACTCATATACATGAGTCCATATCATTTCCATGTTCACTTCTATAGAATATAAAATGTGTCTATTAAACAGGTGGATCAAATATATTGTGCTTAAAAAGAGAACCGGGAGATTAGAAGATTCAGGGAAATTTAACAGCATTCCAGTTAAAGTGCCAGTTGAATAGTTGAAAAACAAATTTTAATACAGTATTAACCCCCTTTCCTTAGTTTTTTCTTATTATTATCTTATTTCTTCTTAATGTCCCTAGGCTTTGACCAAGCAAAGCAAGTAGTAATCAGTAGAATGAAGGACATGGAGTTCCGAGAACTAAATTGGTTGCCTCTCCACAGTAGGGATAGAATCAAACAGGGAGTGTGGGAATCATCAAGATATCTAAATGACCTGATCTTCCCAAAACAAAGAATAGGTTTCTTCAGAGCCAGATTTAGCATTCTTCCCTCAGCACTCCTCCAGGGCAGTATAAGAGAATACCAATAGTACAACAGGTATATATGTGTGTGTTATGGCCCAGCCGGTGCCGCTGTCACCAGACTCCGAGAGTGATACTCCATACGAGTCAGCTCCAGAGGAGATGTGCGATCCTGGACAGGATTCGGAGGCTGAGCAGGAATCCGAGAGTCTGGTCGGCCACCAGGTGGCGCCAGAGGCATGGAGCAGCGGTGAGAGCGAGAGGAGGAGGACTCCCGATGCCCTGCCTTGGAGCAGCGGAGAGGATAGTGACTCAGGACTTAGTAGGGCGTTTCGAGATGCCCGTTTCCGGCGCGCCCACAAACGCAAGGAGCGTGGGCGTAATTATAGGCAGTAAAGAGCTCTCAGGTGCTGTTGGGAGACGCCCTTTTTAGGTTATAAAAGGGTTGACTCTGGACAGGCTCTGCGTAGCAATCAACAAAGGACTTTTGACAGCAACTCTAGTCTGGGATCCTGGCAAGCTGGATTGCTGCTTTTGTGTGTTCTGTCTTTGTGAGTTCTGTCTTGGTGGCTTGCTGCCACAAAACCTCTTGTCTGTTGGTGTAATAAACCTTGTTCCCTTGTACTGTTCCGGAGTGTGTGTGCTATGTGGGCAACGGAGGAAGGGGGGTCAGAACAGATTGATTGCTACCCCAAACGTATCTCCATTCAGCTATGATGGAGCAACTTCAGGCGGAGAATGCTCTCTTCGCACAGCAACTTGCCTTGCTAACAGCGCAAGTTGCACAGCTGTCTGCTCCTGCAAACCCCCCACCCCCCCAGCAGCAACGAAGGAAATGCCCAGTGGCCATGCCGGATAAGTTTGATGGCACTCCGAAACTGTTCCCGGCGTTCCTGGGCCAATGCCGGTTGTTCATTGCCTTGAGAGCAGAGGACTTTCCCACCGACCAGACGAAGGTGGGCTTTGTGATAAGCTTGCTCTCAGGCACAGGCTTTGCTGACTCAGCCGAGCCCCCTGCTGGATGACTTCCAGGGTTTTTGCACTCATCTTCGGCTGACGTTTGAGGACCCCATCAAAGGAGAAACAGGCACCAGACTCCTGAAAGAGTTGCACCAAGGGCGTGGTTCTTTACTGGACTACGTTACCGAGTTCCGGTTGCTCAGTCAGGACTCTGAGTGGAATGAGCCAGCCCTTATGGATGCTTTTCAGGATGGCCTGTCAGAGGACCTGCAGGATGAGCTGGTGAGAGTGGACAGGCCTCCAACGTTTGACGCGTTGGTTCATCTATGCCTCCGGATTGACGGCCGGCTGCAGAGGCGGAGGCCTCGCCGAGCGTCCCGGGAGGTGCTGAGAGTGCCAGTTCCACGAGAGACTCCTGTCCCACGAGAGGAGCCCATGGAGTTGGGTGCAGCCAGACCCCGCTTGTCACGCACGGAGATGGAGAGACGGCGTGCAGGGGGGTTGTGTTTTTACTGTGGGAATCCGGGACATCTGGCTACGGGTTGCCCCAAGAAGGGAGGTAGAGGGGCTGCACGGTCTACGGCCCCCCCTCAACGACGGACCTCCGTCTTGGGAAACGGGGAAAGCCCGATCTGAGGGAGACTTCGGGTCGGGCACAGGCCGGAACAGAGGGGGAGGGGCCTCCACGACATCTGATTCTTGCAGCGCACATTCTCTTGTTGGGTAGTCCGCAGGGAATACCAGCCCATGCCTTGGTCAATTCCGGGGCTACCACAAATTTTATGGATGCAGCGTTTGTCACGAAATATCACGTCCCTCTGTGCCCGGTAGACCCTCCGATGCGAGTGGAGACCATTGACGGCCGGGTGCTTCTGTCTGGGCCCATCAAGAACGCCAAGCAGCCTTTGTGCCTGATCCTCGGGGAGCATGAGGAGGCCATTCAATTTTACGTGGCTTCGGGTCTGCATTTCCCCGTGGTGTTGGGCTTGGCTTGGCTGCGGGCGCACGATCCCCAGATCCACTGGTCGCAGAACCGCATCTCGTTCCCGTCCTTGCAATGCGTGGACCATACCCGTCATGTTTGCGCGGCTCAGGTGCCCAGTTCGGCCGAGGTGACAGTGCCACCAGATTTAGCGGAGTTCGCGGACGTGTTTAGCGAGCAGGAGGCGGATCAACTGCCACCGCACCGGCCTTATGACTGTCCCATTGACCTGGTACCTGATGCGAAACTCCCGACGGGCCGCCTATACTCCATGTCTGAACCGGAGTTGGCCGCATTGTGGGACTTCCTTGACAAGAACCTGGCCCGGGGTTTTATCCGGCCTTCGTCTTCGCCCTTGTCTGCCCCGGTTTTGTTCGTCAAAAAGAAGACAGGGGATCTAAGACTTTGTTGCGATTACCGGCGCTTGAACGCCATCACTATCCGTAATCGCTACCCGTTGCCTCTGATTCCCGAGTTGTTGGAGCGGCTCCGGGAGGCCGTGGTGTTTACAAAACTGGACTTACGTGGAGCTTACAATCTGGTTCGAGTCAGGGCAGGGGACGAATGGAAGACAGCTTTTGGCACCCGATACGGACATTTTGAGTATACGGTCATGCCGTTCGGGTTGACCAATGCCCCAGCTGTCTTCCAACATTTTATGAACGATATCTTTCGGGACCTTTTGGATCAGTTTGTCGTCATCTACCTGGACGACATCTTGATCTACTCTACGTCTCAGAAGGATCATCAACAGCATTTGCGTCAGGTCTTGCAGCGCCTTCGAAAGCATCGCTTGTTTGCCAAGCTGGAGAAGTGTCAGTTCTGGCAGACCACCATCGAGTTCCTGGGGCACCGTATATCCCCTGAAGGAATTGCGATGGAGCCAGGCAAGGTGGAGGCATTACGAAGTTGGCAATCTCCTCGACGGATGAAAGACGTTCAGAGACTCCTCGGGTTTGCCAACTACTACCGGTCCTTCATCCCCGGCTTTGCTTTCTTGACCGCGCCCCTCACTCGGCTCCTGCAAAAGAAAGTGCCGTTTCACTGGGGGTCCACGGAACAACAAGCGTTCGTGGCCTTGAAGCGCGCTTTTACAAAGGAGCCGAACTTGAAACACCCTGATCCCCATCGCCCCTTTGTAGTCGAGGCGGATGCGTCCGACATCGCGGTGGGGGCGGTGTTATTGCAGGCTCACGCCCCTGATGGCACCCTTTTCCCTTGCGCCTATTACTCTCAGAAACTCAATCCTTCCGAGCGCAATTATACCATCTGGGAGAAGGAGTTGCTGGCTATCAAGGCGGCGTTCGAAGCCTGGCGACATCACCTGGAGGGGGCCAGGCATCAGGTCGAAGTCCGGACAGACCATCGGAATCGGAGTTTTTGACAACAGCGCGGAAGCTCAATCAGCGCCAGATCCGGTGGTCTCTGTTTTTTGCCCGGTTCCACTTCAAGGTCACGTATATCCCCAGTGCCTTGAACCAGAGGGCGGATGCCCTATCTAGAAAGCCGGAGTACTCAGACCCTGCTGACTCACTGCCCCCCCGGACGGTCCTACCCGTCGAGTCCTTCGCTGCAATCCAGGAATCCGTGGATTTACGGTCGTTGATACGGAATGCGCAGCGAAACGACGAGTGGGTGGAACAACGGCGGGCAGAGGTAGGGCCGACATCCCCGTGGACCTTTGACGAGGACCTTTTGAGGTATCGGGATCGGCTCTACGTGCCTGCAGGACCGCTCCGTGGATTGGTTCTCTCCCAATGTCATGACACTCCGGCAGCGGAACACTTTTGCCTGTTCAAAACTTTGCACCTGGTTTCCCGTACGTTTTGGTGGCCTCGCCTGCGACACGACGTGCAGACGTACGTCACGTCATGTGTGCAGTGTCGACAGGCCAAATCAGCGACGGGAGCTCCTCCAGGCTTGCTACAGCCATTGCCGACCCCGGACAGACCCTGGGGAGCCGTGTCCATGGACTTCTTGACGGAACTGCCTCCGTCGTCCGGTTTCACTACGGTCCTAGTGGTGGTGGACATGCTCACCAAGATGGCGCATTTCATCCCCTGCCGGAGATTGCCGACAGCCCGCGCCACCGCCCGCATGTTCATCCAGCACGTGTTCCGGCTGCACGGCCTACCTGACCGGGTCATCTCCGATCGTGGTACACAATTCACGGCCCAGTTCTGGAAAGGGCTGATGGCCGCTCTTGACGTTCAAGTTTGTCTGTCCTGGGCGCACCATCCCGAAACCGATGGAGGGACGGAGAAGGTGATTGGGATTCTGGAACAATATCTGCGCTGCTTCGTGAACCACCAGCAGAACAATTGGGCGGAGTACCTTGCCGTGGCGGAGTTTGCGTTCAACAACTCGCAGCATTCCTCCACACGGACGACGCCTTTCATGGCGAACGTCGGGTACCACCCTCGTTTTTTCCCTCTCACCCCCGTGGACTCTCCGGTCCCTGCAGCGCAGGATTTGCTCTCTGAGCTTTAGGCGGTTCACCAGATGGTGCGCCGCTACTTGAATCAGGCGAAGGAGGATTACAAGCGGGTGGCGGACAGGTCTCGCCGTGCGGTGCCGGAATTGGCCGTGGGTGATCGCGTGTGGTTGTCCACGCGGCATCTTCCATCCCACCGGCCTACGAGGAAGTTGGACCACCGGTATCTGGGGCCGTTCCCTGTGGAGGCCGTTATCAATCCGGTGGCCTATCGCCTGACCCTCCCGCGCTCAATGCGAGTACACCCGGTGTTCCATCGCTCGCTCCTGATCCCTGAGCGGTCGGATTGTCCTCTCCGACGTCCTCTTCACCCCTGCTGTCGTCGCCTGAGGTGCACGCACGGCCATCGCACAGAGTGACCCGGATCCATGACTCGAGATGGCTCAAGGGTCGGTTCCAGTATTTGGTCGACTGGGCGGACGAGGACTCGGACGGGGGGTCCTGGACCGATGCGACGGCTGTGCATGCTCCAGCTTTGGTGCGGGCCTATCATGGACAATTTCCCTCTCGACCACATCCCGAGCGTCAGGCCCGGGGAAAGGGCCCTGCGGTGAGGGATAGTGTTGTGGCCCAGCCGGTGCCGCTGTCACCAGACTCCGAGAGTGATACTCCATATGAGTCAGCTCCAGAGGAGATGTGCAATCCTGGACAGGATTCGGAGGCTGAGCAGGAATCCGAGAGTCTGGTCGGCCACCAGGTGGCGCCAGAGGCATGGAGCAGCGGTGAGAGCGAGAGGAGGAGGACTCCCGATGCCCTGCCTTGGAGCAGCGGAGAGGATAGTGACTCAGGACTTAGTAGGGCGTTTCGAGATGCCCGTTTCCGGCGCGCCCACAAACGCAAGGAGCGTGGGCGTAATTATAGGCAGTAAAGAGCTCTCAGGTGCTGTTGGGAGACGCCCTTTTTAGGTTATAAAAGGGTTGACTCTGGACAGGCTCTGCGTAGCAATCAACAAAGGACTTTTGACAGCAACTCTAGTCTGGGATCCTGGCAAGCTGGATTGCTGCTTTTGTGTGTTCTGTCTTTGTGAGTTCTGTCTTGGTGGCTTGCTGCCACAAAACCTCTTGTCTGTTGGTGTAATAAACCTTGTTCCCTTGTACTGTTCCGGAGTGTGTGTGCTGTGTGGGCAACGGAGGAAGGGGGGTCAGAACAGTGTGTGTGTGTGTATATATATACACCATGCAGGCAGAAAACCATATTTTTATTTTTAATGTTGCCTTTTTATATTTGTGTTGTATTTGTACTGATAAATAAATATCTATACTAGTCTCCCTTTATTTATTTATTAGTACAAATACAACATATATATATATATATATATATATATATATATATATATATATATATGTGTGTGTGTGTGTGTGTGTGTGTGTGTGTGTGTGTGTGTGTGTGTGTGTGTGTGTGTGTGTGTGTGTGTGTGTGTGTGTCTGGCAACATTCTGTGTTGCTGCAATGTCCACAAGAAAAAAAATTGGTTACAGAATTATAGCTGTCATCTTGTACCAATTGTTTGGAGATATCTCTAACAATTTTTGGAACATTATATTTACTCACATACTTATTGGCTTATCACCCACGTAAACCAGGGAATGACCCAAACAGTTTGAGAACAGGTATTTTCTTAACAGGGATGTTTTTATCCACTTTTAATGTCAGTACTATTTTTTTTAATATATTGTAAAACGTTATGTCTATTGCTGGTCTTTGACCGTAATAAAGATATACTCAATTCTTATTGTTATCACTGGAGACCTACCCATCTAACTGGCTGGCCAAATACTTGATCCTTGCATTTTTTGTATAATTTCACAATTAACAAATAAACATATGCGGTTGTTGTCTATGGAGATTCTCATTTCTCCAGATCATGGTTGTCCCAAAGGTGGTTTTTCAAGAGGCAACTGGACTGTCTTTGTTTTTCCTTGGAGATTTTTTGCTTCTCATCCAAGAAGCTTCTTCAGTTCTCCAGTCAGCACCTTTGGGACACAGGTGTTCATTATACTTCTTTTTACTGATTTTTCTCACCAGATATGTGAGAACGATACGTTCACATAACACATTGATACAAAACCGAAATGAACCACCCTATGACTGAATAAAATGCGCAAACACAGCCATGTCATCTAAGCTTTTCCAACCACTGATTCCTCCAATTATCTAGACTTCCACAATTTACAACACTGGTCATGTTGGATGGCAAATTCTGGGAGTTATATAACTCCATTGCTCATCTCAATCTGGACCAGGTTTGGCTCATAATATCAAACTATGTTTTAATGCTATGAGATCAAGCCAAGCTAAGCCTTTGACTCTCAAACATCCCTTAGTTTGATGACCTCAATCATAGCCATGAAAAGATCATCAGCCTCCACAACTTCAACTTCTCCTTTAAACAAAATTCAGTATGATCCCCAACTCTGTTGAGTTTGTTGAAACAAAGCTGGCCTTTAAACTAGAGTTGATTTGGCTCCTTTTAATTAGCTGTGGTTTAGAATAAAGACATCCAAACCCTTTTTGAGCCGTGAGAGCCACAGTAAGGCTGCCTATGACATTTGTGTGGAAAGAGTCCAGATGTTTTCCTTTGGGGAGAAAAAATTTGGAGATGACGTTTTAAATTGTTATTTCCCTATATTAAGTCTAATTTAGAAAGCCACTATGCAGGGGTGGGTTGCTGCTGGTTTTACTACCGGTTCACAACCCGTGTGCCAGATGTGCGCCAGACACACATGCACTGTTCAACGTAAATTGTTCTTCATGCATGCACAGAACAATTTACAATGAACCGCACACGCACAGTCACTAAAAACCAAAATGGCAGCAGCCCAGTGGCGGTAAGGGGACCAGTTTGGGGGCGTGGCAGGCCTGGGTTGCTGCCAGTTCTGTGACTGAGGCCTGAATTCCACTACTGATTCAGCCGAACTGGGAGCAAGCCACCTCTGCTACTCTGGTGTAGCTAGTTAGGGCATCAGGCTAGAAACCAGGAGACTGTGAGTTCTAGTTCTGCTTTAGACACAAAGCTAGCTTTCAATACAATACAATAGTAGAGTTGGAAGGGACCTTGGAGGTCTTCTAGTCCAACCCCCTGCCTAGGCAGGAAACCCTATACCATTTCAGGCAAATGGCTATCCAACATCTTCTTAAAGACTTCCAGTGTTGGGGCATTCACAACTTCTGGAGGCAAGCTGTTCCACTGATTAATTGTTCTAACTGTCAGGAAATTTCTCCTCAGTTCTAAGTTGCTTCTTTCCTTGATTAGTTTCCACCCATTGTTTCTTCTTCTACCCTCAGGTGCCTTGGATAATAGCTTGACTCCCTCTTCTTTGTGGCAACCCCTGAGATATTGGAACACTGCTATCATGTCTCCCCTAGTCCTTCTTTTCATTAAACTAGACATACCCAGTTCCTGCAACCGTTCTTCATATGTTTTAGTCTCCAGTCCCCTAATCATCTTTGTTGCTCTTCTCTGCACTCTTTCTAGAGTCTCCACATCTTTTCTACATCGTGGTGACCAGAACTGAATGCAGTATTCCAAGTGTGGCCTTATCAAGGCTTTATAAAGTGGTATTAACACTTCACGTGATCTTGATTCTATCCCTCTGTTGATGCAGCCTAGAACTGTGTTGGTTTTTTTGGCAGCTGCTGCACACTGCTGGCTCATATTTAAATGGATGTCCACTAGGACTCCAAGATCCCTTTCACAGTTACTACTGTTGAGCAAGGTACCACCTATACTGTACCTGTGCATTCCGTTTTTGCTAAGTGACCTTAGCAAACTGTATGAATCCAGTCAGTTTGTCATGTTTAAATAATAAAGCAAAAGTTCAGTAAAAATTAAAACCCCTTCTGGGTTTGATACTCAGTTTTCTATTTTTGGAATACCCTCAAAGGGGAATAGATGGCTACTTTCAGCTAGTTTACAAACACCCCACTTCCAGGTTTTATGAGCCCTTCTTTCCCCTGCCCATCCAATTTCCTCTTTGTTTCTTTCCTTTTCCAAATCCACAGCATGTTATGTGGTGGGGGGGGGGGATTGTAATTTCTAAATGACATTCTGTGTGAATTGTTTTTCCCTGCTCGCTGCTGGATGAAAACCAACGTTCCCTGTTTTCATAGCATAGGAAGAGATGGGGGAGAAGCACCAGGCATTGCTTCAGAGATATCGTTCAGCTCTGGATGGTGACAGCCGAGCCTCCCCTTAATGCTTTATCATGTTGGTAAGTTCCATCTGAAAAATAAAATCAGATCTCTTTGCTGAGTCATAGACGCTTCTGAGCTGCATTTTAGAAAAGCCAGGAAATGGTTACTGTGAGGTGAGGAGAGTTTCTTCTGAATGTGTTGTGGTGGTGGTTGTGTTGACAGAGTTGTGCAGGCTTTAAAATTGCAATCCCTGCTTTAAATATTAATTCAGTCGGCTCTCTCTCTTTTCTCTTAGTGCTTTGTAGAAATTGCAGTGCATGCTGGTTTTTTTTAGGTACAGTCTTTAAGAAATGCTGCTTTCTAAGTCTAACCCCACCCACCCCTACCTCCGTGGGGGGGAAAAGCAAAGGATGCTCCCGCAACATGGCATTTTAGGCACGAGATGCTTGCACATTTACTTGGAGGCAGCTTCCACTGTGCAAAGGATTTCAGCCATATTTAATGGCCATTGGAGGCTCTTCTCATCTCACAGTGAACCTGCCTGGTTCATAGTATGCATGCTTAAAAGAATAAGTTCCACCCGAGAGCAGTAGGGCTTATGCTCGAGTAGACACAGGAATGTACACCTGGTGCATTTACCATCCAGATGATTTGTGTGTGCAAAGTAGCTGGGATGCCTGTGAACAGATAAATCTGCTTAGCATGGAAGGGCAGACGATAAGTAATTAGGAGAAATGGGTAGAATATGTTCTATTAATCTGCTTTCAAAAGTCTTGGAAAATGGGGCAAAAGCCTATAAGCTCAAAAATAAACATTAATTGCTTTTGCAGAATTAATCATTGCTGTATGAATGTGTGCATTTGTAAAAAAAATCTCCTCTTGAAGGACTGAAATTATGAACACTCTCAAAGGGAAGGGAAACATTTATACCCTTTCCATGGCTGTGTTGTCAACTTGTTTGCCTGCCTTTCTAAAAATGGCTTCATTTGGTTCAGGTTTGGGGCCCAAAGGAGATGTGAATAATGTGCATTAAAAAAATGATTCACCTTTGGGAAATGAAGCTGATAAATCAACTTTGAGAAAAACAGTTGTCCAAGAAAGTAATGAATTAAATGCTCCTGCCATACTTGCATTCAAACTTCTTGGTTACTCTTACACTTTCTCTACTTTACTCATGCATCCCAACTAGCATGGTGTTAAGGATAGGACAAGGATGGAGGAGATTTTATCTTCAGCCATAGAAGTTCACTGGATGATTTGGAACCAATTACTGTCCTTGAGTCAGAGGTGATATTCAGCAGGTTCTAACCAGTTCTGGAGAACCGGTAGCAGAAATTTTGAGTAGTTCAGAGAACCGGTAAATGCCACCTCTGACTGACCCCGACCCCATCTATTCTTTGCCTCCTGAGTCCCAGCTGATAGGGAGGGAATGGGGATTTTGCAGTATCCTTCCCCTGCCATGCCCACCAAGCTACACCTACCAAGCCACGCCACGCCACGCCACAAAGCCACGCCCATAGAACCAGTAGTAAAAAAAATTGAATACCACCACTGCTCTGAGTCTAATGTGTTCTCTTGTTGGAGAAAATTGGAGTAGGGAATATTAGGAATCAAATACTTTATGATTGTATTTTATTTGATTTTGTTCTGCTGATTTTTTGAGACCACTCAAGTTAAAAAAATGGCTCTTGGCAGTTTGCAATATTTCAAATATATAGTTAAAAAATATGACTGCCTGAACAAAATAACATCAATAACTTTCAGGAATGATTTGACCCACAAATACACTAACCCAAAGTTTTGGAACAGCGCCCGGTTTTCATGGATTTCCAGAACATTTAGAGAATGAAAGTCATATATGTCTCCCATGGGATGCTGTTCTACAGGGGAGGAGCAGTCTGAATCCTACAAGATGACAACATTTAATTGAAGGGTCCTGGAGTGGACCCACTCTGCCTAAAGAGTACCAGATGGGCAGGAACAACTGGAGATACTGTAGGCATTTCCTGAGATGACCAGACTTTATGTTCTGAAGGACTTTGCAGGTGAAGACCAGCACCCAGAAGCTGAATGGCTACCAGTGCAGCTCACACAGCAACAATAACACATGGACGTAGTAATGAATGCCCACTACTGCCTGCACTGTTTGCACTTTAAACTTGTTGTAGTTTCCAAATCATCTTCAAAGGCAACCACATGTAGGGCGCATTGCAGTAATCCAACTGTGAGATTGTTGAGCACTGTAACCATCTAGGGTCTCATAAATGAGAAAAGGCCCTCCTGGCCATAGCTGCCACCCATCCTTCGAACAATAACTGTGAGTCCAAGCTACACACTAATCTTACCTGGGGAAATGCAGCCCCATTTAAGACCAAAGGTAAACATGCCCAAAGAGCCATAGCTAGCCTTGTCAATCTGTTCCTCCCCATCCAGACCCAACTAGCCTCTAGATACCAGGTCAGTTTAGTAAATTAATAGCTTTACCTGCCCAATCCTGGTTGTGATGTACAATTAGGTATCATTAATGTATTGGTACCAAATCCCAAACTGAATGATGACCTCACCCAATAGTTCCATATATTGTAGACTTTAAAAAGTGGCAGTAACAGCATTGAACATTGAAGTATTGCACAGGTGTGGATGTAATCTCTTCCCTCCTGGGGAATCAACCACTGAGGAAAAAGGTGAACCATGGCAGCATAGCACAAACACACACTCCCAAGCCTTGAAGCCAGTCCATTCCTCAATGGTCAATGATGTAGAAATTTGCTAAGAGGTCAAGAAGCACAAGGATGAATGCCTCCATCCCAGGTCCACCACAGATTATCCACAAGTGCTACCAATACTGTCTCTGTACTATATCTTGGCCTTAAATTTGGCTGAAACAGATCAGTTCATCAGCTTCCTCCAAGTCCTTCTACGACTGCTATACGGGCAACTTCTCAAACAAACTTCCATACAAGGCGATCAGTTTCCTAGGATAGAGGAACCAAGTGATAGCTCCTTAAGAAGAAAGCATGACACTGCTAGGATCAAACTTGATCAGCTTTCTGATCTCCATTTCTGGTGACCAGGTCTGCTGACAAAACCACATGTTCAGGGCCTTTCAGGAAAGCAGCAGGCTGGGTGGGTGGGGAAGCCAATTGTATCTCAGTGTTTCATAGAAATGGGGCCACCACTGAGAAGGTGGTGATCTGGGGATAAAGGAGAGGAAGAGTGGTGTATAGATTAAAATATTACCCCAACAAGCCTGTAAAGAGGCCCCTTCTCTTCCAGGAGCTACAAAAAGTTCCTATTGAGCAGCACTTTGACTACGGAATTGAAAAAGTGATAGAAAAAGAGGAAAATACAGAGAAATTCTAACCAAATTAATTGGCTGACCAGAAGAGTTCAGCACTTGGCTAACGAGACTGGAATACATGACATTTAATATGATGGAGTTTTATATCAGTCTTCCCTTATAACACATATTTTTTCTTTTCTATTGTCGTCAGAGTACAACTTTAAAATATTTTTATAATGCAAATGACTGATTCAGTAGGGAAAAATACAGTGCTGTCCACAGGTTACTGCCTAGCGGTGTTACAATTAAAGTTGATGAAATGTGTGTACACATACAGAATTAGTCTATCTACAGATGTGTATACACATGTCCAGACATGTCAGAACTCTGACATGTCTGGACATGTGCAGGTTCTACCCAGACATGCCTGAAACCCCCCCCCTCTTTTTTTGTATTCACGTGACTGATTTGTGTATGTGCCTAGAATCACAGTTCTGACATGTATAGACATATAGATAATAAATATCATTGTTGGATAATCACTGCTTTGTTGGTTGCTCTGTGTATTTATGTGAGTATTTTCTTCCCAGTTAAAATTTTCCTGGATTTGCTGGAGGAATGTAGAATAAAGCTTTTAAAAGGCCATGCTTCAAAATGTTTATATGCATTTGTGTATTTGTGTAATCAGCTAAATTTGCAAACATACGCGTGTGGGTGTAGTGCGATGGATATATGGCAATGGGTATATTTTCAAGCAGATTTGAAAATGATGTTTCTTTAACTTTTACGAAGGGTAAAGCTGACTATGATTTTCACTTCACTTAGGCCTTATTTGAATCCAAATAGGATTAGAGTTTGGATTAGGATTAAATTAATCACTCTGGGGCTGCTGGTTTAATTCCCCCCCCCCTGCTTTTGAGAAAATGATTTTAAAACTACATAGAAATAAAAGCTTTTAGAAACAGGGGGCAACTCCAGATTGTGGCTGTAATTTAGAGAATTCCTTTTCTTACGTTCCAGACATTGATTTTGTAACTCCACAAAAATTAAAAGCATGAATAGGCTATTATTTGTGTTGGAAGAAATGTCCTTCTGGATTCGGCTCCAAGTGGGGAAAAAGACATTGGAGACATGGAGGCTGCTTGGAAAGATGGTTTTAATGGTGGACAGGACCACATGGCTTGAACAGAAAAGGTGATCACATGCTTCAATGTTGGTGGAGAAAAAGAGAAGAGAAGAGAGGAGCAGAAGAAGAGAAGAGGCTTGCAGGGCTTTTTATAATCTGTTCTGCCCCACCTATCTGTTTCCTGTTCCTGTGTAAGAAATGTATTCTGATTGGTTGCCAGACTCCCATGGGCCCATGCAAGGGCAACCTTCTAGGGTGAGTTTTGAATCCAGGTTTGATTGAGTTCAGCTGCCATGTGGTCAGTTGAGTAAAGGCTTATAATATCATGCCTTCATTGTCACTGCCAGAACTCTACACCCATCCCCCTGGAACTGAAGGGGAGAACTCTTTATTATGTAAAGTGGACTACCTTGGCCTTCTTAATGGCCCATTGACAAAGTGGGGAAGCTGCAGGAATTTACTTTGTGTTTAAAATGTGTTTCTCCCTTTTTCACATCCAGGAAATATAATATTCTGCCTTTTCAATATTCCTAGGATATTTCATTTTTTTGGGAGAGGGCTGGGTGATAACTTCCTACATTTATTTCATAATGCACAAGGTAGAGTTGCTTCCCAATACAGTGATGTTTAGGGTTCTGTTAATTGTAGAATAGAATAGAATAGAATAGAATAGAATAGAATAGAATAGAATTCTTTATTGGCCAAGTGTGTTTGGACACAAAAGGAATTTGTCTTAGTGCATATGCTCTCAGTGTACATAGAAGAAAAAATACATTTGTCAAGAATCATAAGGTACAATACTTAATGATAATCATAGGGTACAAATAAGCAATCAAATCATATTAGGAAACAATCAATATAAATTGTAGGGATACAAGCAACAAAGTTATAGTCATACATTCATAAATGAGAGGAGATGGGTGATAAGAACGATGAGAAGATTAATAGTAGTGCAGACTTAATAAATAGTTTGACAATGTTGAGGGAATTATTTGTTTAGCATTCATTCAGGGGAAGAAAACTGTTCTTGTGTCTAGTTGTTGTGGTGTGTAGTGCTCTATAGTGTCGTTTTGAGGGTAGGAGTTGAAAAAGTTTATGTCCAGGATGTGAGGGGTCTGTAAACCCATTCGCTTAGTTTTGGTTTGAATTCACATAGGAGTGAGGGCTAGATTTGGGTTAACCTAGTTGTGTATTCTAGTGTTGACTGTCACATTTTGGTTAACGCAGTGCTTCTCAATTATTTTCTGTCATGCCCCCCCAGGAAGAAGAAAACATTTCGCGCCCCCCGCACGACTGTAAATAGTATCATTTGTCTATAAAATTGTTATAAGTACACCTCTGCATAACACTGTATCCTTATTAACATATAAGAGAATAAAAAAAGAAAGAAATGTGGATCAATTTACAACAAAGAATAGCTTTATTAACTGTAGCAGAAAAGATTTAAAGGAGCACAGGATTTAAAGGAACACAATATTAAAAAAAACTTTAACCTGCAAAACAAAAATATATAAAATAATTTGAGCTGAACCCCCCTTTCAGGGCCCTCGCGTCCCCCCTGGGGGGCCCGCCCCACTATTTGAGAAGCACTGGGTTAACGGGATGAGGTTCAAGATGTTACGTGCAGTGGACATGGAACCTGTGACTCAACATCATGTGGGAAGTGGCTATGCATATCATATATGATTAGTACCTGCTGACCTCTGTATCATGTTGGATTTGTTTTCTTTGATGACATTACTAATTAAACAAACAGATAAGCTACTATTACTAAAACAACAACAACTACTACTACTACTAATAATAATAATAATACTATTACTACTAAGAACTATTATCTTTATTAAA
Source organism: Natrix helvetica (assembly GCF_964273705.1). Classification (NCBI taxonomy): domain Eukaryota; kingdom Metazoa; phylum Chordata; class Lepidosauria; order Squamata; family Natricidae; genus Natrix; species Natrix helvetica. The sequence continues at coordinate 72,422,705 of NC_138551.1, forward strand.
TGCAGGTAGTCCTCAACTTATGACCACAGCTGAGCCCAAAATTGCTGCTGTCGGGAGTTTTGTCCTATTTTATGATCTTTCTGGCCACAGCTGTTAAGTGAATCACTGCAGTTGTTAAGTTAGTAACACAATTGTTAGGTGACTCTGGTTTCACCGTTGACTTTGTTTATCAGAAGGTCACAAAAGGTGATCACATGAGCCTGGGACCCTGCCACTGCCACTGTCATAAATATGAGTCAATTGCTAAGAATTTGAATTCTGATCATGTGCCCGTGGGGGGTGCTCCAATGATCAGAAAAAGTCAGAAAAAGTCAGAAAAAACAGTATCCCTAACCTGAAATAGTAAGATTATCCTTCTTCTTCAATAGTAGCATTATCATGTGCTCCAGGCCCTTTTTCCCCCTCACAGATGTAGCACTGCACAGCAATTTGGAGCTCCGAGATCGCACGTCCGTATCGTCGTGACATCAGCTCCTTCTCTCACCTTATTTCCTTTTTAATACATCTACAATATCATTAATTGCCCCTTCAAAATTAATCCAAATTATCATTCCCTATTTCATCTATTAGCCTATTTTACTCCAGTGAAAACCCCTAGCTGTTTTCTATTTTCTGTTCCTTTTTCCTCCATATTCTTGCTCTTCAGTTAAACCATTATTCTCTTCTCTCCTATTCCCTGGTCTGAGTTATCCATCTATTTTTCTTATTTTTTCTTGCCCTTTATGGTTTCACACACATTTTTTAGCTTAATTCATTGTACATCCATGATCTCAATTTAGATAATTTAACAAAGGGGCCCCCAATGTAGACTCTATTGTAGATAATTGTTAACTTCTTTTGTTGACACTCATGATACTTTGTCGTCTTGAATAATATTTGCATTCTCTCCAGTGGTGGGTTTCAAAAATTTTTGGAACCTACTCTGTGGGTGTGGCCTCCTTTGTGGGAGTGGCTTGCCGGCCATGTGACCGGGTGGAAGTGGCTTGCCGGCCAAGTTCAGAGAACACCAAAGGACCCCACAGTCCTCTCCCTCCTTATCTTTTTCCTTTTTGTCCTTCGACTTCTCCTCCTTCTCCTTTCCCCACAACCCCACTCCCTTCTAGCACTGATGATGTTACCTAATTTGGTAATGAAATGTCTATAAGAATACCACCAAGCTCAGAAAGCATCAGGGATCCCACTATCCCCCACCTCCTCTTTCTCCCTTTCTTTCTCCTTTTTGTCCTTTCAACTCCCCACCAACACAACCACACTCCCTTCTAGCACTGATGATGTTACCTAGTTTGGTAATGAAATGTTTGTAAGAAAACCACCAAGCTCAGAAAGCAGCAGGGATCCCACTATCCCCCACCTCCTCTTTCTCCCTTTCTTTCTCCTTTTTGTCCTTTCAACTTCCCCCCCCCCCCACAACCCCACTCCTTTCTAGCACTGATGATGTTACCTAGTTTGGTAATGAAATGTTTGTAAGAAAACCACCAAGCTCAGAAAGCAGCAGGGATCCCACTATCCCCCACCTCCTCTTTCTCCCTTTCTTTCTCCTTTTTGTCCTTTCAACTCCCCCCCCCACCCCACTCCCTTCTAGCACTGATGATGTTACCTAGTTTGGTAATGAAATGTTTGTAAGAAAACCACCAAGCTCAGAAAGCAGCAGGGATCCCACTATCCCCCACCTCCTCTTTCTCCCTTTCTTTCTCCTTTTTGTCCTTTCAACTCCCCCCCCCAACCCCACTCCCTTCTAGCACTGATGATGTTACCTAGTTTGGTAATGAAATGTCTGTAAGAATACCACCAAGCTCAGAAAGCAGCAGGAATCCCACTATCCCCCACCTCCTCTTTCTCCCTTTCATTCTCCTTTTTGTCTTTTCTGCTCCTTCCCCCCCACCCCCTTCTAGCACTGATGATGTTACCTAGTTTGGTAATGAAATGTCTGTAAGAATATCACCAAGCTCAGAAAGCAGCAAGAATCCCACTATCCCCCACCTCCTCTTTCTCCCTTTCTTTCTCCTTTTTGTCTTTTCTGTTCCTCCTCCCCCCCTTCTAGCACTTCACCAGCTCAGGCGAGACCGGAGAAGTTTCTCTTCTCAGAAATGTCTTCTCGGGCTGCGCCCGTGTGATCTGAGCAACCACACGATTCACCTCACTCACTGTCTCCCTGGCGACGGGACGGGGCTTGCCTGCGCTCCACCAGCTTGGGCGCGACCGGAGAAGTTTCCTCAGTGGAGCTCCTGAAAGGGACGCAGGCTGCCACCGCTCCACTGAAGACATTTCTGAGAAGAGAAACTTCTCCGGTTGCACCCAAGCTGGTGGAGCGCAGGCAAGCGCCGTCCCATGACAGGGGCGGGGCAAGAACTTCCGGGTTCATTGACTAACGGGATCGCGCGATCCGGTGCGATCCGGCAGAAACCCACCACTGATTCTCTCCAATCGAAACCAAAAAACATAATTTGAAAGCTACAGCATATTTTGTTAGGCAACTTGGGCAATTTGCTATTGCTCACAACAGGGGTTCCATTGTGGTTAATTACTAATACCTTTTAAAGTTCTATGTGCATTAGGAAGCTTGGCTTGAGTAATGGGATGGTTTGTGATTGGCTTCTATCAGCATATTTCTGAAAACCACATCAGTTTTTCATTTGATCTGAAGTAGATTGCTTCCTGGTTTCCAAGTGCAATATTTCCTATTTGGTTAAAGACCGGATATATATAATCCGTCATCTCACTAATGGTTAATAATAGATAAAATGGAAGTAATGTTTTGATTTGAGGCAATGTCACATCCTGATCGATGAAACTACTCTGGAAATCATTTTCCCCCTCTTCTATTTTGAGCTTGTTGAATGTACTTCTTTTTATCACAACAGTGTTATATAATTGACGTTGTATCTGGATAGGCTGAATGACTCTTTATGTGCTTCCTTAAGGACTATGAAGTTAAACCTTCTCAAGGATAATTTGTTCCCAATTATACAAAGATTGAAAACAAAGGCTACTTGAATACTACCAACATTGACAAAATCTGTCTCAGTCAATTGCAAAAGGCAGCTTTACTTTGAACAGCTTACATCCTGCAATAATACTACCATCAATCAATATCTCCAACTCTCAGTTCTTCAGGAAGGACTCGATAGGTGGGTTAAATGACAAATTCAGTTTAAAACATCTGGCTGAATGTGCAACCAATCAAACTAAAGACAAAATAATCATAAAATAAAAACACAGGTGGTCCTTGACTTTATGATCCCAATTGAGCCCAAAATTTGTGTTGCTAAGTGAGACATTTGTTAAGTGAGTTTTGCCCCATTTTACGACCTTTCTTGCCACAGTCGTTAAATGAATCACTGCAGTTGTTAAATTAGTTAAGTGAATCTGGCTTCCCCCATTGCCTTTGCTTGTCAGAAGGTCGCAAAAGGTGATTATTATTATTATTATTATTATTATTATTATTATTATTATTATTATTATTATTATTTATTCGACTTATCAGTCGCCCCCTCTCCGCAAAGGGACTCGGGGCGACGTACAATCAAATCAAATATACAAGTGTGGCATGGAGGAGGTAACATCAATGTTTAACAATACAGATGCAAGTGCAAGCCACTAAGTTAAAATAAATAGCCATAAGTTAAGACAGTTAAAACAATTTAAAAACCCAAAATTTACATTTACGGTATTAAAATTGCCAGGGAGGTTAGAGGTTCTAGTTAAGCCAGGCCAGCTAGTTGGAACAGGTGGGTCTTGAGTTTCGTGCGGAAGGAGCGGAGATCGGTCGTTATCCTGATATCTGGGGGGAGGTCATTCCAGAGGGCTGGGCCCATCACAGAGAAGGCCCTACTCCTGGGCGCCGCCCTCTGACACTGCCTGGTGGACGGCACCCGAAGGAGTCCCTCTCTGTGAGAGTGAATTGGTCGCAGGGATGTATGGGGCAGAATGCGATCCTGCATGATCCAGAATGTGATCACATGACCCCAGGACACTGCAACCGTCATCAATATGAGTCAGTTGCCAAGCAGCTGAATTTTGATCACGTGGCATTGGGAATGCTGCCATGGTTGTAAGTGTGAAAAATGGTCCAAAGTCACTTTTTTCAGGGCCACTGTAACTTCAAACGGTCGCTAAACAAATGGTTGTAAATCAAGGACTCCCTTTAAACCACTTTGCTTTAGTGGTGAAGGTACCAGATTAGAAATCGGGAGTCCATGAGTTCTAGTCCTGCCTTAGATATGAAAGTTGACTGGGTGACTTTTTGGAGGAAGAAGGAACATTAGGTAGGTTTGCCGCCTTGAGTGATTTATAAAAATAATAAATAATAAATAAACACAAATAAGTAAAAACAATAGACCTCCTGAACTATTACTCCACCAGAATGTAACATATATTGTCACTAGTGCTACCACCACAGTTTTATAGTTCAAAAATACTTAGTGTCTTCCAGTAGACAGAGAAAGGCTTTATGTCAGGGCAACACAGAACATTGCTTATTCTGTTTTCAGATCGCCATGCGTACATCAATCACTTCGAGCGTTCTTTTTATGGATATGCCTTGACAGTTTCTATCTACTTTTAGCGACCTCAGATTCACCTTTATGACACTGTCATTCTTTGTCCCACTCTTTTGAAATAGCAAAACAATTCCCATAAAAACAAACCACATATTTTATTACGTTTTATAACACAATCAATTTTGTCTAATAATTTCTCTATTTTCAATTTTCACCATAAATGTGTATAATTTTTTTTGGGAAGGACAGTTTTTAACAGACATTAAGGCTTCTTCTTCTTTCTTTCTTTTTTTTTGCAACAAAAGCATTTTTTTGTGGATGGCTATTTTTATATATAATATGCCTATGTATTTATGTACATAGATAGATAACTTTACATCTAGAAAGTCCTCAGTTATTAAGACTGATCAGAATAATAAAATGTTTATAAGAGATAGCTGGGAAAATAGAAGCTTGCTGATTGAAAATGATTAGAACTGTAGTTCTGAAGATTTAGATGACCTCAAGGTAAAGAAGTCTAGACCAAATTCTTAGGCTATAAATGTAATAGTATGATAATCTCTCTTAATCAATGAATGCAATGATCAGCATGGGGATTTCTCTTTATCCATGACACTAATTGAATGATTATGGGTCATTTTCAGAATCTGTTAACGTCCTTGAACAGAATGCTGAACCAATTTATATTTTTATTAAGAGAGCTGGATAACATGCATTTGGTTTAAAAATGCATGAGAATTAAGGAATGACTGAGAGGTCATTGAACTTAATATCCATATACATTACTTATGTGATCTACAGTGCTGATGATTTAAATATATACTGTTAAATATTTAAATATACCTATGAGGACTTTCTCTATGTATCCATTCCACAAGATGTCCTTATTTCACTTTCCAAAATTATTATTTTATAAATAACTCAAGGCAGTGGATATACATAATGTTTCTTCTTCCTCCCTTTCCCCCCCACAACAATCCTGTGAGGTTGATTGGCCTTAGAGAGAGTAACTGGCCCAAAGTCACTAAGCTAACTTTCATGCCCTAAGTAGGGCTAGAACTCACAGTCTCCACATTTCTTGTTTGATGCCTTAACCACCAGACCAAACTGGCTCTCCTTTATTATTAATTCTCCTATATTATCCCTGTAAGTCCTACTTTAATCATCCTAAAACTTCTGCATAAATCATATACATTTGATTGACAAATAAATACGATCAGGCCTGGAGCAGAAGGAGCTGTAATACCTAGTTTAGTAGTGGATTGCTAAAGTAGGATTTGCTATAGTTCCATCTCAGGAGCAATGGAAGCCAATCTAGTTAGGGTTTCTCTCTTGTATGCCCCATACTCACTATATCATTATTTCAGCAAGTCGAGCTATATTTTATTAATGTATTTATAAGATTTATAGGTTTTGCCCAACCATTGAGTTCAAAACAATCTTCCGTCCTTCACCGTCCTTCCTTGCTGTTCCTTAGAACAGCATGGTCTCTTGGGGAAAACACACAACTGTATGGTGCTATCCAGTGGTGGGTTTCCAATTTTTTTACTACTGGTTTGCTTGTTCTGGGTGGGTGGGCGGAGCCTCCTGCCACCGCTACCGGTTTGCCTGATCTGGGCTGAACCAGGAGTAACCCACCTTTGGTGCTATCACTCTTCTTTGCCTCAATTCCCCCTTCAAAACTGAGCATTTGGCACATATCTTCAACCCCTGGTATGAGCCAGCCTTAACAAGAAACATATTCTTCCCTATCTATTCCTGCCTCATCATCTTCCCTTTGTAATATCTCCCAGTCGTTGGCAAGCTTAAGGTATTTTCATTCTGTAAAAACACTTTGTACATTGATTAATATATAGATAGTATTTTTAATGGGAAACATTCTGGCTTGAAGTCTGACATCTAAGCTGCCCACAGTTTTCTCTTCCTAGATTTACCATGGCCTTTGGCCAAAGTCTTGGCTAGAAAGTTGGTTTCCTAATGTAAATACAGTTAATTTATTCAAATCTTGTGCCTTAGCTCAATACTGACATGTGTTTTCTAAAACCCAGCTGTGTTTTACATTTCAACAGAAATAATTTATGGAACTAGGAAGTTAAGGGTAATTTTGGCCTACTCTTGATTTGGTAAAAATAAATTCATAAATATCTATAGTGTCTACTGATGTTGTCTTTGTTTACACTGATTAGAGTTAATTATGCTGGCAAAGCTTTCCAATGGAACTGTGCTTAAGATAATTGGCTCTTGTCAGATGCTGTTAAAAAGGCAAAATTGAGTTAAATTCAATGGCTATTTTCATAGATAATTACTATTTGCTTGTTGATCTTAAGGATGTTTATCCTGTTCTTTAGACAGAAAAGGTCTCCGAGCACATCACTTGCAAGAAAAATAAGTACAAGCCACTTTGATACGGTGATTAAGATGTTGGTCTAGAAATTCTAGACCTGCCTTAGGAACAAAAGCCAGCTGAGTGATTTTTGGCCAGTCACTCTCTCTCAGCCCAACTCATAATAAAAGACAACAGAACAGAACAGAATTCTTTATTGGCCAAGTGTGATTAGATACACACAAGGAATTTGTGTCCAGAGCATAAGCTCTTGGTGTACAAACAAACAACAAACTGATAGATCATAAATTATAGTTACAATCATTAATCATAAGACAAAAACAGAATTGATAAATCATAATATGATATCAGTAGGAGAAGATAGTAGGAAAGATGGAACGATGAGTAAAGATGAGATGATGTGATAATAGCAATACAGCCTACTAAATGAGTAAATACCTTTAGGCATAAGACCATGCTGTGCAGAGGTGGGTTCCTACCGGTTCGGCCCAGTTCGGCCGAATAGGTAGTAACTCGGCCCGCCATATCCCCAAACTGGTTGTATCAGTGGCGGTATAGGTGCCGCCATCTTGTTTTTTGCTTCTGTGCATGCGCAGAAGCATTTTTATAGTACTGCATATGCGCGCGTAGCTCATCCCTGAGCGAACCAGCAGTAGCGGCAGCCAGAACTCACCCCAGATCCTGTGGCAATTATGTGTTCAGCAGAGTGAGGGCACAGGCAAAAAAACTATCCTTGCATCTAGTTGTTTTGGGCCTACAGCAGCATCCTGAGGGGACAAGTTGAAACAGTGTGTGTCCACAATATGAGGGGTCTATAGGTATTTTCTCAGCCCTCTTTTTGACCCAGGTAGTATACAGATCCTCAATGGAAGGCAGGCTGGTTGAAATTGTTTTTTTTTTCTACGGTGCTAACTATCACTTGAAGTCAGACAGTTATAAAAGTACATATGTCAGATTCTATAATAGAACTGTATCAGCAGATCCTTGGGCAATCTGAGTTAGCGCAGGAAGAACACCAGGCTGTTGTGGGGAAAATAGCATGGGGAGGGATAGTATGTTTGCCACCTTGAGTTCTATATGGGGAAAAAAATTAAAAGTCTAAATAAAAAAGCAGTGAACAAAAAGGCTTTTGCAAATCCAAAGTTTACAAATCTAAAAGGAATGAAATAAAAGAAATGGAAGTGAAACCAGAGTTTATGTACCAAGTTTTTAAAATGGCTCATGTTATTTAATGACAACTCTAAGAGGATGAGTATAGTGTATTATTATTAATAATAGTAGTTGATGACGACGACAACAGCAGCAGCAGCAACAACAATAATAATGCAAAGATAGGTGCCAATGGTAATAGGTGTCTTGGGTGCAATCCCAATACAACTGGAGCACCACTTGAACACCATCAGCATTGACAAAATCATCATCAATCAATTGCAAAAGGCAGCTTTGCTTGGAACAGCTTACATCTTGCATTGATACTTTTAATATTATTGAAGAAGAACATCTGCCTATCCCTGGTCCTTGGGAAGGGCTCAGTAGGTAAATAAAACTGCTGCAAGCTCAAAGTGACCTACATAATTGTGTTTCTTGCTTTACCCCAAAAGAGCAAACCTATGAAATACTGTAGGTTGCATTGGGAGAGTAACTGGCCCAAATTTGGCCCACATTCATCCAGAGAACTCTGGGGTCGAGTCAAGACTTGCAACTGGGCTTCCCCATTCAAATCCTATGGGTGTTTTTTAGAAGTTTTTTTTATTTTTTCTTTACATACAGATCCCCCAAAGTATACCATTACATCTTAACAAGTACTATTTTAGATTGTTCAATAGTATATCAGTTCCTCTTACCATCAACCCACAACAACTATCATTAGCTTTTCTGCTTTCCATACACCATATTGTAGCCTATTTCCCTTCCAACCCATCTCCTCTCCCTCTCTCCTCCTCCCTACCTCCTTTCTTCTTTCTGCCATCCCTCTCTTCTCTACTTCCCCTTCCACTCTCCCTCTCCCCTCTCCTCTTTCCACTCTTTCTCTCTCTCCTACTCTTTTCCTCCCTTTTTCCTATTCAAATCCTATGTTAACCACTATACTTATTATTTGTTGTTGTTTTCTACGGGGTCCAATGGAATGTCTCTTCTTAATTCAGTTCCTTCTTAATCAGTGGAATGACTTGCCTCTAGAAGCTGCGGGTGCTCTGACAGTGGAGATTTTTTAAAGAAGAGATTGGGCAACAATTTGCCTGAAATTGTATTAACTGAGCCACGTTCAGAGTATGTTCAGAAGAACAGATAAGTGAAAGCAATGAGGGAGACTACAGACTCTGGAGGGACTATAGAAGATAAGACCATCATTCTGAGCCCTTGCCACACCCAATCCAGTTCATCATTGAAAATAGTAGGGTAGTGTTTCTCAACCTTGGACATGAGCACCACTCCTTATAGTCGGCAATGACTAGCAGAGTAAAATCCACAGTGACTCCTTTACCTTTTCTTACCTACTCAGCTTCACTTTCGCTTTCATAGAGTGTCACAGGGAATACCGCAGCCTGCATATTTCTGATTTTTGTAGGTGCAGATATTTCACAGCAACTGAATATCTTTTCCAAGATTTCCGTGTCTGCTCTACCAAGTGCTAGTCTGTGGTGTATTTCTTGGCTGCTTGTTCCATGTTGTTGATGGCTGATTGCTCTCCAAAAGGACAGAAGCTATCCACTACTTCAATATCTTGACTGCCAATTCTAAAAGGTGAATATAACTAGCAATCATTTTAAAGTTTCCATTAAATAAAGCCTTCACGTTGTTTTTCATAATGTAAAGATGCTAATTTTTACTTTTTAGGGGAGACAGGGAGTAGCGCATTAAAGAAGTTGGTAGAAAAAGGAGTGGGCCAGGAAACATTTGTGAATAAAAACAATTATTACAAAACAATGTGATAACTGTATATTATTAATTGTAATAATTAAAAACAACTATCCTTCATGCCCCAAAACAAGATAGCTTATTGCTGAATTCCAACAGCAAATAGGGGATAATTTGGCAAAATAATGGGAAAGAGACCTTGAATAGAAACTACTATTATGTTGATTTTCAAATCTTTTTTTTTTACTGTCACTGATCACAAGAAAATCAGATGATGATGATGATGATGATGATGATGATGATGATGTAGATTTAATAGAGCCACCCAGTCCAGAAAAAAGTGCAGTGGTGCTTATTCTTAGCTATGTGTTTTAGGTACATAAAATGAAAAAGATTTACTGGTTACTATGCTAACTACTATAATTTCATGGAAAGTTCATTATCAAAGTTCATTGTTCCATTATTGATCCACTTATTAAGATAGATGGTATAATGAGATATGTTCACATCAGTGGTGGGATACGACTGGTACGCCCCTGTACTGACATACTGGTGCCTGCTGGGAACACCAGGTACCATTACGGTACGGTGCTCCAGAGGAGGGCCCACCCACCCGCCATCTCTCCTTACCACTATTTGAGCCTATCAGGGCTTTGGCACATGTGCAGGAAGCATACGGCACCTGTGCGACACACCACCAAGCAGCTGGAGCGTCGCAGGCGGTAAGTACACATGCACGGGCTGTGCGCATGATGTACATGTTCACGTGGTGGACGCCAGGCCCATTGCGGCATACCGGTTGCAACATGATCCGGAACCTACCACTGGTTCACATACTATACATACATTCATCCTTTCGTGTGTCTCCTCTTCCAGCCCAGCGAACCCTTCAAAAATTATTAGGAAAAAGTATTTTGGACTTCACAAAGGCAACCCCTCTCTGCTTTTCATTAAAGCAGGCCGACATTTTTCAGTTTTCGCATGAACCCACTACAGTCAATATAACTCTTAGAGCTCTAGGTCACTTTCTACAGACAGTTGTAGAAGCCTGGAAAAATGTTGATTGACAACAAATAAAGAGGTGTTGTGTTTATGCAAAATATAAAGTACTTTCTCTGAATCATTTTCAAAGCATGCATAGCCTATTATCTATATAACTTACATTTTTATTATGCAAACAATAAACAAAGGCTTCACCTGCTTCAGATGTCATACCCAAGTATCCTATTTCTTTCATTTCTACTTTGCTCTCTTCCCCAGGCCATTAGTAGCATCACATATCCTCACTATTCCCATGTAACAGCCTTGCTGATGCATAGCAACTTCCTGATGTCCAAGCCCATTAATCAAATGTGTATAGATTTTCTACTCAGCTGGAGCCAGAGCAATCTAATTTCCAATTCAAATGCCAACAAAGTTGCTAAGTAATTTTTAAGAGAGATGTTTGCGCTACAATAACCACACAAAGGGATTTCATTCATGGCAGGAAGCTGTTTCCAATGCAGGAAGATCTTATTTTCTTGAATTGATATTGAAGCTTCCTTAGCTCTGTTTAAAATCACAAAGAAAATCTAAAGTTGTTTTTTTCTTTTTCTTGAGTAAATTTGAGAGGGAAAATGCACATATACGAAAGTCCACAGGAGAGGGAGATTAACACTGTCAAAATGGCAGGTGCAATTGTCTCAATTTCAAGCCTTACCCTTTTAAATGGGTGTAATGTTTTTGAGACTCATTATTCAAAAGAAGTGGGCTTCAACCTCCTACCATTTTGATGCCCCATTTTGATGCAGTTTTTCATCTTATTTTTTGTCAGATCACAAGCCTCTTACATGAATGTATTTCCTTGACAGGGAAATGGGTTTCGGGCCATTGCTTTGAATTTTCCAATTACGAGAATAAGATGTTTCAGGTAGGTAAGTGTGCTGAGAAACATAGTTTCAACAAACTACATCTAAATCTTGTCTTAATTAGAAACCTTGCATAAGATGGAAGCAGATTTGTTCTTTCCTTAGAACAGGGCTGTCAAACTCATGGCCCACAGGCCAGATTCGTCACGGGCTGGCCATGCCCATGCCGGGATTAGTGAAGGGAGAAAAAGCATGATACATCACATGACACCGTTGTGACTACGCGAATTTGACACCCCTGCCTTAGAATGATAACAGGGCAGCCATACAAAGGTGCAACATTTAGGAATGCAATCCTAAATGTTAGTGAAGATAAATTGAGAACTCTATTTTTAAATGCAATTAACTGAATTGTTGCCCAGCTTTTGCAACTAAGGATGGTAGCCGTAATCCAGGCCAACAAAGATTAATTATTTTATCTATTATGCATATTGCATAAGGGCACTGTCAAAAGGTGCCCATAAACAGAAACGTATCAGCAATATATGTCTTTAAAAGAAAATTCCACTGAGTTCAGTAAACTTTTGCAAGTCTGTTATTAACTAATTATTTTTTATATATATACTTTATTGAAAAGACAGTGCCATGTCAGGGTAACAATTACAAACAAAGCAAAGCCAAAGAAAAATCAATAGCAAATCTTAACATACTTAACAAGCTTGTTATTAACTAATTCTTAAAAACAGAATTATTTACTTGCAAAAATAAAAAAAAAAGGTTTGGAAAGCCGGGGTTTTTCTCACATACTATTCTTTTTCTTTTTCTTTAATTCAGTATTATTTTATCTTAGTGGCCAATCCTAGCTTTGGAGATATGTTAGGATTATAAAACCCCAAATTCCCCCCTTACATGGTTAACAGCACCCTCAACATATTGGAGGATAATCAGAGAAGACTTGTTTGCAGAATCATATCTTTTTCATGTGACTTCAAATATCAAGTGTTGATATTTCGCTGGCAAAACAAAGAAACCTCAGTCAATCTCTGCGACATTGCCAGCCAGATGTTCTATCAGTTACTACAGTTTGGCCATGACAAATCTTGTTCATGTGATAAGAGGCAGTAAGACTCATTTCATGCTGGCAAAGTCCACAAGTGGCTAGATGGCCTTGGTTAATCCTCTAGGGTACAGACATACACAAACAATTCTCTTTCTTTGCACATAACAAAGAAGCCTTAAAGAAGAGATAAATTCTAGAACAGTGTACAATCCAGCACCAATTCTTTCATAGCTTTCAACAATGCTTCACCCTGTATAGAGACAGAAAAACTGTGTGTCCTCTGTCAGAAAGTTACTTTCAGAATAATTTCCATTTCGTTCCATCATCATCATCATCATCATCATCATCATCATCATCATCATCATCATCATCATCACCACTACTCCAAAGAACTATTAATGTCTCTCTGTAAAATTGGATCACATATTTTGAGGCAATGTTTTCTTGCATCATCATTCCCAAATTATTTAATTTGAGGCTTTTTTCCTCTTCTAATTCTGAATTTATATATTGAGTTTGGCAGTTGGATAATTTTAATGAGTGCTAGTATTTAATCCTTCCTGTTCTCTAGACCTTAGTTTGAATGATGAAATGTGGATTAATATTATAGTAGTATTAATTCCAACACAGAGACAAACAAGATAATGTTTCAATTAATGTTGATATTTCTGGTTTTTTTTAAATCCTGATATGGGTAAAGTAACATCATAATACCCCAATAATAAGAACGTGAAAATAGTAAGTATCTCTTCCACCTTTTTTCCATCTTCTTATTAATCAACGTTACAATCTTTTAATCTATGAAATGGTATCTCTGGAGGCCATGTAATCATATTCATTACACTTTGATTGGAGAAAAGATCCTACATCTCAGAAGAGAAATACACACACACACACACACACACTCTCTCTCACACACACAGACACACACAGGTGTATAAAATCAAGTACTTAGGCATGCAGACTGTTTTTACAAACATTTGTGAAAGAATGGGTCGCTCTCAGGAGCTCAGTGAATTCCAGCGTGGAACTGTGATAGGATGCCACCAGTGCAACAAATCCAGTCGTGAAATTTCCTCATTCCTAAATATTCCACAGTCAACTGTCAGCAGTGTTATAAGAACATGGGAGTGTTTGGGAACGACAGCAACTCAGCCACGAAGTGGTAGTGTAAACTCGTCCAACATCAGTGTGTGACCTCACAAATGCGCTTCTGGAAGAATGGTCAAAAATTCCCATAAACTCACTCCTGAACCTTGTGGACAGCCTTCCCAGAAGAGTTGAAGCTGTTATAGCTGCAAAGGGTGGACCGACGTCATATTGAACCCTATGGATTAGGAATGGGATGTCACTTACAGTAAGTTCATATGCGAGTAAAGGCAGGTGAATGAATACTTTTGGCAATATAGTGTATTTCTACTCTTTTTTTTCTTCTTTTGTTGCTAGGCTGCAAGAATGGGTTTTTCGGGCACTGAGAAATTCTGACATTGGGAAAACTTCAAAGAAATCATGATCCAATTGCATATAGAAAAAGGACTCATTTGAAATTCTACTCAACATTAGTAGACCTAAGAGGCGTTACTGACTTCCCTGCCTCTCTATCACATCTCCATGGAAAAGGCCAGCATCATTTTTCCATGCTATGAACTATTTCCAAGGATTTAGAGTCAGGAAACTGACTCTAGATTATGATATATAAGTAGCCCCTGACGGAGGTCGGTTCCAGCAGGCACTACTACTGGTTCGCTCGTGTGTGCACTCTGTGTGTGCGTGCACATGCACAATGCAATTACAATTGTTCTGTGCATGCACAAAAGTGAAAGCAAGATGGTGGTGCCTATGGCACCGCCCGGAGAACCAGTTTGGGGCGTGGCAGGCCTGGGTCACTGCCAGTTCCAGCTGCCGGTTCCAGCAACCATTACCAGTTCGGCCAAACCAGTCCGAACCGTTAGGAATCCACCACTGGCCCCTGATTTACAACAGTTAATTTAGTGACAGTTCAAAATTGTAATGGCACTGAGTAAAGTGACTTATGACCATTTTTCACACTTAAGACCATTGCAGCACTCCCATGGTCACATGAACAAAATTCTGATGCTTGGCAACTGGTTCATATTTATGACGGTTCTAGGGTCCCGGGATCCCATTTTGCAACCTTCTGACAAGCAAAGTCAATGGGGAAGCCAGATTCACTTAACAACCATGTTCCTAACTTAACAACTGCCATGATTCATTTATCGAATGTGGCAAGGAAGTTTGTAAAATGGGGGAAAATTCACTTAACAAATGTTAATGTCAAATGTCTCATTTATCAATAGAAATTCTGGGCTCAATTGTGGTCATAAGTCAAGGACTACCTGTAATATGAGCAATTTGCAGACAGAGTTGATCAGTCTGGCCTCAAGGTGAACTTTAGAGATTTGGTATGTCAAATAAGAGTAACCTCAGCAATCAATTAACATAGTTGCTTTTTTAAATTCCTTTCAGCTGATAGATCTTGATGGTGTGGATTGGGTATCTGAGGAAATGAGTACCACAACCTGTGTAGTTGACCTCTTGATGCTGATTAAATCAACCTTTTTGACCCCATGGTTAAGGAGGATAAATACTGCTGCTTTTTTTTAGAAAGGATGTTTTTCCCAAGGGAAATCCTAAAGGAGGTGATAATAGGATCTTTATTGAAGAAGACTTCCCTTGACCTGAGTGATCTTTAGAATTTTATGCCTGCCTCAGATGTTTAATTTTTGAGATCGAGGTGATTGAGTGAGTCACAGCCTCATCTCTCCAGACCAGGGGTGAAATTCAGCAGGTTCTGACAGGTTCTGGAGAACCGGTAGCATAAATTTTTAGTAGTTCAGAGAACCGGCAAATACCACCTCTGGCTGGCCTCAGAGCGGGGTGGGAATGGAGATTTTGCAGTATCCTTCCCTTGCCATGCCCATCAAGAGACTCCCATAGAACTGGTAGTAAAAAAGTTTGAATTTCACCACTGCTCCAGATGCATCAGAATGATAGTGGTTTTCTGATTTCCTCTGGACTTTCAACCTGAAAATGGCTTTGAAACTGTTTTAGATGAATGATCTGTGCTGAAAACCAGGTCTGGGAGATATAGACATTTTAATCCTCTTGGACCTCTTACTTCTGGATAACCTGGTGGAACTAGGCCTGTCACTATTTCAAAATAGATTTGATATTTCTTGTCAGACCATGTGAATAAGCTTATGGGCGCCAATCTCCGAGATTCTGTCACCTACTTTCAGCTTTCCGTTGCGAATGCTTCTCCTTAAACCAGGGGTGTCCAAAGTCCACAAGTCTTAAAGTTCCCAAGTTTGGACACCCCTGCTTTAAACCATTATGAAGAAGCTATATTGCTATAACCCAGTGATGGCTAACCTTTTAGAGACCAAGTGCCCAATGCAAGCTTCTCTCTCTCTCGGGTGCACACATGCGCCGCAGCAACCTAAAGACCAGCTGGCTGGCGGGAGGTGGGGAATTCCAACACCAGCAGCTCTACAAGAGGCAAGATCTTTTTCTTTCGCGAGTTTCTGTTTCCCTGCAAACAATGGTGAGAAACACCACAGAGAAACATGGTGGAGCTGAGCTGGGGTAATGGTGCATGTGGCCTCAGAGGAGGCTCTGAGTGCCACCTCTGGCACCTGTGCCATAGGTTCACCACCACTACTATAACCTTTTCATCACAGATATGCAACATGTTGGGGGTTGATAACAGCATGTCAGGTTTTGAGAATATGTGGGTGACTCCTAGTAGTTGTGGGAAAGGGGAATACTAAGAGCGAGAAGCAAATATATCCAGAGAAAAACTATGCTCTTTAATATCCTGTCCATGGTACAATTCCTCCCTGTCCCCATGCTTTCTCCTCCATCGTATTCAGCCTTAAATTATTAATATTTAATCTTAACCTTAAAATTAATTAGGACAAATGGCAGTAAACATAAAAATGTCCAAAAAAAATCTTAATCCTTGGGATAGTGCAGCATTACAGATTTGCTTAGTTAAAACAGTAGAAAGAAAATACATGAAGGCTTTAATCAAATTCTTAATGTTTTGATGAATCACCCTAATCTTGCGGTTTTGTTTTGTTAATGGCAGTACTTTCTTCTTCTTTTCCTTTCTAAAAGCTTAATTCAAACGTTCTGTGTTAATTTTCCTATAGGTTTCTTTCCTGCCCTTTAATCAGGCATATTATTTTATGACTGTTCAGAAAAGCCAATTGACTTACAATTCAAATGTTTTCAGCTTAAAAATATACCCTAAACAACTTCTTTTTCATTATGTACGGCCAGAAATGAAATCCATTATACTTCCCCTTTTAAGAAATAGTGCTTTCACCAATTCCAATTTACATGTTTTCCAAGCCATCTTAAGATGATCTCTGAACTTGCCTGTTTTCTTGGAGATGTTTCATTCCTCTAATTAGGTAACATCATTAGCGCTGTAACAGCTAGCACTGATAATGTAACCTATTTTAGGTTAATGAAACGTCTGCAGGGAAACCAGCAAGCTCAGAGAGCACCAAGGACTTCTCATTTCAACCCTGAGCTACAAATATTCTCTTTTACTGGCAACTTAAACTTTTCAATATAGGGAACCACAGAATTGATGTCATTCTAGGGGGAAAAAAGAGTGCTGTTGTAGGTTTCTTAAAAAAAAAAAAAACCGGATAGCTTGTGCAAGTTGTGCACATCTGTTCACTAGTGCATTCCTGGAAGCAGATTTTACAACTAAGGTTGTGCGGTTACAGGTGGCCGTCGACTTACAACCGTTTGTTTAATGACCCATGTGAAGTTACAACGGCACTGAAAAAAGTGACTTATGACCTTTTTTCACACTTGCGATCATTGCAGCATCCCCCACAGTCATGTGATCAAAATTTGGATGCTTGGCAACAGGCATGTGTTTATGACGGTTGCAGTGTCCCAGAATCACCTGATCCCCTTTTGTGACATTCTGACAGGCAAAGTCAAAGGGGAAGCCAGATTCAATTTATTATCATTACTAACTTAACAACTGCATTGTTTCACTTAACAACTGCGGCAAGAAAGATTTAAAAAAATGGGGCAAAACTCACTTAACAACTGTGTTGCTTAGCAGCAGAAAAATTGGCCTCAATTGTGGCAAATAGTCATAGACATACTCAAGGATTATGACTAGTCACTAGAGATGTGCAGAAACCAATTCATCTTATGCAGGTGCCTAACTTGGAGCTCCAGAAATGGCCTGATAGAAACAGATTACAGGTAATCCTCGACTTACAACCACAACTGAGTCCAAACTTTTTGTTGTTAAGTGAAACATTTGTTAAGTGAATTTTGCCCCATTTTACGACCTTGCTTGCCACAAGTGAATCACTGCAGTTGATAAGTTAGTAACTCAGTTGTTAAGCGAACCTGGTTTCTCCATTGACTTTGCTTGTCAAAAGACTGGAAAAGGTGATTACTTATCTTTTGGACACAACAACGGTAATAAGTATGAACCAGTTATCAATCATCTGAATTTTGATCACATGAACATGGGGATGCTACAAAAGTCATAACTGTGAAAAATGGTTGTAAACAGTGGCGAAATTCAGCCGGTTCACATCGGTTCGGATGAACTCCTTGTTAAATTACCCACCCACCCCGCTATTGATCCTTGGAGCTGCACTGCACTGCAATGGAGAAATGGGCAACAGAGTGGCCAGTGCAAGTGAAGGAAAAGGCCACTTTCCCTCTTTCTTCTCCCTGCTCCTCCTCCTTCCCTCGTGCTGGCTGCTCCATTGTCCATTTCTCCATTGCAGCGCAGCGTCCAGGAGCCACTTTGATAGGGAGGTGGTGGTAATAATTTGCCTGGCCAAACTAACCCCGCAGTCTCCCCTACATTGTGCCTATCTTCAATTGTGCTGCCAACTTAATTGCCCCTCTCACTTTTGCCCGCAGACTGACCAATACCCCCTACACGCAGCTCCACAGGAAGAGGGGAATCCCTCCCTCTGCTTCCCCCCAATTCTTCACCTTCCCCACTCCTTGTCTCTATGGTAACCCCTGCTCCTCTTTCCTCTTAAACCTCACCTCTTAAAGGAGCTATGTCCAGACGGCTGAGACCAACTTGCAGACAAGCACCCTCAGAAACAGCCTTTTGGCAAAGGGTGGAAATTTAACAACTGGTTCGCCAAGGTCAGGTTGGCCATCACGGGAGGCTTATCCCACATGTGCAGCAGAGCTGGAGAACAGGGATGGGCCATACCTCCACGACAGCAAACATGACCCTGGGAGAACCAGTTGTTAAATTATTTGAATCCCACCACTGGTTGTAAGTTATTTTTTTCAGTGCGGTAACGGTCGAAGACTACCTGCATTTCATATGTTGTGCAGGCAAGAAAAAAAAAGGAAACAACGAAGCTACATTTTTTATATTCTAATGTAGGAATTCTTTAAAAAAACAGCTATATAACTTTTGAGGGGAAACTACAGCTTTAAAAAGAGTGTCAAATTTCATAGAAATCGGTGTGGGGTTTTTGGAAAAACGCTACTTTGTAATATAATTATTATGTCTGATTAATGAAATAATTAAGCAGAACAACCAATAATAATAATAATAATATAATAATAATATTTAATGCTTCTAGACCGCCCCCTCTCCCGAAAGGGACTCGGGGCGGTGTACAGTTCATACAAAATATAACAAGATACAATAAAATTAAATAAGTACAGTTGACAATTGACATGGAGGAGGTTAAAATGTAGTTAAAAGAACTGTACAAAGCAGATATAGAATAAATTCAAACCCCTAAAAACAAATACAATAAATTAAAAAAACCCTAAAATAACCAGATATAATACATTTGCCAGGAGGGACAGTTGAATTATGCCAGGCCTGCTAATCGGAACAGGTGGGTCTTCAGTTTTTGCCGGAAGGAGCGGAGGTCAGAAGTGGTTCTAATGTCGGGGGGGAGGTCATTCCAGAGGGTTCGGCCCATCACAGAGAAGGCCCTACTCCTCGGTGTCACCCGCTGGCATTGCCTAGTGGACGGCACCAGGAGAAGTCCCTCCCTGTGTGAGCGTATTGGCCGCAGGGATGTATGTGGGAGGATGCGATCCCGCAAGTAACTAGGTCCCGTGCCATGGAGCGCTTTAAAGATGGTAATCAGCACCTTGAAACGCACCCGGAAAACCACAGGCAGCCAGTGCAGCTCGCGCAGGAGAGGTGTTACGTGGGAGTACCTCGTACTCCCCATCACAGCCCGCGCGGCTGCGTTCTGAACTAACTGCAGTCTCCGGGCGCGTCCCAAGGGCAGCCCCATGTAGAGAGCGTTGCAGTAATCCAGGCGGGACGTCACCAGCGCATGAGTGACTGTGCGTAGGGCATCCCGGTCCAGTAGGGGGCGCAATTGGCGCACCAGGCGAACCTGGTGGAACGCCCCCCCTTGCCACGGCTGCCTCATGGTCATCCATTGACAGCCGGGCATCAAGGAGGACGCCCAAATTGTGCGCCCGTTCCACAGGGGGCAATTGTTCGCCCCCTATGGCCAGCGATGGGATCAGCTGGCTGAACCGAGGTGCCGGTAGCCACAGCCACTCAGTCTTGGAGGGGTTGAGTTTAAGTCTGTTGTCCCCCATCCAGACCCCAACGGCCTCCAAACACCGGGACATCACTTCAACAGCCTCGTTGGGGTGGTTTGGAGTTGAAATATACAGCTGAGTATCATCAGCGTAGAAGTGATACTCAACCCCAAAACCACGGATGATCTCACCCAGCGGCTTCACATATGTGTTGAACAGGAGAGGCGAGAGGACCGACCCCTGTGGCACTCCACAAGTGAGTGGCCTTGGGGTCGACCTCTGTCCCCCTGTCAACACACATTGCCTCCGGTCGGAGAGGTAGGAGCCGAACCACCGCAAAACGGTACCTCCGACTCCTATCCCCTCCAACCAGCGCAATAGGATACCATGGTCGATGGTATCAAAAGCCGCCGAGAGGTCTAATAGGACCAGGATAGAGGAACAACCTCTATCTCTGGCCCTCCAGAGATCATCAACCAACGCGACCAAGGCTGTCTCTGTGCTGTGCCCGGGTCGGAAGCCGGACTGGCGTGAGTCTAGATACTCGGATTCGTCAAGGTGTCGTGGAAACTGCTGCGCCACCACATTCTCAACAACCTTCGCTAGAAACGGAAGGTTGGAGACTGGACGATAATTAGCTAGCTCCATTGGGTCGAGTGAAGGCCTCTTAAGTAAGGGCCTCACCACCGCCTCTTTCAAGGCAGTTGGTAAGGATCCCTCACCCAATGAGGCATTCACCAGGCCCAGAAGCCAGCCTCGGGTCACCTCCCAAGATGCCAGTACCAACCAGGAGGGACACGGGTCCATTAAACATGTGGTGGGTCGCAGCCGTCCACGCAACCTATCTAAATCCTCGGGGGCAACAGAATCAAACTCCTCCCAGGATGGTCTCACAAGACTCGCTGTTGGCGGCCCGTCTGGTCCACTGAGTGGGGCCCATCCGCTCCGGATCTGAGCGACTTTGTCCTGCAGATATTCCCCAAATTCCTCTGCTCTGCCCTGTAAGGGTGCCCCCTGTGTCCTCTGTGACAAGAGGGAGCGGGTCACCCTAAACAGGGCGGCAGGGCGGTTATCCGCGGACGCAATAAGGGTGGCGCAATATCTACGTTTGGCCGCCCTTAATGCCACAAGGTAGGTCCGCAAGTAGGATCTTACCTGTGTTCGATCAGATTCGGAGCGTGAGGACCTCCACCTGCTCTCTAGACGTCTCCTGTGGCGCTTCATCACCCTCAGCTCCTCGGTATACCAAGGAGCCCGGGTGGGTCGCTGCCGCAGGAGAGGTCGCAAAGGCGCAACCCGGTCCAAGGCCCCAGCCGCCGCCCTATTCCAGGCGGCCACTAGGTCCTCCGACCGAGCGCGGGTCAGGCTACAGGTAATGGCCCAAGCTCCGTCTGGAACCTATCCGGCTCCATCAGGTGCTTGGGGCGGTACCAGCGTGGACCGTCTGGTCCCGCCTCCTTGCGGTGGGGGGTAGCGCCAGGGAAGTCAAGCCGGAGACATGAGTGATCTGACCATGACAGGGGTGTAACAGTAAAATCCCCTCTACCCAGATCACTCGTCCACTGCTCAGATACAAAAACAAGGTCCAATGTGTGGCCTCCTTCGTGTGTGGGGCCCTGAATTAACTGGGTCAGGCCCATGGCTGTCATGGAAGCCATGAACTCCCGAGCTACCTCAGACGCTGCTCCCGTCGACGGCAGGTTGAAATCCCCCATGACCACAAGCCTGGGGATCTCAACCGCCGTCTCCGAGATCAGCTCGAGGAGCTCGGGCAGGGCTGCTGATGTATAGCGAGGAGCCAAGTATACAATCAGCAAACCCAACTGCCTCCCTGGGCCCCATTTCACACCAAGGGACTCACACCCGGATATCTGAGGAACAGTGAACTCCCTCGGCTCTAGACCTTCCCGTATAACTACCGCCACCCCACCACCCTTACCCAGGGCCCGAGGCTGATGGAATGCACAGAAACCTGGTGGGCACATTTCCACGAGGGGTAAACCACCCTCGTGGCCCAACCAGGTTTCCGTTATCCCTGCAAGGTCTAGCTCCCCCTCAGAGATCAACTCATTAATGAGGGGGGCCTTGTTGGTTACGGACCTTGCATTGCAAAGCATCAGCCGTAGGCCCGGGCTCTGTAGTTCCTGGCCACCTAGGTTGCGGGGGTTGGTACAAACGACCGGGCATAGCCAACAACCACGGTCTCCCAACCAACCTTGTGATCTTCTCTTGTCCTCGCATCCCCCCCTCCCCGCGACCGTTGTAATCAAACAACCCTCTATTGGAACCAAGACGGAAAGAAAAGAATACACACCCAGGCACAGCCCAACCCCATCCATCGCAACTTCACTGAAGATCATGGAAGATAATCTGCCAAGGAAGAAGCAAATTTTATTATATACCGTAACTGTTAAATTGATATTAATATTGTGGTATATTTTTTCTGTTTGCATTTGATTCTATCTTCAAGCTTGCTTTTTCATGATTGAAGTTAAAGGATCGTCCAAACCTTGAAACTGATCTTAAAAACTCTGTTTATATAAAATCTGGATGGATGCTGGGATTTCTATGTTTGGTCAATTGTTGAATGATAGCAATGGGTTTTTAATCATTTTCTACATTCAATGATAAATATCATTTGTCTTTTGCCACCCGCTGGCAAGATTTATAACTACAACATTTATTGAGGTTTCTGTTTGGGGCATAGGGACCTTCAGCTTCAAAACAACTAAAACCAGACATTATTATCAAAGCTTATGAGACTAAAAGTCCCAAACTTAATCTTTAGGAGTACCGTTGTTTATAAATCAATTTGATGCACACATTTTAAAGACTGAAATAAGGAATTAAAGATCCTTGTTTTGTCAAAAAATTTAACAAATCTAAGATTTTTAAACAGCAACAATAACAATAACTCTTTTGTCCAGTACAGTGTGTCCAAGTTCAAGATAAGCTGTGTATAATATGAAATATAAGATAAAAGATTCAATTTTTCCGCAGCACCAGAGAACAAAAAGGGAGGAGTGTATGAAAGTTTAAGACCTCCTCCTCCTCCCAATTTCTATGTGAGAATATTTTTGTTGCATCCTGAGCTCAAATCACTATGAGACTCCGAATAAAATCGCTTTGTAGATTATAAAACCAAGTGGTGACAGATTTCAATATTATATTGGTTTTGTATTGGAACTTAATTCATTATAAATTAAGGATGGACAGTTTTTGGATCTGAAGGGATAATGTGACCATAGCACCCACCAGCCAGAGGTGGGTCCCTACTGGTTTGGATCGGTTTGGCCAAGTAGGTTGTAACTCGGCCTGCCACGCCCCTGAACCTGTTCTCTTGGTGGCGCATCTTGTTTTTTGCTTCTGTGCATGTGCAGAAGCATTTTTTTAGTACTGCACATGAGCGCATAGCATGCAAAGTCCGTGAGTGAACTGGCAGTAGGGGTGCTATCTTTTTTTTTTTTTTAGTATCAGAGGACAGCCATGAAGGGCAGCTGAAGTCTTCCAGAAAAAGAAAACTTTGTAAGGAGTTTTTGGTGGATGCTTCATAAACACTTATGCTTGCTCTGAACCCCTTTGGATCTGACTCTGAACAGCCCTAATATAAATCATACAGAAGTAGAGTTTACTAAAATGACTGTCAATGAGGCAAACAAAGTCACAGGGCTTTGAATGGCCCTGTTTAAAAACCCAGAAAAATACCAAAAAGACCATTCCAAATTCCTGCAAATTCCCCCAGGTATAGCCTTTAGCTTGTTATAGCCTTTTAATACTTGCAAAAACTTTGTTGGGGGGCCACCTGGCATTTCTGATAAATAGTGTAGTGAAGATGTTTGATCCCTCTCTGAGTGTGGTTTTTTCCCCTCAATCCTTTTTGTTCCTTTAAGTTCAGTGTATGCCAGAAACAGTCTTTCTTGGATTCACCACAATGGTTATAAGAGCTGCGGTGGCGCAGTGGTTAGAGTGCAGTACTGCAGGATACTTCTGCTGACTGACTGCAATTTGTCAGATCGAATCTCACCAGGCTCAAGGTTGACTCGGCCTTCCATCCTTCTGGAAGGCTGATGGGTAAAATGAGGACCCAGATTGTGGGAGGCAATATTCTGACTTTGTAAATCGCTTAGAGAGGGCTGTAAAGCGGTATATAAGTCTAAGTGCTATTGCTAAGTGCTATTGCTATTTCTCTTTATGCAGGGAACTGAAACCATGTCGTGGAAGAGAATCAAGGACTAGATGAGAACGGAAGGTTCTTTCTGCCTGGGCTTTTACCCCTCTCGCCAGACCGTCTCACGATGTCAAAGAAGGGTGCCAGCTTTCGAGCTAAAGGAGAAAAACCGGACGCTTTAGCCGCCTTGCAAGCTGCTAATGAAGAGCTCAGGGCAAAGCTCACAGATATTCAAATTGAACTTCAGCAAGAAAAGAGTAAGGTGCGTATCTGTCCCACTTAATTTTTCCTAGTAAGTGTCCATCCACTTACCTCTTGCTCTCATAAGTAAACTCTGCATGTGAAAAATAATGTAAGATAACCTGTATTGTCACTTTTTGTTGTATGAACACACCGGCACATATTAAAAATGAAATTTTGATGCCCACTCTCAAAAAAGACCTCATACCCATACATGCACATACAGATACATATGCTACACACACACACACACACACACACACACACGCACACACACACACACACACTAATCAGTCCATTTTGAATACAGAGCAGAAAAAAGAGTCTTGAGAGTTAACAAGGTTGATATTGTATGGTACAAAGCTATTACAGAATCTGGCTGTTCTGCTTCGGATATCATGAAGCCTCCTCCCAGAAGGTAACAAAGAAAACCAGTCATGGAGAGAATGTGTATCTTCTCTGACAATACTGCAGACTCTTGTCAAGCAGTGCTTAGTTGCCATGTCCTGGATAGAAGGAAGTGAATTTCTGACACTTTTCTGCTGTCCTCACCACTCTCTTCCTGTCTGAAACAGTAATATCTCCAAACCACACAGTACTACCCTGTTTCCCTGAAAATAAGACCCCCTCAGATAATAAGCCCAATCAGGCTTTTGAGCCCATGCTCTAAAATAAGCCCTTCCCAGAAAAAAGCCCTCCCTGAAAATATTGCAACACAGCAGCAGCCATGAGGTGACCATGCTCTCCGCCTCCTGCACCTCAAAAATAATAAGACCTCCCCAAAAATAAGGCCAAGTGCTTATTTCAGGGAGGGGGTCAAAGGAAAATAAGACCCTGTATTATTTTCCATTGTCTTATTTTTGGGGAAACACGGTATGACAGGATGCTTTCAATCATCCCTCTATAGAAAGAGATAAAGACAAGAGAAGGAAGATGTGCTCTTCTCATATGATGCAGAAAATGAGGGGCCAGGAGTGGGCTGCTGGGGGTTCACAGCGGTTCGGGAGAACCTCTAAAATTTTGTGCAGTTCTGAGGACCCCCAAATCCCACTCCTGGTCTGCCCGCACCTCCCAGAAGTCCCCAAGCAGCCCATTTTGGATGCAAGTAAGTGCAGGTGTGTGGAGGCTCGGGGAGGGCAAAAAATGGGCCTACTGGAAGTTTGGAAAGGCTGGAACCCGAGGGCCTCCGAAGCCTGGGGAGGCCCTTTTTGCCCTCCCAGACACCAAGGAAAGCCTCCCGAGCCCAAGGAGGGCAAAAAATATATATCCATGGCCATGGTGCAGAAGGGTGACAAGGCCACACCCACCATGGCCATGCCCACCCAGCAACTGGGCAGAGAACCCCTTGCTAAAACTTTTGAAGCCCCCCCCTGGGTGCTACTGTGCCCACTTCACCAGTGTTGAGTGACCAAGCTAAGCTGCTAGTCAGCTGCACTGCCAGAAATTTGATACCACTAACTACCTCCACAATTGGATTGTTAATACACAGAGGTATATGACTATGCCTGCCTTTTCTGAAATCAACAGTGGTCTCTTTTGTTTTTCCTACATTTAACACCAGGCCGTTTTTATTATACCAGTTTGTTCTGACCCCCCTTCCTCCATTGCCCACACAGAACACACACTCCGGAACAGCACAAGGGAACAAGGTTTATTGCACAAACAGACAAGAGGTTCCGTGGCAGCAAGCCACCAAGACAAAACTCACAGGAACAGAACACAAAAGCAGCTATCCAGCTTGCCAGGATTCCAGACTAGAGCTTCTGGCATAAGTCTTCTGTTGACTGCTGCGAAGGGCGTATGCGCAGTCAACCCTTTTATAACCTGAAAAGGGCGCCTCCCAAACAGCAGCTGAGAGCTCTTTACCGCCTATAATTACGCCCACGCTCCTTGCGTCTGTGGGCGCGCCGGTAACGGGCATCCAGAAACGCCCTGCTGAGTTCTGACTCACTGTCTCGTGAGTCTTCCCCGCTGCTCCAAGGCATGGCATCAGGAGCCCCCCTCCTCTGGTTCTCACCGCTGCTCCATGCCTCAGGCGCCTCCTGGTGGCCGACCAGACTCTCGGATCCCTGCTCAGCCTCCGAATCCTGTCCAGGGTCGCCCATCTCCTCTGGAGATGACTCGTAGGGAACCTCACTCTCGGAGTCTGGTGGCAGCGGCACCGGCACTGGCTGGGCCACAACACCAGTTCATCAAACCTTCTATCTCCTCCCAGTAATCGTCTTCATTATCATCCTGAATAAAGCCCACCAAATAGATGTTGTAGTGTAATAGCATAAAAATCCGATTGCAGAAAGATGTGGTGAACTTTAAACAAAGTCTTAGTCTTCGATATTACTCTGGAGGAATGAAGTCTGAAGATTGGTTCGGAGCCATTCTTTACAGAATGTGCATTTTGATCAATTATTCAGTGCATTCTCTAATTGGTCCCCTTTGGAGGCAAAACCAGCTGCATTGTCAGCATGTACTGTACATCAAGGAGTAGAACTGCCAGGATGGTCTTGGAAAAGGGTGGGGGGGCATTGAAGTAAATCCATTTGCAGAACACATCTGATTTGCTAATTTGGCAATTTCTCTAGGGGGAAAAAAATCAAGCTACTGTTATGGTGCAGGATGAAGCTTGAAGTATGTGTTTGCTTTTTAGAATAATGAACCAAAGTTGAAGATGTATTTTGTTAAATATTTGTTTTCTCTGCAGACTGAGTGTTTTCATGAAACTTCTGTATCGCTCTGTCCCCGCTCCAGCTGGGTTGGGTCACAGCTTCTTCTAGATTTGAAAGTAATGACTATACAGTGTAACCCACTCCTACAGTGGTGGGTTCCGGATTGCATTCCAACCGGTATGGTTAGAATGGCCCCGGAGTCACCACATGCACATGTGCAGTGCGTGTGCACATGTGCACATCATGCACATGCGTTCTAGCATCAAATGATGCTTTTGCAAGCCTCCGTGATGCTCCAGCTGCTCCGCGGAGTGTCGTGCAGGCGCCGTACGTGCCATGCGGAAGTGCCAAAAGCTAAAAGCTCGGGCGGGCCCTCTGGAGCACTGTACCTGGTGCTCCGAGCAGGATCCCATACGCCCGTACCGGGGCGTGGTGCCTGCAACCCACCACTGCACTCCTAGCTTTAGTTCAGGAGAGATGAGAAAATAACATAATAACATGAAGCAGCAATGAAATCATATTCAAGAATGTTGAAATATAACATAACCCAAGACGGCATTTGAAGAATATTCAAGAATAATGAAGAGTACATTTTGTCAAAGACATTATGTACTCTTTGTCAGTGGGAGATCCCCAAGAGAATACAGCAGATGGGCTCCTTGAAACAGGGGTAGGATTCAAAAGTTTTAGCAACTAGTTCCCTGCCCGGTTGCTGGGTAGGCATGGCCATGGTAAGCATGGCCTACTCAACCTCCTGCATCATGGCGGGGGGCATTTTTATCCTTCCCAGGCCCCAGAGGCTCTCCTTGAGCCTCCAGAAGGGTGAAATAGGCCTCCCCCAGCCTCCAGAGGTCCTCAGGAATCTGGAGATGGGCCCATTTCTGGATCTCCGGAGCTTCTGGGAGGCCCATTTTTTGCCCATTCCGGCTCCCAGAGGCTTTCCTCGAGCCTTCGGGAGGACAAAAATGGCCTTCCCCAGGCTCCAGAGGCCCATTTTCCATCCTCTAAGAGCTTCCACACAGGCACTGCACTTACCTGGCATCCAAATCGGGCTGCATGGATATTCCTGGGAGGGAAGGTGTGGGTGAGGCCAGCCAATCCTTGCAACTACCGGTTCAGCAAACCAGATGCAAAATTAGCATCCAGTTTGCCCAAACCAGTCCGAATCAGATGAATCCCACCCTTGCCTTGAAAGCTAGCAAACATGTATTGCCCTCTCAGTTAGGTCTGAATTGAAGTTCCATCTCACGGTAATTTTGACTAGCTTACATAAACTCTGAACAACCGTTACTCGCACCCCTTTTTGATGGCCTCGTGTAACTAGAGTTTGTCAAGGACCAGATCGTCTTATCTTGTGTTTGGAATACTTTGTCTGTTAAAATGAGCCCATCAAGATTAAGGAGCATTTGTTTACATCATGCGGGCAATGGAATCATCTCATGGTTCAGTATTTGTTTATGTCAAGTGATCATGAGATCGCCTCAAAATTGCAGAGTATTTGTTTATGTATGATGGTGATGAGAATTTCAGAGTTAAGAAACAGCTGTTTTCCAAGGTTTCTGGATTGGCAATACAAGGTTTTTATAAAACTAGATCAGCACTATGGATAAGGACCCCACAACAGTATTATTAATGTGGAAACCTATTTTATTCTATTGATTAGCATAGGATTAATATCATTACCGTCCATGGAAAATGGGCTCCTTGGATTTGATCTTGAACTTCTATAAAAAGTTCATTGTAGCATTTTATTCCTTGCTCTTTTTTCCCTTTTGGCTCAAGTAACTGCCCCCCCTTTTTTTTAACCATATTTTCTTTTTTCATGACTTGCAAAATGAAATAATTTTTGCAGAGGTTCACAGTACACTAAACAGTTTTGTGGAAGTTATTCCAATTCATTGGAGTAGGATTTCACTTGTCTTCTACATTGCCTCATTTAGAAGTGTACATAAACCATACCAATGCCATGCTAGAACACGCATTCTTGGCAGGATATGCTTATTTTGTAACATCCTTCACAGCAGACTTCCCTTATATAAAACTATGGCGCCATCTTTACTTCTTGCTGGATTCCAGTACGTATGTGTCCATTACAGTTTAGTTGTATCTTCCTACTCTTTAACTGGAAGAAAGTTAAAATGTTGGAAAGTGAATGTCTCTTTCATTTCAAAATCATTGCCCAAGCCACCCAATGTTCTTCAGAATTTACCTTATTTTTCAGAGTGTAAGACACTCTGAAGTATAAGACACACCTATATTTTGGGGAGGAAAACAAGAAAAAAATTCTACCGCTTCCTCTCAGCAATTTGCCTCCTGGCAGCAAACAGCCCATTTCAGTTTCAGTTTCAGCACAGCCTGATTAGCACAAGCGGCTGATTGTTGGGCCTCCCAACAATCAGCTGTTTCAGGCTGCCATAGCCTATTGCCGCCTCTGTGCACTCCATTTTCAGCATCTGCATCCCGTTTTCAGCCTCCTCACACCCTGTTTCTACCTGTATGTGCCCCATTTTCCACCTGTTCTGAGTGGCAGGGATCAGAACGGGTGGGAAATTATGCATGTGGAGGCTGAAAATGGGGCATGCAGAGGCCAAAAATGGTATGCGGAGGCCAAAAATGGGGCACACAGGCAGCAATAGGCAATCCCTGCAGCCTGAAACAGCTGATGGTCAGGAGGCCGATCTAACAAACAATCAGCTGCTTGTGCTAATTAGGCTGTGCTGAAACAGAAACAGGCTGTTTGCTGCAAGGAGGCAAATTGCTGGGAGTCAGAGGCCAAAGGGTAGGGCTGGTAGGTGGGTGCGGCTACATTCAGTGTATAAGACACACCCAAATTTTCACCCGCTTTCATGGGGGGGATTTATACTCCAAAAGTATTATACTCCAAAAAATACAGTAGTTTTCTACCTCATTTCATACACTTTATTCATAATTCCTCACTACTCTTTTACCATCGTGTCCATTCAGCTCCCCAACTGCTAGACAGGATGAATATAAAGTAAAACAAATTCTGATTCTTATAAATGTCTGTATATGTATATGTGAGTTCATGCATACATATAGTACTACATGGATTAGGTTAACGGGTGCCATCTAAATATGCAGATTGACATTTCCCAGAATTTTTTGAAATTGTATTCCAATCCATTTAGAGCAGGGGTGTCAAACTCACGGCATCACGGCATCGTCATGTGATGTATTGGGGTTTTTTTCCCCTTCGCTAAATCTGGCGGGGGCAGGGCCAGCACATGACACATGTGGCCTGTGGGCTGTGAATTTGATACCCCTGATCTAGAGGATGTGTGAAGAAAAGCCACTATTAGTTTCCATCTTTAAATTTACCTTATAAAGAATCCTAAATATTTTAGTGAAGAACATACTTGAGCATATTTAAACAACCCAATTCAGATTGAAGAATTACATACTAGATACTACTTTTTGAGGAATTAAAAGCACCTAGGTGCTTTGCAATTCACATATGTTATCCCACCATTTCCCACTATTCCTCTGCAAGTTCATCTTAAAATTTAAAGCATTATCCGGTACAGTTGTAACAGTTACATAGATTAAATAAAAGCTATCTTAGATTACAGTATTGATTGTATTGGACATTGCTATAACTGGCGATATAATCAGCTTGCACAGCAAGCCAACTTGTCACTAATGAAAAATAAGCCATCTGTTAGGGTTAGGCATATCTTGCATGTTGTTAATACCAGCTGCAGACAAGCAATTATAGTGTTCTGCAATTATGCATCTCTTCCAATTAGGAGTTTTAATGTGAACTCCAAATTCTTGTACAAATTATATTTTGAATAACTCAGCAGCATTGTAGTATTAAACTCCTGCTTGCAACAGTTTCATTCCTAACAGGACACTACTAAAAGATCATGTGTATGTTAGTTAAAAGCATGATTCAAGCAAGTCATATTTTCACCTCTGGCACTATTTATTAACTGTTGAGAAAGCTCAGGATTGTTCCTTTTGAAAATGAAATTGGTTTCTGATATTGGAAAATAGGAAAGTGCATGAATTCTGATATTGGAGGAATCAGCTGGTTATGAGATCTTCCAGGAAGGATAAGATTCCAGAAGATACACCCAGTCCTGTTATACCCTACTACACTGATTTGGAATTTTACCATATATAGAATTCATATAAAATTTATTTTGTTCACTGCTTGCCATTGGAGGAATTCCCTAACCCCCCCCCCCCCCCAAAAAATAGGAGGCTTTGATGTCAGAAATTCTGAAAAAGGATTTAGGGTGTCCCACCTACACAAGTTTCCTTTTATGTTTTGTGAACTGAGGGATTATCACACTGCCAATTGAATGATAAGAATTTTCTCTAGTACATGGAATAATGCATATATCTCTGTGGTAAGATGCTGTTTTAACACATTGAAGGCTCTTTCCTTGTCTTTTAGGCCAGCAAATTGGAGAGGGAGAAAAACCAAGAAGCTAGGCAGATTAAAGAACACGAACAGCATAAAAACACAGTCATTGTAACGGAACTCAAGGCTAAACTTCATGAGGAAAAAATGAAAGAGCTCCAGGGTGTTCGCGAAGGACTTTTGAGACAGCATGAGTCTGAGCTTCTTAGAGTTATCAAAATTAAAGATAATGAAATTCAAAGACTCCAAACCTTACTTAACGCTGTACGAGATGGGACACCTGACAAGGTTAAGACAGCGCTCTACTCTGAAGCAAAAGAAGAGGCCAAAAAAGGATTTGAAGCGGAGAAAATTAAGATGCAGCAGGAAATTTTGGAACTGAAGGGAGCAAAGAAACAAGTGGAGGAAGCTTTATCGGTAGTCATTCAAGCTGACAAAATAAAAGCAGCAGAGATAAGGAGCGTTTATCACCTACATCAAGAAGAAATCACCCGAATAAAGAGAGATTGTGATCGGGAAATTCGCAGGCTGGTATGCAGTTTTCCATCATTTTGATGATTTTAATAGGAATGTAAATGTTCTTTCCTTGTTGTTTACACTAACAATAATTTAATACAGATGGCCATTTAATAAGGGGAAGTGAATGTTGTTTCCATGTTTACACTAAAAAATAATTTAATATAGATGGCCAAGCATCCTCCTTTTGGACAGCTAATCTAGATAGATCCTTCGGATCTTTTATGCAATGCTAATGAAAAGCTCATTAGATGTGGTTATCTCTGCAATGGATGCTCTGTGACCTTTTGTCATAAGCTGTCTCTGGCTGAAAGATTTGATTCTGGTTGTCAATTGCATTGTTGCCATGTCATCTGCTCCAAATTATAATTAATTCCATCTGGATTATGAGCTTCACACAAAAATGAGTTAATATTCTGCAGAAGTTGGGATTCCGTTCTAACTTTCCAAACTTGAAAAACAGGCATGTGATATAAGCGTAAGGATTTCTTTTGCACTTCTTGTATTGTGTATTGATTATGTAAATGATGACATTTCTTTTTCAGTCTCTTGGGTGTGCAGATTTTAAATTTACTTGCATTAGTTGCTTTACTGTTCTTATCATGGAGTAATAGAAGTGAAGTGTCTGAATTATATAGTAAGGAAAGTGTTTGAACTCTGGCATTTGTTCTAGTGGCATTGCTGATAGTGTGCAGATCTGGAAATAAAATATTGTTTTATAAGACATTAAAAACTTTTTAATCCCTGCTGAAATCTATTATATCTATTTCTATCTTTAAAATTTTGTATTCTATTAGCAAGTCAGTTGATTACTTTGGCAAAACCACAGAGTGGTCTCTAGATCCAATATTTAAGTTAAGCATATTCACTTCAAGAATTTCAAAATCATTTCACAAGCTAATGTAAAAGAAATAATTACCATAGAATTCAGTGAAACTTATTAAATAAAGCATTGTTTGATGGTGGCCACTGAATTCAAGCTGAGTGGATACATATGTGATATTTTATAAAACTATAAAGTACTTACATAGAGCATATAGCTAGACATGTTTTTATGGAGCTAAATCCATGCCTGTAATTTCTTTCTATTATCCTGCACATTTAAATTGCACAATGCCTTCCATATAGAAAAATAAGTAATTTATAATGACTCTTACTTTTTTTCAATTTCCAGACTAACATATTTTCATTACATAAATTTGCATAAATCATGCAAAGTACTTTTGAAAGGTTTAAAGTGATATCTTTGGATAATGTGTGTGAGAGATGTTTTGTGTTTATTTTTCTTTCCTCCCCAACAGGTGTTTAATTTTCAGATTTTGGGATTGTAATTGTTATCACAATCACGGTATATTGAAATTGTTAAAAATATTTAACTATAAGATTCAAAGTGATGAGATCCTCTATTTTGGGAAACAATTTTAGTTTTGATGCACTAGCTAGGATAAAATAGTATAGTTTCTATAAAGGGAGTTTATAAAGGAATAACATTGACCATTGGCAGTCCAATCCAATTTGTGAAATGCAAAAGCAAAAAGGGAAAACTGTTACTGGTGTACTGTCTCTATCTTTCATAGTTATTTTCTGCAGTAATGTATTCTTTAGCATGAATTTAGGCAGCCTGAAATGTAGAAAAAGCAATGTACAAGGAAGGAAGGAAAGAATAAGCTATGCTTTGTCCCATCACTGTTTTTTCACCTCTTCTCTTCATAATCATTATTGTCAGGTTGAATTAGGGAGGATACATTGGTAACATCATATCCTGGGATCTACAGTGTGAAGAGTGAAATTATGACAATGAATGTTTTCTACTTCAGAACTTTGCCCATTACTAATACGTTAATTCTGTTTCATCTGATATTGCCTGAATTAGAATGCTATTTAAAACTGTAGCTGTATCTTTCAAGATAACAGAAAAATGTATTGATCAATATTGCTTCATGGTTTTTAATGGATTGCAGTTGCTGGGATGTAAAGTCAGTGGGATCATCTCCTCAGCAATGATTAAGGCTGTTCTCATCAGCACCAAAGAAGCAAAAATAGTTTTATGTGTCATCGGTATAATTTGTCCAATTTCTATACTGCCCATCACATTTGCATGACATTAAACAGTTTACAAATAAAAATAATCCATAATTTGTACTTGAAATGCTTGGGTAAAACGAAAGTCTCAATTGTGTGAGGTTCACCTCCTGATGAATATAAGAGCACATGTTATTTTCTTGGAAGTGGCTTGTCTTTTTTTCAAAAAGATGTGGGTTTCCCCCCAACATTAGCATACACCTCTAGGAAGCATTGGAAGTCTCCCATTAAAAAGCCTTGCTTGGCTTTTCAAGATTAGCCAGAGTTGGTTAAGTGTTGTCACCTAATCTAGAGAAGAGTTCATTTCAGTTTGCCCTGTGACCAATATGATAACCTCCTAGTTGTGGTATCGGACACTATGTCCCCAGTGGTGGAATTCAAATAATTTAACAACGGGTCTGCCCTAATGACTGGTTGGGTGGGCATGGGCATGTTGGGCATGGCCAGGGGGTGCGACAGGCATCACTTGGCCTCCTGCACTCCCCTGAGAGCAAAATGGGCCAGGGGGAGGGGTACTGTCCTCACCCCATTTTGTGCCTAGTA
The DNA here is from genome assembly GCF_964273705.1 of Natrix helvetica. Lineage (NCBI taxonomy): Eukaryota > Metazoa > Chordata > Lepidosauria > Squamata > Natricidae > Natrix > Natrix helvetica. The sequence goes on from NC_138551.1 coordinate 72,457,473, forward strand.
GACCTCCCTGCAGCCTCCTGGAAGCAAAAACTGGCCACGGGGGGAGCGCCGCATCCCCCACGTGCCTCATTTTCGGTCTAATAGGCCTCCCTGCAATCTCCTGGGAGCAAAAAAAGGCCGCAGAGGGATTCCTGGATGGGGCGGGGCAGAAAGGGGTGGGGCCAGCCAGCAATTTAACAACTGGTTCACCCAAACGTGCCTAAACTGGCTGAATCCCACCACTGTGTGTCCCTAAATTATCTCTTTTTCCCCAAATATTTAATCTTTTCCTAATCAAACTCTTTTTTTGTAACTGCAGATCTGGCACTGATTTCATAAAGTACCGTAATTGTATTTAAAAATGTCTTCATGTGCAAAGACTGTACAATTACACAACTAATTATATGTTTCAGGATACGTATGAGATTAGATCAGTTTGGAAATTCTGAAGTGAGACTTTAGCTCTTATTAAACAGTGTTGTTGAATCTGTCCCATGTAACAGTCTTTTGCCTTGTAGTGGAATAAAACACATATATTTTTAGTGGCTTACAGTGGTTTAAGTCCCGAAGTTCCATATAAAAAGTATCTCTATCAGGAAAAACATCATTCTTTCACCTCAGAGCTACCAGTTGTGGGATGGTCTCCTGGCAAGGATTTTAATAGATAGCAATTCAGAAACTTTAGATAGTTTGATGTTTTGTTGAAATCTCTCTTCTCCAAAGCTTTTTTTCCCTTTTTTAAAATTAGTTTTGCTTTCTTGTTCTCAACCTGCTTGAGGATTTCTTTTGAACGTCTGTTTAGGAGTAGCAGAAACAGAAAATGTCTTTTGTTTTGAACATGAAAAAAAAAGCATTTTGTGGTATGTGAGGATGACCTTGGAAGACATGAGTAAGAGCTGCAGCCTAACAGTGGTCATGCAAAAGGTATCTCAGCCCAAAGAAACAGAAAGGGAGTAGGAAGAGTTTCAAAAACACCCTCCCTGTTTTTCTGGAAAATAAGGGAGGGAACAAATACTTTCAAACTTGCAATATTTGGTTACTACAACCTTTAAGTAAAGTTGTATGCTTTGTTTCTGCTCTACTGCAAAGGGCTGACAGTGTCAGTTTGCTAAACTCTTCTAGGAAGGCAGCAGTTCAGCAGAACACAGCCTAGAACAGGAGTATCAAACTCAAGGCCCATGGGCTGGATCCAGCCCACAGGGTGCTTACATCTGGCCCATGGGGTCACCCTGGAAACAGCAAACGTTCGGCCCACAGTGCCTCTGCCAGCAAAAATGGAGCTTGGGAGGGCTGCATGCAGGGGCCCAGAGCTCTGCTTTCACTTGCAGAGGGATGCAGCAAGCAGTCAGAGCTGAAAATGGAGCTTGTGAGCCCATTTTGCTGGCAGAGTGCTCAGGCCACCGCAGGTGCCCCCAACATAAGTGATGTCAAGCTGGCCATGCCCACCCTGGCCTCCCAAAGTCAAACACAACCCTAATACAATCCTCAATGAAATCGAGTTTGACACCCCTGGCCTAGAATATTTTGGATACCTTGAGTTTTAGGGAGTTTGGAGGATATATGAAGCAAAACTGAATGCCACCTCCTCCTCCTCCTCCTATCTGCCCATCAGTCTTCCCAGTGCCTCCCTTTCCCAAGCTTCCAGTTGGGAAGATTGAAGGGCTCAGACTGGAAGACTGGTTGGTTATGCTGTGTTTGAAGTTGAGGCAGCTAAAGGGAGGGGAGGAATGGGAAGAGGGGAAGTGAGTTGGTTGGATATGTAACAGGAATGGTGCAGTGTGAAGGGGGTTGGATTAGATGTCTTCTAAGCTCATTTTAACTCTGTGATTCTATGATATTGGGCAATTAAAGGCACACAAAAAAACCCTCCTTGGTATTTTTTCCCACCAAGACATCTCTGCCCAGAAATACAAGTTTCATATGAATGTTTTGTGTAGGAAATATTTTGCACACCCCTCGCTCTTTGCAATGTTGCAACTTACTCTTTTATCAGAAATGGTGGAGGTTCTCCTGATAAATTTGTTCCTTTCTTTAAAGAGACTTCTCTAATTCAGAAACTTCTTTGAAGTCTCATCCTTCCAATCTGAGAATAGCCCAATGGGAAGCATCCCTCAACACTTTCTGCTATGGTAGTTAACTGAAGCCCAGGAAGGCAGAAAAGCTGTTTACCTCCTTTACCTCTGGCCACCTTGTAACTAGGCAAGTGCAAAACTTTTGCAACTTGGGGGAATTTCACCAATACATTCTTCTGAAAAAAATATAATAATCAAAGACAATTCTCTTTAATCAAATTGCACAAGAACTAATAGCAAAAATGATTCAGTTTTTTGTGGATTTAGATATTCCCATCAGACAAATTTAGGAAAATGATAAAGGCCAACAGGTCATTTGACAAAAGTGTTACAGCTAACATTCCCCTGGAGAAATGCAACCTATTAGATAAACTATCAGTTTATTAATCAGGCAAGTGGGTGACATTTCATGTTTGTATTAATGACCCCATTCAGTCATAAATCTTGGATTGCTTGCATCTATGAAAATTTTACAGAAAAGTAAGTTTGATGTATGTAAGTTTGATACATTTTAGCATTTTAGATTAATGTCACAGAAAAAAAAAACAAATAAGCAATTCATGATGCAGTAATTATTTGTAATGTTTTCTCTTTCTCATGACATCCAGAAACAACATATTAATCAGCTTGCTACTGAATTATTCTAGATTTAATTCATTAAATCATATGATTGAACAATATATGAAACAGATAGGGGATTGCCAGGAATGTTCTATGTTTAACTATAATTGATCAAAATGTTTTTTTCCCCTGCTGGATTTAGCTGAATTTAAAACAATTTCTTCACACACTGTTTTATATCGAATATGTGCTTTTGCAATGAATATATACTTTTTGATCATATTTCAATGCAGTTGTCAAATATGTGCTAATGTTTTATCAAAGCTCTTGAGTTCATTCTAGTTTGCATATTCTGGATTAAAGTTCCTATTGTGCATAATACATTTGGGGGATAAAATACAAAAGAAATTATGACTTTGAAGATATTTCCTCTTTATTTAACACCACATACAGTCATATCATGTGCATCATCTTATTTCTCTTGCTTCTTTCATCCACATAACACCTAGACACAAATTAGGAATTGATCAAAGCAAAAAATAAAAAATAAAAAATACACAAAAAAACCTGTCCTTCACAAGAGATCCATTTATTTTCAGTTATGTACTGCAAATATCAAGTGAAGTATTAAATAAGTCTACATAATGAATTGTATTTCTGATTCATCACACAATATTTTTTATTTATTATTTCATAGGCCATTGCTGAAGCCAACTCTACTGTCTCCTTAATTTCCTTTTTCCTGATCAGAAGCAGCATTAGATTGATTGGCCATTATTCTAGGACACGAGGTCAAAAATTTAAAGAGCAAAATTCACCTAAGGCTGCATGGGAATCTGCCATGCAAGGAAACCCGCCAGAGGGGATTTGTGAAATCACAGGTTTGATTGAACTGTGCAATATGAGTCCCATATGATTAAACTTTATCGGGAGCATGGAAAGATTGTATAATGTCACTTGGTCCTTCATAACGGGAGAAAAAAATTGATGTGTCAGGGAACCCCAAAACATTTATCACAAGAATGTAACTTATTTCAAACATCTTAATGAGGAATGGGGCTGTCACATCAGATTCTCATACCTATAAATGGTTATTATCATGTCCATACTAGAGGTGGGCTGCAGCTGGTTCGGCCTGGATCCAGTGAACCAGTAGTAGCTGCGGCATAATGTTCCACCCACCCTCCCAGACGCTTCTACGCATACGCATGAGCGCGCCTGAACCGGTAGTAACAAAATTGGCAACCCACCATTGGTCCATACAATCCTACGGTCAGGATTTAAGGAGCATTGGATACAATCCCTCAATGCTATAATAACCTGGAATATTACTACCCATCCTCTTTTACACAGATATACAAACTTGCATGGGAACCTGGGTCACAAAGAACCCACAAACTAAGATACTTTTGCAGATGTGCAGCTCTGTCTTTAAATTGTAATATAGCCCAATTTACCAAGGTGACTCTACATTGGTAGACTGAGATTTATTACTTATAATATATAACATGGAAAAATAATCTAAAGGCAAAGATTTAGAGAGAGACCATTACAATAGAAAATGATTACATGATTTCTTATGGCTTTCATAGGCGTGCTTAGAAAATGGGGGGAAAAACTGTAACTCAATGTTGAAATAATAGAAAATACTTGTAGCTCAGGTTTTAGGTTTTGGCAGTGATTTGCTTTCTAAGCTTGCCATTTAACTCCCAAACCTCTCATTACCAGGCTAGGTAACATCAGCAGCAGGTCTTCGGTAAAGCATCTTGTTCTATTCCTCTTTAGTTTATATATGTCTTGTGTGCGTCAGATGGTTGCATCAGGTTTAACATATCAAAAGACCCCAGTTCCCCCTTCAACAGCATTTGCAAAAGATTTCAAGCCATTGCTACAAAATAAGAATTATTTGAGGGCTCTTTCAAGAGACAGCTAGATAAATCAATTATTATTTTGGTCTCACCTCAAGTGGTAAGATGCCTTCTAAATGACATATTGCCAGTTTTCACAACTTGATCACTTCCAGATAGGTGGACTACAGCTTCTATCATCTCAAACGAGGAACACACTGACATCTTGACTAACACGGTTATTTATCTTCTACCGTCTCAGAATGTTAGTTATTCCTTTATTAATAGCCAACTAAAATATACGATAAGGTCTTTGAAAGACAAACTTCTGATGCTACATTCTTGATATACTCCATTAGAATTTTTCCTGCAGAAAATGAGGAAGCTATATATTAGTCAATGACCGGGGATGGATTTTCTAATAGCTGTGCCCAGGAAAGATTTGATCTTTTGTTTTGTACAGAGACGTTTCACATTAAAAATATGGCCTTTTCTTTTCTGCAGCTTCTGCTGGTATACGCTATTAACAAAGCTAATGAAGACCATCATGCTATAAGCAACTGACACAGCCTTACAAATTACGTGTTGGTTTTAAGGCAGACTGATAAATAATAGCCACGGCTCTGAAAGCCAGCTGAATTTAAAAAAAAAAAACACACACACACACAGTAGTGAAGATGGCAGAGACTGAAGAGAGAAAAAGAGACAAGAGGGGGGGAAAGACCCATATTTCATAGCACAATGTTTCCATAATTGGCAGCAGTGGAGCTTGCAAGCTGTTTATTAATTAAAATGCAGTCTTGGTGGAGGCAACCTGCTAAATGCAAAGTGGAAGTAGCCATGCTGTTAAGCAAGGCATTTCCTTAAAGATGATTGGTTATTACTCTCATGTATATTCATTGAGTCTGTTTCACAAGTAGGCCTTTTTATTGAAAGTAGGTGGTAAAAATTCTAAGCAAGGCGAGACATGGACAGCATTGCTTTCTAGAGCAATGAATGAAAGGTGTGGGATACCTTTGGGGGGAGACACACCTGAATGCTGATGCAGCCCTCCCAGTGAGTTGTGTTTTTTTTTTAATTGTATGTCTTCTTTGTCTTGAGACTAGTACGGAGCAAATATGTTGCAAGAAAATGTTTGCTTGAATGCGTTTTTTGTATTGGAGTGAATATATTTGTGTCATTTTTCTAATGTACTCTCTATCTAATCTAACTTTTTAAATTTGTGCTCTCATTGTTTTAAATAATCCTTTTAATAATCCTATAGTAACCATAGAAAATGTGTCTTGTGTTGTTTTGCTGTGGGGTTTTTTAATGCACAAAATATACAGTCCTTTTTTTTTTTTGCAGAATTGAAAATATTAATAAGCAATGTCATTGACTGGACGTTTTTGTTTTTTGTTTTATATTTGGGTATGCATTTCTATTAAAAGGGAAGGCATGTTGAGATGAATGGAAATTTAGCAGTCTTCTATTTTTTTTAAGAAAAGCCCCCTTTTATAGTTATAATAGAGCTTTTTAGTGCATTTAATGGGAAATGACAAAAGGCAGAGGTTGTAGTAGAGCAACCTAAATGTATATTTACATGTACGTGGGTAGGATTTTAATGTGGTCTAAGAAATGTATGTTTGGGGGAGTAGTGGAATTGCAGTTTAGTTACATTACAGATGTGAAAATAAAGTATCCTTCCCTATTCTTCTGTGTACAGTATTTCCTTGGAATGTACTGACTGAATGATGTTTTATGACTGATGTTTTCTCTAGGGTGATGTAATGGTATGTGGGAATGAGCTGGGGAGATGGAGGAGAAACATTGCCTAGGGAACAGTCTGATAAGAGTGGCTATCGCCCAGAGCCATATAATGGATGCAGAAAGACACTCAGAAGAGACTGTTCTCAGGCTGTAAAGGAGATAATGGGATATTTGTATATTCAGACTTGCAAGATTCTCTTAATGTAACCTTACAATAAAGTAGAATTAGCTCATTTCATTGTGTTTCCTTTTGTTCTACTTGGGAAGGCCAACAGGTATGTTCAAACAAAATCATAAAGGGAAAACAAAGACAGCATAGCTTAGAGGTGCTTCATAGGGCATGCATGCAATTTCCACCACTATTACCATCAATCCCCCCCCCCAAAAAAATCTGCCAAAGATCCCTATTTTTTTTAAAATCATGTTTTGTTTGCATTTCACCTGAACAGCATGTTACACATGAAGGGAAAAGAAACTAGCAGAAAACTGAAATTTGTCTAAGTAGAAATGTCCATGTTGAATGGCTTTCCAACATTCAGGATAAATTGGTCTTACATCTTGACCAGTAGTGGATTTCTATTATTTTTACTACCATTTCGCTCATGGATGAGCGGACCCTTGCGCGCACATGTGATGCTTCTGCGCATGCACAGAAGCGTCCGCGTGGGTGGGCGGAGCGTCCCACCGCTGCTATTACCAGTTCGCCTGATCCGGGCCGAACCGGCAGCAACCCACCTCTGATCTTGACCCATTAATTAGTACTTTGCCGTCAACAGACACAGTTTGCGTAGGCTTCACTAGCATTTATAAACGTATCAAGCCAACTTAATTTGTTTTACATGTAGCTTTTGCTACAACCTCTTTAGTTTGTAATCCCTTTTATCCAAAGTTAGTAAAACTAGATTTGGAGGCTACTCTGAACTAATTAGTCCTAGGAAAAAAAATATCATGTATTTTGACTCACTATTTTGAAGCCCATAGTTGGCTGACTCAGTTCAATTTCAAATTTTTCCAGTATCTACTATAGACATCAGACTATATACACTACAGTACCTTTTAGGAAAAAAGTTCTGTTTTGCTATCCAGAGAATAGGTTAAGATTCTGCTGGGTTTAAGATACTGACAAGTAAAAATAGTTTTATATTAGAATTTATGAGAACCTTGAAGAAGTTCCAAAAGGGCTGGAATCTATTGGATAAGTTGTAGCTTTTGAAATATTGTATCAAGTATGGGATTGTATTAGATCAAGGAACATAAACTGAACATGTGCCTCCAAAGCTTAGACATAATTCATTCAGAAGTTTCAATTTTTATGTTTCCCTTATGTTTAGATTGGTGAAGATTTTAAGAATTGGCCCAATATAAAAGGAAGACACCGGGTTGGGTAATACTATTTATAAAGAAAAAATAAAGAGGCCTGGCTAAAATTTCTTGCAAATTCATAAAGAACTCATGTTTCAGATTTTTTTTTAACCATCCTTAGGTAGTTAGCAAATTAGAATTCTTCCACAGAAGTGGAAATGTTTACCTTAAATGTAGGTTCTCTACATGTGTTGCCCCTTGTATGTAGCAAATGTATTTATTTTCTAGGTATATTTGTGGTCTTTTGGGACCTATTTTTAAAAGTGTAAAACTAAGTGAATAGGGTTGCAGTAATCATTAGCCAGCATATAGGACCATTATACTAAATGGTATTATGTGGCTTCTTAAGATAAACAAAGTTCCTTCAATCCTTGAAAATGCAAATTTCAAATAAGACCCTGAACACTGAGGAACATTTTTTATATAATCACTGGCTGCGAAGTAACTATCATTGAAAAGTTGGCATAAACAGCAACATGGGTCTTTGGTGAATTTGAATTCTGTAATGAAATTGACATAGCATATGTGCAGATTCAAGCCATGTGGCCTTTTGTAACTGGCACATGAAAATTTTGTAAATGCACAAAGTGCATATCCAAAAAAATTTGGGTATGACCCCAGGTGTGACAATAACCATAGGGCACAGCAGGTTTATGCCACAATTTTTCAATTTTGGTTTTCAGATCTTGACATTTTGTGATCTCTAGTTCTTTGTCTTCTTTCTACTTTCTCCTGGCATTGCCTCATCAATTTTCTACACTTTCTTTTCAACCACAGTTAAATTTGGTGTGTTATGAGCCCAAACCTCATCATTTTCTAATCAGAAATCCCACAATCTGCTCCTTCTGGACTCCTTTTTCAACTATATGTTACCACATGTTTCATTACTGTACTGTGTTTCATTACTGGCATATGATCATTTTACAGGTGTTCCAATGAATCACTTTTGGTGACTTTTTTATGATGATGATACGATGATGATGATGAATTATATCTTTAATTATACAATAAAAAGACTTTCATTGCAGCATTCCAAACCTGGTTCTGCTTACCAATAATAGTGGGTTGGAACTCTATAGAACTGAATCCTATGTTTGTTCACCGCTTTCTGTAATCTAACATATTCCCCAAAGCTAGGATGCTGCCAGTTTCCATGGCAACTGAAGAACTGTACTGTATGTGATTGTATTTTATTCTCCTTGTAGATGGAGGAGATCAAATTTAAAGACAGAGCAGTCTACGTGCTGGAAAAAGAGTTAGGGGTTCAAGCTGGGCATACTCAGAGACTTCAACTCCAAAAGGAGGCTTTAGATGAACAGCTGTCCCAGCTCAGAGAGGCTGACCGGCATCTGAGTAGCCCCAAGCGGGAAGTTCCTCATCCAAGTGGTGCAGGAGACACTTCAGATCACTCAGGAAGTCCTGTAAGCACTTTCTAGTAGTTTTCCCTAAAACCACAAATTGTGCCAAAATCTTGATGAGTGACTGCCCAGACCAGCAAAGTTGGTTTTGATTTGTTTGTTTGCTTGCTTGCTTGTTTGTTTTAAAAGCAAGTTGGGATGAGGAAACCCAGCTCAGGTGTAGTCAGATGACATCCTGAGCCTCTGGTTTGCTTTTATTTTGCCAGCTACTTGCTTTTTTTAAAAGCAACTGTACCTTACCTTGAATGCGTGCCTAATTTGACATGGTGAGACTCACAACACAAACTTATAAGTTAACCTTTTAATAGCTACTCTGCTAGTTTTCATGGAGGCCTACAAATATCTGTAAAAAAGAAAGATGATGGCAAAATGAGGTCCTAAGTCTCATGACTAATCCTGGTGGATTGATTGTGCTTTTGATGTCAGTCAATGTTCTAAACTCTAGAAAATAAATGAGACGCCAACTAATATGCTTTTTCTTCCATATTTTACAATTTCTTACTCCATTCAGTCTAAATTCACCTTTTATCTTGGCTTTTGACATAACTATGCCATCTCTTCCAGCTTCTGTGTTAATTTGCTAACTACAGATTTTTCTGTCACATTTGTTGAACTTTTCTTTGTTGAATCTCATCAAGATTTCCTTTGTATCGCTGCTTAATTTGACCTATAGATTTTTTTTTCAAAAACATAAACATAGGTTTTGTCAACCCTTTTGCCCAAAGCCTCTCCTGCACCTGTTGAATGAAGATTCCTAGCCCTGTTGAGTTTCTTTGGTTCTTAGATTCTCATGTTTGCTTGAAGTAAAGGGTCACACATAAAGCATTCCAAAGTAAATTAAAATTGCTACTAAATAGGAACGCAGGAAGGAAACGCTATTATAACTAAATTGCTTTTTGTTCAAAATAAATGAAGTTGCCTATTCTTATATCTATATTTAAGTGACTCATGTCAGTACTCTGTTAAATTCACAGCTCCATGGGAGCCAAATGGATACAGTGGTTTGTTGCCCACACTTAATACAAGTTATATGTCAGTATTAATAAATATATTATCATAGAAAAATGATACATGACACATCTAAAGTTCTCAATTCAACAGTGGCATAAATATGAAACACAGTAGTAATTCTCAGTCATCTATTTCACATTCCAAAGCAACACTTGTGAGTCTGTGTTTATTTACACATTTTGTTTTTATTTGCCTTTTCTCTTGCATAATAGTTTCTTTCTTAATTTCTGTTAGTCTCATTTTTAGTATTAAGGTACAGATTTTTAGAATTAGTAATGGATGGAATCTGTCAAGAAAGAATATGGGAATTGGTAGAAAGTTCTAAAAACAGTTTTCTTGTTGAACAGTTATTTGCAGTTGTATTTTGTTTTAGGAACAGCAGTTGGATGAAAGGGATGCTCGGCGTTTCCAACTTAAAATAGCCGAATTAAGCGCCATCATCAGGAAACTCGAAGATCGGAATGCATTACTGTCAGAAGAACGAAATGAACTTGTAAGAAATCGTGTGCTTTTCATTTTTTTTTAAAAGAAAACCCTATTTGGCTAACTGTAGCTTTGTCGGAGAAGAGACAAGTTAGTCTCTTGGCTCTGGAAGTCAAAAATTAGAAGGATTCAGATAGCATCTTTTTAGATTGAATTTTATGAAAAGGTATTAAAAAAATTTGTACTTATGTCTTTTAATAAAATTTGTTAGTCTGAAAAGAGGCTTCCAGCCTTCTGGGTTTTTTTGACTAAGTTAATGAGGGGATTAATACACTGTGGAAGCACAACAAGGAGACAATTGACCAGGAAGGGTAAATTTAAATAGATATAGTCATTCCTGGGATTAAAATTAATCCACTCAATCAGTTGGGTGGTAGGGAAAACAAAGTCTATCCCAGTTAAGGTGTTTTATATACTTTGTCCTCCAAGAAAAAGAGATGAAGAGGAAAAAATGCCTGAAAAATCAAGCAAATGCATATTATGGACTATACTTCTGCCATCTCTGTGCATTCCCCTGTTGGTAGTAGTATAGAAGGACTGTGATGGGATGGGAAAATATGACTCTTCAAATCTTGCTTAATCTCTCAATGGACTTTTATACCATCATTCATAAAGCCATTGGGTGAGTCCACTAATGAGGGACATTTATACACAGTTGAGTCAATTGCATGGAGTTCCGCTTCTCATGAAGATGTGGCTTGTAATTTGGAAGTCACAGCTTGACTCTCAGCTCCTGTTTAAAGAATAAGTGGCAGTGATAGCTAGGAGGCCTTTGTACTGATTCATCTTGTGCACCAATTGTAGATTTTCCTGTGACTCACACCTTGTTCAATTCCTGTTTGGTTTGCAATGTGCTCTACCTGGAGCTGCTGTTGGAGACAACCTGGAAACTGCATTTTGCCCAGAATGTTCATTTATAGGCATTAGTATTTGTCCCTATGAATTACTTTTCCTAATAAATAAATCATTTAATTTTTTATATAAATGCAATTAGATATTTATTTAAATAAATATTTCATTTAAAACATTTAAATGTCCCACTAAGCAAGGCAAGGCTAGCAGATTTTATGTTGGATCTGATTTGGATGCCATCATTCATCCTTTGACTTCTAAACCTGTAATTTAAAAAAAATCTTCTAATCTATGGTTTATCACTTCTTTCATATAATATATTATATCTGTATCATTAATTTAGATATACATATATAATTCAACCGTGATTTGCCAATTGCCTGGAAAAAGAGGTTAAAAATGAACTTTTATAATAAATTGACACTTGAATTAATTTAATCAATTATTCACTGAGACAGAGTTATATACTGCTCAAAAAAACATATTTGGTAATGGTAAGTTCATACTTATTTTATAAAGCAATTTCAAATTTGGGAGGAAACAGAATAACAGAGTTGGAAGGGATCTTGAAGGTCTTCTAGTCCAACTCCCTGCTCAAGCAGAAAACACTACACAATTTCAGACAAATGATTGTCCATTCTCTTCTTAAAAACTTCCAGTGTTGGAGCATTCACAACTTCTGGAGGCAAGTTCTATTGCTCATTAATTGTTCTATCGGAAAATTTAACCTTCGTTCTAAGTTGCTTCTCTCCTTGATTAGTTTCCACCCATTGCTTCTTGTCCTGCCTTCAGGTGCTTTGGAGAATAACTTGATTCCCTCTTCTTTGTGGCAGCCCCTGAGATTTTGGAACATTGATATCATGTCACCCGTAGTTCTTCTTTTCATTAAACCAGACATACCCAATTCCTGCAACCATTTTTTGTATAGTTTTAATCATCCAGCAGAGGAGAGGAATAATTATGTCATTGAGATATAATTTCGATTGCTATGGTTTCATTGATTTTTTCAATGTGCAGCCACAACTTAGAGATAGTTAAATACATTTACATCCAGCCAACCATTCCTTAATGCAACTCTCTTCAAACTGACAAATTACACAGATGACATTTTCTTCCCATATCTGAATAAAATTCCATTTAAAGGCTAGTTAATGGCATCTGTGGGGGTAAGGTTTATTTTTCATAGAGCTAATGCAATAAACCATAGTGGCATATGGATGGGGGAGACAGAATACATTTATAGAGGTCATTAAAGCAGCAAATCTGTAGTTAGATCTGAGACTATGTGTGGGATTTATTTAGTAGAGGAGGCAGCTGCAAAGCTTTCTCTCAGTTCCTCAATGAAATTTTAGCCGTGCAACTGAATATTTTCCCCAACATATTTCATTCCAAAAATAGCGGGAGAATATCTTTCAAATGCTAATATTGGTATTCCTGTATCACCCAAATTGATAATTAAGTATGCAGATCATATATTGTTTTGCATACAATTATGAGTTCCATCTTAGGAATCAAGTAAAGCCATTTCCGTAAAATAGGTTGTTCAAACAACCTCTGCTTTTCCAAACACCAACACCTAGTGGACGGGAGGGAGAAGGGAGGAAGGAAGGAAGGAGGGAGGAGGGAGGAAGGAAGGAAGGAAGGAAGGAAGGGAAGAAGCAAGAAAGGAAGGAAGGAAGGCAGGAAGGAAGTGTACAATTAAACATTTTGGGATCATTTCAACATATCTTTTCATTGATTGTATGCTTTGAAAAACTCAAAACATAAACATAAATGTATACATTTGAATCTGCTAATATGTATTAGGTTTGAAAACAGTATAAGGTGGCCCTTTCGGTGAATATGCTACTCAAAAAATATATCCAATTTCCAGAGAAGATGTTATTTGCAGCAGTCCAACACATCTGGTGGGAAACAGATCAGGAAAGGCTGATAGGAGGTTGCACCATGATTGTAGTCTAACGGCTAATGATTCAGTGATCACATCTGTTGTGATTTTTAGAATATTTATGTTTTAAAAATTTCAAAAGAGTATAGAAGCTTTTGCCCATGAATCAGTATGTTCAGGAGCACATGACTGGTAATACAATAATATAATGTTTGCCAAAGCATACAACCTGAAAGGAATGTTACATGCAAATCTACCCTGTGTAAATGATGGTGTGATCGTGGTTTTCAGTGAATTTGCCACAGAGCAATAGAGGAGACTTGGAAAGCGGTATTATTTCCTCACTCCAAATTGATTCCAACCATCTCTATCCAACCAGAAGGGCACAAAATAGGATTTTAATATCCTTTGGGGATGCATGTAGTATTTTAATCAATAACACCCCTAAATCCAATTACAAGCCACCTGAAATGTCTCTGAAACAGAGACATTTAATGAAAAGACCATATGGAGCAAAAATCTAGAAAAAATTAAGAGAAGCTAAAAAAAAAACTTTCTATGAGCTGAATCCAACCATTATAACCTTCCATAGGACTATGAGGAAAATGAAAAAGCTTAGTGAAATATCAATAATTCTCATCCAAAGCAGTTTCCCCCCCCCCCCAACCTAACTTCCTCCAGATGAACTCAGATTGAAACGCCCAACTACCAGTAGCTATGATAATGCAGAGTGCCAGGCTGAGGAAGGTAGACCTAAAGACTCACAGAAAGAAATGTAAGCAGACCTCTACTGAAAAGGGAAAATTGTGTTTCTGATGGCAAAGGGATGTAGAACAAGAGTAGAAAGTGGGCAAACAAAGGGATGTAGAACAAGAGTAGAAAGCGGGAAAGAAACATCTTCAAGGAAAAACAAAGTCCACTTGCCATTTGAAAAAGCACCTTTGGGACTCAAATAGAAGAACAGCTTAATTCCAAACATTATAGGTATCTTCCACATGTGAAAAGAATTGTGGTTGTATTGGAACAGCCTCCCATCTGAAATCTGAGGGATTCCCTTTTCAGAGACCTGTGAAGACCTGGCTTTCCCCCCAATAATTGATTAGGCTAAGGTGGTGGTTGAGCTGCAAGGATTTTGGTTTGACAACTAGAAGAATTACTGTTTGTTTTTAACCATATTTTAATGGATTGTTGTGAGCCATATAGAGTCATTATATGAGATAGGCTGCCATACAGGTCTTTCAATAAAATTAAATCACTTTGGTTAGCAATAGCATCCCTTATAAATGCATTGGATTTTGTATGGCAGCCAAACGTACACAGCTATGTAAATATTTTTTGTTTCTCTACTTTTCAGGTGAAACGTGTACGAGAATCTGAGAGCCAGTACAAACCACTGCTTGACAAAAATAAACGTCTAAGTAGGAAAAATGAGGACTTATCCCACACCTTACGTCGTATGGAAAACAAACTCAAATTTGTAACACAAGAGAACTTAGAAATGGTGAGTTCTTGTACAAAAGAATATCAGGTCACTACAGAGTTCATTAGTGATAGGTTCTGAGTTTTAAATTTTAAAAAAACTTTGAGCAAAATATTATTGTTATCTAAAATTTTGCTGGCAATCTGAACTTGAACCAATTCAATTTTCAACTCTGAACAGCACTTCAGTTTTGATAGTTTTTAAATGTCAAAAAGTGAGGTGAACGCTATTCACAAATGAATCTGAGCACATTCCATCCTACTCAGTTTGATTAAAATGAATAATGCATTCTGGGGAGAAAGTGAATGGAACAAAAAGAAAAAGAGCAAGAACAAATGAAATTCTCCAGTGTTTCTAGGTTTGTTTTATAAAAGTGTATATAATATGTAACTCATTGCACTGACACATTTAATTAAGGACACAGGAACTGTTGCAGTAACTTACTGGGGTCAATTTAAAATAGTGGAAATCATGTGCCGTCAAGCTTTACCTGGTAAGGTAATAGATAAA
The DNA here is from genome assembly GCF_964273705.1 of Natrix helvetica. Taxonomy (NCBI): domain Eukaryota; kingdom Metazoa; phylum Chordata; class Lepidosauria; order Squamata; family Natricidae; genus Natrix; species Natrix helvetica. Next base: position 72,472,685 of record NC_138551.1, read on the forward strand.
TAAATTCCTATAGTAAATAAGTATTCTAGCAATTTCTCGGTGTTTGTTCTGTTCCTTTTAGAGACAAAGAGTGAGGACAATAAGAAGACCAAGTTCTTTAAATGATCTTGATCAAAATCAAGATGAAAGGGAAGTTGACTTTTTGCGGTTGCAGATCATGGACCAGCAGAATATCATAGATGAGCTTTCAAAGGTAACCAAAACTTTTTGTCTTCTTGACATGACATTGGCTAGACTGTCTCCTTCTGTGTGGGGGAAAAAAATAAGATCTTAACTTAATGTGCACAGTATAAGATGAAAGTTATTAAGCAGTGCTAAGCAGAAAGTTGAAAATCTTTCATTCGATAATTCATGTAGTAACTAGACAGATGGACAAGATAAAATTTCTGAGCTATATAATTATATTAATTATAACTATATAATTAATTTAAGCTAAATGTGATCATTGTTTTCTCTTGGCAAAAATCTACCTTTCAGATTCAGTAATAAAAAAAATGTTCTATTGTATTTCACTTCACACAGTAAAAGTAAAAGGCATGATAAAAAACTGAACATTTAATTCATGTTTCTACATTTGGGATTCGTACAGTGAGATGGAAATTACTTTCCTTCTTTGTGGCATCATAGTACACAATTTTATCTTGCTTGCACTAGAATTAGAACAAGAATTTTTCTAAAATTTGGAGGGTGTGTAGTCAATTGCCTCCCCAATCTCTTTTTTTTGCTTGAATTCCATTAAAATGAAATTAACAATGTATCAGTACATTACTCTGCCCTACCCAATCTGATGTTGCCCAGTTATGTTTGATCACAATTCCTTAAATGCTAGGTACAAGAAGTCATGGGAACTGTGATCTAACATTCAAGAATTTATCTATCTGAATGAAACTTTCACAAATTTCTTCAAAGAAAACCATGGCCTGATAAAAGCTATGGAACTTTAGGATTAGAATTCTTTAAATCCAGAGTTACTATTGGGTGGGGGACCCTTCTGCTAAACATTAGATATTTTGGTATTTGGATTCCCAGGTAGCATTGTTGTTGATCATCCAGACAGGTCTAAATATCTAATTAATAATTTAAAAGTTATATCTAAAGCCAATTGCACAATAACTAGGTACCCAAAAGTATGTGGATGAAAAGGAAATGAGGATATTCAAAATCTTTATTACCATCATAGTAGCACCCTAACTTTTTATTTTGATTCTTTTAAACTAGACTCTAGAAACTGCCGGCTATGTGAAGAGTGTAATAGTAAGTAACATTCACATTTCATTTTGATTTTCATATATGCTTCTCTGTGTTCTACCTGGGATTATTTAGCTATAGATATTTAATGATATTATGTATTAATAGCAAAATAATGTATTCTAATTACTAACACAGATATGAGGCACAGAATTTCCTCCAAGGTGGTAGAAAATTAAAAGTAAACCAAGGACACATTGTGTTCCTAAAGTCTGATGATCACATTTTTCATTTCAGGGTTGTTTTTTTTTTTTTTTTGCTATATTCTGATTTGCACCATAAATTATCCGTACAATTTGATTGCCAAACTCATTCCTCATCTCACACCTTCTATAATGGCTCAGTGGTTAAGACGCTGAGCTTGTCGATCAGAAAGATCAGCAGTTCAGCGGTTCGAATCCCTAGTGCCGCATAATAGAGTAAGCTCCCGCTACTTGTCTCAGCTTCTGCCAACCTAGGAGTTCAAAGCATGTAAAAATGCATGTAGAAAAATAGGAACCACCTTTGGTGGGAGGGTAACAGCGTTCCAATCACCTTCAGCATTTAGTCATGCTGGCCACATGACCACAGAGACGTCTTCGGACAGCGCTGGCTCTTTGGCTTTGAAATAGAGATGAGCACCTTCCAACTAGAGTCAGGAACAACTAGCACATATATATGCGAGGTGAACCTTTACATTTACCTTATAAACATGTTTCATATGCAGAGCTCAAACTATTGTTTGTTCTTTTCTCTTGGACAGGAGCGTGACAAGCTTTTAAGATACAAGAAACAAAGGAAGAAATTTGCAAAATTTCCCAAGGTAAGCAAATAATGTAAAAAAAAAGTCTTATTTGGGGGCAAGTATTATGAAAGATTTGATGGAACAGTGAAAGACACCGTTTGACTGAGCATCTGGATTCCCACAGATTTATCCAGAAGTTTTTGAGAACTGTATAAACAGAGTGAGAATGTAGATCTTTCCCTACTATTAATTCACAGCTTCACCTGCCCTTCAAAACTACATTAATGAAATATAAATATGAATATGTTTATTAAAATAGTATCACCAAAGTCACTTCAGTCATGAATTCAGGTGCAGCTCTAATATAAAATTATGCCGACAAATGCCATTAAGAATGTCAAAAAAATTACTGCTAAATTATTCCAATATTTAAATTAATTCAAACTGCACTTTCTCTAAAATCTTCTAAATAAAATTTAGAGAGGCAGATACTGTAACTTAAATTTTAAAAGCTCAGTTGAAGGACGTGAAGACAAACTGGTTTTCAGAGCAGAATGTTCAAAATCTCTCCACCACCCGTAAATAAATTACCTTTTGAATTAAAATGTCACTGATTGTGGTTCACTTGCAGGTGGGTGAATAGGAAAGTGATGACTCTGCATATGAATCTGTCAGTCTTTATTCCAGAACATCTGTTAGCAGCTTCTTGGAAGGTGGAAGAGCTCAGCAAACCTTTGTTGTTTCCCCAATATTTCTTCCTAAAGTTCAGAAGCTTAAACATCTCCCAATAGTGAATCGCAGCAAAGTGAATTCCAAGCAATTTCTACTTGCTTTCTTATCTTGACCCTTGACTAAAATAAGCATTTTCTTCTTTGTTCATGTGGAGTTGTTTTTTTTTAATGAAAATCAAGTAGGGATATTTCCATCCTCCATGAGTTCAATAGTTCTAACTCTTTAGAATACCAGAAATTTTGGGTTTTCTTGGTAAACTATAATCTAGTTTCACATATTTTCAGTCAATATCTGAAAGGATGCCAATCTGTTCTCTTGTTGCCTTTTTAAAGACAATTTAAATCCTTCCATAGAGCTTTTTCATCCCTACAAGTCTCTAAATTGATTATTTTGCAAAACCTTCCATTCTGACTCTCCCCTTCCTCCACCCATTCCTTCTTAGTTTATATCCCCACCTTTTTAAAGCTATTCTTCCTAAACCTCTTTATCATTGTGAAGGTCCATATAAAGATTTTTTTTCCAGCTCACACTCCATTTCTTTATGCATTGAGGGAATACTCATAGATGATAGCACCAATTTTTTATCCCACAATAGATTAAATATCAAGTTTACTATCATTTGTGATGATTCTACACTGAAATTATAGAGGATTTATGCTGGCTCAACAGCAACTTTGGTATCCATTAATTTGTGCTTGATGGGTAATCATTACTTACTCTGCTGCCCCATTTATATGGCAGATCTGATAAACTACTATATAATGAGAAAAGTGCTGAGATTCATAAATAGCACTGCATCATGGAAGAAGGAAATCTAATTATTCCTTATGTCAGTTATGCTTAAAATCTTTGCAACTTTGGCTTGTTTGTACTTACACATTGTCATTTGGTCAGAAGCCAGTGGTGGAAACATTTTTTGGGTACGATGAAGAAGCATCTCTTGAATCGGATGGCTCTTCAATCTCATATCAAACGGATCGAACAGATCAAACTCCTTGCACTCCAGATGATGACCTGGAAGAGGTAATTTATGATATGTATAATGTTCAAGCAAGAGTTTATGCTTAAAGAGATATTATATGAGATGCAATTAAATGTATTCCTTTTTTTTTTGTAGTAATAATATAAACTTTGCAGGGAGATCAGTGCTGTATACCAACAACCATGATCAACAAGGTCTCTTCTAGAACCTTGGCAAGCCAGACTACTACTCTGCAATAGCATGGTGGTCTCCTGGCTACTGTTACAAGGAATTATTAACAACAACAAGAACCCATATCAATCATGAGCACCAATCAATGGTATTTGTGATGCATTTTTGAATGTTCAGTTGACTGAGTTTCAATAATAATAATAATAATAATAATAATAATAATAATAATAATAATAATAATAATAATAATAATAATAATAATAATAATAATGCAAAATAATAATAATAATAATAATAATAATAATAATAATAATAATAATAATAATAATGCTGCAAAAATTCAAGAGGAATAAAGGACCAACTGCTGATTGACAAGCTAATCCTAAAGAATTCAAAGAAAAGACGAACCAAGCTGTTCATGGCTTGGATAGGCTATAAGAAAGCATTTGATTCTGTTCCCCACAGCTGGATCAAGAAATGCCTGAAAATCTTTGGCATCAAGAGCAACATACAAAAATTCATGGAAATTTCAATGAACCTCTGGAAAACGAAGCTTATGGCTAATGGAGAAGAACTGGGTGAAGTTGAAATTAAACGAGGCCTTTTCCAGGGTGATTCCCTTTCACCCCTATTTTTTATACTCTCAATGCTACCACTGACAACCATTTTGAAGAAGATGAACTGTGGATGCGAACTTGCAAAGAAAGGACTGAAAATTTCACACTTGGTGTACATGGTGTACATTTGAAGCTGTTTGGTAAAATAAAAGCTGAACTGAATTTATTACTTGAAAGCACAAAAGAATTTAGCCAAGACATTGGTATGCAGTTTGGAATTGATAAATGTGCAACAATGGCAACCAAGGCAGGCAAGGTCCTAGAAGATGATGGAATACAACTTGAGAATGAAGAAATGATAAAGGCAGTAAAACCAGAAGAAGACTATATGTACTTGAGGATTTTAGAGGCCTCTGACTTAATGCATAATAAAGTCAAGGAATTAACCTCAGCCAAGTACATTCGACGAATTCGCAAGATATTAAAGTCCAAACTGAGTGGAGGAAACATCATAAAAGCCATAAATACCTGGGCTATACCTGTAGTTCGATACTCTGCAGGAATAATTGACTGGACCCAGATGGAGTTGGACAATTTGGACAGAAAAACAAGGAAGCTTATGACAATGAATCATGCTTTGCACCCTAAAAGTGATGTTGACCGATTGTATCTACCAAGAGCAGAGGGTGGTCGAGGACTCCTACAAGCAAAGCAGACTGTGGAAGAAGAAAGACACAGTTTGAATGATTACATCCAGAAAAGTGAAGAACCAATGATTAAGGAAGTAAGTAAAGGAGACCTTTTGAAGACAACTAAGTTAAAAGCTGAATATAAGAAAGAAATAATTGAGAAGTGAGCTGAAAACTGGAAAAGCAAAGCTATGCATGGCCAATACTTGAAAAGTATTGAAGGCAAAGCTGACCAAAAACTAACTTGGAACTGGTTAAGATCAGGAGTACTGAAAAAAGAAACAGAAGGCTTTATTTTGGCAGCTCAAGAACAAGCCTTAGCCATAAACTGCATGAAGGCAAAAATTCAACATGTTACCACCAACAGCAAATGTCGCCTCTGTAATGAGAAAGATGAGACAGTCGACCACTTGATCAGTAGGTGCAGCAAAATTTCACAAACTGACTACCTACAACGCCATGACTGCGTTGCTAAGATTATTCACTGGAAATTGTGCCAAAAGTTTGGAATTGAGTACAGCAAAATGTACTCTGGGACCATCAGTTTGAGAAGGTTTTAGAGAATGAAAAAGTCAAGATCTTGTGGGACTTCAGAATCCAGACTGACAGACACTTGGCCTAAAACACACCTGACATAACAATAATTGAAAAGAAAAAAGTATGGTTCATTGACATTGCAATACCTGGTGATGCACGAAGTGAAGATAAACAGCAAGAAAAAAAATCACAAAATACCGGGACTTGCAAATTGAAGTTGAACAACTGTGGAAGAAGAAATCATGTGTTGTCCCAATTGTAATTGGAGCCCTTGGAGCAATACCTAAAGGGCTACCTCATTATTTGAAAATTCTAAATTTACCTGACTTGAACATTCTGATTCTACAAAAAACCACCCTACTTGGAACAACTTATATCCTCTGATGTTACCTTAACAGTTCCTTGGTCCTTCGTTAGGACTTGAGCTGTTGAGCTACCAACCAGTCCCAAAGGCTGTGAATCTCACCAAAGATTAACATAATAATAATAACAACAACAAACCACCCTATGGAACAGCTTATATCCTCCGACGTTACCTTAACAATTCCTAGGTCCTTGGTTAGGACTCGAGCTGTTGTGCTACCAACCAGTCCCAAAGGCTGTGAATCTCACCAAAGATGATGATGATGATTATTATTATTATTATTATTGATGATGATGATGATGATGATGATGATGATGATGATGATAATAATAATAATAATAATAATAATAATAATAATAATAATAATAATAGCAGCAGCTGTGCATGGCCAATACTTGAAAAGTATTAAAGGCAAAGTTGACCAAAAGCTAACTTGGAACTGGTTAAAATCAGGAGTACTGAAAAAAAGAAACAGAAGGCTTTATTTTGGCAGCTCAAGAACAAGCCTTAGCCACAAATTACATGAAAGCAGAAATTCAGCATTTTACCACCAATAGCAAATGTCGCCTGTGTAATGAGAAAGATGAGACAGTTGACCATTTGATCAGTGGGTGCAGCAAAATTTCACAAACTGACTCCTACAACGCCACGACCGAGTTGCTAAGATCATTCACTGGAAATTGTGCAAGAAGTTTGGGTTTGAGTACAGCAAAAACCACTGGGAACATAAGGTTGAGAAGGTTCTAGAGAATGAAAAAGTCAAGATCTTGTGGGATTTCAGAATTCAGACTGAGAGGCACTTGGCCTACAACACACCTGACGTAACAATAGTTGAAAAGAAAAAAGTTTGGTTCATTGACATTGCAATACCTTGTGATGCACGAATTGAAGATAAGAAGCAAGAAAAAATCACAAAGTACCGGGACTTGCAATTTGAATTTGAGCGACTGTGGAAAAAGAAATTGAGTGTTGTCCCGATTGTAATTAGAGCCCTTGGAGCAATACTTAAAGGGCTATCTCGCTATTTGGAAATTCTAAATTTATTGCACTTGAACATTCTGACTTTTCAAAAAAACCACCCTACTTGGAACAGCTTATATCCTCCGATGTTACCTTAACAGTTCCTAGGTCCTTGGTTAGGACTCGAGCTGTTGATCTACCAACCAGCCCCAAAGGCTGTGAATCTCACTAAAGATTAACCACATCATCATCATCATCATCATCATCATCATCATCATCATCAAAAAAAAAACATTAAATAAACATTGAAGGAAAGTGTGATGACAACTTGACATGGACATGGCTAAAGATGGGAACTACCAAGAAAGAAATGGAAGTTTTAATACTGGCTGCTCAAGAACAAGCACTACAAACTAATGCCATGAAAGCGAAGATACAAAAATCCACTGACAACCCAAACTGCCGACTTTGCAATAACAAAGTCGAAACTGTTTCACATTTAATATGTGAATGCAGCAAAATCGCACAAACTGATTACAAAGCTAGACACGACCGAGTTGCTAAATTAACCCACTGGTCATTATATAAAAAAATATGATTTACCTGTATCCAGAAAGTCATGGGAACATAAAGTGGAAAAAGTTATCAAGAAGGTGAAGATCTTGTGGGACTTTCGAATACAGATCGTCGTTTGGAGCACAACACGCCAGATATCACGGTTGTAGAGGGCTGAAGTGTACAGTTTATTGATATCGCTGTTCCAGGAGATGCCAGAGTCAAAGAAAAAGAACTAGAAAAAATAATGAAATATCACGACTTGGCCATCGAAACTACACGGCTATGGATGAAGCATGTAACAGTGATACCCATTGTCATCCGGGCACTTGGCACCATGTCCAAGAATTTTACAAGATACATCAACAAATTGCAGCTTCCTGCAATAACACCAGCGGAACTGCAAAAAACTGAGCTACTCGGAACATCTTATATTTTAAGAAGGTTCTTGGTTGATACCTAGGACGCTGGCAGCAAACCGTATCAACCATTAGCACCAGTCAATGGTACTTGTAATGCATTTTTGAATGTTCAGTTGGCTGAGTTTCATTTTTAATGAATAAAGTATATAATAATAATAAATTTAATTAAAGTAATATCTAAATTTAAATATTGCAATCAAGTCATTATTTAAATTAGGGACTACATAGATAATTAGCTCCGTGAAATTTAAATGATTGGAATCTGTTATATTGGATTCTCGTCCCAAAAAAATCCTTAGTAGACTTTAAGCTGCTGTTCCAAATTTGGTCACGTAATTTGGAGACTAGCACACATATTGCATTAGAAATATTTTAGTTAATCCATTAATAAATACATAACATTTTATAATTCTCTCAAATTGTTATTTCATAAAAGAGGTTGTACTGCTCATAAACAGATGGATGAATGCTAATGTTTTGATTTGTCAGGAGGATTGCACCTTCAGTTCAGTTTTGCATTCCTTCTCACACTAGGGTATGGCAAAAGAAGAAACAGAATTAAGATTCAGGCAACTGACAATGGAATATCAAGCTTTACAGAGAGCCTATGCACTGTTGCAAGAACAAGTTGGAGGAACGTTGGATGCTGAGCGAGAAGTTAAGGTCTAAATGGCTTATATTACATGAAAGTAAAAACTTGTGACTGTATCATGTTGTTCCTGAACTCTTTACAATTTTTTTGGTTTCCCACCCCTTCATATCTTTGCTTTAGATCAGGTGTGTTCAACTTTGGCAACTTTAAGACTTGTGAACTCCCAGAATCCCCCAGCCTGCCAACTCTTAAAGTTACCAAAGTTTAGGTCCCTCTAAACCAGTGGTTCTCAACCTCTAGGTCGGGACCCCTTTGGGGATCGAACGACCCTTTCACAGGGGTCGCCTAAGACCATCGTAAAACACATATTTTCAATGGTCTTAGGAACCAAGACACCAATTTTATGGTTGGGGGTCACCACAACATGAGGAACTGTATTAAAGGGTCGTAGAATTGGAAAGGTTGAGAACCACTGCTCTAAACCATTCCTGGTTTAGAGGGACCTATTTAAAAAGATATGCTGAGAACGGGGCATTAAAGATGCACTACATGGTTTTATGCTTTATTGGGAACCACCCAGTGGTTTGTTATAAGCTGGGCAGCTATGTAAATATTTTAAATAAATTAATAAATAAATAAATAGTGGGTGGGAGTGTTTGTGAAATTATGGGAAGATGACATTTAACAAACTTGCTTTGCTTCACCGATCAATAAATTAAATACTATACTTATTAAGAAATCCCTTGATTATTGCATTGCAGGCCACATATTTCCAGTATCCCACCAGCAAAACCAAAGCATCTAAATCATGTCATTCTGTCTCTTTTTTTCTTTTTCTTTTCCTGCCATACAGCAACATTTTCTTGTTGATTTAAATTCAGAATAAAATTATAATTTTCCCTCTAATGATGAAGGAAATTACTAAAGGTTTACATGCAGGCACACGCCGAGAGAATCCTCTTTGGCTTGAATAGAGTGCTTAAAGCAGGGGTGTCAAACTCAAGGCTGAGTTGAAATCAACATAAAGTGGAAATAACTGATCAACTCATCCCTAGTTAGGGACGTGTTTTACTTTTAACAACTTTTCTGAATGAAATTGGAATTCAGTGCCATTTTAGACAGAAATGCTAGAAAATAAAGAAGTAAAGTGAAGGGTTGTTGGTAAAGTTGCACAGGCACATAATTTTTCATCTTTTTGCAACCAATTTCCTATGGTTACTGACAGTGGACACGTTATTAACATGTAATGTTATACATTAAAATGCAATCAATTTTTAATCAACTAAAAGACATAGATGATACTGGATGATGGACATCCTGAAGTATGTATCCCTGAAGTATGAGGAATTGGTACAAGAGAGCTATGGCTGTCTTTAGCATGTATCAATTCCAATTTTATATCCCTCCATGCAAACATGTGTTAGGGATAATTTAACATAGCAGCAATCAGAGTAAGTTTGACATTTTTTCAATCCCATCCTACAGACTCGTGAGCAGCTTCAGGCAGAAATCCAGAGATCCCAAGCTCAAATAGAGGATCTAGAAAAGGCCCTTGCTGAACAAGGACAGGTAATATACATTGGAAAAAATGTTTTGTGTTAATTACTGTAACAAATTTATCAAAAGTTATCACTATAAAATAGCTAGCAATAGGTTCACATGGAAACATGAACAAATGTATTCTAATCTCCCTTGGAGATTGTCAAACAGTTTTCCAAAAATCAATATATTGAATTGAAAATGGTTCTAAACATTGTGTTTTGGGTTGAGCAGACTTGTTTTGGTGCTGAACCATGTCTGTATTCTTTTATCCCTTTTCCATTTCACAGGATTGATTTTTGGAAAATCAGTGAATGATCTAGAAGGAGAGTGGATTTAATTCTAAATTAATTTTCCTGATCATTCCATTTGTGGAACTTAAGTCTAAAATATCCCTATATTGTAAAGCTAAATCAGTTTTATATCTATAAAGTATACCAAGTGAAGTCTCTCCCTCATGACTGGAGACAGAAATAAAATAGTTCCCCATTTTCTGGTTCCTCCTTTCCTCTAATATGCAAGTTATAATTGATAATTCCAAGTTCTGGATTGGTTATCTTACTTAGCAGATCTTAGTTTACTATACACATTTCCTGGTTTTATTTATTGATGTTTATTTATTAGATTTATATCCTGTGTTTATTCCAAGAGCTCAGGGCAGCATACATAGCATTTGAATTGCCGCTATAAAAACAAGTTCAGTGAGAGAGCGACTGGATCAAAATCACCGAGTAAGCTTTTGACTGAAGGTAGATTCAACTCGAACATCTTCCCCACTACATTACATAAGGAATCATGGTGGCATGGTGGTTAGAATGTAGTATTGCAAGTTAACTCTGCTCACTGCCAGGAGTTTGATCCTGACTGACTCAAGGTTGACTCAGCCTTCCATCCTTCCGAAGTCAATAAAATAAGGACCCAGATTGTTGGAGGCAATATGTTGACTCTGTAAACCACTTAGAGAGGGCTGTAAAGCATTAAGAAATAATATAGAAGTCTAAGTGCTACTGCTATTTGCCATGGTTTGGTAGAAGAACAAGTGCGTTGGAACAAGTCCATTTTTACTGATGCTCCTTTTCTGTCCATTAAACAATGCTCTATTATTTTGTGTGAATGGAGCAATGCGTATTAAAATTCAAAGCAGTGCAGGCAGAGAAAGAAAGAAGGTGAAAGCTTCTAATATTTAATGCACACATTTTATGTAGTTTTGACATCAAATATACATTTTCAACTGAATCCATATTTTTCATCAGTTATATCCTAAACATAATAGTAATAGCAAAGAAATGGAACAATAGAACAAGGAATAAAAAGAAAACAGTGAGACTTCAGCGATAGAAGAATAAAAGATGGGTAGGTAGTGAAGTAGAAAATGAGGGCAGAGGTGGGGTTTGTTATCAACCTAGTAGCCATCTCCAGTGTGATTTTGTCTTCAACAGTCTGTCAGTGGTGTATTAACTATTAAGCAGACTAAGCACGTGCTTAGGGCACCAGGCCCAAGGGGGCACCACAAAGTTGAGAAAGAAAAAAAACAATGAAGTATGTACAAAGGAGCGGGGCACCAAGATTTGTCAGTGCTTAGGGCACCAGTGAGCCTTAATCCGCCACTGCAGTCTGTCTTTTGTCATGTAGTTGTAGAAGTCAAGCCAGCTACATTCCTGCTTTCTTTTCAGGGCGAACCTCTCATTTTCTCTCCTATCCTTACCATCATTGTGGAATTGTTGAGATTTGCCAGCCTTTGTTGGACAACCTAGGAATGCCCTGAGTCCAAACACTTGCCGCCTCTCTTCTCATTCTTCCTTCCTGTCTACTCACTGCCTTGCTTAATTTCCAATCCTTTCATTCTTTTTTTTCCTTTTCAAGCACTGCCTCTGCCCAACTCTGCTGCCTAATCTCATTTCCGGGTGGAGAGTCATTCGATACTTATTTGAACTATACTTATTTTGTTTTCTAGGATAAATCTATATTATAATAGCCCTAGAGAAAAGGGTTTTTTTTTATCTCCCAGAAATTCACTTGCTAAATCCATAGCTTAGTTCTTTGCTTCAAATGGTTTAAAAGTCACATGATTGGCTAGAAATTTGAGATTTTGGAAGGTTACTTGGATGTATATATTATTGAGAGATTATTGGTGCTCTCTGAGCTTGGTTGTTTTCTTGTAGATGTTTCATTACCCAAACTAGATAAACATCAGTGCTAGTTAGTTGTGGGATATGGTCTCAGTTTCTACGTATTCTACTGGCTTGTCCTGACAGTGTTGGTAGGGATGGTCTTAGAGGATCTGTGGTTTTACTGCTTACTGTTGGTTTGTTTGGCCATTCCTTAACATCAGATTGTTGGTCTGATGTTAATCTTGGAGTTAATCTATGCTCATCTGGGTGCTGATTGCTGGTGGGGAGGTGTTTTGGTCTTTTTGTTCCCTTTTTGGCTTGTTTATTGTCTTGTTTGCATACTATGTACATATTGTTTATGTTTATGTATCTATTCAACACCCAGATGAGCAGGGATTAACACTAGACCTACAGTCAAGAAGTAAACAGTATGCCCATCAAGGAACTACCAACTCAGACAAATAAGCTAACAGTAAACAAGAGCCTAATCAAGGAATCACCAAGACAATTCCCACCAATACTGACTGGGCAGTAACATCCACTCCCTTCTAGCATTGATGATGTTACCTAGTTTGGTAATGAAACAACTTCAAGAAAACAGTCAAGCTCAGAGAGCACCAAGGACCCCACAGTTCAACCCTGAGCTACAAATATTCTCTTATATTGTTTCACTTAGTTCAACTTTTCCATAGTGTCTGATAATCCATATTTTCCCTCTCTTTAAATTAAAATAATTTTCTAACTTTAGATTTTTTTTTCTAGCTCTAAATTAGGCTACGGTATTAAGGGCTAGTGTATCAGATTCACCAAACCATTTTCTCTTTCATATGTTAATGATTATTTTTCTCTTTCTCTGAATGAATTGTACTATTCATCTATAATGCCCATTATTCCAATGATTGTTTATGTGGAGATAGCTTACTGAGCTAAAGATTCCCATTGTCTTGTGAGATCAAGCCAATTAATTCCCATTTCAATGAGAAATAACTATTCCCCAAACTAGCAAACGAACCCGAGATACATAAAATACAGGACATAAATACACTGCGTGCATCTTATGCCTAAATTAAAAGATTTCTCTTAAAAATTTGTACAAGAACAAAAGACATTGACAGTCATGGAAACTGCAATGCAAATATATCCAGATGAGTAACAGGGGAAGGATCAGTGAGTAGACACCAAAACTGCTTCTAGTATGATTTTTGCTGGATTGCGGTACTTCCTATTCTTCTGAAGGTTCCTACCCTTGTAAATTGAGAATGTAATTCATTGAAGAGCACACCTCAAAACTGTACATGAAACTCTTCAGTAGGGTGTATTTCATTTCAGTAATCTAATTGTCCATGAGGAGATAACTTACTGAGCTAAAGACAGATTATCCAGCTATTAGAAAGTCAGAATGTATTTTTATCTAAAAACTACTGAAGCCAAATCAGGAAAACAAATTTCAGCTGTGCTTTCCTTGTTTCTTATGGACGTATATGCTCTCTTCAAATGTTTTGCCTTTTTAAAAGATTTGTGGCGTTTCCCTATCTTTTTTTGTTATAACACTGGGTTTTTCTGTTTTTTTAAGGACATGAAGTGGATTGAAGAAAAGCAGGCTTTATACAAAAGAAACCAAGAGCTTGTGGAAAAGGTGCCCTCTGTTTTCATAGGGAATTTAAAAATAAGTGTGAATAGAAATTTAGAAAAATCTTAAGGCAAAAGAGCACTTAATGAAACACACGTATTTTGTATGTCATCAAAAGGGAACGTTATTCGAATCCAAACTTGCAGAAGAATTGTCACCAAACAAAAATGGTATTTCTTGTAGACATCTTTATTTCAATTTCAATGCTGAAAATTAATATAAGAAAGACGTAAACTATAAAATTTGACTTTCAATTTTTGTTTAGAATGACAACACATTTATCTTTCCAGTTATCACACATCACATATCTTACCTCTGAAATTTGTTTTTAAAATTTCTTAGTATTATTACCTACATATAGAAGTATGAGGTTGAGCAGTGGTGGTTTGATCAAGCATAATCCTGAGTTAATGGTTACAGCAAAATTAGAGCTCACACTTAGTTTCCATAATCAGTTCTATAGTCACTGTGCAATTAAAACAAATTGTTGACAAAAAAAATTAAAAAGGGAAAATCCTTCTGCTTTTTTAGATAAAACAAATGGAAATAGAAGAAGCTCGGCTAAAGCATGATGTTCAGGATGCTAAAGATCAAAATGAACTGCTGGAATTTAGAATATTAGAACTTGAGGTAAGTAAGAACTAGATGTTTTGAGTTCATATTTCCATGTTTTGTCATGTGTTCCACATTCACCTATGGCTCATGGAACATCATTACAGTATAATCAAGGAAACTCTGCCAGAACAGCTTCAACTTAAGGCCCAATTACATTAATTACTTGGTTCCATATATTGGGAAAATTCATATATTGGTCTTCAGCGTATTCTGATTTGCCAAGTGCAGTTTGTATCACACTTCAGGGTCCTCCCCTCTTCCTTCTGTTGGCTCATAATTTTAGACAATACAAATTGGGTTTGCTAGCATTGGCATGTTTGAACAACTATTTATCACTGCAATCCCATAGCAGAGTGACAAGCTGTGTTAAGTGGAAGCAAATACTGTTGAGATGATCAGCATAAGTCTGATTTCCTTCACTTTAGCTTGCATGAGTTTTATTAAATTATACTTATTATATATCTATTCCTCAACCAGGCGGTTCAGACTACACCTCCTATCCTCCTCCAGATTTGCTTTAGATTAGTACCAGTAAATGTGCAACCTTCTATATCCGGGGTGTCAAACTGAAATAATTACGGCATCGTCACATGACATATTGGGACTTTTTTCCTCTTCGCTAAACCTAGTGGGGGTATGAGCAGCCCGTGACACATCTGGCCAATGGGCTGGGAGTTTGACAGCCCTGTTCTATATGATATGTCTAAGCAACTTTGAATATAAATAAATGCAGGTAGTCCTCGACTTATGACTGGAATTGAGCCCAAAATTTATGTTGCTAAGTGAGACATTTGTTAACTGAGTTTTGCCCCATTTTACAACTTTCCTTGCCACAGTTGTCAAGTGTAGTTGTTAAGTTAGTAAGCTGGTTGTTAAGTGAATCTGGCTTCCCCTTTGACTTTGCTTGTCAGAAGGTCGCAAAAGGTGATCACATGATCCCAGGACATGGCAACCATCAAAAATATGAACCAGTTGCCAAGCAGGTGAATTTTGATCGTGTCAAAATTATTAACACTTGCAGTGATTCCCTTAACAACGGTGGCAAGATGGTGGCATACTCACTTAACTAATGTTCTGTTTAGCAACAGAAATTTTCAGCTCAATTGTGGCTGTAGGTTGAGGGCTACCTGTACTAGCTGACAGAAATTTGTACCCATCTGCTAAATAAATGACAGATTTCTATCTAGTACCTACTTCTGTAAATCTTACCTTCTCTTTGGTAAGATTGAAGATTGTCCCAGAATCAGAACTCATGCCTGGTGGTTAATGAGGAGTCCACCATGTTGTCTGGTTTGTCTTCATGGGCCTTTCGTAAGGTTTCAGCCAAAGTCCATAATCCAGTATGATGAGCTTTTACAGTGAAAGTGAGGAAAATCTAAGCTTAAGGGATGCTCACTGGTGTGATGTTACCTATTTTGGGTAATGAAACATCTGCAAAAAAACAACCCAGGAAAAGGACCCTTCATGTCAACCCTGAGCTACAAATATTCTCCTTTATTAAACCTAAACCTCTCAGACTTTGTATTCCCAGCATATGAGAAACATAAATATGGTATTATTTATTTTGAGGAAAAATTTAGTCTTTTTCAGACAGCCACCAATTGTCAAGCGCATTTTTGTGATGCTTCGTGATAGCACTTTAATGTTCTGACAATTTCCCTCTGGCCAGGGGGAGGGGGCTAAAAATAGCAGCTTGCACTGGCCTGCCCTCTTCTTTATTCACCCCTCATCAAGTTTGCTTTTTGTGATGAGAAAAAAGAAAGAAAAGCAGCACCCAGAAACCGGGCACAATGAAGGGATGCAGCAAAGTCTTCTAGAGCTGAAGGCAAAATGCCATCTTCCCCTATGGTGGAGAAGAAAAACTCCAAGAATCATAAGAGGAAAATCCCCTCAGAAACTCTTTTTTGGCATTTCTTCAGGAGGAGCAGCGGAGCAAATGAATTTCTGCAACTCAAAGAGTCCAAAACCAATCCTTTAAAACAGTTCCTAATTTATCAACATATATTTGATTATTATTTTTTGTAACTTACATTGGAAAATTAACTAATGAAATTGTATTGTGGGCTAAGCTGATGATTAAGCCACACCCTTTCCCCCCACAAATAATTTGATTGTAGGAGAGAGAAAGAAGATCACCAGCAATTAATTTTCATCACATTCCTTTTACGGAAGGGAAAAGTCCCCTCCAAGTCTACTGCGAGGCAGAAGGAGTAACAGTAAGTAGTTCCCAGTTGCTCTTGTTGCAACTTTTAATTTTTGTTTCTCTCTCGGTGTAATATCATGTTCTTTTCACATGCTGCTCCTTGTCTATTTTTCTCCTGTTAGGATATACTAGTAGCAGAGTTGATGAAAAAACTGGATATTTTAGGGGATAACGCCGTAAGTGTATGTTCATTTAATTAATTGTGCATGTTTCAGTGAATGTGTTTCGTTCTTTTGTTCAAGCTGCATTAAATGCCCCTGTAATTGCTTTTATTTGTTATAATTAAGCAACATTTTCACGTGGGGAAGTCCTTGTTTCGGACCAATGCTTCTCACACCTAGTTTATACAGAATGTCAATAATATAAGTCAGGGTTGGATAGACCCAGGTCACATGTTCCCCATCCCCAGAGACCCCCTGAAATGGACAGAAGAAAAATGTTTAGATTTGCGTTTAGGGGAGGATTAAATATTTTTCTCTGGTTGAAGTAGCTAAGGGCTGAAAACAAAGCATTATCTAAGCATTAACCCTTATATCATCCACTTGTGTGATACCATTATACCAACAACCATTATACTGCCCCAATCTATTATTTTATAGAATACGGCAGAAGTTGGCAACAAGTAACGTGAAGGCCACTATCGCCTCTCCCAATATCCTGTCAGAAACACTCAAATTGGAGAGAGTTAATTTTGGGAGTGAGAGAGTGTGTGTGTGTCACAATGATGACCATGATGCCACTGGGTGTGTGTTGTATCTTTCAGGCAAGGTACAACATGGAAAATAATTTCCAGGCACATTGAAGTTACTTATGCCTGGTCTAAGGTATTTCACAAGTTAACTTAATATTGTAACATGGGGATTGGATATCCTTTACTAGTGTTTTGCTAGTGTTTTACTAGCCTTTGCTATTTTTAAAAACCTTTAAGTGTGTGTGTGCGTGTGTGCGTGTGTGCGTGCATGTGTGTGTGCGTGTGTGTATTAGAACATACCACAGCTTGAAACAAGCATGATTGGAATAAATTAATTTTTGTTTATGTTGGGATGGTCTCTACAATCCAATGCCCATAGGCTTCATCTGGACCCCAAAACCTTTTCTAGAGCCCCCTCAACATTTTTATTTTATTTTATTTTATTTATTGTTATTTTATTATTTTATTTTATTTTTTGAAAATTTACTGCTTCAGGGCAACATCTAATTGGAAGCAAAGAAAAGCAGGGTAGACTTTTCCTTCATTTAAGAGAAGTTATGTTTGTCTGAGCCGTAATCATATACCCTTCCCTTTCCAGATGCTTTAAAAATGTATTCAAATAATTTATAGGGCTGCCCAAGGTGGCCCTGGTAGCTTACAGGAAACTAATCAAGACAAACAAAAATCAGCCATAAAAGTCAGAAATAGACAAATTGGCACACATTCACACCCTCTCTTGTTGTGAATTTATGAACCCCAGCCCCAAACCCGGGGGGAATAATCATATCTTTAGGTTTTTAAATGTTGGGAGTGAGGAGAGACCATTCCAAAGGGCAGCTCTTTCATTTTGCCGAGATTGATCCAAGCATCAGCAGTTTTTAGATTTACACTGATTAAAGGGAAGCAGAGTAGGTCGTAAATTAGGTTTCTCATTTCTTCCCACTGATTAACTTGCAAATACTGAGGCTTTTGTGGTTAGATGTTCAATGCAACCAATAGGCAATTATTTTTGGAAAGAGGATTGGAGAACTCCAGATATTTTGTGAAGTCGGGGCGGGGGAGGGGAGGAGATAAAGTGCAAATGGGCTTCTTATAAACAAATAAAAAGGCTGTGTTTCAGGATACCTCCAAATGACTTCAGGGGGCAACCTGGACTTGTACCATGTATTGTTTCACAAAGTCAGAGAAGCGATTCACTGTTGCTGGTCCAGATTTCTCACTTCTAATATCTGGAAGTATTAGAATGTTATTTATTTACCTCATGTTTCTTTTAATATTTATTGAGAATTAATAATTGATACATCAGTAATGGAGTAAACCAATATTTGCATAGAGGGACTCACAACCACAATTGAGTTTAAAAAATTATGTTGCTAAGTGAGAAATTTGTTAAGGGAGTTTTGCTCCATTTTACAATCTTTCTTGCCACATTTATTAAGTGACTCACTGTTGTTAAGTTAGTAACACGGTTGTTAAGTGAATCTGGCTTCTCCATTAATTCTGCTTGACAGAAAGTTGCAAAAACTGATGACATGACCCCTGGCCTGGATGCTGCAACCGTCATAAATATGAATCAGTTGTTGAGCATCTGAATGTAAATCATGTGACCATGGGGATGCTGCAAAGGTTGTAAATGTGAAAAATGGTCATGTCACTTTTTCCAGTGCTGTTGTAACTTTGAATAGTCACTAAACGAACCGTTGTAAGTTGAGGACTACCTGTATTTATCGGGAGTGGATTGTAGAGATCAACTCTTTTCAACACCTCCTGGTCATGGAATATTATCTTGAAATTATAATCAAGTAATATAATCAAGAAATTATAATCAAGAAAGTATAATCAAGTACTACTTTTGATTTGTAGTTTTAAGGAATGTTTAAATATTCAGGGCAAGAGCACCTTGGAAATGGGAAAACAATGCAGAGATGTATGTTGTGATAATACATTTATTCTGCTCTTAATTTAGAACTTAACGAATGACGAGCAAGTTGTAGTCATACAAGCAAGGACAGTTTTGACACTGGCAGAAAAGGTAATGGGGATGTTGCTTCTTTTGCTGAAAGGGATTCAGTGTCCAGTTATATTAGCATAACTTATGCTCTGGTGCAACACTATTGAGTACTGATTTATAAAAGTAGAGCAAATGTAACAGATTTGACATCCTCCTTAACCTTGCCTTAACTTTAACCTTAATCTTGCCAAAAACTTATCTAAGACTTGGTTCTACAAATTACTTTTATCATTGTCTGGAAATGATCTTGCCATGTCCCCAGTATAACTGGTCACCAGTATAACTAGCAGGATGGCTCTCAACTCTGCATCAAACAGAAAAAAATCAGGGCTATCAAACTCGCAGGCCATGAGCCAGATGCATCATACACTGGCCACGCCCATGCCCAGTTTAGCAAAGGAGGGCGGGAATCAAAGTATGTCACATGATGCTGCGGTGATGATGCGAGTTTGACCCCACCTGATCTGGATATTTGGTTGCTGGGATGTTGGGGTAGAATACCCAAAGTGGGTTAATAGAGTAACTAAAGCTGTAAATACCATTTCCAACCAAATTCCTTATAAATATCTATAGCTATTAAACTGATATGAATGGAATAAACAACAAAATGAAGCAGAGTGATATGTTCATAGCTAGTAGCTTTAAAACAATTCAAGCTGCTAAGCCTATCCCTAATTTTCTATTCTCTCTTACCAATAGTTTTTAAAAATATTTGTTTGCTGATCAGTGACCAGTTTTTCACCTAAATATTTTTCTTTACTTTTGTAAAATGGAAGTGCCTTAGATTTGGGTACAGAAATATCGTACTATAACTTAGGCTTAAATTTACTATTCGACAATCCAGGCATTATGTTCAGCTCCTTTATATGAAGCATTGAGCCCAAAGATCAGATTACCTTTGCTAAATCGCAATGCTGATTATTATAACTGAATTGCCAAACTTAGAGATATTGAGCATACTGAGGTACTTTGCTATAAACCCAATAATAGAGTTATGCACTGAAGGCTGGTCTCTTGTCTGATATGCCCAATGTTTGTCAACCTTGGAAACCCTAAGCTGTGTGAACTTCACCTCCCAGAATTCTGGGAGTTAAAGTTCATACATGACTTCTCTGAGCTTGGTTTTTTTCTTGCAGGTGTTTCATTACCTCACACCTTTCTAGCACTGATTAGTACACTGATTCAAGCCCTTTATAGCAGGTGTGTCCAAACTTTTTGCAAGGAGGGCCAGATTTGGTGAGGTGAAAATGTGTGGGGCCGATCATTCAGCCTGACATTCTTTGAACCCTTAACATTAAATGCGAATTAACTACCGTATTTTTCGGAGTATAAGACGCACCAAGATTTTGAAGAGGCAAATTAAAAAAAAAAGTTTTTGCACTCTCACAAAAATGGCCCATTTTTCACGAAAATGGGCCTTTTTTTTTTAAAGGGCATGAATAGCCTTTAAGAGGCTTCTAGAGTGCTCCTGGGGGCTAGAAGGGGGCAAAGTTGAGCAAAAAATGGCCCGTTTTTTGCTCATTTATGCCCTCCACAGCCCCCAGGAGCATTCTGAAAACCTCCTAAAGGCTATGCACAGCCATTTTGGTGAAGGGGGCAGAGTTTTGGGAGGCAAAAAATGCTGTATTCAGTGTATAAGGTGCACCCAGATTTTTAGCCTCTTTTTTGAGGGGAAAAAGATGCATCTTTATACTTTGAAAAATACGGTATTTTATGAAAGACTAAACAAATAACTCCAGTGGGGAGAAGAGGCTGCGGGCTGCTTGAAATTTGAAAAAGGGCCACATTTGGGCCCCCGGGCCGCATTTTGGACATGCCTGCTTTATAGCATTTTCCAGCATTCCAGCACCGATTACTTAGTTTGGGTGATGAAATGTCTAAAAGAAAACAGGCTCAGAGAACACCAAGGACCCCTCATTTCAACCCTGAGCTACAAATATTCTCCTTTATCGAACTGCGTACTGCGTAAAGTTGCCAGGGTCAACAAACCCTCGATATGCCTATCCAAATCTGATTTTTCTTCATTTTCTTCATGCAGTGGCTACAACAGATAGAAGTTACAGAATCAGCACTCCAGCAAAAGATGATAGACTTAGAAAATGAAAAGGTACAGATTCACCAAACAGTTAAAATCCGTGATTACATATTGTGCTTCCTGAGAAAAATCAGTATAACCCGAATCTCCTTGTTTTTAGGACCTATTTAGTAAACAAAAGGGGTATCTGGATGATGAATTGGATTACAGGAAACAGTCTTTAGATCAAGCACACAAGGTAGGTATGAAAGTCCACAGACAAAATTTCCTTTGGATCATTTTCCCCAGGCTGGGGAATTCTGGGAGGTGAAGTTCCCATATCTTAAAGTTGCCAAGGTTGAGAAACACCGCCTTAAAGTCAAATGATTCTGAGAACCTCTCTTGAAATCTTTGAGTCACATAGCTTGAAAGACTTTCTATCGCAGAGAAGTGGATTCAGTGTAAAAGATTCACTAATGAAAGCAAACCTGCATTACATTTGGGATTTGGCATGCACAGGTTTAATTCTCAGGCACTCCATGGGAGATGAATCCAGATTGGTTTTGGATTGAGATACATTATAGTATGGGCCAATCATTACACAAAAAATCTGTTTTGGATATTTTTTTTTAGTGCAATTTGATTATACAAAAATCAGTTTGGATTAGGGTAGGTAGAAAGAGGCTCTCTCCTTTTTCAACCTCAAGGCAAAATTTTCAGGTGCAATTCCCGAGGTCTCGGTTGATGTTTTTTCCTCTATGAAACTAGCAGTAGATTCTGAAAGACAGGATTTGATCAGGACTGCAGCTGTGGTAGGAACGGTAGGTTTTCCCACCTCATCTGTACCATGGACTCTTAGCAAAGTATTCCTATGATAGAAAAGTATAGTAAAGTATATTTACTTTATATAAAATTATATAACGGGCATAAAACTGTAGAGATGTTAGCAACTCAGATTTCTATCACTATGAGCCAGAAAAAGCAACAACTTAATGACTTATGTGGCCATAGCTGATTAACACTTTGTGCTCTCTTGAGCTTGCTTGCCCACTTTCTCTCTCACTCAAATTTAATTTTTAATCCATTGAAAATTCGTTGTTATGCTCCACTCAGCACCTAATCATATATCACAGATTACAAAATGGAGTGTGAAATGTACAGTCCCCTAGAGACTTTAAATAATTCACATGGAATGGCTTGTTGTATTATCACAGGCAAAACCATGCTGTGTTTAGCACTCCTTTTGAAACATTGCAGAAATATGGAAAAATCTCAATTTTTCCCTAGCTCATCAATACAAGTTTTCTGTGCTATTTCTGGATTTGGAGACAAGATATTTATTCTGCAATTGTTTTATTTTGATGGTTGGTAACACAGTTTATACTGAATTTGGCATTTTTGTCCACCTATTGAATGCTTCCCAAGGGTGATGTTCATGATGATTTATTCACAACAATGTGAATATTATTATTACATTATAATTATTATAAACCAATTTTGTTGTATTCATTTTGTACAATGACAATAAAGGCTACACACACACACACACACACACACACACACACACACACACACACACACATATATATATATATATATATATATATATATATATATATATATATATAATGTTGTATTTGTGCTGATAAATAAATAAAGGGAGACTAGTATAGATCTATTTCAAGCTATTTAGCTCTCATCAGCTAGCCATACCCTTACTGGGATTCGAACCTGGGCTGTATTACATATTAAGCAGATGATTAGCCACCAAGCCACAGGCTCTCCTCCTTATCAGCTGAGCCAGGGAAATAGGTATGCATTTGTGTTACAACCCCTGGTATGCCCAAATATGGGAGGGAGCTCACTACTCCCCCTTTCTGTCCTTCAACTCATTACAGAAGACCATCCAGGCAGAAAACCATATTTTTATTTTTAATGTTGCCTTTGCTATGTTTGTGTTGTATTTGTGCTGATAAATAAATAAAGGGAGACTAGTATAGATCTATTTCAAGATATTTAGCTCTCATCAGCTAGCCATACCCTTACTGGGATTCGAACCTGTGCTGTATTACATATTAGGCAGATGATTAGCCACTAAGCCACAGGCTCTCCTCCTCTTAATGAGCCGAAGGACAGAAAGGGGGAGTAGTGAGCTCCCTCCCATATTTGGGCATACCAGGGGTTGTAACACAAATACATACCTATTTCCCTGGCTCAGCTGATAAGGATATATATATTTCTGACTGGGAGAGAGATTCTTCGTATGTTCTATTCATATTGAACATGCATGCAGAATGGTAAAAAATTAAGTTCAAATGGCAGCTGCTGTGGCGTAATCCATGTTCTGCCTGGCCATAAGTGATCTATCTCTACAACATAAGTCAGCAATATTTTTGATCAGCAGACATAGTCATATTATATGCACAGTGTTGTGGTCATGAAACCATTAAAATATTAAATGTGCCAAATCTAATGAGATCATGTGAGAGAGAATAGAAACATTGTGAGATTTAGAAGTCACAAAAGTCTTTAGCTACATAATGATATGTGTAGTTGGGAGTGAATTTCCTGGGTGCAATCTAGTGGTGCCATCAATAAGCAATATATTTCTCTTCAGTCTTCTACATTTGTGTTTGGAAAAGGGACAACAAGTTGGGTAATTTGAGCAATGACTTAAAAGTGATTCCTTTTTTAAGATCTTGAAATATAGAGTGACTGAGTCATCTAAAAAGGCTCTATTGGTTGTGATTGAGCTTTAAATTGATGAGCTCTGTAAGAATAAATTTAGTACAACATTAAAGTTGGAGGCAAAAGAAGACATCAGCTGCCATGTTTATTGAGACAATAATATTCTGGCTGAAACAGCCCATCCTGTTTACAATGAAAGACAAGGAGCAATGGAGCACACAGTCACAAATTATATCAAACTGCCATCATCACCCAAACTTAATCGGAATAAAGTAGCTTGATTTTTCATTTATTTAGCACATTTTGGAATTGGAAGCCATGCTCTATGATGCTCTACAGCAGGAAGCAGGAGCCAAAATGTCAGAAATACTGTCAGATGAAGAGAGAGAGAAGTTGAAGAATGCTGTGGAACAATGGAAACGGCAGGTTATGAGTGAACTCCGAGAAAGGGACTCCCAGATTCTCCGAGAAAGGATGGAGCATATTCAACATGCACAACAGGTGATATAGGATATTGTGCCACTAGGAATGCCTCCTGCAAGAAGAACAATGACTTTCACTTGTGTTTTCTTTATGCCATTAATAATTTTCATGAATGAAGGTGAATATATGTGTCCCTGGATAATATTGCAGGATCCGGGTTGATCACTGGGACCTGGGGTTTAGTTTTCTGAGCTTTCACAGGAGGAAGCTAACCACCAAATTACAAGAACACAAGCCAGCGGTCAGACAAGGAGATCCAAACTCATTGGTAACTTCACATTGCAACAAACAAGGACATACATTCAATTTTGCAGCTACTGTGGACGAGCAGGCACAAAAACAGCCAGGGAAGTGAGTGAAGCCCCTTATAGGTCAACAGGAGTGCGGATTTACCACCAGCTTATCAAATACTTAGGAACTGAGGGATTGGCAGCACAAGGAAACAGCAGCCAAAGACTTAATAGCCAGCCATCACCACCCCAATCTATAACTAAAAAGCCTCAAAGAAGAGGCATCATATAAATAGAATATCCCAAAGCACACACTCTGATACAGAAAAGTTCCCCGAGGATGAACTCAAGCATGAGTCTGAAAGCTCAGAAAACTAAACCTCTGGTCCTGGTGACTGATCCAGATTGGAACCTGCATTAATAATTTGACCTTAAATTTACTTATTTATTAAATGTATATGTTGCCCATCTCCCCAATACTGCAATTCTGGGTGGCTTACAAAACAGAAAAAGCTACACAGAACAGCAGTTTAAAATGTAAAAACACATACATTAAAATTGATTTAAATTTGATTTAAAAAGCTCATTTAAGGAAGTGACTACAGTAGCAACAAGCAGCCATAAAGATACCAGATGTCCTCAGGCACATCACTCCATTATGCATAGTCACTTTCACAGCTTTAATAGTCACGGGGGGGAGGGGGATTGCAACCAGGCTGCTGTAAACCAGCCTTGAGGAGTATAATTAAGCAGGGACCTCATTTTATGACGTTAACAATTGTATCTGTGCAAAGGAAAGTTGTTACTTGACTTACTGTATTGACTATGAGCATATCATGGCTCATAATATATTCCCCTTCTCCACGAAAGCATAGCATACCAAACAGTCAAAAGTGGGCTTAACAGAAAGTCTAAAAATGTAGTATTCATACATAATTCTAATTTTCACAGAGAATTAAGGAGCTAGAAGAAAGAATTGAAGCTCAAAAAAGACAAATAAAGGAATTGGAAGAAAAGGTATGGTTAAAACACTGAAAAGCTTGAATGATGAGATGAAGCTATATTCAAAAAAAGTTGTACAGGTAGTCTTATAACAGTTCATTTAGTGGCCGTCCGAAGTTACAACAACACTGAAAAAAGTAACTTATGACCGTTTTTCACATTTATTACCGTTGGCAGCATTTCCATGGTCACATGATCAAAATTTGGCAACCGCCATGTATTTACAATACAATACAATACAATAGCAGAGTTGGAAGGGACCTTGGAGGTCTTCTAGTCCAACCCCTGCCTAGGCAGGAAACCCTATACCGTTTCAGACAAATGGCTATCCAACTTCTTCTTAAAGACTTCCAGTGTTGGGGCATTCACAACTTCTGGAGGCAAGCTGTTCCACTGATTAATTGTTCTAACTGGCAGGAAATTTCTCCTCAGTTCTAAGTTGCTTCTCTCCTTGATTAGTTTCCACCCATTGCTTCTTGTTCTACCCTCAGGTGCCTTGGAGAATAGTTTGACTCCCTCTTCTTTGTGGCAACCCCTGAGATATTGGAACACTGCTATCATGTCTCCCCTAGTCCTTCTTTTCATTAAACTAGACATACCCAGTTCCTGCAACTGTTCTTCATATGTTTTAGTCTCCAGTCCCCTAATCATCTTTGTTGCTCTTCTCTGCACTCTTTCTAGAGTCTCCACATCTTTTCTACATCGTGGTGACCAAAACTGAATGCAGTATTCCAAGTGTGGCCTTACCAAGGCATTATAAAGTGGTATTAACACTTCACGTGATCTTGATTCTATCCCTCTGTTGATGCAGCCTAGAACTGTGTTGGCTTTTTTGGCAGCTGCTGCACACTGCTGGCTCATATTTAAATGGTTGTCCACTAGGACTCCAAGATCCCTTTCACAGTTACTATTGTTGTGCAAGGTACCACCTATACTGTACCTGTGCATTTTGTTTTTGTTGCCTAAATGTAGAACCTTACTCTTTTCACCATTGAATTTCATTTTATTAGATAGTGCCCAATGTTCAAGTTTGTCAAGATCCTTCTGTATCTTAAGCCTATCTTCTGGAGTGTTGGCTATTCCTGCCAGCTTGGTGTCATCTGCAAATTTGATGAGTTCCCCATTTATTCCCTCATCCAAATCATTGATGAAGATGTTGAAGAGTACTGGGCCCAAAACAGAGCCTTGGGGTAGTCCACTGCATACCTCCCTCCATGTAGATGCAGTTCCATTGAGAACTACACGTTGAGTGCGGTTGGTCAGCCAGTTACGAATCCATCTGGTGGTGATGTTGTCCAACCCACATTCTTCTACTTTATCTAGTAGTAGGTTATTACTACCTTATCAAAAGCCTTACTGAAGTCCAAGTAAACTATATCGACGGCATTCCTCTGGTCCACTAATTTTGTCACTTTGTCAAAAAATGCAATAAGATTAGTCTGGCATGATCTGTTTTTGACAAACCCATGTTGGCTTTTGGCTATTATTTATGACGTTTGCATTGTCCAAGAGTCACGTGATCACCTTTTGCGACCTTCTGACAAGCAAAGTCAATGGGGAAGCCAGTTTCCCTTTACACCCATGTTACTAACTTAACAACTGTAGTGATTCTCTTAACAACTGTTGCAAGGAAGGTCATAAAATGAGACAAAATTCACTTAAGAACTGTCTCACTCAGCAACAGAAGTTTTGGGCTCAGTGGTGATTGTAAGTCAAAGACTACCTGTATATGATAAGATGCTGGGTTTCAGAAATCTTCTTGAATGCAGAAGATTCTTCCTATGAACTTGACTACATAGAATTTTCCTTGGGCGTCCAACATTACTGTATTTTTTTTACATTACATTACATTACATATCTTTTGCACATAGCACCTGCCAGCAGCTCTTTAAAGCAGGATCATATCCTACATAAAGATGCAATAGCCTATATAAGTCTCCTAAAACAAAATCCAGCAGGTCCCTTTGACAATAATTGATTATGTCCTATCAAGTGCCCTTTTCCACTTTTGTCTTCTAGCAATCACAATCTTCTTCATGACTATCTATCCCTAACTTGTTCTTTCAGGTCTCAGAGCCGCAGCAACTGAGTCCAATCAACTTGCTGCTGGTCATCCTCTTCTTTTTTCTTCCACCTTTCCTACCATTAGACCAGTGGTGAAATTCATTACTACCGGTTCTGTGGGCGTGGCTTGGTGGGCGTGGCAGGGGAAGGATACTGCAAAATCTCCATTCCCACTCCACTCTGGGGCCAATCAGAGGTGGCATTTGCGGTTTCTCTGAACTACTCAAAATTTCCGCTACTGGTTCTCCAGAACCTGTTAGAATCTGCTGGATTTCACCCCTGCATTAGGCCCTTTTCCAAAGAGCTGGATCTTTGCAGACTATGTCTGAAATAGAATCATTTAAGCTTGTTCATTTGTGCCTAGAGTGAGAATTCTAGATTGATTTATTTGATGATCCATCAGTTTGTTTTCTTGGCTTAGTATTCTGGGTGGTCTTCTCCTGAGTTTAAAGGTCACAATACTTTCTCAATCCTACTTCTTTACATTCAACTTTCATTTCCATAGAGTGTCACAGGGAATTCTGATCTTTGTAGATTTGAATATCTTTTCCAAAGACTTCATGACTATTCCACCATGTCTGTGGAGTATTTCTTGAGTGCTTGCCCCTTTACTATGGATGGCTGATCCTAAAAGGGAGAAGCTATCCATCACTTTGATATTTTTATTGGCAATTATCTACTTGTTATCATTAGTTTGGTCTTCTTTATATTTAATTTTAGATCCATTTTTTCAATGTGTTTTTTTGACCTTTAATACTAGGGTTTGCAGCTCCTTTACATTTTCAGCCATTAGCATAGTGCCATCAGGTTATTGGTGTTTCTTTCTCCAGTTCTTGACAATCTTCTTCCAATCCCTTAATTCAACATGTAGGTTAAATCAACAAAGGGAAAGTATTATTGCAGTCTTGTTTCTTTCCCCAAGTTCTGTCCCTAGTGTGAATTTTCTGACCCATATAAGTTTCTCATGAGGACAATGAGATGTTCTGGGATTCTCATTTTCTGAACATTTTCCACAACTTGACATGGTTGACAGAAGCAAATGATTTTCTCTAATCAATGAAGTACTTATTGATTTCCTTTGGATATTCTTTGCTTTTCTCAATTATCCAGCATGCATCTAGAATAATGTCTTCTGTTTTTCAGATCTTTCTAAGGTCAACTTGAAGATCTGATATCTCTTTTTCCATATAGGGCTCTAATTTGTGTTGGATGAACTTAAGCATTATTTTGCTAGGATGTGAAATTAAGGACAATGTACATTAGTCTGCACATCCTGTCAAGTCTCCTTGTTCTGGTATTAGAATGTAGATTAAATTCTTCCAAATAATTGGTCACTGTGTTGTTCTCTAGATTTGCAAGCATAGCTCTGTAAGAAGTTTGACTGGTTCTCCTATTGCTTTTGCTATAGATTTCTGTATGCTTCCAATTTGGTAATAATCGGAGTGTTGATCTAATGTCGCCTTCAAGTAGAAAAAGCTCTTGTAAGCCAGAAATATCTTCTAAGGCAGGGCTGTCAAACTCCCAGCCCATGGGACAGATGAGTCAGGCACTGGCCACGCCCACCCCCGGTTTAGCCAAGTGGGGAAAGTCCCAATACGTCACATGATGTCACCGTGACGATGTGAGTTTGACACCCCTGTTCTAAGGTATTTTGGAAGATAAGTGGCATTTCAATATATTCCTTCCATCTTCCTTTGATCTCCTTTGAATTAATTACTATATGTCCATTGGTGTCCTTTAGTCTGCCAGTTGGAACTTCCTCCTGAGTTTAGAGCCTTCTTTTGAAAGGCTTTCTTGTTTTCCATGTGTTTCCATCTTCAATATTTTATATATGTTATAGTAATACTGCTTCTTATGTCTTCTAACAACTCTCTGAAACTTTTGTTAAATTCCTTTCTGAGATTTTTGTCTTTTTTGGGGGGGGGGGTCTTTGGCTTCTCCATGATTTTGTACAACATGCACTTTACTTTCTTCTCTGTCTTTATTTTCAGCAGTCTCTTTTTATATCCATCCTTTAAATTCATTCCGTAATCCAACTGGTTCTCTATCAGTGAAGTTCAGGATTTTAAGACGATGTATTTGATTCCCCTTGAAAATTGTGGTTATATATTCAAGATCATATTATGGAAACTGAATGGCTTTCTTCTTATTAGCTTAACTTGGAGCCTGCACATGAACAGTTCATGATCTCTTCCACTACTTGGTCATATCTTTCATGCTACTGAGCTCCTCCACGTCCTCTTAGCAATAATATATCCTGTTTCCCCAAAAATAAGATCTCCCTGGATAATAAGCCCAATCGGGCTTTTGAGCACATGCACTAAATAAGCCCTCCCTCAAAAATACGCCCTCCCCAAAAATATTGCAACACAGCAGCACCATGAGGTGACTATACTTGCCACCTCCTACGCCTCAGAAATAATAAGACCTCCCCCAAAATAAGACCAAGCGCTTATTTCGGGGGTCAAAAGAAAATAAGACCCTATCTTATTTTCGGGGAAACACGGTAGTTAATTTGATTTCTATATACTCCATCACAGGTAATGTACATGTAAGGATGCATCATTTTGGCCATTTGAAGATAGTATTATGAAGAAATCATTGGTGTGGCAAAAATGTATAAATTGGTCTCCTGCTTCATTTAAATTTTCTAAGCCATATAATCCAACTTCCTTTTCTTCTTTTTTGGCACTCCAGATTCCAAGAGGACTAGCAATTGCATTTAGACTCATATACCATTTTACAGTGCTTTACAGCCCTCTCTAAGGGGTTTATAGAGTCAGCATATTTCCCCCAACAATCTGGCTCCTCATTTTACACACAAAAGGATGGAAGGCTGAGTCAACCTTGAGTCTGGTGAGATTTGAACTGCCAAATTGCAGGCAGCCAACAGCCAGCAATCAGCAGAGGTAGCCTGCACTACTGCACTCTAGCCACTGTGTCACCATAGCTCAATCACAAACAGCACATCTTGCTTGTATGATCTGTCAATTTAAAACTGGACTTATGATCTTCTGCATCAGTGGTTGGAGCATAAATTTGAATGCTCATCTTAAAGGGTTATCCATGAAGTCAAACTGATATTATAGCTAGACCTCAACTTATGACCATAATTGAGCCCAACATTTTTGTTGTTAAATGAAACATTTGTTAAGTGAGTTTTGCCCCACTTTACAACTTTGCTTGTCACAGTTGTTAAGTGAATCATTGCAGTTGGTAAATTAGCAACCCAGCTGTTAAGTGAATTTGGCTTCCCCATTGACTCTGTCAGAAGGTCGCAAAAGGGGATTGCATGACCTCGGGACATTGCAACCATCACAAATATGTTAGTTGCCAAGCATCTGCATTTTGATTATGTGACCATGGGAATGTTGTAAATGGTTGTAAAAGTGAAAAATAGTCATGTCACTTTTTTCAGTGATGTTGTAATTTTGAATGGTCTCTAAATGAACTGTTATAAGTCAAGAACCATCTGTACTTAGTCATTTAGTTCATTGTAACCAAGTGCTGTTCTTTCTATGCTCTTCCTAACTATAAAACACCACCATTTCTTCTATATTTTTCATGGCCTAGTGACAATAACGCAATCATTTGCAGATATTAGACACAATATTTTAAAAATACATGTAATGTTAAAATGCAAAAGATGCTTCTGATAACATGAAGGATGAATATTAGGAGGGGGGGGGTTGCATTTGGTTTGCAAGATATTTGCAGGCCTCTCATAAACTAACTTTCTGCAGCAAAAGTGCAATAATCCCCAGTCTTTCTTTTCTGTCCCTGTTCAGAATAGAATGAAAAGCAGATTGCTATTCTACCTTGTTTTTATGTTCCTAAAAACAATGAGAAAACTAAAATTCTTGTGTGTTTTCAGCATTACAGTTAGTGTTGCCAGCTTTCTAGAGCCATAAAATTAAGAATTGTATAAGTAAATGTGATAGACTATGAAGCATCATATAGAAAAGATATTTAAAAAGAAAAAGAATGTTACTTTTGGTTCTTTTGAATAATTTCATTAGCTAATAAATTTGATTAGAAAAGGTACAGTCGAATAGAAGAAGTCTGAAATTATGTCCTTTCTTCACCAAAAATAAGTCCCATAAAAATAAATAACGTCATTTAAAACCATAAGATATTGAAGTATACTGCAAATACCTGATCCCAGTAATCATAATATAATGGTTTTTCTTACTGGTGAATGGTTCATGCAAGTGAATGAAATAGCAGCAATTCAGGTTTTGTATGGGTAGATAAAATGGTGTGATTGCACTATTAGACCATCATTTTTGCAAGAAATTAGAGGACCATCAAACTCCCCACATCCCTTGCCAAATGTACGTATATGTATATGGTCTCTTGCTTGAGTGGGTGTGGGTGTATTAGACTAGAAGACCTCCACAGTCCCTTCCAACTCTGTCATTCTGTTTTTCTGTTAAATTTCTATCCTATCAATGAGCCCAGGGGAATTATGTGCTGGAAATGGATAGGGACAAAGCAAAAGTAATTGGGAAACTGAGCTATCCTGCATTCTCTGTCTTTCTTATACATTGTGTTCATGCCAGCAGACATGACAACTGTTAGAGGAAAGATTAAATTTGGGAAGTGTCCTATCCCAGCATATTTCACACCTTTGCACAAACTACGACCCCTTATTCTAGACTCCTTGCTCGTTTCTTACTAGGTGTGCTTTAAAATCTTTCTCTCTCTTTTTTTTTCTTTCCATTTTTCCTCTCCTCCCTTTTTTTAGTTTTTATTTTTGTTTTTATTTTTTTCTCTAGCTTTCATTCTTTGGTCATAGTGTGTCCATCCAGCGACAAGAGGTAAGCGTCCTCCTTGCTTATTCTTTCTGCACTCCTTTCATTGAGCCTAATGATTTCTTATGATCCACACAGCTGCATAGGTGGCTTGGGATACAATCAAGGCTTAGCTGAAAAGCAGGTTAAAAATAAAACAAAAGGCTACATGGCAGATGCCAAAGCAATGCAGATAAAAAACAGACAGTGTTTTGACTGCATTGTTGCGGCCACCATCAATTTTCCTTTTAATTTCGTATATGTTTGGGGGGGGGGGGGATTGTTTTCTTCAGCTTTTTTCAAACCAAGTTATTTGTGCACCATAAATTACAGATAGCTGTAATAGCAATATGTTAAAATGTTTATATATTTCTTAGTTATAGAAACTATAAAGTATAATAGCATATCACAAAGGTACTTAAAAATCATGCTTTCAAATCATTTTTCTTTATTCCCAACATCTGTCTCCTGCAGTTTTCACAAGCGGTTTGCCACATCCTCCTGTCAGAGGGACTAGCCTAAAGTCCCACAACTGTATTTTGCCTAATATAGGACTAGAATAGTGTCTTATTGTGTCCTGGTTTTGTTCTGACCAAGGCTTCCTAAAAGCATGAAGCAAACTCCTTGTCCTGACCAAAAACCCTTTTATTAATTTGCTATGAATTCTGCTCATTCATATCCAGCAAAGTCTTTCAAGGGAGGATTTTCAGTCACCGACCTTATCTGGTGTAGGGAACTGCCAGGCTGATATCTGCAAAACTTGGCAAGAAGTCTTGGAGAGTCATGAGCCAATTAAGCAAACTAATTGTCTCCTGCAAACTCCACTCCCCTTTCGCTCCTCTTTTATTTCCTCTGGGAGGAGCCATTCACCCTTTACTCCCAAATCGACCGCTGTTCTTTAGCTGTTCCCTTCATCTGGCAACTCTGCACATGCGCACACTGGGAACAGGCTCCAGCTGTTCGTCTGCCTCACTGATGTCTGACTCTGAAGGCAGCTGATAACTGGCCTATAGCTCTGGCCCCCTCTCTGCCTCCAAATCACGAAAGTGTCATCAACATGTCTAAGCCAGAATTTGAGTTTGCGATGATGGGTGAGAGGGGTGATCCCATGGGTGCTCCTTCTATCTGTTTGTATCTTTGTCCATTATGGATGAAGTATGTGTTGGTTAGGCAGTGGTTGATCAGGTCCAGGATGTGTTTACGGGGGTTGTGTTTGTTCTGGATAGCTGTCAAGGCTTCTTTTATAGGTACTTGGGTGAAGAGGGATATGACATCGAAACTCACATAGTAGGTCGCTGGGTTGTACGTTTTGTTTCTGTGTTGTTCCTATGAAGTGGAGTGAGTTTGGACATAATGGACAAAGATACAAACAGATAGAAGGAGCACCCATGGGATCACCCCTCTCACCCATCATCACAAACTTATACATGGAACATTTTGAAACTAATGCCTTAGATAAATCTGAACACAAACTCAAACTCTGGTTTAGATATGTTGATGACATTTTCGTGAATTGGCCACACAGGAAAGAAAAACTGGACAACTTCCTCACACATCTCAACAGCCTACACCCCAAAATATAATTCACTGTGGAAATAGAAGCAAACAACCAACTTCCCTTTCTGGATGTCCTAATCTACAAAAAACCCAATGGCTCCCTAGGACACACCATCTACTGGAAAAACACACACATCAACTGCTACCTAAACGCACAATCCCATCACCACCCTGCACAGATCAACTCTGTAGTCAAGACCCTCATCTCCAGAACCAAATGCCTAGCCGACAAAGACCACCTGAAAACTGAATTACACACTCTCACAAACGTATTAATCTCCAACGGATTCCAAAGAAAAACAATTACCAACCTAATCCAAAAGGAGACACCCCCCCAAGAACCAAGACACAGATGAGACTTAGAAGTTCTTTAGAAAGGTCATCCATTATCATAAAAGTCTCAGGCAGAGAGTGATTGAAAAGAATCAAGAACTATATGCCCATCCCACTCCTATGTTTTAATAGTAATATCTAAAAAAGGTAAGAGAATATTAGAAAAGAAATTCAAGTGCATGTAACTGTGTCTGTAGAAAGAGAGCCCAGAGGCGTGCAAGCAGGATGGGTGGTAGAGAAATTTGATTAAAAAAATAAAAATAAAGCTCTTCTCTTAAATAACTTTAGTTTCTTTTTCTGTATTGTGTTTTCTTTTTTCAGCCCAGAGAGAAGACTAGAAATGTTTATCTTTTAGGGCACTGGAACCGTGTATATAAAAAAGAAATTGGAGAAAAGACGATTTCATTACAAGAAAGTGGACTACATTTTATTTTGACACGGGAGACTGAAGTTCTAAACTTTTGACCATTTTTATAAAGAAGAACTTGCGTGAATTTTATTTTGAAGTTAAGCCTGATCTTCGGACAAGTATAGCTCTCTAACTTTTTATGAACTAGTATTAAAATTGTTAAAGAAGAAAGCCAAAAAAAAAAAGAGAGAGAGAAAGAAAAAAATCGTAATAATTAACCAGCTTCTCTGAAGGAAGCCTCATCTGTGCTACCCGAAACAACTTCAGCTTTACATGAAAAGCAGTAAATTCGTTCAGATGAAGTGAAAATATTTTAGTTCCCTGCTAAGCAGGCAGTAAACTGCTTCTGTAAAGAAGTGAACTCATCCTGTTTTGTAATTCAGTCCTTGTACTGTTATTTGTAAATGCTTAAATACATGTCTTGAAAGAAGATTGAAAACAGTTCCAGGCTGATCATTGGTGAAACCATGAATGAATGAATGGAAATAATGTTTCATTCATGAAAGTGAGGAATTAGTTGCAGTTAGATTGCGTCTTTCCATAGTACGTATTAAATTGACTTGTTCGCTAACCATGAGGAACATTGAGACAAAAAAGTTTGGAACATTTCCCAAACTTCCACTCCATTCTGAAATTTCAGTGAAGCTTGTCTACAGCACAATACTTAAAATTTAATGCACTTCGATTCCTGGATGAAGGGAAGTCAGTATTGTCAGCGTAAAGGAGAACCAAAGCAAAAACTAATTGAAAAAGCTAATTGAAAAACAAAATCACTTAAAACTATTAAAACTGTAATGGAAACTTGAAAAAAAATGTGAGAAATATATTAAGAAAGCACAAGCAGCAAATGGAAATGGATCTCTTGGTTTGAGAAGAGTTGCTTGTAAATTAAGAAGCAGAGAAACTGAGTGCACATAACAAAATAGTTGAGCAAGCAGTAAATAAAGATTATACAGGGATATATGAGAGACATACATATATATCTATCTTCCCCAGCTGTTATTTTAAGATGGAAAGAAGAAGGAGCACAGGGAGAAAACATCAACTCTCCAGAAAGTGATCTTGATATTCAGGAATTATCAACAGGTGAGAAGGTGGTTTTTATTATTCACCAAATTATAACAAAACTTTTTAATGATCTCTTTCTTCTATTAAAAAGTTTTAAATATGATAAACTGCTTTGTTTTGCTTTGTTTGAATTTTAAATAGTTTATTATTTTTGATTATACATTGATACATATACAAATGCAATATATATAAAAACATGTGGATAACATCAGATTATCATTTGAAGATGTACAATTCTTTCCATTGGTGCAGACACAACAATTCATGGAAAAATCAAACCTCTAACTCAATTAAATTCAAATAAAAATCAGGTAAGCTTAAGGCCTAGACCCACATTTTGTGACTCACCACCTCAGTAAGACTTGCTTCTAATGTAAATTTGATGCTATTCATATTCAATCTAATTCCCTCCATTTTTAAAAGTTCCACTGATTTCATAGGACTTACACTCTATAAGGTATGGGTGGTGTGGTGGCTCAGTGGTTAAGATGCTGAACATGTCAGCTGGAAAGATGGCAGCTCAGGTTTGAGACCCGACTCCATGCAATGGGGTGAGCTCCCGTTCTCACCCCAGCTTCTGCTTACCTAGCAGTTCAAAAGCATGCAAATGCAAGTAAATAAATAGGTACCACTTCGGTGGGAAGGTAACAGCGCTCTATGACATCATGCTGGCCACATGACTGTGGAAATGTCTTCGGATAGCGCTTGTTCAGTGACCTTGAAACAGAGATGAGCCTCACTCCTTATAGACGGCAATGGCTAGTGAAATAAAATCCACAGAAACTCCTTTGCATTTATCTTTTTACTCTCTAGAGAAGGTCAGGTCAAGCAGGAGCAGGGATGAAATTCAGCAGGTTCTGACATGTTCTTGAGAACCGGTAGCAGAAATTTTGAGTAGTTCGGAGAACCAGCAAATGTCACCTTTGGCTAGCCCCAAAGTGGGGTGGGAATGGAGATTTCGCAATATCCTTCCCCCAGGAGTGGGGAGAGAATGGGGATTTTGCAGTATCCTTTCCCTGCCACGCCCACCAAGCCACGCCCACAGAACCAGTAGTTAAAAAAAATTGAATTTCACCACTGAGCAGGAGGGTCTTTACTAATGAACTGCGTTGACAGTGTAGAATAGTTTGCATAAAAATACCACTACACTTCTGTTGGGTTGAAAAAGGGCAAGAAGTACCATCTTGATTCAGACGATGGTTTGCGTTATTCCCAATCTTAGAATCTGTAGCAAATTCTAGAGATAATTTGAATATTAATAGGCCACCTAATTTCTTCATTTACACTATAATCCTAAACACATTGACATGGAAGAAAATTCTACTGACAATATTTTTATTTCCAACTGACTATAGTTACAGTCAAACATATGAATTTAATTTATTGGTGGTTTCTTTTCCATAATTTTAACATCCACTTGGGGGAGCTCCAATCAAAATGAAGTGGAACTATCATTATTATCTGTGTTTTCATCTCCATGTCTACAATTTAGGAAGCTTGCTGAAAGTGGCAGCTGCTCAAGATACTACCGTAACTGGGTCATCCTTTCTTCTATGGTTCTTTATTCTGTTCTCCCTCGAGATTCCAGTTTTTCTTTTCATGTCTCCTTTTTCCAACTAAACGTTAACATTCCCAGGCCTGGTGAATCTTCATCAGACTTGCTTTCTGGATGCGAATGTTAGCTTACTTGTACAAGTATTTTTATAAATCTCAGAATTTCTACACAAATCGAGTGTAATACAATATTGGATTATGGAACATGACAGATAATTAGCTCATGGGTTATTTATTTATCTTATTTAGCATATTAATGTAAAACCATCCATCTCGCTCTCTGGGTGGCACATAAAACATGAGAATAAATGTAAGAATTAAAAAAGACAGAAAATCCAAAGATTTCAGTAGATCAACTATCACTTGACATCACACAGCCATCTGGCAGACTCACCATTGGAACTCCAAGGCTGATTGAAAAGTCATATTTTAAAGACTTTCTAGAAGACAAGCAGGGATGGGACTCATCTCAGAGGGAATGATGCTTCAAGGGGCAGGGGTCTCAGTGGCAAAAGCATGTAACTGGGTCCCACCAGAAGTAGCTTCTTAGCAGATGGGATCTGCAGCATAGCTCTCCTGCTTGACCTGATGGCATAGGTAGATGTGATCGGGAAGACAACCTGTTATGCGGGTACAGTTATCTTTATCTTGCCAATGATATATTAGATATATTAAATGGCCTAAGTGAGGGGTCCCTTGTTCCAAGAGCTTCACACTGGACAATAATACCACCCCAATTCAAAATACTGTGCATATCATCATCTTCACAATATAAATAGCTTCCAAGAAGGCCCTGATCCTTCACTACACTGGTTTTCAAGACTCAAAGGTCAAGCTCTATCTTCTTCATTCAACAATAAGAGAAGAGCTAGGCAAGAAATCCTCCAACTAACCTCAATAATCCAATGTTGATTAAGTGGAAACATCCCCATCATGTCCTCATTCATCTTGACAACTTGGGGGATTCACACCCATCTCAACCAATTGTGTTCCATAAAGAACTCCCGGCTAGAGCTAACAATTGCTACCATCTTAATTCCAACTGAACTGCAGTGCCATCAAAATCATTATTTATTGCAGTATTCTTCCATCCTCCCCCCCCCCCCGCCTAACTAAATCCACCAGATGATGTTTGAGATGTACATTCCTTCATATTGTTCCAATTATTCCCACATGCTCCGAATGAGAGTTTACAATGGGCATAGGGACACTTTTTTTAGAGAATTAGACCGACTCTTAAGGCATACAAATAGATTCTGCTTAAAAAAAACCTCACATTGTGGTTTATCACCGCATGCTCCAATACAGGTGTAAAAAGAACAGTCCTATAGCAAATTAACAGATTTATTTTGCCCTACAGTCTGCTTTGTCAGATGCAATTCTGTCATGGCATGTCAAAAAGCATAAACGGTCTTTTTTCTTGTATTTGCTATTCTGCCAAGCAGAAAGTAGATTACAATTAAGCAGACTAGATATATCTATATGCATGCAAACACTTTTCTCACCCAGCTGCTCTCTGAATGGTAAATGGCTGCATTTCATTCTTCTATGCTCTGTTCACACATTGTTCAGTTAGTAGTGATGTGACTACATATCAGGGATCCCAGGAGGGAAATACAGGATGCAATAAATCCTGATTATCATGTGATAGTCAAGCAGGGGTTTGCCTTGACACATTGATTAAGAGGCAGCCCAGTTCTATATCTCCAGAAGGACCAAGACAGCTGAGCCCAATATTAAACTGGCTGAATTTGTGCTGAATTGGAGTTCTATCCAGTCCAGAAAAAGAGGGGAAGGTTCTTAAAACCCTTACATTCATTATATTAGACTTCACTTACCTTCAGGATCGAGTCACCTTTTGTTGTTTCTGGAGTACAACTTGAGACAACTTTTGTCTGCAGGTATGAAGTAAAAAAAAAAGACAATAGGGCATCCAGAATTATGCCATCAAAGCAACACATAACTTTTAACATGAATTGTGACATAGTCCATGCTAAAAAGTTTAGGACTTAGTGATATAATTCTGGCTGTCATCCCCCTTCCTTCTCATCACCCCTTTTGTCTGCTCTGTTTTCGATGGAAGGGAGATCCACCTCTCTATCTGACCATCAGATCTTGAAAAAAGTACACATCCAATGGCTTGGGCAGGCAGAAGGGGATGTCAGGTGGCCAGAGTAATGCAGCCCATCCTACTCCAGATGATGTATTCATTTAGTAATGTTCTATTACTTCAGTGTTTCTCAACCTCTGCAATATTAAGCTGTGTGGACATCAACTCCCAGAATTTCCCAGCCAGCGTGCTGACTGAGGTTTCCTAGCAGTTGAAATCTACATATTTTATGTAAGTTAAAACTGATGAAGTTAAGAAACATCGTCCCAATGAAACTTAAATTTCTACATTTCTAACCTACTCGGTTTAATTTTCGTCAGTGATGTTTATTTTTTAGGTTACTTCATGACTTTGATTTTTTGACATATATGTGGAATGATCAGGGCTCCTTTTTTCCATGAAGGTTCAAAATATGTTTGCTAACAAAACAAAATAGATTTGCTAACCAGTAAAATAATTTTACTATGTACCAAATAAGTAGAAGGTGGAGCTTTGAAGTACAAAGAAATTATTCAGTTCATCTGAGAGGTGGTAATGATTATAATATATAATATATTATAATTATTATAATTCAATTAAATAAGTAAATAGCACTCACATGACTGCAGGACATGGCAACCATTGTGAATACATGCCCATTGCCAAGTGCTAAAACTTTGATCATTTGACTGTGGGATGGTATGACAGTCCTAAGTGTGAGAACCAGTCATAAGTCACTTTTTTTCAGTGCTGTTGTACCTTTGGATGTCAGCTAAACAAATGATTTTACATCAAGAGTTACCTGTATAGCAGGAGTGTCAAACTCACGAGCCTTAGGCCAGATGCGTCACACTCTGGCCACGCCTACCATTTTAGCAAAGGGGGGGGGGAATTCATGATACGTCACGTGACGACGTCACATGATGACACAAGTTTGACACCCCTGCTGTATAGTACAGGACCATACAGGTTTAAATTAAGAATTGCAGCCTTAATTTAAATGAATGTACATGTTACCCAGTCTGAAAAGCTTTGATATTTTCTCAAGCACAATTTTGTACTTATGAAGTGAATGGCTTTCCATTTAATACATAAAAACTATTTGCGATTATTACATTTTCTAGTTTCCTTTGAATAATTTAGGAAGTGGGAAATGGAAGTGTTTGCTACTTAAAACGACAATATTGGCTATTGTGGCTGTTTCAAAGATGTAATGATAATGTGACTTTCTACATTTAGAGTGAACCAGGGAAATAAATGGGTTCGGTCTCACTGCTTTCAATAAATTAAGCATGATTACTGCTACCTCTGATCCCTTTTTATATCTTCAGTTATCTAGTTTTTTAAAAAGGCTTTTGTTCTCAAACACAAAATATTTTCTTCACCAGGTTCCTTTAAATTAAGTAAATATTTTTTTAAAAAAAATATGCAGAAAACATGCAAATGAGAGTAAAATAGGAATGAAAAATTACCTTGAACAGTTAAAAAAATAACTATTTACATCAGGGAAAGCAGTCAGGTATTTCTGTTTCACTGTTTCAGCTATTAGACAAATTGAAATGGACTGAAATGATGCTGCCAGGCTGAATTTATAACCTTCTGTGATGAGATTTAGTTGATGATCTTAGGCAGAACAATTACATCATGCTTAAGCCTAAGGTTATTTTTATAGCAGAGCTGAGAAATCGAGTTGGCTACAGTGACAGTTAAGCTTCTCAAGACTATGTCAATCGTTCCCCACTGAAAAAAGCGGTGAAAATGTACCTATTTGACTTTGTTTTATTAAAGTGATCAGGTAAATATCATTGACAAGTAGGTATACATTAAAAGAATGTAAAGCAGGGGTGCCAAACTCAAGGCCCGCCGGCTGGATCCTGCCCATGGGGTGCTTAGATCTGGCCCTCGGGGCCACCCTGGAAACAGTGAAGGACCCGCCCACAGTGCCTCTGCCAGTGAAAATGGAGCTCCGTTTTCATTCCAGAGCGCTCGGGAACCCACAGGCACACCCAACATGAGTGACATCGAACCGGCCCATGCCCATCCTGGCCACACCCACCCTGGTCCCCTGATGTCAAACACAACCCTGATGTGGCCCTCAATGAAATCGAGTTTAACACCCCTGATGTAAAGGTATAAAACCA
Source organism: Natrix helvetica (assembly GCF_964273705.1). Classification (NCBI taxonomy): domain Eukaryota; kingdom Metazoa; phylum Chordata; class Lepidosauria; order Squamata; family Natricidae; genus Natrix; species Natrix helvetica. The sequence goes on from NC_138551.1 coordinate 72,514,443, forward strand.
AAGAGCATTTGTTGGCCTGATTTACACATAGCTTAATATATATAATATGTAAGTCAGATCAACAAATACATTTTAGTTTATCTTTGAGTTACAATAATATATGTGAACTTCTCATTGTATCTTAGGACCCTGTTTAATAACACAGTCCTACTGGCACCTGGCACTTTCTGAAACTGAACTATACCAATATTATTTTTAAAAACATTTATTTTAATCTTGGGAGAGTCTGAAATGTCAAATGCCACCTAAGAATCAGTTTTTGCATTAAAACTGCTATTAGTTCTCACAAGATTTGGACTTTTTTATGTAACAATTCATTATATCATGGAGAAAAGATAAAATCTTTAGACAATGAGTGATAATAAGAAATTGTGTGTTACAATAATTTATGAATAACATCTAAGTTACTTCTTCTTTCGCTATAGACTGGGGGTGTCAAACTCAATTTCATTGAGAGCCACATCAGGGTTGTGTTTGACCTTGGAGGGGTGGCGGTGTTGTAGTGGCCAGGGTGGGCATGGCCAGCTTGTCATCACTTGTGTTGGGGGCTCCCAAACTCTGTTTTCAGCTGTAACAGCCTCCTGCAACCCTTTGTCAGCAAAAACAGAGCTCAGGAGGGACCCACTGGCAGAGGCACTGTGGGCCGGTCCTTCGCTGTTTCCAGAGTGGCCCCATGGGCCCTATCTAAGCACCCCACAGGCCAGATCCAGCTTGCAGGCCTTGAGTTTGCCCACCCACCCACCCCGCCGCTATAGATTACATTTATACAGCAGCAACTTGATGTATGGGTTCATTTCACTTATTCCCAAAATAAGAGGACTGTTGATATTTACATGAAAAACACTGAGACTCCCTGAACGCTTTTTAACCCTTAAAAATTCTAAAGATAAACTAGCAATTGGTGATGAGCTGTTTAAATATGATTGTGCCTGTTCAAAAAGTGGAAATCTATAATTGCTATTGAAATGCACATTCTCATTTGCAAGACTGTTGAAATACACAGTATGCATAGCGGATTTTAACAAATGGTAGATGTATGCTTACCAGCTCACTAAGGCTGTCTCAATATGTTGTGCTTATACATTTGAGCAGAACTCATGCAGAGCATTTCTCAAGTCATAAGACTCTATCTAGACTTACTCGATTTTCAATCTATTCTATTCATCAACTATAAGTTAACTGCCTTAATTTCCATTTTAAAGGCCTTTACATCTGTTAAAGTTCTTCACAGCTGTTACATTTGAGGCAGCAAATCCATTTATTGGTAAAGAATTGATTGCTTCCATCTGCCAGTGGTTCAGTGGAACACCCTTGTCAATCAAGGCAGGCAACAAGGAGTCCATTGTTTCACCGGCTTTCAATTTCTGATGGGGGCAGGGAAGGACTCCAGGCAGAAGCCTGTAACCACAAAGCACATAGTTCATCAAAGATTATTGTTCCATAAACCTGTCCAACTTTTGAAATTTTGGCTCTTTGATTAGACTACCCTGAAGTTATGGAAGATAGCTTCCGAATGTGAACATTTTGTAGGAAGGGAAGAAACATCCATAATTGCTTTAGGGAACAATATAATGGATGTGGAGTGTTGATCACTGTAGCTACGACTCAGTGGTGGTTCCAGATCCCGTTGGCAACCGGTACGGTTGCAATGGGGCCCAGCGTCCTCCACCTGAATGTGTGCAGTGTTCAGCAATGCCTCCGCGAGCCTCTGCGATGCTCCAGCTGGTTAGCAGAGCATTGCACAGGCGCTGTATGCGCCGTGTGTGGAAGAACCCAAGAGTTTAAAGACAGGTAAGGAGCATGGGCAGGGGGGGTGCGCCCTCCAGAGCACCCTACTGGAATGGTATCCGGTGCTCCAGGAAGGCTCCTGTATGCCCGTACTGGGACATACCCCCTGCAACTCACCACTGCTACGACTTGAGCTTCTCAGTCTTTAGTGGGTAATGCCAAATTACAATCAATGTATCTTAGGTCAATAACATTTTCATTCTCATTGATTCAGATTCCATTAATCCTTTCCATCTTAATTAATATTTCCAGTAGTAGTTATGGGCATTATTTACTAATATTAATATTAGTACTTTATTCATGTACATTTACATTTTTTCTTAGTAAATAGTAAAAAAAAAATTGGTGCCCTTCATATCTTTACTTTTTATCACTCAAATGATTTAAGAGTCATTATTTATAGTAATGGGATGATGATACTTATTGGTGTTACTGGCATTCAACAAATGATATCATATATGCACTCAGTCTTCTGGGCTGTTATTATTTCACACTGATATATGTGGGCGATTGTCCACAGCTAGTACATTAATCATCATTAGGGCTTATGAATAACAATAATTTCACCATAGTTCTTTGTGAAAATCATATATCCTGGGCTAATATTCTTCTTGAAAATTACATAAACAAGGAATAGAAAGCAAAAATATAGTCAAAACCAGTGGTGGGATTCAATTTTTTTTTACTACCGGTTCTGTGGGCATGACTTGGTGGGCATGGTGTGGCTTTGTGGGCATGGCAGGGGAAGGATACTGCAAAATCCCCATTCCCACACACTCCAGGGGAAAGACACTGCAAACTTTCCATTCCCACCCCTCTCCTGGGGAAAATCCCCACTCCCTCCTCACCCCATTATTCTGCTTTCCAGCTCCGTTCTCCTGTGCAGGGCAGCAAAAGAAGACTCAGCCTATCAGCTGGGACTTGGGAGGCAGAGAATAGATGGGGACAGGGCCACCCAGAGATGGTATTTGCCAGTTCTCCGAACTATTCAAAATGTCTGCTACCGGTGCTCCAGAACTGGTCAGGACCATCTGAATACCACCTCTGGTCAAAACTGTTATCCCAGGTTATTTGAGTTATACAAATTAGGGCTTTGTGGGGCTTCAAAGGATGCTTCATTTCAATAAAGTTTTAAATAAATTGCTCCGCCTTGGTTCATTGAGAAATAAGGTCTCCTTATCTCATAGCAAGTTAGTGGTGTTCTTTCATCTCACTCTGGTTTGGAAGCCTTCTCAGACTTATTTCCTGGAACATATAATACAGGGAAAGACTGGGAGGAGTTTTCTTTAGCAAGCATTGTGGCAGAAGGTTGAGAGGTCCCTGCTGTTCCTCCCTGTTTAAGTTCTTCCTGTTGGACAGCTTTGGCCAAAGTTGGTAAAGTTGTCACTAATATGGGATGAGCCTAGAGCTGCTTCAGAACCACTCACAAAGGTCTTCCAAGCTATGTTGCTGTAGGAATATTGCAGACAAATCACTTTGAGAAGCATGATCATGCACCAAACGTCTTCCAGGCTTCCAGGATTAATTATGGTGTTTAGGAGGCTACCGATTATCTGTTGCATGAAGTTGCCAAGAAGTTTGAGAAATGTTGAACTTCTGCCATGCTTTCTAATGGTATGGCTATTACCTTTTTCCCCTCACTCACTAAAGTTTTTGGCCAAAGGTAATGCTGGAGATAGATAATTTAGAATCCCTCTAAATGATTTCTAGGCTGGGCAGATTTGCCATGTATTGCAGGAAGTTCAAATGTTGCCTAGTCTAGAGAAGAACATCTAGATAAGTCTTTTTCTGCAGCATTGTCCCAGATCCGTTCAAGACCAACTGAATCAGTGGTCCTGCTTTATTGAGTCCCATATCATATCACCTCCATTGTTTCATTGAAAAAAACCACCATGTTTCACAAAAGTTGAATGCATATTGGTCGTTCAAGACTGAGCTAGCAAGACTGGTCCACCTGAGATTCTGTCTATTCTCTATTGAAAAAAATAAGATAACCATAGGGAGTTGTTGGTTGAGTACAACATATCTCCCTTCATTTGCATTTGAGAGATTAGGGAAAAGAGATTTGAGGTGGGGACTCACTAGTTCTCCCTGCAGCTTAGTAGAAGCATGCAGAAAATGTTGGTCCAAATTCCCTTGGCTGGGGAGGTGTGCTTGTGCATAGACATGCATGCTTGAATATATACATGCACACCTTTCTCTATCTTGCACTGGGGAAAAAGATCCAAGTGCATCTTCTTTCCTGAGACTATAGTATTCCTTGGCAGATGTCCAAGACCTTCCCTTTCAAGAAAGCATGAGGGGAAATAAAACACTTCATGTCCTTCTGCAGAGACAACTAGGTGATGTCAGCAGAGGAAGTTTAACTGAAAACATACAGTGACTTCAGTTGAGCCCTATCCCCTGATGTCATCCATCCCACTGAATCAGCTGATGAGCCCAGTCTACTGCTTGGCCATATCCAGTTTCCCATTCCACCCTATTCTGTAGAGATGCTATTGGGACAGTAGACTGATATAGCTCCTCTCCAAAGCATCAGGCTCTTTTACCGCAGACCGAACAATAGGATGGCATAGTACTTCCTCTTCATTACATCATTGCCAAAAGCATGTTATCACTTAGAAGTGTCAAGTTGCCCGCTGATGCCCCAGCTCAGTGTTCTTTAGCCCAAAATGTTTAGCCCACACTATCATTCTCTACTTTACTTGCTTTTCTTCCATTTTAACACTTAATAAATAGCTATATATTTTTAAATTAATTTTTCATCCATCCCTATTAATATTTGATCTAGTTCTGTTAATTCTTCATAGAAACCATACATTTTAGCATCTTTCTCATATCGAGATTGTATCTACCCTTGTGGCCACCATGCTATATCAATCCCTTGACTACTCATTTCTTGCTTAGTTTTAAGTTCTCTCTCCATTCAAAATGTCTTTGTGTCTTATAATTTTTTTCTTATTAATAACATTTGGATGTATCAGTGCCTCCATTGTGGAGTGCCAAACTAGTATTTTCAAATAATGTTGTTCTTTAATTTTCACCCATACAGATAATAATGCATTTCTAATATTATGTCCTTGAAAATACTATGCATTTTATTTTTCCAAAATATAAAAAGGCATGCCATCCCAGTTGTAGATCATGTTCCTCCAAGGTTAATAATCTTTTACTTTACTTTACTTTACTTTATTGTCATTGTACATATATACACAGTATACACACATACAACGAATTTCACATAACACCCAGAGACCAGGCCCAACACACATAACAATCCCCAAACACACCCCCACTCACCAAAAAGTTCCCTGCCCCTAAACCACTCAAACATCCACACAACAGACCAAGTAGTGCTGTCCAATAGCTCACTGATGGTGGCCCTTTGGTTCATTGTTGAGTGCAAATGTAGCTCTGGGATAAAAGCTATTCAGAGAAGACATGTAGTCCTAGTTTTAATTGTTCTGTATCTTCTACCAGAAGGCAACAGTCTTCTGTTAAGCAGGATGGGAAGAGTCTCTGAGAATGTTATGCAATTTCCTCAAACAACGAGATGCAAAGATGTCATCCAAGGCTGGTAGCTGGAGTCCGGTGATATTCTGAGCAGTTTTAACGATTCTCTGTAGAGCTTTTTTGTCTGCTGCAGAGCTGCTCCCATACCATGCAAGAAAGCCGTATGTCAGGACATTGTCAATAGTGCTGCGATAGTAGGAAAGAAGTAGATGCTGATATAGATTTATCTTCCTTAGCATTCTCAGGAAGTACAGCCTCTTCTGTGCCTTCTTCACAAGCATGTTAGCATTCATGGTCCATGAGAGGTCCTCCAAGATATAAATGCCCAGAAATTTAAAACTACCAACTCTCTCCACCTCCTCACCATTTATGTAGAATGGTAAATGTACATCTCTTGTCCTCCTGAAGTCAAATATAAGTTCTTTAAGTTTTTTGGTGTTAAGTGTAAGATTTGTGTCATCCGCAAATTTAATAATAGCATTGGTGTTATACAATGGGGTACAGTCATGTGTGTATTTCAAATGGATACATTTTAAGATTCCTTCATCTCTTTATTAAATAAATCATAATTGATTTTATGCCTCAAACTAATCCATTCTTTCACCCATGTGAGTACCGAGGCCTGGTAGTACAATTCCCAATCTGGCAACCCCCAAACCCCTCTATTTTTCGAGTCTTGTAGCATTTTCAGACTTATTCTTGCTTTTTTCCCTTGCCAAATATATCTTGAAATTGTTTTATTTAATTCTTCAAAATATTTTTTTCCAGTTTTATTGGAATTGTTTGAAATAGATAATAATCTCGGCAAGATATTCATTTTTATGGGAGCCATTCTTCCTATCAATGACAGCTGCAGGTTTTTCCACTTCTCCAAATCTGATTTAATTTGTTGTATCGCCTTACAATAATAATATTCTTTAATCGGTGCACATCTCACTGTGGAAAATTAACATTTCTATAGTCTCTTCTAATATCCATCTTTTACTTTCTTTCTTCCAGATTCACAAATGCTAATAGCTATTTGACTTTCATGGTGATTGTCAACTAAAACTATTTGGACTACATTAATTACAGCACAATGTAGTACGGTGATTAGAATACCTAAATGGTTAAGAATAAGAGCAGGCAGACCTAGGTTCAAGTCTACCTTAGGTCTTGGAAGTTCACTGCATGAGTTCACGCCCAACATAACTTAGTGTTGTTAAGGAGAAAAAACGTGGAAAAGAATATGGTATGTATTGTGCCCTGACTTCTTGTAGGAAAGATACGATATGAATAGATAGATAAATAAATGCTGTCCTACTAGAATAAATATGCTATATATACATCAAGTTTATTTATTTTTTGTAAAAACCCACATGGAAAAATGTCAATTGCTGAAATAACTCAAATATTTATTTCCCCTGATTCTCATCATAGGTAAAAAAAATAATCTTGGAAATCCATTTATAATCCAATTACTACAGCTTTATTTTTTTATTTGTTTGTAGTTCTGGACATAAAAATGGAATTTGACAGTTGCTCTTTTTAATTATATGTATTGTTAATGAATATATAGTAAGAGCACATAACAAATAAAAATGACTCATCTCCTGCGGAGATTATCATTACTGAATAAGTTTTAGCATGAATCAATTATGATTTATTTAATAAAGAGATGAAGGAATCTTAAAATGTTTCCATTTGATATACAATGGGAGAATGCTGATCATACATAAACATGTATCTAGAAATGCTTACATTATCTTCAATAACATGTGAATTATGGAAATATTTTATAAGGAGAATTTCTTGTCCGAGTTCAGTGATAATTGTGTAAATTGTACTATCTGTGCATTCAGATGCAGATTTTAATTACTAAATTCAATTACTTGGCCATAGGCCAAGAGAATAACTGGTGAAAATGATATCCGCATTTCGTAAGGTCAGGCCATGGTACTTGTATAACCATCTGCCTTCTGGGCAATCCCAGTTTCATTTTCATGTAAATGGCTTTGATTGTTTTTGTATCACACATTAGAGAAATGAAAATAATGAACAAAGACTTGATATGAATAACTAGCAGTGGCTTAGAGGGTTGCTGAATTTAAATGTCATTTTGAAATGACATTAAACATCATTCAAGCAGATCAACTTTCAAGAGAGATACCGTTGATCTCCTTTTCTCAGGATTTCCCTCTGTGATCCCAAATAGGATCCTTGAAGGCTGGAAAGATGGGGATGTGGTGGGTTCTCCAAAGGAATGGATTGAAAGGGGATTGCAGGGCAGGGAGTGAGAATCAGTTTTTCTTACTAAAGATAGGAAACTTATGGGCAGGGGTGAATTCAGCAGGTTCTGACAGGTTCTGGTGAACCGGTAGCGGAAGTTTTGAGTAGTTCAGAAAACCGGCAAATACCGCCTCTGTCTGGCCCCAGAGTGGGGAGGGAATGGGAATTTTGCAATATCCTTTCTCCCAATAGTGGGGAGGGAATGGAGATTTTGCAGTATCCTTCCCCTGCCACGCCCACCAAGCCACGCCCACAGAAGCAGTAGTAAAAAAAAAATGAATTTCACCACTGCTTATGGGGTTCCAGATTTTGTGAGGTTCAAGTCACCAAAACCTTCATTTTTTATTATATTTTAGAACTTGGGCACTGCAGTTCAGCAATTTCTTTCCCTTCTTTTCTTTTTCTTTCTTTCTTCTGTTTTGGCTGAAAAATTTAGTTTATTCAAAGAATATTAAAATACAAAACACCACCACCCCCAAATAAAAAAACAAAATAAAAAACGTGACAAAATTGTTAACCAATTGATAAGAAATGCTATAAAGAAACAAACCTGGATATTTGATCCAGGATCAAGGAAGGTTAATATTTTGGGTGATTTGGGATTGAAGCCACGTTTTATTTTCTATTAGTTGATTACAATACCAGTTTCTTAAGAGAAGCTTTTGGAATTTCAGTTTTGTCCTTCTTTTATTACTGTTCACAATTTTTATTACTTTTATATTTTTACATAATGTGTTCATTGTTATTGTTTTTTTCTTCAGTCAACCACTTTGTTATTAATATAGTTTATAGCGGACAGGCTAAGAATTTGTAATTTAGTAGCTTAACAGTTTAAATTATTTTGGCTTGCTTCGCAAGAGATGGGAAACCAACATTGCTTATTATGCTAATCGACATTCAACTAGGGAGGATGCTATGTGTATATGTGTTAGATTTTTTTTTAAAGACACCTTTTTGGTTAATGTCAGTTCCACAATTTCTCTAGGGCTTCAAGTTACCTATGTTTGCTTCTAGTTCAGAAGTCTTTACTGAGACTTCTGCAAATGCAGTGTAGTGGGTCAATTTCTTCAAAATAAAGATATCTAACTCAATTTTTTTTAAAGATGGAGCAGGGCAGGTTTTAAGGAATACCTTTCCAAAGAGATCTACAATTTATCTCCAAAATATTTATAGGAATTTAAGGATAGTGACTAAAAGGCATAATAGAAGTAGAAATAGAAAGATTGTCATTGAGATCAAAATTATTGGGTTCACTTTCTCGATGAACAAATACCCTTAGTCACTTCCTTTGGATATTAATTAATCAGCAACCTATTCTGTTTTGTCAGCCATAATTTTATTGCTTGATTGTAACTTATTTCCATAATACCTACTGATAATGCAGACTCTGAGATCATTTTGCATCTAGAGGTTTAATAGAGCATTGTTCATTTAGGAATCCCTATGGACTTGCAATCTGTCATGTGTTGCCAGTATCTGTATGTGTTATTTTCCTATACAAGCCTATCAAGATGTTAATGGCTAACAGCCAAAATGAGATCTGCTTTCTATCAACTCCTTCGGTTTTTCTAAGAATGGAGCAACTGGATGCATAAAAACACTAAACGCTAAAAACGGTTGTCTCAGTAAATTGTAATACACAACACTATTAAACAGGGTTTTTTTTTTTTAAATGTTGCTTTTCAGAACCAAAATATTCTCTCAAAAGGTTTTCAATCCAAAGTTCTCCATTAATAATTGTTTTGAAAGGATATCCATGGGGTGAACTGCAACCTCTTCCAAAGTAACAATTCATGGCTCTAACAACATGGCAACAATTTCAGTGCAAAAATCTCACAATTCACATCAACTCTTTCAGATGTTCATTCTTTTAAAATGTTGGCCTAATTGATCCAGACATTCCTTGTCCCAGGCAGGCAGGTTTTTCTACCAAGGTTTTTTTTTTTAAACCATCAGCTTGAAATAGAAGAAATTCAACTCATAGAAATCAACTCTTGTCTCCAGAACCAGAACCTCTGATTCTGCTGGACCAAAGGTGTTTTTTCCCCCAAAAGGCAACTGGACTTTCTTTTTTCTTTAAAGACGTTTTGCTTCTCATCCAAGAAGCTTCTTCAATTCCAACTAAATGATGAAGAATGGAATGGAAGTCAGAATTGAAGAAGCTTCTTGGATGAGAAACGAAATGTTTTCAAGGAACAACATAGTCCAGTTGCCTTTGGGGGGAAAAGTACCTTTGGGACAACCATGACCTGGTATCTCTTATATCCTAAACCTTCCTGGCTCCCCACTATGTCCACAAACTAGCATGTAATCTATTTGTCATGTATCTGTTCTAAAATTTTATTCCTTCCCATGGGAGAAAATTGCTTTTAAATTGTAAATTAACAAGCCATCAGGGAGAAGAGAGTTTTGCTCCTTTATATCTGCTCTGTTGTAGCAATATCAAAGAACACCCAACAGGACAACGCTATTCATTCTGGTTGTTCTAGATCAATAAGAAGTATCTTCTTTATGATTAACTTTAAAAAAAAATTAAGAGTGTATGATCTAGCTCAGCAGCCCCAACTGAGTGGGTGCCAGGGCCTGGTTTCATGGAGAGAGGTTTTTCCATGTGTGTGTGTGATTTCACGTGCTGCTTGCAACCTGCACATGAACTTATGGAGTTTCATTGCCTGCATCCTGCTCATGGGGAGATGGGACTCTTTTTGAGGAGATCCTACTAGATATACTTCCCTAATAGGTGGGACATGTAACATACCTGGCTTTCCTGTTCTAGTAGACTGGATAGTTCTAACTGGAGAGAGATGGTCCTTCAAATAATTTGTTGATTGGGTATATAGGCCATCTATCATCCTTTTTTTTTATCTCCCATATCTTTCAGGAAATCAACACATGAAAATAAATGAAGTAATAAAATGGACAACTCAAATACCTAACTCTACCATTCCATACCTCCAGGAGGTTGACTGAGAGTCAGTTTTTCTCTTGGTGGTTTTTCTCTCTATTATCTAAGTAGTAGTCCTTAGATGGGAAAAGAACAGATGGCAGGAACAAACCTGAGGCTACCTTTTTTATATTATAGAGCCATGATGGCAAACCTATGGCACGCATGCTGGAAGTGGCACACAGAGCCATCTCTCCAGGCACATCAGCCATTGCCCCTTGCTCTTCCAGGTTCTGGTGTGCCAGCTGGTCTTCACTGTAACACCATATAACCCTACCCCACTGCATCCTGCTAAATTGGTACAGAAGGATAGCATGATTAATAATATTGAAAATTGTTGAGAATTTTTTTTAAAAGGCCAGGAAGACCACACCACTGCCATCCCATTCTACAGAGGTCATTCACCAGTGCAGTCAATTCCATCTATGCCCATGGCTGTTTTCTGATTAACCCATATTCTCCAGAACCTTCTAAAGCTGCAGCCTAGATATCTTATCCACAACATTCCATTAAAAAGGGAGAGTGGAAACTAGTTCAAATAGGTCAATATTGCTGAAGTAAGTTGTGGAATAGGTGAAGAAGCAGACGGACGCCGTGAGGAGAATTAGGAACGCTTAAATTGAACAAACTATCAACAGGCAAAATACAGGAGAGAAGCGGAGGCTGTCCCTGCTTGACAGCTATTTATATGGAGCTATCAAGCAGGGAGGCCAATCAGAATGTAGGGATTGCCCGCGTTTAGCCAAGCCGCATCTTAACCAATCAGACGCGGCTTGGCTGTTGCCGGCAGACACAGAGGGAACTCCTGACGTCACTGCCAGGATTCTACATAAGTGATGGCTTTCTGAGGAGTGGCTGAACAACCACTTCTTTATGCAAAGACGGAATCATCCCATGACTGAAGAATGAAGTAACTACTACCTGAACCCAACCATGTACCATCTCCTAGGCAACCTTAACCAACCAGAAAGACCTGGTGGCCAAGCCCACAGTCTCTGTCCACTTCCTTGGAACCAATAGGTTCAAACTCCTCCTAGATAATATAGTGACTGTGCTCCAGTCAACTCTACAGTTGGGGTCCATTTCAGAGCACATCTGAACACTTCATTTATCAGCTGTCTAGAATGTTCCTCGCAGTGGCTCTGCAGATAGTCCATTGAACCCTCTCTCCCCAGGAAGGTCCAGATAATCCTTAACAGAGCCACTAGCCAGTTTTCTATGAATAAGGGCAGAAAAATAATTATGTTTTGATACTCAACATGGCTTCTCCCAGATGAGAATGTCCATTGCCTTCTGTGCATGAATGCATTTGGTCCTGAATGAATCAGCAAGAAAAATAGATACAACAGGTCATATATCTTAAGGACTAACCCATGCTTCCAACCAAGAAATTTACATGCATTCAACCTTATGGGGATAAATTGAAACAAGCAGTAATGGTATTCTATTTTCTTCACTACTCGTTTGGTAGCTACTTCACTACTGGTTTGGTAGTGGGAGCATGCATGTCTAGGCATGCGCAGAAGGTCCTTGATGACATCTGGGTGGGTGGACGGAGCCTGGTACCACTGCCACTACCAGTTCCCCTGAACTGGTGCAAATCGGCAGCATACCACCTCTGGAAACAATTTAACTGCCAGATATTTTGATAACACAAGAACTAATTCTGGAAAAAGGCTGTTTCCAACCCATACAAAAAGCTTGGGTTAATTTTATCAACTCTAATGGTATTTGAGTCTTGTGTGTGAATATAGCTGCCAATTTCTAGAGCCTGATTACAGCTTCTAGGTATATTATTTTTTACTGATAGCAAACAATCTATCTATTGACTGTGATTTGAAGGAAAGTCTTAATGGATTACTTGGCTGATTTTTAATATCTAAATATTAATATTGACTAAGACTGTATTGTATACTATATTATTTTTGATTGAGAAGAACGGCTGCTGCAGAAATTAAGTTTTTAAAGAGATCTTGTCTAATATAAACTGTCTGCAAATATCTTAGCACTATGTTTATACCCTGTGAATAATGGTGAAATTAATCAGAACTGACTAGGTAGCTGATCACCTTTGATTACAGTACATTTCTATATTAGCAGGGTTTTTTCCCAATACAAAGAGAAACCAGAAGGAATTGAAGCTAAATTTAATTAGAGTAAAATATATATAAAGAAACAAATGTTAAAATAAATATTTTATAAACACTTGCTAAGTAATTAGGTTTATTGTGGTTTTCCTCACTTTAGTAGACATCCAAATATTAAGGGACAGAACTGGAAATAAAGTTTAAAGAAATCCCAATTAAAGAGTTTGGCTAATAGTAGTACTTTCTGCTGTCATTGATAGAAATATAATAAATTTCTTCCAAAGCTGCAATACAATTCTAGTTTTCCTAAGAACAAATCCAGCATTAACCTACTTATCTCATTGAGAATGTGAATAGATAATTCTTGAAACTTTGCTTTTTTAAAAAATAAATTGCTTAGGTGAAAAACCTTTTAATTCTGTATCATTTTGTTTTTACAGGAAATGTGACACTCTCTTTTGTCTGCTATGTAGGTGTGATTTAGAAGAGCTTGTTTTTGTATTATTACTCTATTGATAAACTGTGATTTTGTTCCATATCAGTGACTTTAAAAATAATATAATATTGATCTCATCATATTACTTTTGCTTGTTTTTTCATTTACAAAAAAAAAATCCATCACAAGGAAGTGATGGAAGAAAATACACTTCTTTTTAATAAAGCAGTATATCTTAAATGTAAAAAAATAAACATCCAAATTATGTTGTGTCTTGTGAATAATATAGTTGGCAAGGAGTTTGAAGAAGTTTGACCCTTTTCACTACTCTTCTTCCAAAATAAATAGATTAAAATAACCCTCTTCTACCATTCATAATCCTTGTTTTTCTCAGCCATATGGAGACTTTTATGCCTAATGCCCAATTGAGAACTGACTGCAAGGTCAAATGGACCATCTGCTGAGTGTCAAATGGGAATTTTCTTATTTATTCATGATTATCCTCAGATCTTTTTAGAAAAAAGCAAGATTAGGGAAGCCCTACTTTTCAAACCAAAGTTATGAATTTTAATGGGTTTTTTTCCCAAAACTATGTTCACTCTATCAATGATAAACATATAACTGATTCATTTGATGAATATTTTCACTGCTGATACTTGGAATATTTTCTGCAACATCCAAAGCAGATAAATTTCAACAATCTATATTTAAGATTTTTAATGGTAATTTGAGTATTAGTGCTTTTAGAATTCCAGATAATATTCAATGCCTCTTTTCTTTTGAGAAAAAGTGTTTGTGATGGTAAATGCTGTGGGTAGAAGATGGAAATTATTAACATGACTCAAACATTATTTTTGCAAAGTTCTTCATATATTAAAATATCTGTACTGTGATTCAAATTTAGCTTTATAATCCATTCTCAGATACAACATAGATTGTCCACTCATTTCAGAGAACTAGGGTGGAAAAGATTTACAGGAATCTCAGCTATATATTGAAGCAATCGGAAGGCTTTAAAAATCACCCCCAAAATCTCTCTTTGTATTTTTCCTTTTCTTTAGATTTTTCCATGTGCTCTTTCCATTGAAAGGACAGCATGAGAGGGACCAGTGACTTTATCCTTGCCTTGAGAGAGAGAAATATCTATAGTTACATGCCTTAGGGTCCATTAGACCAGCTGCAGACAATGCATTGATTTTTTTTCCTTATGGAAGAAAAGTGGTGGTATATCACTACTATTTCAGTATATTTGTAGAAGTCGCCATCACTATTTTCCTACCAGTATCATAGGTAATATTGGAGATATGTTTGTAAAGGTTGCTTTTAGGGACCAACTGAAAATGTTTGCTAAGGTGCGCTATCGCCTGGAGGAGTCTTGAAGGACTCCAGAATAATAGCCAAACCAAAGTGAAATAAGGACTCCTCTCTACTTTTTCTTCTTGATTTGGCTCACAACTTCTTTTAGAAAATTAATGGATATTAATGAGTGATGATTATAAAAATCCTAAGAACTTTACTTTCCTGCCTCCTCAATTCCATTGCATCACCGCTGTCTCACAGATTCAGCTCCTGAGGTTTGTTTTTTGCAACCTCCAGAATAGGTTAGAAGAGTAAGTGTGGGATAGCACTAGCACTTAGACTTATATACCGCTTCACAGTATACAGCCCTCTCTAACTGGTTTGCGGAGTCAGCCTATTGCCCCCAACAATCTGGGTCCTCATTTTACTCACCTTGGAAGGATGGAAGGATGAGTCAACCTTGAGCCTGGTGAGATTCAAAATGCCAAATTGCAGGCAGCCAGCAGGCAGCAGAAGCAGCCTGCAGTACTGCATTCTAACCACTGCGCCACCGTGGCTCTTTTATTACAGCTATGTATATTAAGCATCCTTAAAGTTTCTATGTATGAGGATCTCTGCCTTCTGCATTGCTCGAGGATTCATCAGGATACAACCCAGCATTGTAGAGTTGTACTACCCTACAATAATTAATTTAGCTAACTAAAGCATCTTATCTAAAATTACATTACAGGCAGACATGACTACAATTCAGCCCAAAATTTCTATTGCTGAGTGAGACAGTTGTTAAGTGATTTTTGCCCCATTTTATGACTTTTCTTGCCATGGTTGCTAAGTGAATCATTGCATGTGCTAAGTTAGTAACATGGCGGTTAAGTGAATCTGGTTTCCCCATTGACTTTGCTTGTCAGAAGGTCGCAAAAGGTGTGATCACATGACCCCGGGAACACTGCAACCGTCATAAATATGAGTCAGTTGCCAAGCATCTGAATTTTGACTGTGGGGATCCTGCAGTGGTTGTAAGTCTGAAACACATTTATAAGTCACTTTTTTCAGTGACGTTGAAACTTTGAATGGTCACTAAATGGACTGTTGTTAGGACTACCTGTATTCTCTGTAGCTGCTTTATATAGGTCACAGCAAGATTTATTGGTATTCCAAGTTACTATGTCAGGCTTTCTTTATGGATAATCAGCCATTATGGTTTCTCAAGTTATACAGATACTTATGACCGCAATAGATACCAGAATTTCCATTGCTCAGCATGATGGCAGTTGTTAAATGAGGTGTGCTGTCTTTTTTTTTTTGCCACATTTAAGCAAATCCTTGGATGTTAAATAAATCATTCAGTCATTAAGTGAATCTGACTTCTCCCATTGATTTTCCTTCTCAGATGTTAGCTGGGAAAGTCAGGGACGTGTGGTCAGGGGAGGCAGGGGAGGCAGAGCCTCACCTCTCATCATGAAATAATACATAATATATAATAATAAATTATAATATATATTTCCTCCCATCCCTTTTACACGGTTCCCGCTAAGCTCCGGTAAGGAGAAGAGCTTTTGGGGAGTGAAGAGGAAGAGGAGGGAGGAGGAGGGAGGAGGAGGGAGGAGGAGGAGCATGCGGGGGGCGGTGCCAGGTGGGCAACCGGCGGAGGCAGGAGGGTTCTCGGAAGCGCCAATAACCTTCCTGTCTCCGCTGTACTTTGAGCGCTCCACGCGACTGCAATAGACGTCCAGAAGTGGCAGGGGCTGTTGGGCTGGAAGTCTAAACCCCATTAGCCACAAAAGCTGCTTCTGGACGTATATTGCAGTCGCGAGGAGCGCGTAAAGTCCAGCAGAGGCAGGAAGGTTCTCGTCGTTCCCCAGTCGCTTTCGTGGCTTCGTCATCAAGACGAAGTCCGGGAGCGCCGACAACATTTCTGCCTCTGCTGGACTTCGTCTTGATGATGTCGCCGCAGCTCCCGGGATGGACGGAGGTAGCCAGAGTGGCGCCGAGGCAGTCTGGTGGGCGAGCGAACAAGGATCAGGCTGCCTGATCCTACATTGCTCACTCGCTCTTTCGTCCGCCCGGACCGCCTCGGCGCCGCTCTGGAGGTCAGGCCATGCCCAGCCGCTGCGGCGACATCATCAAGACGAAGTGGCTTGGAGGCGAAGTGCTTTTCAGTGCTTTTCTGTGTGTCTGGCGTTTAGGTAGATAGCTGGATGTCCTAAACGCCAGATGCTCAGAAAAGCACTGAAAAGCAGCTGCTGTTGGGGACTGCGGAGCACAAGCCGGCGGAGCGCGCTCAGGAAGGCGGGGAATGGGATCACGTGCCTCAGCCTCCAGCACACGTGGTCCCATTCCCCGCCTTCTTGATGACGTCACCAGCCTCACCAGCCATAAACCTCACCGCACGTCACTGGGGAAAGTTAATATGCTCAGTGGTGGGATTCAAATAATTTAACAACCGGTTCTCTGCCCTAATGATTTCTTCCAACAACCAGTTCAGCAAACTGCTCAGAAAGTTAACAACCGCTTCTCCCGAAGTGGTGCAAACCGGCTGAATCTAACCACTGAATACACTGCAACCATCATAAATGCATGTTGGGTGCAAGCTGCCAAATTTTGATTACTTCATCATAGGGATGCTACAACAACCATAGGTATGAGAACAGTTTTAACTCATTTTTTTTTCAGTGTAATTATAACTTCAGTTGTTAAACAAACAGTTGCAAGTTGGCAGCTACCTGCTTAACTGGTCCAGAAACATATTTAATGGTATGCCTGGACATGATTAGATTTTCACCATATCTCAGTGGCTTTTTAATTATTTCATTCCCAAAACTCTATGAGCCATTATTGAATAATTTTCACATAAATATAAAGATTCTCTCAAATTGAGCTTGGCTCTTGCCTATAAATTTTCTTGATGACAATAGTTCATCATTGTCTTTTTAGATTTCTTTTCCTTCCCCGTCTAACTGACTAACATGCCATTTTCCAATGACTTACCTATCATCCATCCTCCAAGCACTAACCAGCAGTAACTCTGCTTAGGTTTTTCAAAATCAGCCAAGGATGGTTAGATATTGTTGCCTGCTGTGACTCAACATGCAGTTAGTGTTTCAACAAGACTGTGCGCATCAGTCACATATGCTGCCTCGCCAGGCTGCTCTTGCTGAACAGACAAATAACCAAAGCATCTATTTTTTCAGAGTCTGGATTAAGCATGTTAGATAGATATTTTAGAAGTGCTATTAAGTCAGCTACTTGAGGCAGGAACTCTTTGCAGGCTTGTTTAATTTGAAAAATTAATAACAAGACTCTTACAGTGTCATTGTCCAAAATGCTAGAATGAATATATATACATAGCCCTGGCCTTATAACTATTGTCTTAATGACTGTTCAAAGTTAAACGGCACTGGAAAAAAGTGGCTTATGACCGTTTTTCAAACTTACAACCATTGCAACATCCTCATGATCATGACATCAAAATCCAGACACTTGGCAACTGACTCATATCTATGACGGCTGCAGTGTCCCATGGTCCCTTGATCACCTTTTGCAACCTTTGGACAAGCAAAGTCAATGGGGAAGCCAGATTCACTTAACAAACATGCTGCAGCTGCAGTGATTCACTTAACAATTGTGACAAGAGAGTTGGTCAAAATGGGGCATAACTCACTTAACGACTGTCTGGCTTAGCAACAAAAGATTTGGGTTCAATTGTGATTGTAAGTAGAGCATTTCCCGTATTATATTTTCAGGGCTGTGCAAAACATCCAAGTGCAGTGCTTCTCAACACAAAAATGTGTTGTACACACATGTGCAACGAGTTGCAAAAAAAAAGAAATACAACTACGGTACTTTACTATTGAAAATTAAACTTTGTAAAGCATCTTGTTTAAAACCTTTCACAACCGTGCTGTGTAGTTTGGTGGATTACCATTGCTGCAACTTTAAATCTTTTAACAAACATATTGTATTCAGCTTTGTTTTTCTCTTTTCTTTCAGATACAGTTTGCAAATTGGATGCTGCACATTCTAATTAAATATGAACTTAAGGAAATGCATCTATTAACAGTAATCCAGATTCGAGGAAACCGGAAAACCAATTAGATAGAAAGCCACACAAGACTTTTTCCCCCCCTAGAGGACTTTTTTTCCTAATGTCATTCTGCTCAAATGCTTATAAGTTCAATGTTTTACAATATATACAGAACGATTTTTATTTTAAAATCTGCTCCAGAAACAGACCCTTATTATTACTGGTGTGTCACACAGTCAGCAAGATGCTTAGGCTGAATTTGGCATTTTTATTCATCTATTCAGCCCTTATGATTATTATTATTTATAACAATTTTATGTACCTGGAGATGAAAATAAGTGGACGTCACGGGGAAAATATATGGTCCACATAAATATTATATTCGCCTTCCTGTCTGCCATTTAAAGTGATTGCCACTGATGACAAAATAGAAGAAATCTAAAATATAATATTGTATATGAATCATCTTCATTTAAATAACTATGAGGAAATCTTATGTTTTTATATTCATAATACTTTAATCGTAAATAGAGAATAAGCCCTCTGAAATTCAGCATCTGGTCAGAAGGAGCCAAAGCAAGTTTGCTCAGAAATTATATTTAAACCACAGAAGTCTCATTAGAATGCGACTTTCACTGTTATATACATGTGTGTTGTAACCTGTAAATAACACAGAGTGACTTCTACCCTGGTAAGAGTGTTTATAGCTACTGCATTAATACTCAGAGAATGTTTTAGTGAGAAAAGTTAAGACTACAATTCTTCATTTACCTACAGGAATTGGACAGGTATGTGTTGGGTTGGGTTTTAAGTTCAGGCTTAACCCTCTGATACTTTAACAATATCTGTAAAGCTGGACTATGCTTCTTATTCATTAACAATGCACATGTTTCCTGTTATTCCTGAATTCTTATAAGCTTCCCCCGCACCCAAAGAATAAATATGTTGTGGTAGTTTTCCTCTCATCAAACTCCACTTCACATCCCCCAAAGCAGTGGTGGGTTCCCACCGGTTTGGCCTGGTTCGGTCAAACTGGTAGTGGTTTGGTGGCCTGGGTCGGTGGAACTGGCAGCGACCCAGGTCTGCAACAGCCCCGAACCAGTTCTCCCGGCAGCGCTGTAGGCGCCACCATCTTGTTTTTTGCTTCTGTGCATGCGCAGAGCAATTTTTATGAGGAAACCGGCAGTAGTGACTGCTGGAACTCACCCCTGCCCCAAAGCATGTCAAATCAGACAAATATGCATGCAATGAAATTCCTCTGGGTGCAGTTGCCCTGATCTGATCCAACTAGACTTTGAACAAGGAATACTTCCAGGATATATTTCGTTCCTACACGCACATTTTCACTTCTATCATAAACAACATGTATCTTTGTGTGCATCCTTATTTCAGACCCACTTAGGTTGAAAGCAACAGGAGATGCAAACCTACATTTTTGCTTTTGCTGTTGTTTGTTATAACCCACCTTTTCTCCAGGAGCCCTGGATTGCATATATGAAGGTATAGTGTTTGATTTAGTCCCCAGACAAACTCTGTCAGGTAGGTTGGGCTGAGAGAAGGTCATTGGCCCCAAAGACACCCAGAGAGTTTCCATGCCTAAAGATGCACTTGAACCCAAGTCTCCTTGGTCTAATACCTTGGCCCTATTTCACTCATGTGCAAGTGCCATAAGCATTGCATTTATCATTCATCTTATTAAAAGCAAACATCTGATTCAACTGTATGAAAGTAACACGGTATGCAGGCATCCATTTAAATGCCTTAAAATTGTGTGTCTCAATCTCAGGAACTTTTAAGATGTGTGGACTTCAACTTCAATAGGCTGACTGGACATTTCTGGGAGTTGAAGTTCCTGAGATTGAGAAACACTGACATAAAGCAATTGGTGTGCTTTCAGATGCTGCTATTGGCCTGGTGATGTTGAGCAATAGGTGATGCATTGAATGGATTGCAGAATTGAAAATTGGCTGGTATACATTTATTTTTGCAGACATTTTAGCATGCTGTATATATGCTTCATTCAGTTGTCCTATAATTGCCAAGTAACATCTCTTTTTAAAAACTTTTATATAAACAATTGTATCTATATAGGATAGGGAAATGTAAAACAATTAAGTGAGGGTGTATATAAATATGCTAATGTTCATATGGAAATATGCATCGTACATAAAAGAATATCTCAGTGAATGTATTTTCATTTGCTGCTGCTCAGAAGTCTTACACTACATTCACATGTATGTATTTTACATGCACATTCATCCACATCCCATATAGAAAAAGGAAAATGAAGAATTACTTCTGTGAGTCTAAAATTATCATTCGTCAATAAACATATGACCAGAACTGTAGAGCTTATATCAAGTCTTTTCTAATCTCCTTGGAAATTGCTGGTGCTTCACCTCCTTGAATTCCATATCTTTGTCAATGTTGACTAGGAATTCTTTGAATTGTATTCTCAGAATTTATATGCATCTGGAAACTACCAAATTTGGAGAAGTTGATTGCTTGCCAGCTTTGAAGTCCTCTACAAATTAATTAATGAAAAAAAATCCTATGTAATAATCACAATTTAATTCTAAACAAATATGTCTATAATGAAACAATTAGATACTCAACCTTAGATTGCACTAATATAATATTGGACTCCAAGAAGATGCCATTATGGCAAAGTAGCTGGCATGTACAATACTGATTGAAGAATGACACTTTCTCCTCACTTGAACTAGTCAGAGGATGCAAAACAGGACATTTTCACTGCCTATATTAAACTACACCTGAACCCAGATAGAGAGCATTTTGAGGTTCATCTCACCTTTACAAAGATTGGTCCAGATTGCTTCAAACTATTGTCTATTAAGTAACAGAAGAAAAACATTTTTCCTCCAAAGGGTTTCACACAAACCAAAATTCTTATTTTCCTTTTTCAGAATTGCTTTCCCGATTGCCTCTGTAGTCCATGTTCACCACTATCCCATAGAATAGCTTAGCGCAGAGAATTGGGCAGAGATTGGAGTTACCAAGGTATCTATGAGTTAGCTACCACCCAATACCTGCCCTGAACAAAAAACATATAGTAAGTCCATTTGAATTGTCTGAATTGGTTCCCAATGCCGCTTTCTCCCTCAGCTTCTCATCCTGCTCAGAAAGCTGCCTCCAAACTCATTGATTTTAGATGAATATACTTCCCATGGATTTTAATAGAATATACAAGGAAATGTATTTAGAATTACGGCATTAGAATTATGGCTTATATTCATTATTCCTTTGATAGTGCAAAAAGTCAGCAATCAAGGAAAACTGCTTTTGTTTAATTCTTACATATGTATAGGTCTGCCATATGTATTGCAATAGT
This sequence comes from Natrix helvetica, assembly GCF_964273705.1. Taxonomy (NCBI): domain Eukaryota; kingdom Metazoa; phylum Chordata; class Lepidosauria; order Squamata; family Natricidae; genus Natrix; species Natrix helvetica. The sequence goes on from NC_138551.1 coordinate 72,536,154, forward strand.
TTCTGAGACTTTTTTTGTTCTTCTTGTTTACCATATAGACTTTAAAAGGCTATATACAGTATATCTCAGTTTTGCCGCAATTTGGAGCTCTCAGGTTGTTTTTAAGGGATATAGATGGCTCTTGCAAAACCAGATATAGACATATAGAGATGTACATTTGTAATTTTGCCTTTTCTATGGTTTAATGGGGACATCAACACTTTGGAACAGCTATAGATGCACATGAAAACTCTTGGAGCAGATTTCTAAAATTTCTCTAATTTGGGTATAATCCTATGCATGTTTGCCCTAAAATAAATCCCACTGCACTCAGTAAGGCTTACTCCTACATTAATGCATATAAATGTGTAGCCTTAACTGTTCTGAATATTTCAAATGGTATTGCTTATCGTGACAACAGAAAACATCATTTGCTGTTCTGATACACTTTGCTTTGGATATTAGATGCAACTTATTTGTGCATTGTCTATAAACATCTAGCCCCAAGTGTACTTCATTGATGATACATAACCAGTATTTGGGAAGGCAGAGGAGGAAGAACTGACTTCATTGATTGGAACATGCCAATTTATCTATTCAAATTGTGTGCAATCTTAATTGAGTCATATTGTCATTTCAGTAAATAGGAAGGCCTTATTTAAGCATTAAAAAATCAAATTCATATTAAATTTTCCAATTGTGATAGAGAAGAATTAACTAGAATTCATTTTCAGTCTCAGCACATCTACTGTACAGTCAATGAGCTGAGACTATGTCTGAACTTCATTGCAATAATATCCTTTTAATGGCTGATATAGGAAAATAGCTGATATAGAAATGGAGAAAATAATTTCATATAAGTACCTTTAATTATCAGATTTTCAGAAAAGCCTTAACAAATCTATCACATTGACAGTGATATCCTACATAGCTTATATTTACTAGTTCCAGAAGGAGCATATTTCTGGGTCATTTTTACATCAGGTCTGAACGTAAAACCCATGTGAATTGCTGCTTAATTTATCAGTGATTGTGCATTATGTATTTTAGACTTATGCCTGTTGTTCAAGCTGTTGAAGGACTGTAGCTGTTATTTAGAAATATTCAGCTCACTAAATACCTTTGCATTTCCCTGAGTGCCTTACACAGCTTGTTAACATTACATACCTGTTGTGTAGAAAATGTTATCTGAAAGTTATTTTTGGTGGGCAGGTGCCAAATCATCATGCATCAGTAAAATAATTATGAAACTCACAGTCCAAAATGTGTTTCTCAACAGTAAAGGATTTAGTTCAGACTCAGGAAATCATACTGTGAATATGTATAGTATAGCTACATATTAATTGTACAGTGGATAACATTTACTGTAAATATTTGTATAAAGTAAATGCATCTAGAATAACTTTTCCCCCCATGATAAATATGCCATGTTCTATTTGTGTTATTTTTAAGGTAATCTCACAATAATCATATCCTCAAGTAGGCTCGTATGTAAAAAAAATTACACATATTTTTGTATTGTGATTCATATGCTATATATCAGAGACTTTCTATTAATTTGTAAAGTACATAAATTATTGTAAACTTTTAATTAAAAAAATCTTTTAAAATCCATAACTACTTTAGTATTTTTTTTCTACACAGAATAGGAAAAAAGTCTAAAGCAAACTATCACATGCTGAGTGGCACATGGGAACAGCTGGATATTTTTGCACATACCAAAAAGCTATAGGTATCTCCAAATTAAGTTTCTGCCATCAGAATCAATTGCTTGTTTGTTACTGTCTGTGCCTCTGCCTTTTGCACAAGCTGAAGTGTCTTCAGTGGGAGCCCCATGTACAGCACATTGCAACAAACCAATTGAAAGGTGACCAGGGCATGAGTGATCATGAGTACAGCCCCTTCTTTGAGGAATGGGCACAACTGGCACACAATACAGAGTTGTGCAAAAATCCTCCTGGCCATGACTCCACCTGCTCGTTCAGCATGAGTCCTGAGTACAGGTGGCTTGCCAGATTGCACTCAATGGTGTTATCCTAGTATCAGAAACCTCCAAACCCCATACATACATTCATCCTAGGGTTGAATACAAGCTATGCATTCATCCTAGGGTTCTATTGAAGCTTGTTGTTTCCCATCCAGACCCTCACAGCCCCCGGACACCAAGAGAGGATGTCCACAGCATCACTTAATTTGCCAGGTGATACCTCACCCTATGGTGACAAGTGAGCTCACTCAGCAGTCTCATGTAGATGTTAAATAGGAGAGGGAAGAGCACTACGCCTACAGCACCACATTACAAAAGTGTTGAAAGTATAATTATAATTTCTGCTTTACTAGTTTTTTCTGTAGAAAAGTTTGATAACTATTAAGGGAAGACAGAACAGGAAAAAAAGAGTACTTAGCAAAGAAGCCCATATTTATTAACATGGGCATTTATTTCAAATTTGGAGATTTTGGAACAATAAAATTGAGGTTTATCAAAGTTTACAGGCTTAAGAATAGGCAGTTTTCAGTAAGCCATTAAAGTTAGAATGTTTTGACAAAAAAAAATCATTTTTATTACACATCCTTGGCTAGCATTTTTTTAGGAGAAAAAGCAAATCAAATTTTATCTCTGTTTAACAGTTAATCCAGTAATAATAGTTTAATAGCTGTCACTACATTTTAGTGCCATTTTCTTTTCTCTGAGATCATCCCAGATCCGGCAGCAGCAAAGTGAAGTTGAATCAACCCCACCCAAGAGGAAAAGCAGTATAACTGACAGCAATGGAAATTCTCCCGTAGGTGGGCTTCCGCCGAGATGTCCTTCTAATGAACTTCTCTGACGCGTCTGTTTCAGCACCATATATCTTGGACAGCTCCCTGCCAACCCCCGGCTCCAGCTAGAGCCGGTTTTTTTTTTTTTTTACTACCAGGCTTAACGAATCGCCGAACTGATTCGTTAGGGAAAGTCAAGCCGAATCCCTGCTTTTCTGTGACCCTCCCTTCCCTAAATCTCTAGCTTCGGTTCATTTCCCGGCACCAGTAGCCTCAAGAGGGTGGCCTGCTTCCCAAGCAGCCATGGCAGAGCGAAGAGAGCAGCAGCCGGAGAAGAAAGAGGAAGAACTCCCCGATTACTTCGCGGCACTGGGCGCCGGGAGCCCCAAGCCCAGGCAGAAATACGGAGGCATGTTTTGCAACGTGGAGGGCGCCTTTGAAAACAAAACCCTGAACTTTGCTTCTTTCAGTTGTGAGAAAAGAAAAGAGAGCCGGAAGCTCGACCGTGAAGACTCCAGCCAGCAGTCCAGCGAATCGGAAGAGCAGATTGAAACCAGCCGAAGGAGTCCAAACACTGCGCTCCCCACAACTTCAGTGCCAGAGCCACATCCGCCTTCACCTGGGATTGCGGAGCAGCTGCCTACCGGTGGCCATCAGGTAAGGGAGAAAAGAAGACGCAGGGAATAGGAAACTTTTTGGATGTCCCATTAACTTTTATATGCCGCTCCCCGCCCCCTCGACTTGGCCCTTTTTTTCCAGGGATTTATTTAATGGCAGAACATTCGAAACATGTCCATAAATGTTTTTTTAAAAACCCGATCCCATCGTTTAAACCGAGGTTGCATTTTGTAGGCAGGTATGCGTTTGTCCGCGAAGTAGGCACCGCCCCGGGCTAGAGGGAAGGCAGGTCTTTCCCCCTATTGAACAGCCACAATATGTCAGCCCCATTTCTTATGTCAGAGGGAGGTTTTAAACTAAAGCCGTATCTTTTCGTTTTACTCTACCATTGCAATGGGAGCAACCTTAAAAAACAGGGCAGAGGCGAGGTGATGGATGATTTCGCAGCCACTCTGCTACCCCTCTTTAAACGGCTGGGGTCGGTTTCACCAATGTTCACTGTGCGCATGGCTTTACTCTCGCAATCCTCTCGCTCCTGCTGGTGGGACTTTGGAGGGCTTTCACCTACAGCCCCGCAGAAAGACCAGAAATAAGAATCAGTCACGTGTTAGCTTTGCAAGGCAAATACCTAGGAGAGGAGCGAATTTTGACTCCTTAACCTTTCTGGAGCAGAATTTGCATTTAAATTCACGGGTATGCTCTCGTCCCCTCCCCCATCCCCCTCCGCTCAGACATCCAATCCCTGTGGTTTCTGTGTTTCAAAGTCAATGGGCGCTGGCGGCTGATTGGTTGATACTAACGTGAATCCGAGGCTGCTCAGGGATGGATGGGGGAATAGTAAATCGTATTAAAGCTACTACCAGAGGGATTTATTTCCAGGGGATAAGCATATGGCTGCAGTGTAAGGTGGCGTTTATAAAGTTGCGGTTGAGTCGTCGCATTTATTCCCATTAAAGCTGATAGTGAAGGGGTCCTTGGTGCTCTCTGAACTTGCTTTTTTGCAGACTTTTCACTACACAAACTACACTAAGTAGCACCGCCACTTACTGATAGCGGATAGTTTTAAACTGGAAGAGAATAGGCGCAATACGCACCCGCCTTCGGCTTTAGCATCGCGTTTAACTGGCCTTCTGAATTAGCCTACTTTCTGGCTTTGTGCAAATCCGTCCAAGCCTTCAATTAACCAAGCGGGTTATGTTTATCAAAGTTCCTAAACCATCACCAGCACAACTAGCCAAGATTAACACCACCCAAGCGAAAATAGGCCACGCAAGAACACCCTCGAATGTTTTATCTGAAGCATTCGACAAAGATAAGCTGTGATCAGACACAACCCCTCCCCCATTTTTAAATTTGCTTTTCAATGGCTACTTGAACGCAAAGAAAACTTGGGCGAAGGTGGAAGGGGGCGGAGTAAGGGGAGCAAAGAAACCTTTATGTCATTCCTGATTTATGGCTGTTAATAAAGGACGGGACACAGGGCAGGGTGGAAAGGAGGAGGAGGAGAATAGTTTATTTGGAGAATTTCCACTTGGGATTTCGAAAACAAGGGGTTCAAAAAGCAACCACGATCCTGGTCTGTAGAAATATAGATTCTGCGAGGTCGCCTATATTCATGATGGGATCAGGATTCGTGGACCAGGATCCACTCGATCAGAAATATAAATAGGCACCCTATCTCTGCGTGTATACGCCGACGTTTGGAAAAGGACGAGTGTTGTCCATCCGTGGAGGAGGAATTAGAGAAAATGACATTCCCCGCATATTCAGTGATCGATATTCCACCGGATCTGAAATGAACGCATTCCACTATAGATCGAAATTTTGTTTCTTGCTAGAATAGACACTCTTGGCTAAACCTGATCCCCAATCGGATCGATACTGGAATAGTATCTCGGGAACAAATGAACAGAGGCAGGCCTGGCTTGACAACAAAGAACACGTGTCCGAGGGGAAAAGACAACCTTCCCAGATCTTCACGGGAGGTTGTTGCTAATGCTCAGGAAGAGAAAATGGGGACTCGGCTAATATATTGCCCCTGGCACTTCGCTCTATTTTAAATTATTGTCTTAAAAGGATACATTCCTAGACGGTTGGGCGAACACTTCTGGAGAAATAAAGCGGAAGATCGCTTTCCATAATCTTGCGACTCCTTGCAGCTCGCTCTATTTTAAATTGTAAATAAGTACTGTATTAAAAGATACATTTCTAGGCAAACAAACGTCCGGAAATAAAGCGGGAGAGCGCTTTCCACAAACGGGCGCAAGCAACAGAAGTCCCACCAAATCAAGGAGATGCACCTTCCAAGAGAAAATCTGGCTGCCAGGACAAAGTCTGAAATTCAGACCTGAAATAGGGCGGAGGAGGAGGGGGGAAAGCATCCCGTTCCAAAGCGGGAGTCTTCCATGTTTAACCAAGCCAGGGTGCTCTCGAGATCCCGGGGCACCCAGAGCCTTCTCGCCGCCAACCCAGCAACCTCCAGCGGCCTCGGCCACGTGTTCTTTGTTGTCAAGCGAGGGCGGCCCAGAACCTTTGTTGGCCAGGGAAGGGGCCGCATCTGCGGGCAGTCTGCCCAGAGGGAGGCCCCATAAGCGGAGCGGCCCGCCCGTCTAGAGAGGGGGGGGGGGGAGAACCTGTCTGCTGTTTGGCGGAGGCGCGAAGGCGGAATGCTAATCAGGCAGCTGCTCGGAGAGGCTGAGGGCCGGCGGAGCAGCGCGAGCCACCGCGTCGCCGCTTTCCCTCCCCCCTCCCTTCCCCTTGCCAGAACAATCCGCTCGTCAGGGAGGCGCGCGCGCGCGCCCGCAAACGCGCCCCTCCACGCGCCCGCCGCCGCCGCTTCTCCTCTCGCCTCAGAAAGGCCGCTTCGCCTCCGCTGCCCTCCTTCCCGCACTGCAGGCGCGGCCTCGCGGGGAAGATGTCCTACCAAGGCAAGAAGAACATCCCTCGGATCACGGTGAGGTGAAGCGCCCTCAGGCGTCTTTCCTCGCCGCTTTCTCTGAGGCGAGGAAGTCGGCGCCCACCCGGTTTTGCCGACCTTGGGCGGCCGAGGCGGGAGAGCGGGTGGGTGGGAAGCTCCAAAAGTCCGGCTTCCGCGAGACCCCGAGGGCGCAAGGTGGAGGGAGGGGGGCTTAGGACGAGGCCTCGCTGTGGCGCCCGTGAGGCGAAGATGGTACGGCGCCTGGGGAGGGGGGTTGGTTTCGTCGCCCAGAGCTGAGGGTGACTCGGGCTGGGGCAGCGGGAAGTGGAAGCGGCCGAGAGGGGAGAGCGAGGATGCCGCCCGTTGGGGAGGGGAGGCGATTGTCCGGCCACCTGCCTGGGGTCCCGCCTTTGGCTCTTTCGCGGCGAGCGCTATAGGGGGACTCTTGGAAATGGGTCGGCCAAGCTTGCTGGAGAGAGGCTGCTCGGCCGCGACCGGGTTTGGCTCTGGATGAGAATGGGAGGAGTGGTCAGGCCGATTCATCGGAGAAGTCCATCGGGGCTTGTAGGAGCAGTAAAAGACGAATGAAAGCGAATAGATGTGTCCCAAGATCGTGTTGGAGGATCCAATCTGGGTCGGTTACCGGGACCAGCGGTTTTGTCTTCCGAATTCCCGATTCGAACCCGCCGTAGCTGCTGGGCAAGCAGTGGAGGAGGCGGGAAGGCCCTGGATGCCTCGGCGCCTTGGGGGTCCCCGGCTTGCCTTTGGGCCGTGATGTCCTCTCCCCGTTCTTATTTCAGGTCTGAATTTCAGACTTTATCCGAAAGTCGACCTTTTTCCTTGGAAGCGGCATCTTCTTGATTTCGTCAGATTTCTATTGCTTACGCCCGTTCTGTTGGGATCTCCCGCTTTATTTCAGGAGATTTGTTTTGCCGCCCAACTGTCTAGGAATAATGTATCTTTATAAGACAATAAAAGGTTGTATTCCAGGGCTCCAACACGAGTCCGAAAGGTCGGAAGATAAAACCTCTGGTCCCGGTGACCGACCCGAATTGGATCCTGCCAGTAAAAGATCTTCAGATTGTTGGCTAGGCAAAACTCAAAGGAAGACGTATTCTTTTCAAAACATTTTCCCCGCTACGATTTTTTGTCGCTGTTTATCATTGTTTGAACGGAGGGCTCCTTGTCCAGCCCCCTTAAATCCCGCCGCAGCTCACACACATACATAAATACACACACCCTTTTAGAACCATTGCAGAATTGTGAAAGCTTTAAGCGAACCAGAAGATAAAGAAGAATTTTTAGGAAATGCGAATCAATGCCAGCTATAACATGACATTTGGAACAGATAAACATTACAATGTGATGATGCATCTCCTTTAAACTTCACTGACCACCCATGGATAGAATTGGCTGTTGAGGCACCCCTATCTAACCTGAGAATATGGAAGCAATAATGGAAGGGGGTGACAAAATACTTCTTATGGGGGGTGAGTTATGTTTTTCAAATGAAAGTAGCACCCATCTGGAGTCTTAATTTGCTCCTTTGTTGGGTATAATTTCCCCTGTAATCCTGAACTTCAGAAGGACTCAATAGTGTTTTTAGCTTCAGTTGGAGACTTCTTAATGGTTTACCTGTGTTCTGAGTTTTGCTGATCATAAGATAAAGCTCTGGTTGAATCAGACTCCTTTTATTTGTCTAGATATCTATTTTCCAATATATTGTATCTCTATATAATGCAGGATAGAGTAATCCTGTGCATAATTGACTTGAGTGAGGTTTATGAAGATACACATTGAGTTGTTATACACAAAAGGGACCAGGTGTAACATTAGGGTGTTGTGTCAGAAGGAATCAATGTTTTGGTGGCTATTATCAGTGATTCAATTTTAGTACATCCCATATTTCTTCTGTTGCCACAGTTTCTTCATCAGTGGGAGGAGCAAAAAAATCACTTGCATCACTATCCATCTGCATACTTCTATTTATGGAACAAGTTACATAATATGTATGGTTACTTTAATGTTAACAGTCTGCATACATTGCTTTCTTTTTCTCAGACTGAAGTCCTGTTCCCAGGTTAAGAGTGACTTTAATGAAACTTAGTGGTAGTTATTTCTGAGTCTGCATATAAAAGAGCCTGATATTAAAACTACTATTCAATATATATTTTAATACTGTCCCTATATTTTGCTAAAAGTTTCTAATTTCTGGCCCACTGCTAACTTTTTAAAGATTGTGGGTAGGGATATGCCAGACTCACATTCAGTAAATTACGATTGAATTAAATGAAAATGCAGAGATATTAATAAACCTCTTCCTGGAGTAACATGTAATCTACCAATCAGGGTTTATGGGATTCTGAATGGAAAAGAATGAGTCCATGGCAATGTTAGAATAGTTATTCCCAAAACTTCTTGGCATATTCATTTGGAAGTTTGGTAAGGGATAATTGGCTCCAAACACCTCTCCCCCATTAAATTCATTGGTCTAATCTTTCCTGGATGAACATAATCATTATTTTTGGATCCTGGCCAATATGTTTGATTATGTTCTAATGCCACTTAAGGTTTATAGAGTTGAGATTTAAGTATGCATTATCATAATTCATTTATGCATTATCAATTTATTCTTGGCTGGTGAACCATTGTTCTTCTAATGGCCCTATAACTTATCAACTCTTAAAATGCTTTAATGGAAGAAAGAGGTTATACTTTCTGCATGCCCTCTCCATTGCAGTTCCTCATCTAATGTTAAATAACTTGGCTAAGTCTCTCTGCATTGATTCTTTTCTTTGATAATATTCCACTGTTCCTCTTCAATGAAAAATATTGCTTCAAGGGTATCAGAGATTTTACATGAGTAAGCATTTGACTAAAGGGTCTCCTGATCCCAACTGATGTAGGGGTTCTTTAAAAATGTTTCTTTGTTTAGCACTGTATGAGCCAGAGCAAACCAGCTCTGGAATTTGAGTTGAAAAGAAGCTAAACAAATACAGGTTGGCTTAGGGTATCTGATTTTTCCATGGTTATAATTGAAGTAGAATAGCTGAACAAACTTCCTTTTAGTTTTTATATTTTTATTACACTCTTGTGTTGCATTACTGGTTGTGCAAGGCCGCATGTGGCCCATGGACCACAGGTTCGACAGACCTGTTTTAGACCACATCTTATGATTACGGGTAGTCCTCAACTTACAACGGTTCACTTAGTGACCGTTTGAAGTTACAGTGGCACTGAAAAAGGTGACTTATGACAATTTTTCACATTTATGACCATCGCATGTGATTTATATTCAGATGCTTGAAAGCTGACTCACATTTATGACGGCTGCAGTGATACTTTTGCAACCTTCTGACAAGCAAAGTCAATGGAGAAACCAGTTTCACTTAAAAACCAGATTACTAATTTAACAACTGCAGCGATTCACTTAACAAATGTGGCAAGAAAAGTTGTAAAATGTGGCAAAGCTCACTTAACAAATTTTTCACTTAGCAATATAAATTTTGGACTCAATTGTGGTCACAAGTTGAGGACTACCTGTACGTTAGAGGCAAAGGAGGCTTTAGATTATTAATACCTTGAAAAATGCAAGTACAGATTATTTAGCTTCAACACCTACATTTGTGTGTGGGTGTGCATTTAGGGACCTAAGCACCATATGGCTATGAGACTAAATATGGCTAGCCTTATATCCATCTCAGTTTAATAAAGAAGCCAGTGTTGATTGATTATGTCCAATTAATTCAGTGTCAACTTTTCGTGATCATAGGGTTTTTTTTAAGACAAAGACAAACACTTCTGTATCTTTAGAAGTATCTTTACAATAAAGTTTCAGTCACAAGACAATTTTAGCCATACATTTCTGCTTGTGATAAAAATGGAATTGTGTTAAAATAAAATGATTTTCTTTTTTTGTTTTGCTTTCTTCCTTGCTTAATGGTTATTATTGATTCATTTTACATAACAAAATTTGATTTCTTTGGTGGAAATGATGTTCCTTTTGAGATTAGGACTCCCTGTTTCTATCTGTTTATCAATTGGTATCTTGCTTGATAAGTAAAGGTTACAGAAGATTCACAAATTGTCAGCAGTCTCCTATCCCAAGCTGTCACTACTGAAAAGATCATGGAATTTCCCATGTGCTCATTGAAACGGAGAACATAGAAAGTATGGTATTTTTAACATGTATATTTATCTAAGAAAGAATATCGGATGAAAGAAAAAAAGTTGTCATTTTAGTGAGGAAAAGGAAAGAAAAAAAATTGACTAGATAAGTACACACACACCCCTTTTGGCCCCTTGTTTATAGCTATGTCACAGCCTGCATTGGTCTGTATCTCATTGTGTTGGAGACGGCATTTGAAGTGGTAGGGAGGCCTGGAGAGAGGAGAAACAAAGGCTTTTTATGAGAATACAATCAACCCTCCTTATCTGCAAGGCTGAAAAATATAGAAAACCTTTCCATTTTTATTAAGAGCTGCCTGTCCTTCTTCATATGCTATAATAGAAATGTTGACCACATTAATGGTACAATCCTTAACATTCATAAATGAACATTTTTCAAATTATAACTGGCAAAATCGCAATGACAAGGAGGCACAAACTGTTTTTGTTATGCGTGTTTTATTTAAATAAAATGCATGTTTCAGGATTTGAAAAATGTGTTTGTATTGCAATCTATGCTCTACATGCATCGGGTTTCTGATTATATACCTACGGTGGCCTTTGAATGAAGCATCTGAAGTTATCTTGGAAATGTTTTGTTTGTTTACTTAAATTAGACTGACCGCTTGCTCATCAAAGGAGGAAAGATTGTCAATGACGATCAATCATTTTATGCAGATATCTTTGTGGAAGATGGTTTGATTAAGTAAGTTGGTGATTTAATTACATATATTTGCTTCAAAAACTTGTATAATACACAACAAACAGTTGCATGATTTTAGTCTGTGTTGATATTTTAAATATTTTTATTCTGTATGCAGAACTATAACAGCCTTCCCAAACCATTACTCTCATTGGCAGGAATCTTAAGAATAGTTCAGATACATTTGGAAGTCACCAGATTGGAGAAAGCTAGTAGATATTTGCATATGGGGAACTCTAGATCAAGTTTTATTTTAAGGTGCTTTATTTTGAATAAATTAATTTGTAGTTTAGATTACATTTCATTGAACTTGAAACAGCATGTTTACATTTTATCTGTATAGAGTGATTTGATGTGATGTTCCACTGAAACCCCAAATTCCCCAATATTTTCTACCATATCTATATGGAAAGTAAAGTTTAGAAAAGCAGCATATTGACCTCAAAAGAAATATATCTATAACTTTGACAGAAATGTTGCTCCAAGGTGGCACTTTTTCTCTTTATTTATGTAGAGCTGAATAATTGTGAGTGTGAGACATTTCTATGTGTCTCTTAATCATAAAAAAGGTAACTAAAAGCAACTCTGAACATCAGAAATATAATTTACTGAATTAAACCTCCAGTTTTCATTGCAATTAGAAGGACCAGGTCATCATTAGCATGTTCCATCAATTTCAGGGTGTTTCAGTTATGCTGAATATCTTTAAAGTCTTATTTCCCTAGAATGAAATTATTAAGGTGTAATTTTTAATGTCATTTTCAGGCAAATTGGAGAAAATCTGATTGTTCCCGGAGGTGTGAAAACAATCGATGCTTATGGCCAGTTAGTTATGCCAGGTGGAATAGATGTCCACACTAGATTACAGATGTCTTTGATGGGAATGACTTCTGCTGATGACTTTTACCAAGGCACAAAAGCAGCTCTGGCAGGAGGAACCACCATGATACGTATGTAGTCACTTTGTCATGTACTTGTCCTGCTCTAGATGGAACAATCACATGGTAGCAAATGTGTAGCTGGTTTAGTGATGGATTTGTATCTCTTAACAACCAACAAGACAGCTACAGTACTTGACTGAGCAGTTATATAAAACTTGCATGAGAAATGTAGACTAGAATAGAATTCTTTATTGGCCAAGTGTGATTAGACACACAAGGAATTTGTCTTTGGTGCATATGCTCTCAGTGTACATAAAAGAAAAGATACATTCGTCATGAATCATAAGGTACATAAGGTAACACTTAATGATATTCATAGGGTACAAGTAAGCAATCAAATCGTACTAGGAAACAATCTGTATAAATCGTAAGAATTCAAGCAACAAAGTTACAGTCATACGGTAATAAGTAGGAGGAGATAGGTGATAGGAACAATGAGAAAAGGTGAGGTAGAGTGGCTCAGAGTTGGGCAGCATACCCGTTTAATAAATGATTGTTATTGTATCAGTCAGGGTGCAATGTTATTGGTATCAGTGAGTTGAAGCAGAGTTTAGAAGTCTATAGCTAAAGGTTCACAGAGTATAGTCCAGAGTTGTAGTCGTAGCAAATAAAAGGCAGGTTTAGAAAGGAAGAAACCCAACAACATGCAGGTCTGGAAATAATAGAGTATGACAATGACATAAAACAAAAATTGCCAATCGAGAGTTCAGACATCACAGATTGGTTCAAGTCGTCTGAGAACAAAGCAAGGAATGCAAGCAATTCTGATGTTGGAAGGTTGCTTTTGATGAAAAGCAACCGTGTGATAGTTATTCCTAAGTAGCCCCCAGCAGCATAGAGGTGAGACTTTTTGGTTCCTGAGTAGCAGATCAGTTTCATTCTATCCTTCAAAACTACCCCGTGTGTTCTATGACTAGGCATCCTGCCAAATTCTGCATCTGTGCTCACCTGTTCCTTCTCATTGTCTTCTTGATCAGCCCTAGCAAGGCTGGCCATTTCAGAACAGACCATGATAGAATTGTATAGAACCCATTGTTAAAATAAATAAATAAATAAAGGAAACTTGGAAACTAAAGAGCTGTTTCTCCTTCATTTCAAATGAGGGCGTTCCAACTTATCAACATGTTTTAAGTTATTCATATATTTGAAGTGAACGAGTTACGTGATCTGAATTAAAACCACAACAGAGTGATCTGATAATCTTCCCACAGCAATCACTCGGGTAAAGGTTTTGCCCATACAAGAAAGCAGCTACTAAAAAATTATGAAACACATGTATTTATATTGCCCATTTTATGCTGTTTTTGTTCAGAATTGATAAGCCCACTTTTAAATAAATTTCCCAGTCATTCTGACTGGCTTTATTTATACTTTTAACTTGCAAATAATAATGACTTTGATATTCTAATTATAACTTAATTTTGTTATATGCAAAATGCACAGTCAAATGATATGCTCAGTTAATTTTATGATTTGCACTTGTCCATATATCTGTAACCTGTTTTACACTAGCACGTTTTATCTGTTCTGGTTTTTGACCCCAGTAAAGATTTTCTTTGTCTTCTAAGTTGAGCAAATTCAGGTAAAGTTTAACACTAATATTAAAGAGCTATAATTCCCTTATACTGCACACGGATGCATTTATATCACCACGTACCTATAGAGTACCTATACAGGTAGTCCTCAACTTAGGACTACAATTGAGCCCAACATTTCTGTTGTTAAGTGAAAAATTTATTAAGTCAGTTTTGCCCCATTTTGCAACTTTTCTTGCCACAGTTAAGTGAATCACTGAAGTTAGTAACACAGTTGTTAAGTAAATGTGGCTTCCCCATGGACTTGGCTTGTCAGATCACACAAGATGATCACCTGACACTAAAAAGTGTCATAAACATGAATCAGTTCCCAGGCCAATGGATTTTGGTCTCGTGAACATGGGGATGCTGCAATGATCATAAGTGAAAAACAGTCATGTCACTTTTCAATCCAGTTGTAACTTTGAACTGTTGTTAGTTGAGGACTTACCTGTAGAGAACAATGATTCTATTTGTTCATTAAAAAAAATCTTTCAGTAATTCTGTACAGTAGAATTAAATGCTCATGTTCTCATGTCATTGTAATTCTTCAATGTTTCTGCAGTTTTGTTTTTCTAAAACTTACAGAAGAATTCTGATACCCACATATAATCAATGTATTTAGATTATTCTGAATATATTTGTATGTATTTCAAAGTTTTGGGGTGCTTTATTCTTTGAAGTGAAAAGCATTCATCAGATTCTGGGCAATTCAATCCTTACTTTTAAATAAATGTTTTTGTTTCTCAAGTTGATCACGTATTCCCTGAATCTGGAACAAACCTACTGACTGCCTATGACCAGTGGAAGGAAAACGCAGATAGTAAAGCCTGCTGTGACTATTCTTTGCATATTGACATCACACGTTGGCATGAGAGTATAAAAGAAGAACTGGAAGCTCTTGTGAAAGACAAAGGTAAGAAAGATCTGAACAATTTAAGTGAACAGGAACTATGGTTCTTGTAGTTTTCCAGTAGAGTAGAGGGAGGGGTCATGCGAGGGCAGTGGCGTAGCGTGGGGGGTGCAGGGGGGGCCGGCCGCACCGGGCGCAACATCTGGGGGGGCGCCCTGACTCGCCCTGCGCCGCCCTTTGCCGGACTGTGGCTGTCTCTTTCCACGCCCGGCTCGGCCCGCGAACTAAGCTCCCCGGCCCCGGCCCGCCCAGGCCCCTCCTGCGCACCACCTACCTCCCAGCGGACCCGCCGCGCCGCCCCCGCGGGAGCCGAAGGAGAGCGGCACTGCGCTCCGTCTGCCCGCCGCTGCAACGCCACCGCGTCCTCCCGCTCCGCCTGGAGCGCCCCGGGAAGCAGGTGCCTTCCCGAAGCCCCTGGTGCGCCTCCCACCCCCGCGGCACCTGCTTCCCTTCAGTCGAGCCTTTTCCCGCTGCCCTTCGAGCTCCTCCTCGGGAGGAAGGCAGGAGGCCAGCATGGAGAGCCTCACTTGACTGATGCCGACCCAGGGGCAGCTGCAGTCGGGCCGCCCTCACTTTAGGGGGCGCAAATTACTTGCCTTGCCCCGGGTGCTGACAACCCACGCTACGCCACTGTGCGAGGGTTTAACACAGCCTGATTGGTCCATTAGACTGAGAGAAACTTCTTAACCTTCTGTCTCTCCTATTGGTTCCCAGTTTCCTCTCAGTCTTTTGGTCCAAGCACTGTGTTTTTGGTTCTCTAGACAGGAAAAATTGTCCTACAGCGGGTAGCAGCCGATCCTCCCCCTGGACCCTAGTCCCCCCCCCGGGACATAACTTAGGTATGTCCCTCGTGTGACCCCTCCCTCTACTCTACTGGAAAAAGAATGTTGGTCTTACCTGAACGTGTCTTTTCAGGAGAGTAGAGGGAGGGGTCACAATCCCTCCCTGGTTAGTTAGTCAGGGACTGGGTGGGGGAGGACCGGGTGGCTCCCGGGGCTTGTCCTTTGTTTGTTAATTTCAATCCAAATTAAACCCTCCTGTGACCCCTCCCTCTACTCTCCTGAAAAGACATGTTCAGGTAAGACCAACGTTCTATTTCTACCTGCAAATAGTATCTCAAGCAAAATAGACAGGATATGCTCACTGTGATTTGTGGTAATGGGAGTTGTCCTCTGAAGCCACATTTGAAGAACATCAGATTGAGGAAGGTTTGCCAGACAAGTGGTGCTTCTGTCCATCAGTAGCTTCCTATGTGTGGGATTTGATTCTGGTTGTACCATAATACAGGATTATAAGTATCCCCCCAAAATTTATTCTGTTATGGTGTAATTCTACATTTATGTTCCTAAATCCATTGGAACTTATTTCCAAGTAAGTTGTATGGGATTGCAGCTTTAGAGAATTATACTTCCATTGAGTACCCTGTTTCCCCGAAAATAAGACAGGGTCTTATTTTCTTTTGATCCCCCCAAATAAGCACTTGGCCTTATTTTCGGAGAGGTCTTATTATTTTTTGAGGTGCAGGAGGTGGCGGATGTGGTCACTTCATGACTGCTGCTGCATTGCAATATTTTCGGGGAGGGTTTATTTTGGGGGGAGGGCGTATTTTAGCTCATGCGCTCAAAAGCCCAATTGGGCTTATTATCCGGGGAGGTCTTATTTTCAGGGAAACAGGGTAGATATAGTCCACACTTGGAAACTTCCCCTAAATTCTAAAGCCTTGCTTACTGTGATGTGCCAAGACAGAAACAGAAAACAGCAGGATTCATATGTGTCTGATGCATATTTATTTTGTCAATGTTCATGGAGGAAAAGGAAGCTTCCTGTCATGCCTGCAAGCCATCTTTTCTTTTTGGACTTCAGGCCTGCCACACTTTCTATTGTGGGGAAACTGGGAGGAGGGATTATGTGAAGTTGGGTAAAATGTAGCCATAATAACATTCTTCTTAGAAAGTCAAAGTCGACTTCGTCTCTACACCTGGATCTGGATCAGTGGCGTAGCGTGGGGGGTGCAGGGGGGGCCGGCCGCACCGGGCGCAACATCTGGGGGGGCGCCCTGACTCGCCCTGCGCCGCCCTTTGCCAGACTGTGGCTGTCTCTTTCCACGCCCGGCTCGGCCCGCGAACTAAGCTCCCCGGCCCGCCCAGGCCCCTCCTGCGCACCACCTACCTCCCAGCGGACCCGCCGCGCCGCCCCCGCGGGAGCCGAAGGAGAGCGGCGCTGCGCTCCATCTGCCCGCCACTGCAACGCCACCGCGTCCTCCCGCTCCGCCTGGAGCGCCCCGGGAAGCAGGTGCCTTCCCGAAGCCCCCGGTGCGCCTCCCACCCCCGCGGCACCTGCTTCCCTTCAGTCGAGCCTTTTCCCGCTGCCCTTTGAGCTCCTCCTCGGGAGGAAGGCAGGAGGCCAGCATGGAGAGCCTCACTTGACTGATGCCGACCCAGGGGCAGCTGCAGTCGGGCCGCCCTCACTTTAGGGGGCGCAAATTACTTGCCTTGCCCCGGGTGCTGACAACCCACGCTACGCCACTGATCTGGATGGGAGGAATCTGTCTTCGTGGCAGTGGAAGATTGGACTATGTGATGAACTTGTGGGTGTTGAGGCAGAGTCTTGAACTTTAAACTGGGTGGGAAAACCGGGAAGCTTTCAGATTCGCATTTTCCCAGATGTGCCAACATAACTCTTTTAATAAATTGAAACTTTGAGTAATCTCTTGCCTTGGACTCTGATTTTATTTCGGATGCAATTTGGAACCCTGACACTTTCGATCCAAAACCTCACACATTTCATTCACTGCCCCCTCCTCTACCCTTGTTTTGAGGCCCCTGCAAGCTTGGGAATTCCTGATTTCAGAAGAAGTGGGTAGTTTGCAGGGGTGAAATGCTACCGGTTCGGGCCAATTTCCCTGAAAAGGTAGTAAAAATGTTTTTAAAAAGTAAAAAAAAAAGTTCCGATGATTGCACAGCACAGCTGATTGTCGGAACTTTTTAAAAAACTTTTTAAAGCATTCTTTTAATTACTGGTTCACCTAAACCAGTAGTTTAAAAATGCTTTAAAAAGTTTTTAAAAAGTTCCGATGATCAGCTGTGTGACAATCAGCTGTGCTGTGTGATTTATATTCGCTAGAAAGCAGGAAATCCTGCTTTCTAGTGAATCTAAATCACACGGCACAGCTGTTTCCCCCTCCTGCTGTTCTACTAACCTTTGTAGACTCAGAAAAGGCTTCTTAGCACCTGCAGTGCACATGTGCGCAAAGCGAACCAGTAGCAGACTTGAGAGCATTTAACCCCTGGTAGCTTGTATCAGATTTTCCCCTGTAAAGTTGAAGAAAGGAATATGATACATTTTGGGATGTCTTAAACTCTATCAGAATACCACCAGATTGCAACTTGAATACTTATTTATTATAACATTTGGCCAATAATATTTTTTTTAAAAAAATAAGCCATTTTTCTGAGTAAAGCTTCTTCAGAAAACATGACGATGCATAAGTGGTTATGTTGCTGCTGGAATGCTCAAGGCCAGTTCTGAAGTTGGGTGAGGATATCTGCTTTGGTTGATTTAGTTATGGAATTCAGAGGTCGACTTTGGCTGTCATTTAACCCAGATTATCTAAACTAACAGATTTTCTTAGAAACTCTTCTGGTGAGCATCTTCTAGGGAAAACCCAAATATACTGTTTTCCCTGTTACAGTTTTTGGAATGATTGCTGCAAGAAGGCTGAAATTAATTGCATGCATATAAATATCATTCTATTATATAAATACAAATTCTATTGTAGCAGTACCGATAATAATTAAATTGCCAGTGTGGATTTACTTCTAAGTAAACAATTTCATGATTAGAAACAACCACAAGCATTGATTCTGTTTCATTGTTTTTTTAATAAAGTCTTACGTTTTTATCATCTGAATATAGATGGCCAAGCTTTGTAACCTAAAAACTGTTGTTTTTACTTCAGTTGCAATCAATAATTCACTTTTGTTTTTCTTAAGGTGTGAACTCTTTTCTTGTTTTCATGTCCTACAAAGACAAACTGCAATGCACTGATGCTCAGGTAATTAAAGATAATGGAAGCACACCAATTTTAATGATATTGTAGTACAGAAATGTAAACTATTACATTTTAAGACTTGTTTTTCCCTCTCTCTTTCCTGGCAGATGTATGAAATATTCAGCCTTATTCGCGAAATGGGTGCCATTGCCCAAGTTCATGCAGAAAATGGAGACATCATTGATGAGGTAGGAAAAATGTTCACCATGGTATAGACATTTTTAGTTTAAAAAGGAAACAAGATGCATTTCCGTTTCTTAATTACCCTTTCCCTGCAGTTGGCAAGACCTGACTAGTATTATTAAGTTTTTAATTGAAAGCTTCCCACATGGTTCAACTGAATTCCTAAAGAAGTCTGTTGCTTTAGATATTATTTGTCTGATAAATACACACATTACCAAGGTCAGCGCTCATTAGCATATATTAGGTTGGTAATGATTTCAATTATCCATGTTATATTTTGGGGTGTGATAGGGAGTCCCATATTAATGTTGCAGATGATATCATTTATATTGCTTATTTGCTTACTGTCATGAAATAGAAAAAGTCTACCTTGAATAGTGGCAATACAGTGAAGGAAAAGAACGCTAGATTATACTGATTAAAGGATCTAAGTAAAACTCCCAATTAATGAAAACCAAAGTTCCACATACCGTATTTTTCAGAGTATAAGATGCACTGGAGTATAAGGCGCACCAAGATTTTGAAGAGGCAAATTAAAAAAAAGTTTTTGCACTCTGCAGACCTCCCAAAAACAGCCCGTTTTTCACGAAAACTGCCCCGGTTTTTGTCAAAAAAAGGGCATGCATAGCCATTAGAAAACTTGCAGAGTGCTCCTGGGGGCTAGGAGGGCCAAAAGCGAGCAAAAAAATGCCCCAGTTTTTGCTCATTTTTTCCCTCCCCAGCCCCCAGGAGCACTCTGGAAGCCTCCTAAAGGCTATGCACAGCCGTTTTTGCAAAGGGGGCGGGGTTTCAGGAGGCCAAAAATGCTGTATTCAGTGTATAAAGATGCACCCAGATTTTCACCCTCTTTTTTGAGGGAAAAAGGTGTGTCTTACACTCTGAAAAATATGGTAAATATGCAGGTAATTCTGGACTTATCACTATTTGTTCAGTAGCCATTTAAAGTTACAACACTGCCAGAAAAAGTGACTTACGACCTTTACTTGCACTTTCAAGTTACAACCGTTATAGCACCCCACCCCTGCAGTTTAAGGAATTGACAACTAGCTTGCATTTATACCCTATGGTCACATGATCACCATCTGTGACCATTTTGCTGAATTACAACAAAAAGCACATTGGGGAAACTGGCTTTGATTAACAGTTCTATGGTTTACTTAATGACTGGGCAAGTCATTTAACAACCGCTGTAAGAATTGTTGTAAAGTCAGGTCTGACTCCACTTATGACTACAAGGACTTCCAGTCCCATTTAATGGTCATAGGTTAATGATTACCTGTATAAACTTACATGGAATGAATTGTTGAGCTTATCATTAAATCTGGACCATATAGCAACCTAATATGTCATATTCTCATTTATAGAGGCCAAAGTCTTTTCCAAAATAGGTAAGAAACACATACATTCCTGAAAATCAGAAGAGTAACTTTACCTACAGTAAAGTAACTACAAGAATGCCAGCAAACATTATGGCACTTATAATAATAATAATAATAATAAATTTGAATTTATTAGCCACTCCCTTTCCACACAGGACTCGGGGCGGCGTACAATAAGACATATAAAAACATAAAACATATGTGCAAACACATAAACATCCAAATACACACATATACAAAGACATACATGCACGGAGGAGGTAACAAATTACATCACATTTGGACAATTAAAAATCACCATTAAAAAAACCCCATTAATAATAACACAATTTAAAAATTTAAAAGGACTGTCATAAAATTTTATGGAAATTTTATAAGAAAACTAGGATTCATAACAGTTCCTGACAGATGTTGGCTTTCTTCTTTTACATATTCTTTGTTCTCATTCCCTTATCCTAAGCCTGACCACTCCTATGTGCACATGGCAGACAAAAGCACAGACGTTTCACTGGAATTCCCTCAACAGTTTTATGGCAGCTGATAGATTGGTTCAGAGCTAAAGTTATAGCAGGAGCTCTCCTTTTCATCAGCAGTAGGGAGAAGATAATGGCCTTAAGGTATTGCTGACATACTTCTGCGCCAAGCCTTGATCTCAGTTCTTTGCTGATTGACTACAAGTATTTGCAGAGCTTTTGCTTATATCAACTATTCTCTGGATACACATTTTGCCCCATCTTCTGATTGATTGTCATTCCTGCATTTTTATATGTGCCTTGAGTCTGTATCCATGTCATTTGAAAATTAGCCTGAAGCTGCCTCCCTCTCCTATACTTTTTCCTCCTTGCATTATAAAAAGGAAAGGAAGGAAATAAAATCCAATCCATAGACTTATAATTTGATTTTCAGTTTTTACAATGCTGTGCTACTTTTGAGGCTAGTTCCCCTAAATAATCACCCAAGATCTGCAACTTGGCATTCACCCATCTATTGCCTTTAGACAATGCCATTTTCCTAAGAAAACAAAAGTCAGTATCTTGGGCCCCCAGAGGGCTGGGGAATTTCTTAGACCAGTGTTTTTTAACCTTGGCAACCTGAAGATGGTGTGGACTTCAGCTCCCAGAATTATGGAATTTGAACTCCACACATGTCCAAGGTGCCAATGTTGAGAAATACTGCATTAGATTGAAGATGAGAGATGAACTGTATCAGGGGTATCAAACTCCATTTCATTGAGGGCAACATGAGGGTTGTGTTTCACCCCAGGGGGCTGGCCAGCTCAACATCACTCAAGGCTCCGTTTTTGGCCATGACTGTCTCCTGAAGCCCTCTGCCAGTGAAAATGGAGCTTAGAGCACGGAGCCTAGGAAGGATGCACGCAGCCCTCCCGAGATCCATTTTCACTGGCAGAGGCACCGTGGGCTGGTCCTTCACTGTTTCCAGAGTGACCCTGCAGGCCAAATCTGGCCAACCAACCTTGAGTTTGACACCCCTGGACTCGATGATCTTCAAAAATATGGCCAAACCTTACATGCTAATAGTCCCATCTATTCTTTTAAGGCATGACATCATCCCACATGGGTGAGTGTGAAATGAAGCCCATTTTTTTCTCTAGGGCTATTTACAGTTTGACAGTGATTTGGATGGAGGTTTCAGGCCTCACCAAGCACCACATGTCTCTACTATTCATTAAACCCACTCCACGGTTTAAGAATCACTGAAGGGATGCCTTAAAGCAGCAGTGTTTCTTACCAAGCTTGTACAGAAGCAGGAGAAATGGTAGGCTGTTTTAATGGACGACAGAAGTGTCACCCTTGTGCAAGGTCCAAAGCATTTCTTTTGAATCATTTGTGACATGTTCACATTCCTCCTCTTCAGCTCCTTCCTGAATTTCAGGGGCACAATGTTGGATAAGCTAAAAATAAGGAGTTCAAAAGCTGCACCCATCCCCCTTTGTTCTAGATGGAGATAACCAACTTTAAACCTTAAGAGATTCATAAATCATGGGAAATTTCAGCTGATATATCTCTCCTAATTCTTCACCATAATATGATTTGGTGCTTAATAGTAGGACACTTTGCAGTTCAAACCTTCCATATGGCAGAATCGTAAGAGTGCAGTTTTTGACTAATATTAGTATCCGTAAGGGTTTTCATAAATGAGATAAATGAAATCAATATTAAACAAAGATGTTTAAAAAATCAGAAAGTTACTTATAATTAATCAACTTGGAATAAATGTTGAATTATTATTTTAAAAGGAGCTGTCCAAATAATCTCTTTTCCAAAAGGAAACCAACTAGTAAGGCAGTGTTTTTCAACCTTGGCATGTTTAAGAAGGGTAGATTTTAACTTCCAGAATTCCCAAGCCGGTAAAGTCCCAGATAAACACAGATGTATCCATTTTCTTTAAAAGCCATCATGAAGGTTTCTCAAAGTATCTTGTTTACATATATTGTAAAATGGAATGCATTTAGATTTAGTAGATCAGTCATAGAGTTACCCTAGGGCTGTGATGGCGAACCTATGGAATGTGTGGCACAGGTGGCATGCAGAGCCATTGCCCCAGCTCAGTTCTGTCGCACATGCGCGAATGCCTCCCACCAGCCAGTGATTTTTGGTCTCTGCCATGCATGTGTAGGGGTAGGACACATGTGGGAGATGCATGCGCAGGGGTCATGTGCACATGGGTGGAGCACACTGAGGGGTGTGTGCATTACATTACTGGTGTGTGCCTGTGTGCTTTTGCACTTGGCATGAAAAAAGGTTAGCCATCACTGCTCAAGGGTAAGATAGGCGATCAATACATTTTATAGATTGGATGGATGGATATAGAGATGATAGATAGAGACAGACAGACAGAATTATGGATAGATACAGACTGGGAGTTAGCAGTTGTAACCTACCATGTTTTCCCCAAAATATGACAGGGTTTTTTTTTTAACCCCCCCCCCCCCCCCAATGTTGCCTGGGCCTTATTATTGTGGGGTTGGGGTTGGGTTGCTGGGTGGCTGCTCTCTTGTGAGTGGGTGCCTGAAGAGCCAGGCACAGCCTCGGGGGCAAATGGTTGTGTTGCGCTGTCGCAGCAGTGCAACGCAGCAGTCATGAGGTGACCACACTCACGAGCAGCTACCCGGCAACCCCCCTTTCTAGCCGGGCAGAGTGCCACTCACTGACCCAGTAATATCTCAAAGGCACTAAGCCGCGTGGCGCTCTGCCCAACTGGAAAGGGAGATTGCGTGAGCGCCTGTTCCACCCCCAGCTTGTGTGCCTCCCAGCCTCAACATGCCCTGGCTCAGCTCTCTCTGCAGGGCCAGGGTGCTGGCGCCGCTGCAGAACTCCGAGCATAACCGGCTTCCAAACAACGGAGATTCGCTGCAGAGTCTTCTGGCAGCGGCCATTCTGGGACCACATTCTATGGTTGTGGGCTGGCTGTTGGAAGACTCTGGTGGGACAGAGAGTCTTCCAGGAGCCAGCCCACAACCATAGAACATAGTCCCAGAGCGGCCGCTGCCGGAAGAATCAGCAGCAGATCTCTGGAGTTTTGAAGCCGGTTATGCTCGGAGCGCTGCTGCGGCGCCGGCACCATGGCCCTGCAGAGCAAGCTGGGCCAGGGCATGTTGAGGCTGGGAGGCACATGAGCTGGAGGCAGAACAGGCTCTCGCACAACCTCCCTTTCCAGCTGGGTAGAGCGCCATGTGGCTTAGTGCCTTTGGGATATTACTGGGTTGGTGAGTGGCGTTCTGCCCGGCTGGAAAGGTGGGTTGCTGGGCAGCTGCTCATGAGTGCAGCCGCCCGGCAACCTCCCGCTCCAGCTGGGCAAAGCGCCACTCACCAACCTAGCAGTATCCCGAAGGTGGCAAGCAATGTGAGGGCCTTTGCTCCCCCTCCCCCCGGCTCCTGCGGCTTGGCGTCTTTGGGATATCGCTAGGTTGTGAGTGACGCTCTGCCTGGCTGGAGGGGGGGGTTGTCCAGGGGGCTTATTATCAGGCCAGGGCGTATATTTTTGCCCACAGGAAAAATATGGCATGGCCTTATTATCAGGACATGTCATAGTTTCAGGGAAACACGGCATCCAGTCAGGAGAGGATATTTCAAAAAGTGAAGATTTTATAAAGTTTTACTTTTTACTTGAGATACCATATCTGTACATCTTATTATCATTCTTCCTCTGTTTATTGATTGATTTAGGAGCAAAAAAGACTCCTGGAATTGGGGATTACAGGTCCAGAGGGTCATGTCCTCAGCCACCCAGAAGAGGTAATATTAACTTGTTTCATAGAAATAAATGTATTGTTCCACAAAATTAGCTTAATTTCCAAATGCCTACCCCCAAAATTGATTCATTTGCAAATTTCATACATTTTCATGTTTTCAAGAAGGCTACAAAGAAATAAATAAAAAAATTCTCTCCCACAAAGTCAAAAGGACTAAAACACTTTGATGCATGAAGATACGGATCATATTGTTGTATTTATTTTGTACAATGACAATAAAGACTATACTATAGTATATTTAAATGTACCCCAGGCACATTTATGCAACATTATGAAGTGTTAGTATTTCACAGAAAATGAATCTTGCCTAATTTTTTCCTGACACATTAGTTTTTCTTACATTAAGAATTTTTCAAATGAAATTACAGGGCACTACATTATTCTCTTTTTGCACTGATAAATTTCAGGAAAAAGTGAATAATTTTACATGTGTGCTCGATTTTAGAACAGGATTTATTTTTTGCTGCAAATTTGTATATGCCAAATGTATTCCACATTTCCTGAGCTAAGCATTGCATTTTCTCTGATTCCTCACATGATATAATCCAATGTGGGCTGTTCTTTGGAGTCATAGGAATTTGTGCACAGTGAATTAAAATCTTCCATTGATGACAGAACCATGGACAGTTCAAAGAATACATTGACCTCAGTGGAAAGCCCCTGATTTAGGATCTCAATCCTTTTATTCTAATTTTGGATTAGAAAACACGAAGGTTTCAGAATTTGATCAAACTATACACCTATTGTACTAAAACAGAAACATAATTTAAAAGGGAAAATTAGTAAAAAAAAATGTTTTTTGTAAGATATTTTGATAACTAGTTCATAAGTTGCTAAAAAGAAAATGTTCTAAACGGCACTTAGAGAAATACAGGAAGTCCTTGATTTACGATCGGTCTCTTAGTGATCATTCAAAGTTACAATAGACCTCCCCAGAGCTACTTAAGACTCTGGTTCAAAGTTACAATTGCCCCTCCCCCCCATCATCTGGTTGCATTTTGAGTTCTTGGCAACTGGTCCTCATTTATAGCCATTAATAACATTCCTTAGACACATTACAGCAGGTTTTTTTTGCCGGAAATTGGCATTTATTTTTACTTTCCTGCAAAATATACCAATTGTAGACAATAAATTCGCTTAATGACTGCAGTGATTCACTTAATGACTGCTGCAAAATAGGCCATAAAATAAGGCATGTAACCTGCTTAACAACCAGAATGTCTTATAACTGTAATTCTGGGCACAATTATGATTATAACCTGAGGATTACCTATAATGGAAAAAAAATCTGATTTAAATTTTTCTGAGTGGCAGCCTAAGCCTGTTCTTTTTAATAGTATGTATACCTTGTATATGTAGGTTTGCAATTCCCAGTTGTTTAATACTGAGCTTCAACCTGAAATCACTAATGCGTAACTGAATTGTTCACAATTCCTAAAATCAAAAATCATAACGCTAATTTTCCTTTTTTTTTTTCTGGAACTGCAAATTCCCCGTGAGTAAAAATTGGAATAAAAAGATTGTATTCCAGTGATTCTTTAACCATGCAGGTCTGGATGAAAGAGTCACTTTGAAGCAAGTATCTGATTATTCATGTTTTCCAAGGTTGAAACAGAGGCAGTGTATCGTGCTATTACTATAGCAAAACAAGCCAATTGCCCCTTATATGTCACAAAGGTTATGAGCAAAGGCGCTGCAGATATCATAGCACAAGCCAAGCGGAAAGGTAAGCACCATTTCATATTTCCTTTTTGATGACAATTTGAACCTTATTTCTATACATCTTTGTGCTGAAACTTGACAGCCAGGTTAGTCTTCTGGTTAAGGCTGCAGGCTGGAAATTAGGAAATTGTGAGTTCTAGTCTCATTTTAAGCATAAAACTCAGCTGGGTGACTTTGGGCTAGTCAATCCCTTAGCCCGTGACAGCTCAACTGAGAAGTTAGTTGGTCCATTCCTGTTGCAACCCATGAATCAATGCACTGTTAATCTGAGAAAAGAAAAAAAGTAGATCCTGCATTTGTAGACAAAAGTTAGGGAAACAATGTGGCGGAGATTAAGTTTGAAAAACAAAGAATAGCTAATGCTAATTATGAGCTGTGTTGAGCTGAACTGATTTCCAAGAATTTGGTATCCAGACTGTAGGAGTAATAATGCTGTTAGTAGTTGCACTAGTACTAATAGTTATAGAATATCCATCCATTCTAAGCTAAAGAAGAAATGTACAGTTGCTATCCTATGCCATTACTGTTTAATGCAATTCAGTTATTTCTCATCCTAAATGCTAATTTTGTTATGCATCAGCAAAGAGGAAAATTGATTCGCTTTAAAACTTACAGTATAAACCGTGATTGATGGAGAAATTGTTTGCTAATTTAACAGACAAACCCTTGTGGCATCAAATTTGTTCTAGTATTTTTCAACCATTCTTCTTCATTTTTATTAATGATTGTGTGGGGGAATATGGATGTTTCCCAACATGAAGGTTAACGTGGTACATAGTTCTTCAATTAGGAAAAATAAAGCATATTTATATAGAGTGTAGAAAACTTTTCTTAATACATGAGAAAATTGTAGCTGATCACAAGAGCTGTGGTGGCCACACCCATAAAGCAATGCACAACCCCAGCGCACATGTGCACGTGACCAGCACTCCCACCCATTTTTTGCATGCTTTTTTTTCGCCCTCCTTAGACTCCAGAGACTTTATAGGAGCTTGGGGAGGGCAAAAACAGCCTCCCCTGTTAGATTCGTAATAAGGAGGCTGAGGCGACTGTCAGTCCAACAGATTTATTGAAACTAACTGGCTGACAGGAACAAAGAACGCGGGCCGTCTGACAGCTATTTATACTTGCAGCTGTCAGACGGCTTAACCAATGAGAACTTGCCAATTCTCCCGCCGGCTGGAGCCGCGCCTGGGCCAATCAGAGGGCGTCCCTGAACGCCCTCTGCTGGCCAGGCTCGGCAGAACTCAACACCCCTTTCCCCCGGATGGCGCATGCGTAATCGTCGAGGTAGCCTGGGCGTCTGCGCACGCGCTGGGAACGCCTAAGCGAAGATGGCGCATTGTCCGAGGTGGAAGGAGTGTCCGCTCCGCCCTTGTGACGAAGCGCTGGAGGAACGGCTTCGGCGGGCCCAACCCCATAGAATGGATTCAACAGAACAGGTGAGTGAACCAGCGCACCGGGGGGGGGCGATGCGCGGAATCGGAGACAGGGTTTTGTACAGGGTCGGGCCGGCAGGCGGCGTTGGCAGGGCCTGGTTGTGTCAGTCCGCTTCTTTGCGTGCGTTGGATCTTCTGCCGGTCGCCTCCGCAACAGGTCTAAATGCCGCCGCCAATATCTCCCATCGTGGAGGAGGACCCTGTAAGAACAGGGCCCCGTTACTTCGGAGATTCTTCCCGGTACCCACTTCGGCTCCCCTGCGAAATTGCGGGCGAAAACTTCCTCCCCCACCAGAAAGGCCCTTGGGGGGGTAGAGGGGGTGAAGGGAGGAGTAGAAAAAAGGGGATTAAGGCGGTCTAAGGTAGATCGTAGGCGGCGGCCCATGAGTAATTCAGAGGGAGCTTTGCCCGTGGAGGAGCAAGGGGTGGTGTGTTGGGAACGAAGATATGTATGAATGCGCTCGGGCCATGGAAGGGCGGACATGCGGGCAAACGCATCCTTAGCGGAGCGGACGGCCCTTTCTGCCAGGCCATTGCTGGCAGGGTGGTACGGAGAAACGGGGGCATGGCGTATGCCAAGGGATGTTAGGAAGGAGAGAAATTCAGAGGAAGAGAATTGGGGCCCGTTATCCGAAACGATGACATTGGGCAGCCCGTGAGTAGTGAAAAGAGCATTGAGGACGCGGATAGTGGACTTGGAGGTGGTGCTGGTCATTGGGAAGAGTTCGACCCATTTTGACCAGGCATCCACAACGACTAGGAATGAGTGACCATCAAGAGGACCCATGAAGTCGATGTGCAAGCGACTCCATGGGCCCATAGGTCGCTCCCATTCCCGGGGAGGTGAGGTAGGAGGGGCAGCCTGTACACGCTGGCAGGCCGAGCAGCGCTGGACGTAGGAAGTGATGTCCGCGTCCATGGACGGCCACCAGACATAGCCGCGGCCAAGAGCCTTCATGCGGACTATGCCGGGGTGGCCGTCATGGAGGCGAGACAGCACTACGCTGCGCAGGGAGGAAGGAATTACAACACGGGAGCCCCAGAGGAGGCAATCCTGCATGATGGAGAGCTCCAAACGGCGGCGGAAGAAAGGGAGTAAGAGTGGGTCATGAGAGCAGGCCGCCCATCCTCGAGATACGGCGGCCATAGTGCGTAGCAGTAACGGATCAGTGCGGGACGCCTGAGCTATGTCCGTGACAGACACAGGCAGGGAGAGATCAGAAATGAGGGAGATAGAGTGCGTCAGGGCAGGGTCTTCCAATGGGCAATGTGGCCGCCGGGCTTGTAGGAAAGGGAGTAGGAGTATGCGGAAAGAAATTCCAACCAGCGGGACATGCGAGGTGACAGGATTGGGGGGGTAGGGCGGTCCCCGGCAATGATGCCGAGAAGAGGCTTATGGTCAGTAACGAGGGCGAAGGGCCGTCCATAGAGGTAATGGTGGAAGCGTTTTACCCCCGCAACGGCAGCCAGCGCCTCCTTATCAAGCTGGCTGTAATTTCGCTCAGCCTTTGATAAGGTGCGGGAGTAAAACGCTATGGGACGTTCCGAGCCATCAGGGAAGGCATGGCTAAGGACGGCGCCCACCCCAAAAGGGGAGGCGTCACAGACCAAGGTGAGTGGGAGAGCCTCGTCGTATTGGGCGAAGACTGGGGGCGTGGTGAGGGAGCGTTTGACAGCCGCGAGGGCATGTGCCTCGCGGCTAGTCCAACTACACGGAGTTGTGGAGTCGAGAAGGCGGTGGAGGGGTTCGGCCAGGGAGGCTTTGTGGGGAATAAAAGAAGCATAGAAATTTAGAAGACCGAGGAAGGCTTGCAATTCGGTCTTGTTGGTAGGGGGGGGGGCGACAAAATCGCCTCTAGTTTAGATGGGTCGGGGTGGATGCCCTCGGCATCAATGCGGTAACCTAGGAAGGTTACGGCAGGAACCCCCAGTTTGCACTTCGTGGCTTTTAAATGTAGTCCAGCAGTGCGAAAGCGCTGCAGGACAATGCGCAGCATCTTGACGAGCTCCACAACGTCGGGGGCTGCGATCAATACGTCGTCGAAGTACGGCGTGACCCCGGGAATGGCATGGAGCAAGCGCTCCATTAAACCTTGAAAGATTCCCGGGGCCACACTGACTCCGAACTGCAAGCGCCGGCATTTGAATGCCCCGCGGTGAGTAACAATAGTCTGCGCAAGCGCGGTGGTATCGTCCACGGGCAGCTGCTGGTACGCCTGCGCGAGATCCAGCTTAGCGAAAATGCGCCCTTTGCCCAGTGAATGCAGAACGTGCTGGACAACGGGCACAGGGTAGGGGTGCGATTGGAGGGCCTTGTTCAAAGTTGACTTAAAGTCCGCGCAGATCCTTATGGATCCGTCGGACTTTAAGGGTACAACGATAGGAGTCTCCCATGGGGAGAAATCCACTGGCTCAAGGATGCCCTGACTGATGAGCTTATCTAGCTCAGCATCGACTTTTGCTTTAAGGGCCAGCGGCAAGCGGCGGGCTTTTAGGCGGATAGGAGCGATAGAGGGATCGAGATTTAGAGAAATGGGGGAGCCGGTATAGCAGCCGAGGGAGGGGTGGAATACATCAGCAAATTCAGTAAGGAGAGAAGAAATGGAGTCAGAGGGGGGCAGAGGCGAAGGAAAGAGGGAGTGAACCCCAGCGATAGACAGACCTAGCGCCCTAAACCAGTCAAGCCCCAGCAAGGAAGATAGGGGTTTTTTTTACAATGAGGAGTGGCAAAATGGCATGTCGGGAGCCGTAGGTAATGTTAAAAGTCCCGCAGCCAAGCAAGTCAATGGGGTTCCCTTGGTAGTCACGGAGGCGGCAGTCTGGGGGACCCAGGGAGGAACGGCGGACCGATGGCAGTAAGGAATGGAAGGTGTCCCATGACATGATGGATCGTGCTGATCCCGTGTCCACCTCCATTGAGGTAGGAACCCCCTCAATGAATATGGGGAGGTGCAGCTTACCTCGGCCCTCCGCAGAGGAAGAGGCCGAGTCTACCAGCCATTCAGGGAAAGCTGCGTTGGGGTCGCCAACTGTGAGGGAGTTTTGACGCCGGGCAGGCATACGGGCAGGAGCGCGTGGCGGCGGCGGAGGTTGCTGTGAAGGGCGCCGGTCAGTAGGCGCGGAACGGCAAACGGCGGCAAGGTGTCCTTTTCTGTCGCATTGGTGGCAGAGAGCGGCTCTGAAGCAGCATTGGGAGCGTTGGTGGCGGCCGCCACAACTGAGGCAGGAACGTCTATCTCTGGTTGAGAGCGACTGCAGGCGGTCGATGGTTTGATCTACCTCAGTGCGGAACGAGGAGGCTGTAGAAGGAGCGTAGGTGGAGGCGTTAGCCGCATAGGGAGAGGGCGGCAGGTAGGCAGATGGAGGTAGATGGCTGAGGTGGCTGAAATCCGGTGTGGATTGGTCAGCCATCTCGTAAGCCCTGGCATCGTCGACTGCAATTTTTAGGGTGAGCTCAGGCCGAGCCAGGATCCGTCGATGCAGTTTAACGTCGCGGAGGCCGTAAATGAATTGTTCTAACAGCGCGTCGTCGAGGTCGCTGAACTCGCAATGTATAGCCTCCGCACGGAGGGCTGCAATATACTGGGCGATGGTTTGGCCGTCCTTTTGAATGCAGCGACGGAAATACTGCCGGCGGGCAAAATGAGATGGGGCGGGCTCGTAATGGTGTTTGAGACGGAGAATTAGCTCGTCCCACCGCAGTGTGTGGGCAGGATCCGGGGAAGCGAGAGCCCGGGCTGTGCCGAACATCTCCGGCCCGCAGTAATTCAAGAAGATTCCTCTTTTCCGTTCCATGGAGAGGCTGGTGAGGTCGTGGGCTATGAGGAAACACTCGAATCGTTCGAGGAAGGCTTCCCACGCCTCAGCCTCAGGCCGGAACGGGGAGAAGACGGCGTTGGAGGCCATTGGTGGCACCGTGTGAGGGTCCGTGTCGTCGCCCGTCCTCGTCGCCAGTGTTAGATTCGTAATAAGGAGGCTGAGGCGACTGTCAGTCCAACAGATTTATTGAAACTAACTGGCTGACAGGAACAAAGAACGCGGGCCATCTGACAGCTATTTATACTTGCAGCTGTCAGACGGCTTAACCAATGAGAACTTGCCAATTCTCCCGCCGGCTGGAGCCGCGCCTGGGCCAATCAGAGGGCTTCCCTGAACGCCCTCTGCTGGCCAAGCTCGGCAGAACTCAACATCCCCCACCCCGCGGAGGCCCTCCGGAGGAAACGACCCTACGAGCAAACTGGACGTCACTTCCAGTTTGTCTGTAGGGCCATATTTCGTCCTCCGGAGCCTTCAGGGAAGTCTCCTGAAGATCCCTGGAGGCTCCGGATGACTAAAAACAGCCCTATGGACCAGTTTGCTCGTAGGGTCATTTTTTGCCCTACAGAGCCTTCAGGGAAGCCTCCAGAAGGCCCCTGAAGGCTCCAGAGAGCTAAAACCGACCCTACGAGCAAACCGGAAGTCTGTCCCCAAACTTCCGGTTTGCCCATAGGATTGGTTTTTTGCACTCTGGAGGGCCTCCGGGGGGGCTGTTTTCGCCCTCCTTAGGAGCCTTGGGAGGGTGAAAAATGTATGCGTTGACCAGCTGATACGGCAATGCCTCGCTTGCCCTGACAAATGGCTCTGCATGCCACCTGTGGCATGTGTGCCATAGGTTCGCCATTCCAAATCTAGCTAATCTTAGATGATAGCAATAGCACTTAAACTTATATATCACTTCACAGTGCTTTCCGGCACTGTAAAACTAAGCAGTTTACAGAGGCAGCCCCAACAATCTGGGTCCTCATTTTATCGACCTTGGAAGGAAGGAAGGCTGAGTCATCCTTGAGCCTGGTGAGATGTGAACTGCCAAATTGCAGGCAGTCAGCAGAAGTAGCCTGCAGTACTGCATTCCAACTACTACGCCACCACAGCTCCTATTGTTGGAAGTAATTCTGACTTGAAAGAAAGATCATTAGGAATTCCCAGGGCTGAAAACATCCTAAAAGACAACAATGGTAACCATTCCATGCTGTTCCCCATAAGATATATTCATGAGGTCACCAAGAGTTAAGTCAATTTGAAGAACTTTCATGAAGAACTTTTCTATTTATAAACCAAGTAGGAATCACGCCTGTGACATGGCTGCTCAAAGGTGAGTGCAAATTCAAGTGATATTTGTATGCTGTCTGTGACCCTGGCAGACTGAAATCAGTGTAGAAAGTTGAAAGAGAAGTTATGAGGAGCAACTTCCAGTGTTTTTAATGTTTTATATTTCTGCTTTTGTCATATTGTAAGCCACACAGAATTACTTTGGATAGGGAGATGAGTAGCATATACATTTAATTAATTAATAAACTTAGTGGTGGGGAAGAAAATCAACTTTCATAAGGTAGTCACAGTTTTTTTAAAAATTCAATCTTGGGGGTAAGGGAGTGAAGACAGGACAAGTGAACTTGGGGGAAAAGAAACACATAAACAAGAGGCTAATGTGGTCAATTTAAAGATGTTATAATAATGTAAGCCTTAGAAAAACCTGCACTACATTTGTTCATACAAGAACTTCTGTCATAATTTTAAAAGCGTTATTATTTTAATGTTTTGCTTTCATTGAAGCCAAAAATGCCACTTTTTTTGAAAATGCTAGATTCAGAGACTTTGCTGTTAG
This sequence comes from Natrix helvetica, assembly GCF_964273705.1. NCBI lineage: Eukaryota > Metazoa > Chordata > Lepidosauria > Squamata > Natricidae > Natrix > Natrix helvetica. The sequence continues at coordinate 72,569,417 of NC_138551.1, forward strand.
AAGTCCAAGTATTATTTGTTTCTTACTCAGAAAAATAACTTTGTCAACCTAGTTTAAAGAGCTCAAGGATCTGCAAACTGGAAAAGAAAAAGGGGAAGCCTGTTGAAACAGCTGAATGCGAAGAGTCTTATAAAAATACTATACTCCCTTTCGCTGGATGTGTTTGAACAGAGGCTGGATACTTTAAATTAAATTCTTGTTTTGAGCAGAGAGCTGGATTGAATGATCAGAACAGCCCTTCCAAATCCATCATTCTCTGTATTGAATAATATATTGAATATCTATTTGTTATACAATATAAACCATTGCTTCTCTCTTTATTTTCTATTTATTTATAGTTCAGTTCCATAGAATGCCATAGGTCATAATAAACCCATTTGGAACATACTCTGCAATTTACAACGGTTCATTTAGTGATGGTTCGAATTTAGAATGGCAAAAGTGATTTATGACCCTTTCTCACACTTAAAACTGCTCCAGCATCCCCATGGTCACGAGCAAAATTCAGACGCTTGGCAACCGACTCATATTTATGATGATTGCAGTGTCCCGGGGTCATGTGATCACCTTTTGCGACCTTCTAAGAAGCAAAGTCAATGGGGAAGCCAAGTTAACTTAACAACCATGTTACTAAACAACTGCAGTGATTCACTTAGCAAATGTGGTGAGAAAGATCATAAAATGAGGCAAAACTCAACTAATGTCTCACTTAACAACAGAAATTTTGGGTTCAATTGCGCGCATAAGTCAAGGACTAATTGTATTTAACGGCTGTTATCTTGACCCTAGCTTTTTTTTCTCTTTTGTTCCATTGTGTCTGATTCTTGGAAATACTCTAGTCAAACTCTGCAGGTCCCTGCAGTCCTTTTGGCAAGGTTTTTCATAAGGAGTTTGTCACTGCCTCCTTCTTCAGTCTGTCTGCATTAGAACTAATTACTTTCCAGATGTTTGAAAACCATGGGTAGTTTTCTATTATATTGAAGAGTTTTTAAATGGAAAAAGAGAGGATCCAGACTGCCACATTTATAACAAGCGCACTTTTTCGGGAGATTAAGCAAAATTGCTAGCAGTGCATTTTGATTTCCTTTTAAAAGTGAAGTTGAAATTCTTTCATGCATGCATCTTTAGCATGGCAGGTCTTTTTCATGCTAGGAGGTTGTAGGCGAGATACTGTCAAATTGTCACATTGTCTTTAGAATCATTCCTATTGCAGAAGCCCCAAGGTCCAGAAATGTCAGCTTTAAAAAAAAACACAGGGATACATTCTCTACCTGAAAAGCTCTACATTTTTCTGAATAGATTTGCCCCTAGTGATTTGCTAATTTGGTTATTGTCCATTTGAGAAATTGTCATTCACTTAGAATTAGACTTGACTATCACAGGATTTTTGTTAGCGTGTGTTCTCTTTCCCCGGCACCAGACTGATATATATGTATATATGTGTATGTATGTATGCGTATGTTTTTGTAGATTTTCACGGGTACATGTATGCAGGTCTTGGCATATTCGGATCTTTTTCCATGTAAGATAGAAAGAATCTTGGCGACGTTTTGACGAGGTTAAACGCAAAGGCTCAGGTTACAATGCAGCCAACCTCCCAGGATGTTGCAGGACAGGACTCAGAATATCACTACACTAGAGCTCAGGATGTCATCACACAGCTCATTACCCAGGTCGTTACAACACAAAAGACTAATGGGTACACAGCTAGTACCTCAGCCACACAGGATGTTATGAAACAGCCGACTAATCTGCATAAATCAACTCGATCAACTAATCAAGATGTAACAACACAACCAACCAACCCGCTTACAGCAACAAAGCCAGCACTCCACATACCCCCACCAATATTTATAGAAAGACGGCAGCTCTGATCACGCTTTGCTCGCACAAGCATGAAGCCGAAGGCACCAGCCTGAAGATGGCGAGTGGGACCTCATTGAAACGTTGCCAAGATACTCTCAATATTACACGGGAAAAGACCCGAATATGCCAAGACCTGCATGTCAGCGTTCCAAATATCATGCAAAATTAAATCAGAATCAAAGACAAAACTTTCCTTAAAGTTCCAATTTAATAAGACAGACATGTTGGCATTGTGCTATGAAATCCCAAATCTGATTTGCTTCCTGGGATTCCACCTAGTTGAAAGTTCATGATCTTATCCCCACAATCCATCACATGGTCCAATCTTCATCTTCCACGTTGGCATCTGCACCCCTCTGCTTCCGGTTAGGTGTCGAGGTGCGGAGACAAAAGATGACCTTGGCTTCTATAAAAGAATGATAACAATACATTCCACAATCCTACTCCTTTCTATTCCCCCCTCCCAACTACTACACTAATGAAACAGCATAGGAAATTTATAAAAAGTGTGGCAGGCCAAAGATCCTAAAATGAACATAACTACAGGCCTGACACTGCATATATAAGAGTTGTGTAAATAAAAAAGAGCAGGAGCAGTCTCTTCCCATCAAATGTCCAGAACTACCCTGTTTCCCTGAAAATAAGACCTCCCCGGATAATAAGACCTCCCTGAAAATATTGCAACACAGCAGCAGCCATGAGGTGACCATGCTTGCCGCCTCCTGCATCTCAAAAATAATAAGACTTCCCCGAAAATAAGACCAAGTGCTTATTTTTGGGTTAAAAGAAAATAAGACCCTGTCTTATTTTCAGGGAAACACAGTAGTTGAAGAACATCTAGTTAGAACAATTAATCAGTGGAACAACTTGCCTCCAGAAATTGTGAATGCTCCAACACTGGAAGTTTTTAAGAAGTTGTTGGATAAACATTTGTCTGAAGTGGTGTAGGGTTTCCTGCCTAAGCAGGGGTTGGACTAAAAGACTTCCAAGGTCCCTTCCAACTCTGTTATTCTATTCTAGTTGGGAGATACTTCATCCCATTTGTCCTAGGAATGACCAACACACAATTATGTCTTTAGGCACCATTGTGTATGGAGAGCCCATTACAGCAAGCCTTGGTACTGATGGTTCCCATTACTGGAGTAAGAATTGGGCAAAAGCGGCAGCCTTTGTCACATCTCCACCTGTCAGTCCAGACCCCACAACCCCTGATTATCTCTCTTCACTCTTAGCCTGGTAAGTCATTTTCTCAATCTGCAAAACAAAATTTTAATGGGAAGAGCTAATGCAGGACTTTCAACCTTTTCTAAGATGGAGGAAATATCTGAAATCCAACTAGTTCTACACCATTTAATTGTGATCTAATGAGGTTGTTCTGTAACACTTGCCTAGATTCTTCTACCTCAGCTTGATTTTTTTTTCTGGATAGTTGTGAACATTTCCAAAGTACTGGACTTTTCATGAAATATTTGGGTTCATTTCAGGGCCGCAAACATTCTTGGAAACAACTAAATAAATGATGTTCAAAGCTGGTGTTGGTTGGCAGAATATCAACTTCCCACTCTTTTTTAACTAAGAGAAATTATTTTGAAAAATATCAGATGGATCAGGAAGCCGGTCTGGAACCCAAGAGATATCTCAATGGGCAGAGTGGAGAGCAGGAAAACAGCATAATTGGATCTCAAGAATCCTACTTGGGATCCAGATACTAGCAACCAATTGGCAGGCCTTTACCATAGTCATCAAGAAGACATATTGTTTGGTGTGTCCATAGCTTTGAAATCTAGTATATTGTATTTTTGCAAAGGAGGGCAATTATTAAATTATAGCATCATCAAACTATGGTTTTCATTGGACAGTCCTCTATAACCTCCCTGGCTTCCTTCCCTTAATTAAATCTAAGAGAAGATAACAGGAAGGAGGTTTTCATTGTACTTATTCAGACCAGAAATTGCAGAGAGCTGAGATAGCTATAAAGCAGTGGAAAGATGTGGATTTTACATCCTTTCAACTATAAAGTAATACCAAAATAAATTATATTGTACTCTTAAGAATTAAACAAGAAAACTTGTCATTCTTTGCTTTCTACCAATGAGACTTCAAATCAAATTTCAGAAGTGCCTTAGATGTTGAGTGTCTTGGAGCCTCTTGTTTTTGTTTACTGATTTGACGTTTCTTTTAATTAGTGGAGATCTTCAAGTGGTGGGCAGTGCTCACTGTACCTTCACCACAGCACAGAAGGCAGTTGGAAAGGATAACTTCACTCTGATTCCAGAAGGAACAAATGGCATTGAAGAACGAATGTCAGTAATTTGGGAAAAATGTGTGGTAAGTTCAGCGGAAAAAGTTTGTTACAAAATAGTGAAGTTTTAATTGGTTATAACATCCTCGTTTTCTTTGGGAAACTTTACTTTTTCATGACATAAGGTTATAGGGCAAATTCAAGGATGCATATTCAATTTACAGGTAGTCCTCAACTTACAACCATTTGTTTAGTGACTGTTCAAATTTACAATGGTACTGAAAAAAACCAAGACCATTTTTCACACTTAACAATTGTTCAAAATTTAGACTCTTGGCAACTGGCTCATAAGTTAAGATGCTGGGCTTGTCAGCTAGGAAATGGGCAACCTAGGCTTGAGATCTGAACTCCATGCAATGGGGTGAGCTCCCATCCTCGCCCCAGCTCTTACCACCCAGCAGTTTGAAAACATGCAAATGTAAGTAGATAACTAGGTACCACTTTATTGGGAAGGTAACAGAACTTTGTGACAGAATGCTGGTCAGATGAACCCAGAAATGTCTCCACACAGCGCTGGCTCAATGGCCTTGAAATGAAGATGAGCACCGCCCACTATAGGCAGTAAAGAAAAATCTGCAGGGACTCCTTTAACTTTCTTTTAACAAAAACATCAGTCAAAATGCATACGTTTTGGATTGACATGGAAGAAAGTTCATTGCTATGAGACAAGGTCAAACTTGCCACGTCTTTAAAAGAGAACAGAAAATAATACCATCTCTAAATTCCCTATATCTCAACCTTCTCTCTAGTTCATCAGAAGGATTCTCATGGCTTGAGTCAAACCTCCCATGACTTGGAATTAGTGAAGTGGTAGATCAATATATCTAGAGCAGTGGTTCTCAACCTTCCCAATGCCGCAACCCTTTAATATAGATTCTCATGTTGTGGTGACCCCCAACCATAAAATTGGTGTCTCGGTTCCTAAGACCCGACCCACAGGTTGAGAACCACTGATGTAGAGGCTCTATCTGGAGCAATGGTTCCCAACGTGGGACCCATGCCCTACAAGGAGGCAATTTGATTTTTAATGGGGGCAATTTGAACCTTGTTTAAACCAAGTTAATGTCCTTTTAGGCTTCCTTCGCTTGAGTAGAGTTCACTTTTTGAGTAAAGTAAGAATTATATGTCACATGTGGGGCATCAGGATTTTAGAGATGCTTAGGGGGGCATGGCCAAAAAAAGATTGGGAATCACTGATCTGGAACAAACGTGTTCAACCCGTTTTGGCATGCAGCCACACAGGATTGTAAGCTTTTAACATTATTATGCGATTTATATACATGAACTATATTATAACTTTTATATGCGGCCCAAGACAGTTTTCTTTACTCAATGCAGCCCATGCGAGTCAAAAGATTGGACACCCAAGATCTAGAGGCTCTCAGAACTAGTCTTATCACCCTTATCTGTTTATCTTAGATATTTCTGAAAAGTTTCCCATTAAATGTACTAATAGCAGCGCTCCTTTGTCTTGTTACTTACAGTGGTATTTGGTATTCTGAAATAATTTATTTACCCTATGAACATATAATAAAAAGGGTTTTTTAAGATGCCATTTATTTGGGATACATTTGAAGGTGAAATCATGGAATGTCTGAATTTTATTTCATGAATTCATAAGAAACATAATTCAAATCATTATTTTTCCCACCTCATATTTTTTTCTCCAACCTCTCTCTCTTTTTCTCTCCCTTTGTTCCTCTCCCCCTTTCCTCCCTCCCTCCCAACACACAACCACACACACACACCTCATTTCTAGGCAGCAGGGAAGATGGATGAAAATGAATTTGTTGCAGTGACCAGCACTAATTCAGCCAAGATTTTCAACTTCTATCCCAGGAAGGGGCGGATTGCTGTGGGGTCAGATGCTGATTTGGTTATTTGGAACTCTAAAGCTACAAAGATCATTTCGGCAAAAACTCACAACTCGGTAAAAGCAAACAATAATTACAACTTTTATTTTTCATTGAATTAGACATTCCATAATTTATAATAGTCATTATTGTGATCTGACTGAGCTTGCTAGTTTTCCTATATCATTTTCTGCATCTGTTAACTTTGGTAGTATTGATGCTACGTACAAATTACTGGATATGAATTGCAACCTTAATTTACAGTTGAAATAAGCATCCTTAACTTTAGTTGCATTATACCTGTTCATTTTAGAGGGCTTTTTTTTCTTGTTCATAACTACATGCCCATTTGCTAATATAATTTTGTTACTTGAGTATTTCATTTTGGGAAAGGTTGGGCAGAAATGGAAGAAATAGCAATGGTTTCAATCTCATTGTTGAATTTTATAAGGTACATAATTCAGATATAGCACACTGATCCATCTAACTCAGTCCTGTCTCAATTAACAGGCAGTTCTCAGGATTTCTTTTGTAGTGTGAGGATTTAATCTGTGTGTGTCAGAACTTGGTCTTTTTATGCAAACAGTTACAACCCTTCCTTACTGCTCTTCCACTGGGCATCAGGCTTCTCAAAGGAACATCTGACTAGGCTTTGGCCAAAAGAAGTATAAAGCTGCAGCAGGGCATTCTGGGAGGGCAACTTTAGGCTACTGGGACACTTGGTTCAATGTATTAAAAATTCTATCTCTGGGGATAGTAAGAAAAATTCAGTTGTAATAGATTAGAAAGTGAAGATAAACCAAGCTATAGCCTGTTCAGATTGCCATTATTTTGGGGGAATGTGGCATTGAATGCAATTTCTTGTATTTGATTGCTTAAAAGGATCTTTGTCTTGGTGTATTTGGGTCCTTTCCGGGTCTTTGACAATATCAATCTTACACGGGAAAAGACCCGAATACAACAAGACCAGCATACCTACACCCATGAAAATCTACAAACACACACACACACACTCTCACATACACAAATATTTGTTTTTATAGATTTTCACTAGTGTAAGTATGCTGGTCTTGTTGTATTCGGGTCTTTTCCTGTGTAAGATTGAGATTGTCTTGGCAACGTTTCAGCGAGGTCTCACTCGCCATCTTCAGGCCAAAACCCAGCCTGAAGATGGCGAGTGAGACCTCGCTGAAACGTTGTCAAGACAATCTCAATCTTACACGGGAAAAGACCTGAATACAACAAGACCAGCATATATACATATAAATAATCTGGGTACCTTTTTCTGTGATTGGGAATCCTGCCTTGTCAAGGGAGATAATATTTGATGTTGAGGTTTTACATCTATCATTGGTTATAAATTTTGTCTCTCGAATTGGTCCTTTAAGTCATTTTCTTTGTTCTGTCAAGTTTCTCGTGTTTTTGAAAGCTAGATAAAAGAGCTTTTACAAAAACTTTGTTGGGAAATTCATAGACTGAGCAATTGATATTCTTGGGTTATATGAATGATACCTGAATTGTGCTGCATCGTATAGACTCCTAAGGCTCTCTCATATTGGTCCAGCATCATGCATAAGCCTAATATAAAAGACTGACTAATGTGTGTGCCCTACATACACCTTAAAATGACACATATTCACAATATTACTTGGAGAATATAAAGATTATATGTACCTTTCCATCCCCGAGTGTATAGTTTTCCTACCTTTGTTTGAATGATGTGCATGGACATTGGTGCATTGAGTCCTGTGATTTTGTTTGAATATTAACCTGAGTCTGTAATACTTGTTTTGCCAGAATGTGGAATACAACATATTTGAAGGAACCGAATGTCATGGTGTCCCCACAGTGGTTATAAGTCAAGGGAAGGTTGTATTGGAAGATGAAAATCTCTGTGTCACCCCAGGTGTTGGTCGTTTCATTCCTCGAAAGACATTTCCTGATTTTGTTTACAAAAGAATAAAAGCCCGGAATAGGGTGAGAATTTTTCTGTATACGAAATCCATTACATTGTTGGTTAAGGGTTACTATGTCTGCGCCATCAAAAGTCCAGGACAAAGACTGAAAAGAAACAGTCTGGGAAAATCAGAAACATGGTGTTCAATTAAGATTTTAAATACCGTATATACTTGAGTATAAGCCGACTCGAGTATAAGCCGAGACCCCTAACTTTACCCCAAAAAACTGGAAAAAGTTATTGACTCGACTATAAGCCGATGCTGGGAAATGCAGCAGCTCACGGTAAATTTCAAAAATAAAAATACAGGTAGATAACAATAAAATTGCTTTAATTGAGGCATCTGCGGGGAGCTGCCTCCTCTTCCTCCTTTGTTTCCAGTTTGGGGGAAGCCAGAAGAAGAAGGAGGTAGATCCCTCTTCACCTGCCCCATCTTTCCTTCTTCCCTGGGAGCACCGATAAGACCGGGCAATTGTGTCCCCCACCCTTGAATGGGTGCGCCTCCTGCCTTTCCCCATGCTGGCCTCCTGCCTTCCTCCCAAGGAGGAGCTCGAAGGGCAGCGGGAAAAGGCTCGACTGAAGGGAAGCAGGTGCCGCGGGGGTGGGAGGCGCACCGGGGGCTTCGGGAAGGCGCCGGCTTCCCAGGGCGCTCCAGGCGGAGCGGGAGGACGCGGTGGCGTTGCAGCGGCGGGCAGACGGAGTGCAGCGCCGCCGGCTTCCCGGGGCGCTCCAGGCGGAGCGGGAGGACGCGGTGGCGTTGCAGCGGCGGGCAGACGGAGCGTAGCGCCGCTCTCCTTCGGCTCCCGCGGGGCAGCGCAGCGGGTCCGCTGGGAGGTAGGCGGTGCGCAGGAGGGGCCTGGGCGGGCCGGGGCTGGGGAGCTTAGTTCGCGGGCCGAGCCGGGCGTGGAAAGAGACGGCCACAGTCCGGCAAAGGGCGGCGCAGGGCGAGTCAGGGCGCCCCCCCAGATGTTGCGCCCGGTGCGGCCGGCCCCCCCTGCACCCCCCATGCTACGCCACTGGGTGAAGCCGCCAAAGCTCCTGCTGGCGTCCCTACCCATGGCAGCGGTGCCTCCCCCTCCGCTCGGAGCACCTGAGCTGGGCCCCGTGTTACCCCTGCCCCCTCCTTCGCCGTGCTTTTGAGGAGCCATGAGGCCGTGGGAGCCAGTAGGAAGGTGGTGGAGGGGGTGGGAGCGATCCCGGAAGCACTGAAGCCTCGGTGTTCTTTTTTTTTTTTTTTGGTTCACTGGAGTATAAGCCGAAGTGGATTTTTCAGCCCAAAAAGTGGGCTAAAAAATTCAGCTTATACTCAAGTATATACGGTAATTGGCTTTCCTTCACATAGGTCCAGATTTTCTATTTTCTAGGGAAAAAAGTTATACTTACATTGTGAGGTAGCCTAGGCAAATAAATTGTGATCAGGTTCATACAGGAACCTAAGGCATACTATAGCTTGCCAGTGCTATGCAACATACTAAGCCAAAATGAAGCAACTACATTATGGTTTAGTATATAATACAAGCTAAGAGAACCTAGATGACAGCTGTGAACTTCACAGTTAAGCAAAGATTTGAACTTTGTATAGTTAAAGATTTGAATTTAGGGTTTTCTTCCATGATTGCCATTGCCATTCTCACCATTATATATTCAGTTTTTAAGTCTGTATTAAGTAGAAATTTAAACCTGCAGAATATGACCTGTGCATTTGCACAATATGCTTAGTATGTGAGAATGTTTGTGTTCCACAACACACCAGAAGACAATGGCAGATCACTTCTGTATTGTAGCCAGGAAAATTAAATTAAGCTTGAAGTTTAATCCTAAATTGTTTACCCATAAAGTTGCCCACGGAATTATTGCAAGCCCCTGTTTTATAATAGTTCTCCCTTTTATTGCATGTTTATAGTTGGCTGAAATCCATGGTGTACCTCGTGGGCTTTATGATGGGCCTATTCATGATGTCATAGTAACCGCTAAAGCTGTTACTCCAGCTCCTACCTCAAGGTTAGCTACTTGCTCAGGCAAAATACAGGTTCCACCAATCCGCAACCTTCATCAGTCAGGCTTCAGTCTGTCTGGTAAGTCAAGTTGTAAAGAAAAAACAAAACAACAAAAATTGAGGTGATAACAGAATTATCAAAATGACAGCTTACTATCATCTTTTAGATCATCAATTGGTAAGCAGTACCTGACTTATATTTCAGTCATTCTAAAGCTTTTAGGAACTTTTTAGCGCTTTATATGTGGTGATAATATATGCTGAATATATATTAAAGGAAGCTAGATTGGAAGATGAGCGTGGTTTTAAAATGGAAGGAGGAAACATCAAGTACCCGCACTATGCTGATGACACTACTTTTGTCAGGCAAAAATGCAAAGCATCTGTAATAAGTGTTGAGAGCCACAGTGAAAAAAATGGAAGTGAAATTAAATAAAAAGAGGGTCAAACTAATCACAACAGGTACAAGAAATTGAAATAAAATTATCAAAGCGGTAGATAGCTTCTGCCTTTTGAGCAGTGTGGTGACCCAGAGGTGGAGCTCTTGTCTCACAATCAGGAGGGTTTGAGTTCGATCCTAGATAGTGGTAGGTATTTCTTTCTTTAGGCACAAAAGAAAAATATCTGCTATGAGCTCTGTGTAGGCATCAGGAAGGGCATCCAGCCAGTAAATGCTCAGCTCCATTTAGCTGCCCCAACTCCACCCTGATGCAATGGATTATAGCAGTGATGGTGAACCTATGGCATGCGTGCCACAGGTGGCACGCAGAGCCATTTGTCAGGGCACGCCCTGTCAGCTGGCCAGCGCACTTGTGCGCGCTGGTCAGCTGAGTTCACCCTTTTTTAAAGCCATTTTTCGCCCTCCCCAGGCTCCAGAGCCTTTATAGGAGCCAGGGGAGAGTGAAAAGAGCCTCCCCCGCTCCCCCGGAGGCCCTCCAGAGGCTTCATGAGCTTCCCTGAAGCCTCCAGAGCGCAAAAAAACGCCCCTTTGGGCAAACCGGAAGTTCGGGAACAGACTTCCGGTTTGCTCGGAGGGTTGTTTTGACTGCTCCGGAGGCTTCAGGGAAGCATCCTGAAGGTCCCTCAAGCCTTTGGAGTGCTCAAAACGACCCTCCGAGCAAACCGGAAGTCACTTCCGGTTTGCTCGGAGGTTCGTTTTGACTGCTCCGGAGGCTTCAGGGAAGCGTCCTGAAGGTCCCTGAAGCCTTTGGAGGCTTCCAGGGGGGCGGGGAGGCTGTTTTCGCCCTCCCCAGGCTCCCATAAAGCCTCTGGAGCCTGGGGAAGGCAAAAAAACATGGGGGGAAGCACCTGCAGTGCACGCATGTGCACTGGGAGGTCGCACATTGCATTATGGGTGCAGCACTCCCATACACTACCCCCCCTGCGCTTCCCCCACTTATGGCACGTGAGCCAAAAAAGGTTCGCCATCACTGGATTATAGCGTCAATAAAAGAAAAAAAAAGATAGCTCCTGCATTTTAGTAACAACTATCAACATTACTGCAAAGTAACAAGTAGTCGATAAAAATACTGCAGATTAACACTTAGTAGAGCACCCATGAAAGTCTTGGTAAGTTATTCAAATGATGTGTCTGTACCTACAAATAGGGCAAGCCAGTTGGATTTTGAAGAACCTAGATAGAAAGTGTATAGATGCCTTTGAACATCAATGCTAGAGAAGACTCATAAGAATACCTTGGAAGCCAAGAAAACAAACATTTCATTGAACAAATTATCCCAGAGTTTCCATTTGAGGCACAAATGACTAGGATTGTATTATTTGATATATTAAGAAAAGACATGCAGTAATTCTCTTGAAGAAGACTAATTCTGGGAAAGGTGGAAGGAAAGAGAAGAAAATGGAACTGCATCAAGGAAGATAGACCAAGTAACGTAGCAATAATGCTCTTTTAGAAGATTTGAACGATGTTATGGACAAATCCTCAGGGAGAAAATCTGTGTGGCCATTAAGAGCCAAAACCAACTTGATGGCACATAATGAGATGATAAAGACGATGATATTCCTTCCAGTAGGCTATAGTTACTTTACACTCCAGTCACATGTAATACTCCAGAAGTTTCATTTTTTGATACTAAATACTTACATACAAAGCATTCGAGAACCCCTTGGGTCTATTCCAGCTAGCTAAGCATTTTTAATGTTTTATTAATTTCAATTATGGAAGTTAAGCACAATCATAAATCTCTTCTATTGAAACTAATGTATACAAAATTCCTCTCTTTTAGTAGTTCCTCAAATTTGATTAAAAGACTGGAAGTTGAAGGCTTTTTTTTAAAGCATTCTTGTACATGTGAATATGAAGACTTGGTTTCCAAAACCTCTTTTCACATGAAATTGGCAATTTGGCATTAATTTATTCAGTTTCCTTTGTCAGCATAAATATGTTTGGTAGAGTAATTCTATGAAGTCTAATCAAAAACAAATCACATCTGGTTAAACACTGTTTACTTTGGAGGAATTACATATATAGTTATATAGTAGATATGGTGGGGGGTGTATGTATACACACATCCACACCATATCGACTATATGATAACTGATATGTAATTATATACACAACACACATACACATATACATATACATACATGTATACATATTCATACAGAGAGAGAGAGTATATGTAAAATTGCATGCTTAACTTGCTTTTAATTATCACCATGTAATTGCAACTATAAGAGCATACTGTATGATCAAATACATGTTTTCATTTACTTATATGTAAACAGTCTATTTTATATCTCTTCTAGGATCTCAAGCAGATGACCATATTGCAAGACGTACTGCGCAGAAAATTATCGCACCCCCAGGTGGACGCTCCAATATTACATCTCTGTCATAATAATTCTTGGCTGAAAATACCTGCATATAACTTTAATTATACACTGGCCATGCCCAGATGCTATTAAACCCATGGCCTAAATTTCCTATCAGTATCAGTGGATCTTAAAAGAGCATCTCTAAGGTTTCCATTAGGATAGATGAATTATGCGGGTGCATTTTACATTCCTTTTAAATAACTTATCATCACAAAAAGAATCTGCCTTGTCTGCACTCCCCAAGCACTTCTTTTTACTGAAAATATTTGGAAAACAGATTGTTTTACACTGCCAAATTAAAAGGCTTGAATGGGAGTTTACAACAAAGAAATATGAAAATGATTTGCCTTGTAACTCAGGATAAAATTTCCCATTTTTTCTTTTCTAAGTCAAAACAATAAATATACCCTTTCCTAATGTATAGATTTCGTTACACATAGTAAATGCATTCCCAGAATTCCCCTAAATCTTCATTAATATGCCTGCAATTGTACAGATTTCTAATGAAAAACTTTCTGACATGCTAGCTGTAGATTAGGTTATATCCAAGAAATACCTGAATACATGTTTTTTTTTAATTTTCTACCAATAATTTATGCCTTTTGTCTGGGAATGACACCTGTACTATTTTGATACAAACAACTTGTTTCTATTCCCCCCTTTTTTACTGGAAAAACCCTACACACATAAGGCCAAATGCTTACCTGTCTTGTTCCTCTGTGCACATAATGGTAAGCCTTAAATTGTTTCCTTTTACCATGGTGAAGTGTTACATCTGATTACCTAAAGAAGTAGAGTACAGGATTTTTTTCAGAATGGCATGTCAGGGACCACAGTCCCCCAAAATTGTGATGCTATGGCAAACTCTATAACTGATTTAATTTCATTTACACTTACATTTAATTGATTATAATTGCAGACATTATAATTGCTGGTAACTTTGATAAATTCTACGATAACTGCCCTAAAACACATTTATGGAGTGTTGTATCAATGGAAGCCATAGACATTTTCTGGGGAAGAAGGCAAGTGGTGAAACATGCATCCAATGTTGCAGTACAATTGCAAAAGTGCAGACTTTGTGTTGTGATGTCATGCTGCACACATTGTCATTGACATTGTATGTGGGTGTGTAGGCTAAACGTCTGGCCTAGATCATGGCTAACGATTGATGTCAAAATGAGGATAGCATAATTGGAAATAGATTTCCAAGCTTAGTTTAAAATTTACTATAAGCAGGTAATAATTTAATCCCAAATAAACCATGAATAAAGCATTCTTCCCCTCCTCTCACTCTTGCTTATAATGTGACAGGTAGATTTCATTCAGTTATGTCTCTACTTTCGCCTTGAGTGTGCTTAGGACAGCTATGGTTTTGTTATCTCTTTGGAATCTTCATCATAATTAAAACAATGAACTATGGCTGGAACTAGCCATGTTTAGATGTAAGGTCTCAAAATCATTCCCAATATTTTTTTTGATCCTGCCAGATGATGAAGAGCTACTTCACCAAATAGATTGTATCAAAATTATTGCCCTAAAGTTGATAGTTGCAACTGACCAGTAAGCATTTATCAAGCCAGTAGGGGCTTATGATTTAGTATACCTATAACAGTAGGAGATTCTTGAACATATTGTTAGGAAACATTGTCACTCAGTATTGTGACAGCATGGATATATTAAATACAAGTGTGCTCTGAATATTGATGGAAGTAGGTGTCATAGTGTCACTTTAGAGCTGGTATACAAATGCATCTAGTCTTTAAAGATAGCAGATTTTTTTTAACAGAATTGTGGAGGTGCCAGTGTGTTTTTAGTCTTTGGTTAGTCTTGAACTTTTAAAGCAAATTATTTATATACTTTTTTCCCAAGTATCAAGTGTAGACCTTATAAATAAATAAAAAGCCGTGTTTATGGAGATCAGCTGCATACAGTTAACTTTTTATAAGACGTAAAGACAGGTTTATTATATTTAAAGCACTATAGCAAATATGATCTTATATATTCCATATTATCCCATAAAATGATGGCCGTGACTCATTTTGCCTTTGTTATTTACATTCAATAAAATTCTTCAAAATTAGCAAAATTTCAAAGTCAGTTCTTGTTCTCTGTTTTAACATGTGTGATACCAATTTGATGGTTACTGTTTACAAAGACATTGGCTATGCTGTATTTTATTCTCTGAAATGTATTTATTTAAGACAAAAAAGCAGTGGATTAAGCAACCATTACCTCTGAGGCACCCTGTATCCATTCTGCCCCCAAACACAATATGTGGGTCATTAGACAGTGAATACAATGAAACAGAAATGTCTGTGAGGGATCATTAGAATAAATCTGATGGGAGCCACAATACTTTTTTCTTCTGTCTGACCAATGCTTGCAAGACTTAATAAAAAGAGAGGCAAGACTTTGCCCATATGTCCCTGCTATTTTGGTGCTTTTATTCCCAATGGGCCTCCATTCACAGACACCCCTACAGTGGCACAACTACTGTGGATAATGTGAACATAGCTCATGTGGCAAGGAATAGTATTGTAAAAAGTATCATCAATTTTATTACGGTCACACACCAGCAAATAAAAGCATTAAAACAATAATAGTAAAAGATAAAAACGAAAGACAGTCATATATTGCAATTGTTGGTGGATTAACAGTGGGCAGTTAAAGTTTGCCTAATTTTACATATAGCATAGCAGAATTTGGCCACATTCAGAGAAACTAAAGTTCATTCTTGTCTTAACAGCACTGAAAGCAGTGACTTCTGCACTAGGTTCTTGGTCTACAAATAACTCTGAGAACAAGGGAACAAAGATAAAATGAGAAAAAAATGAATCACTTTCTCAGACTTCTGTCGCTGTACATGAATAATTTAGCTGTGCAAGGTTGAAAGCTGGAGGATTCAGATCAGGCCTTCCGATTGGTTTTGGGGAGGGATTTACTTCATCTATATTGGCCCATGAGAAATGGGATACATTTCTGCTCTTTATAAAGAGAAATAGAATAATATAAGTTTGAAATCCTAGTTCTAGTCCTGTCTCCTTTTTTCAATGGGAGTTTATAGGTCATTCTCTCAAATGGATTTTCTTCCATCTAATGGTGAGATGCTATACTCCAGCAAAATAGCAGAATACCAATGTTAAGCCTTTTATTGATTTAAGGGTACATTAAATATGTATTTAATTGAATTATTTTCCATTCTTTTACTCAAACACGTGACCCGTGTAGCTGGCAAAAATGCAAATGCCAGAAAGAGTTCAAATGAACTATAAACAGTTAAAGAATGAAATTAAAAATGCTACTAGCATTAATTAAGTAAAAGAAGGAATGTACCATACAGCTTTTTGAAATATAAAAAGCATGGAACATAACCTCTGAGGAAACAAATCCCACTGCTTGGGAATGACCTAAATATGCATTTTTTATGCAAATACAGTATAAATGTGACATGAGAGCAAAGAAACTTGTCTTCTAAACTTTCCTGAAGCACAAAGCCAGCTGGATGACCAGGGCCAGTTGTTTTCTCAGCCCTAGGAAGGATGCAATGGCAAACCACTTCTGAAAAACTGGCCAAGAAAACTGCAGGGATTATCCAGGCAATCACATGAATAAATTTTTACTTCAGCACAAGAAAACGCACAATAGCTGTATGAAAAACTACTACTGCTATAATAATAATTATTGTCAAAAATAAACTATTGTATAACAAATATTGGAAGGAAAAACAATCTTCAACCTTTGGTCCTTGGAATGTTGTTTGCTAAGCACTTATATTAAGAAATGCCAGATAAAAATAAATTTAGTCTTTGTTTTGTTCTGTATGTTTATTGTGGGCCATCCAGAATCAATTTGGAGTCAAGTAACACCTACATTTTTTAAAAAAAGGCATTTATAGCTCTTTCGGAACAGCAGTTAATATAATAAAAGGTTATCCAAAAGTTTGTTTGTTTGTTTGTTTGTTTGGATTTATATGCCGCCCTTCTCCAAAAGGACTCAGGGCGGCGTACAACATTAAAAAACACACATCCCAAAAGTTAAAAAAAAAAGTGGCTTTTCCAAAACGCAGCTGGACTTTCTTGATTTTTTCACATTTCACTTCTCATCCAAGAAGCTTCTTCAATTCATCCTTTTGGAAAAAGCACCTTTGGGACAACCATGACCCATATGATTGAGATATCCATAGACAATTAAAAGTTATCACTAACAAAATGCTGCTGGTAGAATCCATTTTTCATCTCCCAATGGCTCCCTTGCATCTTCCAACTCTGGATTGGGAAATTGTAAGATCTAGAGTAGATTTGGGGTTTACTTTCGGGAAACATGGTGAGGACCCAAGTGGGGTGAGGACCCAAGTGGAAGGTCTGTGAATAGTGCATCTCTGTGATACTAGATCAAACTAACTTTTTAAAGTTTCCATCTTAATTTGGTTCTATACAATCCTTTGTCTTTCCTCCTTAACTGTAAAATCCAACAAATATCTTAATTTGTGAAGATAACTGCTTCAAATAGTACGATCTTTGGCCCAGGATATTCTGTACATACCACAGAACTATTTCCAGCATATATAAGCATGTGCTGTATTTATAAAGACTGCAGCAATCACTTTTAAATGAATTGCCCCAATTAACTGCAGAATTTAAATAAATTGGAAGTTAATTAATCCAACCATCTCATCACGTAGAAAAATAACACTGAAAGGCTAGCAAATAATAAAATAGAAATTAGGTCATCTTTGCCATCTGAGGAAGCTGATATAGAGAATTAATTTCACTCATAGCCAGTACTCAAAGGAACATTCTGATTCTGCTTTTTTTTGTGTGTGTGTCATTTACTGGCTTGTTCATATAGTACAAGGGTCTCCAACCTTGGCAACTTTAAAATTTGTGGACTCCAACTCCCAGAATTCCTCAGCCACCTTTGCTCTGCTGGCTTTGCTTTGCTGGCTGAGGAATTCTGGGAGTTGAAGTCCACAAATCTTAAAGTTGCCAAGGTTGGAGACCCCTGAATAGTACATGTAGGTTACTATTCAGGATCCCAAAAGTTATTCAGATAAAAAAAAAATTACATTAAGAGAAATGCACACAGCTCTAGCATTAATGTTCAAAGACGAGACTACTTCCTCTCCACTTCACCCTTCAAGTACTTCTGTTTTGATACATATTTCAAACTTGATTCTTTATACAAAGAGCTTGACAGATTAATAGTCCATGTGATTTAGATTTCCTGCACCAGCTATATATTCAGCCTACAAATGGCCCCAGTGCCAAATAATATGAAGTAATTCTTTGTGTTTGAAAAAGTGAGAAAACGTTTTTTATTCTCACCCCTTGTATCATCTAATCTTGTAAATCGCATAATAGTAGAGCATGAATTAATAATCTAAAGATTATCAAAAATAATATAAGATGGAATTTTGTAAGGCTGCAAACGTTGCCAATTATTTGCACATTCTCTCAACCTGTGGTTGCATCACTACATCTCACCATTGCTATAATTCAGAGCAAGTTGCTAGCTAAATGAGACAGAAGTGTTGCTCCTAGGCATTCTCTCAAAACAGATTCATTTTCTGATTGTTAAATGAATTTGAAACGGCATCCAGAATTGAAGTCTAAAAATAGGTCAGATGATGCATGCACGAGTGTTTCCCGTTTGTACAGTCTGATTCAAAGGAGAGTTACAGCAACAACAACCAGCCTCCACCTGTTCTTGCAAAACGTGTTTTTGAGGGCTAATAATTTACAGATGGAAGCAGCTAAAGTCCTCCGTGACTAAAACATTACAGACTCTGGATGAGTGAACCCTGTTGTGTTTCACTGTTATCACATCAGAGAATGAAGAGTTACTCCCCTGGTTGTAGAATAAATCAAGTGTTAATTTTAAAAATGTTATTATTTTTAATGATGAGCATCATAATGATGCTAATCAAAGATGAGCATCACTCATAGCTGGTACTCAAAAGGAACATTCTGATTCTACATTGTGTGTGTGTGTGTCTGTGTGTATGGCATTCACCTACATAGTTTGTCATGTTTTCTACAATTTTTGGTGTCCTGAAATACTTGAAGACTGTTTCATAACAACAGGTAACTTTACTGCGTCTAGAAATAAGGCTCCTGCACTGGCCTGCTTGTCATATATGTAAGAAAAAGGCGTTGATTGATTTTGGCACACATTTTTGAATATTTATGGTAATACATAGTTTGACTTGTAGACTATACGGCAAACTTGAACTTCACAAGCAGAAATACTGCTTTGCATTTCAATGTTTGCTTGAGACTGAAAGTGATTTGTTGTTCTCATTTCAAAACAAGCCCAAGATACTTTGTTAGCTTTAGGCGATTTTTTTTTAAATAAAGCTTTCCCCATTTTTTTCTTCATGCTAAACAACATGACACTGATACAGAAACATAATAATTTTATTCCATTTTTAATATTTTAGTGCAGCTCTTACTGTCTCCATGATTCCCTATTGTAGTAGAAACCTAAGCACCATTGGGTTCTAAAGGGAAAAAAAGGGGGACAGAAAATCTTTTGAGTAGAGAAAGAACTTAGAGACGTTAAAAATCATATTGCAGAAAATAAACAAAAAAATTTGGTGTTAGAGGAGGGAGCGGCTGGACTGGGGGAAGAAATTAAAACAATTCGGAAGGGAAATGCAGACTTGGAAAACTTTTTGGCAAAAATAGAATTTGAAAGAATGTTCTTTTTTCTTAGATTCCAGAACCTACCAGAGACAGAAAATGAAGACCTTAAGGAAGTTATGAGTACAATATTAGCAGACTATATTAAGAGACAAAAATCAATTGTGGTGGGATATGGATCTAGTCTATAGGATAAATCCAGCATATGGTAGAAGTCATAATGTTCCAAGGGAGGTACATGTTAAATTTCTCAGGAAGACAACAAGGGACGAGGTACTTGGGACCCAAAGGGAGAGACCATTGATATATAAAGACAAAGAAATCACCATTCTTAAGCAGATTCCAAAAAAGATAAGAGAGAGAAGGAGGAAGTATACCTCCTTATCAAAGAAATTATATAATAAAGGAACCTGGTTCAGATGGTTATTGCCAGAAGGAATGTTGATCTTCTGGGAGGATTAGAATCAATACAGTACAGGAGGCTGAAGCCTTCATCAAAAAGAATTTTTTGGAGATTCTTAGTCATCCAGGTCATGGTTGTCCCAAAGGTGTTTTTTCAAGAGACAACTGGACTTTCTGTTTTTTCTTTGAAGATGTTTCACTTCTCATCCAAGAAGCTTCTTCCACTCTGGCTGGAGGGTGGGGAATGGAAGGATTTATATTCCTTGCAGACAGCTGGTCATTTGCATCTTTTTAGTGAGTCGTTGAGGCCAAAAGAAGGCAAATGACCAGCCATCTGCAAGGAGTATAAATTCTCCCATTCCCCACCCTCCATTAGAGCTGAAGAAGTTTCTTGGATGAGAAGCGAAACGTCTTCAAAGAAAAAGCCCAGTTGCCTCTTGAAAAAGCACATTTGGGACTTACTACAGTGTGGTATCCAAAACTGGATGCAATCTGAGGAAACAATTGCTCTACCATTTAGGAATGCATTTGTATGTCTAGTATCCTATTGAAAAATTCCTAACCCTCTTTAGCTTTAACTTATCCATGCCATCCCCACCTCCCAGATATATTTCTAAATTTGTTGAATCTGGACATTCTGTAATCAAGTAAGCCTGCACTCCAGATTGTCTTTTGGTAGCATCTTGAACTGCAAAATGGCATGGTCAGTTTCTCCCAGTGCTTTTATGTCTTCATCCAGATCTTCCCTCTTGGTTAGGGTCCAATCAGGAGGACCCTGGCAACCTTCTAGAAAATTGAAATCAGCAAAACTACTAACGAATTTTGCAGAGTGAATTAATTTTTCAGTAGATATCTAGATGGTTACTACAATGACTTTCCTCCCTGAAAATAATATGGCCCAAAAGAGCAATATCCATTTTGCTTGGCTTAATGATTTATACTATATACAACCCAAAAGAATATCTTTGTTGCTTCCCTTATTGGGCTCCTACATTCAGATTCATTTCTTAAGTCAGAAAATGAATGTAAACATCTCACAGTCTTCTTAACGCCCTGTAGTTTCTTTCCTGCTTCAAATTCTCATCAAAGCTGGAGAAGAACATTTCCCTCCTTCCCTTCCACAATAGCAGCATGAACCCAGGAGAGATTTGGATCTGTTTGCCTCTCATTAATAGAATTGCTCATAGCTAACTTTGAAGCCAGGCACCAAAGTAGAATATTGGAAAAGTAATATATTATTTACCTTGGGTACTGCAGCTTTTCAGCAGGAAAGAAATCATTCACAAAATTATTGTGCTTTTTCACCACCTGACTTAGTGTTTGTTGTAATATAAATTTTATTGTTCCGGTGTTAGTAACTAAGATAAGAATATGAAGGTTTTGGAATCCTGGCCAAGATGGTTATCGTCAAACAGGCTTGTGCTTTTTTCTTTGAAACCACCTAACAAAGGTCTTTATTTTTTAGCATCTGCCTTCATTTGTCAACCATATCTTTATTTTCTGATGTGCACCTGCCTTGTGTTTGGCTCCTATGCCAGTTTCCCCTCCGGTCCTTTTCTCCCACTCCACAAAGGGATCCTCCATAATCTTCAGCAGCCATTGCAGCCCAGCCGATTTTCCAGCCAGCCAGCTTCACTGCCTTCTAAACATCCCTCCTTTCTTTTTTCCACTGGAACTGTATCACAAATAGAATTAAAATAAACCATTTTTAACTTTTGAAAATGATCTAAATCTCATAAGCCTGCCAAGGCTCCGGGATGAATTGCTGGGGTTTTATAAGCTTGGATAGTTTTGCAAGATTCAAGACAGACCATTTCATCAGGTTGTATGGTTGCTGACTGCAGTAGCTTAAGAGCCAGAAATATTTGTCTTTCCAAGGTGACAGACTGAGGCTTTCCGGCACTAACAATTTATAGCATGCCTAAGCCATTGTTGTAGGAATACAGTATATCACTGTTGCAGGCAAGTTGTATATATCATCATGAGGATGGCAGTGTGATGGTCGTAGTGGGAAAAAATAATCTCAGAAACTACCAGTCCCAGAGTTCCTTGTGCCTAGGCAAGCCAGAGGACCAGGGATAGCTGTTAGGGAACAAAAGTAAAGATGTAACAGTGAGAAAACATGCTGGTGGTGAGGTTTAAGCTCTACAATATATTGGGCAATTGTCTAGCCCAGGGGTGTCCAAACTTGGGAACTTTAAGACTTGTGGACTTCAACTCCCAGAATTCCCCAGCCAGGCTGGCTGGGGAATTCTGGGAGTTGAAGTCCACAAGTCTTAAAGTTCCCAAGTTTGGACACCCCTGGGCTAGCCAGTGTTTTTCAGCCTTGACAACTTTCAGATATGTGGGCTTTAAATCCTAGCATTTCCCAGCCAGCCGTAACAATGGAGGGCAAATGACAAATAGGCAATTGTGATGCAAGGATGCAAACTCTGCCCCATTTATGTTTGTGTCACAATATTGACAAATATTGTAAAGGGCAGACCCTGAGACATGATGCTATGACATTCATTTTGTCGGAGAGAGACTGGCAGAACCAGAGGGAGGAGCCAAGCAGAGAATTAATCCAGGACCTTTGCGTAGGGAAGCAAGGTCCAACACACACACACACACACACACACACATCTGGCCCAAGTGCAAACTGCCAGTCTGAGAAGATTCCTGTGGAATAGGCATGAGCAATAAAGTAGCCAATTGAACTCTTCATGTGTGTATACTGTATAGTTGTTCATGTATGACACATTATTCTTGGCTAACACATTTGGATAGAATTGCAGCTTGCAGCAAATGCCATGGTGCATTGATCCCTGTTTATGCATACATCCTAGCAGTGAAATTGATTTTTTTTTTTACTACCGGTTCTGTGGGCGTGGCTTGGTGGGCGTGGCGAGGGAAGGATATTGAAAAATCTCCATTCCCACCCCACTCTGGGGCCAGTCAGATGTGGTATTTGCCAGTTCTCCAAATTACTCAGAATTTCTGCTATCGGTTCTCCAGACCCTGTCAGAACCTGCTGAATTTCACCCCGATACATCTTCATCAATGATTTGGATGAGGGAATAAATGGGGAACTCATCAAATTTGCAGATGACACCAAGCTGGCAGGAATAGCCAACACTACAGAAGACAGACGTAAGATACAGAAGGATCTTGACAAACTTGAACATTGGGCACTATCTAATAAAATGAAACTCAATGGTGAAAAGAGTAAGGTTCTACATTTAGGCAACAAAAACAAAATGCACAGGTACAGTATAGGTGGTACCTTGCTCAACAGTAGTAACTGTGAAAGGGATCTTGGGGTCCTAGTGGACAACCATTTAAATATGAGCCAGCAGTGTGCAGCAGCTGCCAAAAAAAGCCAACACAATTCTAGGCTGCATCAACAGAGGGATAGAATCAAGATCACGTGAAGTGTTAATACCACTTTATAATGCTTTGGTAAGGCCACACTTCGAATACTGCATTCAGTTTTGGTCGCCACGATGTAGAAAAGATGTGGAGACTCTAGAAAGAGTGCAGAGAAGAGCAACAAAGATGATTAGGGGATTGGAGACTAAAACATATGGAGAACAGTTGCAGGAACTTGGTATGTCTACTTTAATAGAAAGAAGGACTAGGGGAGACATGATAGGAGTGTTCCAATATCTCAGGGGTTGCCACAAAGAAGAGGGAGTCAAACTATTTTCCAAGGCACCTGAGGGTAGAACAAGAAGCTATGGGTGGAAACTAATCAAGGAGAGAAGCAACTTAGAACTGAGGAGAAATTTCCTGACAGTTAGAACAATTAATCAGTGGAACAGCTTGCCTCCAGAAGTTGTGAATGCCCCAACGCTGGAAGTCTTTAAGAAGATGTTGGATAGCCATTTGTCTGAAACGGTATAGGGCAGTGATGGCGAACCTTTTTCGCCTCGGGTGCCAAAAGCAGATGCATGCACGCTATCACACGAATTCGAGTGCCCACCCACATAACTTAATGCCCCCCCTCACCTGTGTGGACCACACATTTTTGCGCAAGGCTTCCTCGCCACTCCCTGCTCTGGCTGCTTCCCCTTGGCTAACACCAGTGAGGGGAGAAATTGATCTGCCACAAACTGGCAGAGATTGGGGTGGGGGTGGGGGTATGCTCAAATGTGCTCCTGTGTCAAAAAACCTTCCCTTATCATTCTCCTGTGTAAAGATTGGGCCCTTTTTACTATGGCAGGTGTGAGTCCAGTTGCTAACTTCCCCCCTTCTATTAAAGAGGATCCTGGGCACTAAAGTCAATAGACAAATGAGGAAGGGAGCTGTTGGCACAGGGGAAAGACAAGCGGCAAGGAAAGAAGAAAAAGCAGCTTTTTTCCCTCAAGGTGGCTGCTCTGTTCCCCCCCCCCCTCCTCCGTGCTAGCACAGAGGATCCTGCCTGGTCACTGCATTCCAAAGGGAAATGAGGAAAAGAACTATCTGCATGAGGGAAAGACAAGCAGCAAGGAAAGAAGAAAAAGCAGCTTTTTTCCCTCAAGGTGGCTGCTCTGTTGCCCTTTTCTCCATTTCAGCACCACTCCATGGAGCCTGCCCCACCCACCATCACCCAGGTCCTGGCTTCTCCCAAGCATTTCTTTGCCTATTTAATTTCCCCTCCGTAGCATTTTTCCATCGTGTTTCTTGCCGTTTTGGACAGGATAAAGTTTGTGAGACTAAAAAAAAACCAACCCTTCAATCAATCAATTCCAACTTTGTGAGATCTCTCTCCTCACCCCCCAAAGTTGTAATTGATTGATTGAAGTTTTTTTTTTAGTCCCATAAACTTTGTTTCTCTGCACACGATGGCAAGAAACGCGATGGAGCTGGAAATCAGGTAGGCAAAGAAATGCTTGGGAGAAGCGGGGACCTGGGCAATGGTGGGTGGGGTGAAAGAAGCCTCTTTCCTTGCCGCTTGTCCCCCGTTCCAGCAGCTCTCTCCTCATTTCTGGTTTTCATAGGGCTGTTTTTCGCCCTTTGGAGGCTTCAGGGAATCCTCCGGAGATTTTAAAAAAAAACTGTCGAAAATCAGCTGGCCAGCGGGTGCATGTGTACTGGAGCTGACAGGGCAATGCCTCATGGCTCCGCATGCCACAGGTTCGCCATCACGGGTATAGGGTTTCCTGCCTAGGCAGGGGGTTGGACTAGAAGACCTCCAAGGTACCTTCCAACTCTGCTATTGTATTATATTGTATTGTATTGATACATCCCTCTTTGGAACATTGCAGAGCTTACCAAATAATTTGGGAGGAGCTCTACCCTGCCTATGTACTCTGTCTAGATGCAGCTTTCACTAATTTATTTTAGTTTCTAAGGCAGAAGAAATCAGAAGAAACAATGAAATCTTAGATCCAACAATATACTGCATCCATATTCACAGATTTTGCCGATATCTAGAAATTTCTGGGGACATCTTGATTTCAACCATCCCAGTGGATAAGAGGGCAGTCCAGATCTCAAAGTAATCTATTTTGAATGCCCCTTTCCAAGATCAGGTTTAATGCCTGAAAAGAACATGAGGATTGGACAGTATTAATTGGAGAACATATACTGGCAGCAAATTTTAAGGATTTCTTGGATTAACATCTATGCCCCTTTCATATGCATGATTCTGGGCAGCTCTGGGAATTCTGGGAATTGAAGGCAGAGGTCTTAAATTTGCCAGGGTTGGACACACCTGCGAGGTTCCAGATTGGGCTGAGCTAAATACACAACCTTTGAGTCATCACACAGGCTTCTTTGAAGAAGAAAAGAGATTAAAATACATCTGCATGAATTTGCCATACTCAGCCCATCTGGTACAACTTCACATAACAAGTGGACCACCCCAGTTTAACTCCTGAAGACTAGACCAAGTGGGCAGAAGAAGCATAGACCAAGTAAGTGATACAAGATATAATTTATCGCTAGGCATATAAATGTGATAGAAGATGTGAATGATAATTGGGGCAAGAGCTGCTGATGGAATTGCTGGGGGACATAAAGGACGCTTCTGGGATTACTTTTTTATGAAAAATGTTGTAAATTCTGAAATAATTCCTTCCACCCACCAGAGCAAGTCAGATGAAGCAAGTAAAAAGTGAGACACTCTTTCTCTGGTGACCCAGTTTTTCTCTGTTTGATGTCTCCTTGCCCTTAGAAACAGCAACATTAATTAATTGTGATTGTCATTATGTATTAATATTCTACTTTAGTATTTGCTTGGGCCTGCACAAATGTCCAATCCTAAATCAGGCTGATGTTTTTAATCTTTAAATTCTTGATCTGGGCCTATGGAATCTGAAAGCCAGCATGCCCTACTGATCTGAAAGACTTCGTTCAGATGGTTGATTTGCCTTCTAATGTTAACTTGAAAAACTTGGTGTTACTGTACTATTCAAATTCTGGAATTGACTTTGTAAAATAATTATGTTTTACTAATGCCTTCACTGCTAAATTTTAGATATAACTAAGCCCATCATGTTCACTTTGACTTTTAACTCTATCAAGTCTTACATTTAAATTACTTAAAAGGTAGGTTTTTAAATCACCACCACCCCAACTTCCCCAGTTTGTTCTTCTTCTTTTCTTGGCTTTTTGTCTGCTACCACTGCTCACTTTATTGTGCTGTCACCTTAGATTTTAATTTTGTTGGCTTTTGTGTGATGCCCTGAGATAGTACCAAAATGATGAGATATAAATCTCTAAAAATGTCATCCATGATTGAGAATTTTTCTTGCAATACATCCTAATACACCAAGGATACTGTAGTTCTCAAATGAAATAATGTTAGCAACTGCAATGCTCCAGAAAGCTACATTTCTTTATCTTTTTTATGGCAAGGCGTTCCTCCTAAAGCTCAAAATCTAGTGGATACATTGACCCGAGAATACACAGCCGGCATAGTATTGTTAAAAGGCAGGTGGCCCTATTCGAAGCAGGCATACTTGAACTGACTTTAAGGTTACATACTGGCTATGTGCGTCCTATCTTCTTTTGCTTATTAGGAAACGCTGTGGTATCATTTCATTTTAAGTTGTTGAATTTGACTAGCCCAATTGCTGATAAAAGAACAGCAGAAATCCACAGTAATTACCAGTTATGCCTTTCAAACATGTTCCATCTTTCATTTCAAACTCTATACCAAACATGACATCTAGCCCCCTCTAGTGGGGAAAGAGTACAGTTTGTAACGGATTGAAACCCTGCCTTTTTTTTAACATGCAATGCAGGTAATTCCTGAGTTCCCCTTAGCGAACATTTGAAGTCACACGATAAGCACCCCCTAGTGCAGTGGTTCTCAGGTAACCCCCAACCATAAAATTGGTGCCTCGGTTCCTAAGACCATCGAAAATACGTGTTTTCCGATGGTCTTAGGCAACCGTGTGAAAGGGTCGTTCGACCCCCAAAGGGGTCCCGACCCACAGGTCGAGAACCCCTGCCCTAGTGTTTATGAAGTCCTGAAACTATGAATCTTGCAGCACTACGGCAGTTGTTCGTCCTTATGAACAATTGCAGAGGCTCTGCAACATTTGTCCTGAATAATGCCAGTCGAAATGGAGCTTCTGAGGGGTGGATCCATCCCTCTGACACTCCATTCGGGTGTCCAGAGGCTTTGCCTGGCGTGTTGCCGGCCAAAATGGAGCAGATCTGCCCCTCAGAAGCTCCATTTCGGCCAGCAACCTGCCGGGCAAAGCCTGCGGAGGCCTGAACCGAGGGTCAGAGGGTCACACGCAGCTCAGAGGCTGGACAAGAGACTGCTTGCTAGATTTTCACAAGGTAAGTTACCCAGCATGACAGGTTGCGTGGGTGGAGCAAGCAATTGTGGGGAGCATGAGGTATTTCAGTGGGTCGGGGAGGCCTTGAGTGGTCTTAGGCAGGTGGCCTGTTCCATCAGTAGCCCCCCCTGGCCCTCCTCACCCTGAAATACCTCATGTGCACTTAATGAGCCTCACATTCGATTAGCGAATGTTTGGACAAAAACAGGGAGTGATCTCATTCAAGGTATGAGATTCACTCCCACAAATCCTCAGATGACAAATGGAATGGGCGGGCTCCATTACATTTGTAACTCAAGGACTACTGGTACAGTGCAAGGGGCCTTTGGAATTCTCCACATTGCTACAAGCCTTGGGATTTTTTCCAATTGCTCAACAGGATTACCATTTAATAGATAACTATGTTCCTGAACTAAATGTTACTCTTACTTCATTTCATCCTGTAATTCTCAGTGGAGTAGGAAAATAAACATTGTTTCTCAATATGGCTTCTCTATGGTTGGGACCAAATTGTTGCACAACCTACCGTATTTTTCAGAGACGCTCCTTTTTTCCCCAAAAGAGGGAGAAAATCTGTGTGCATCTTATACACTGAATACAGCATTTTTAGCCTCCCAAAATCCCGCCCCTTCACAAAAATTGATGTGCAGAGGCTTTGGGAGGCATGCAAAGGGCTCCTGGGGGGCTGGGGAGGGCAAAAACAAGTGAAAAATGGGCTGCTTTTTCCTTGTTTTTGCCCCACCCCCTGCCCCTAGGCACTCTACAAACCTCTCAAAGCCTTTTGTTTTTGGCAAAAATGGGCCATTTTTTCTTCTTTTTGCCCCCTCTCAGCCCCCAGGAGCACTTTGCAGGCCTCTCAAACTCTCTGCCCTGTTTTTCACAAAAAATGAGGCGTGCAGAGGGTTTGGGAGGCCTGCAGAGTGCAGAACCTTTTTAAAAAAATTTACCTCTTCAAAATCTTGACGCTTCTTATACTCAGGTGCGTCTTATACTCCGAAAAATACAGTACCTTTTTTTCTCTCACAGTACAAATGCAATGACCTTTTCGTATCCCATGACATGAATATAGTTTTCACTGAAATTTCACCATAATAAAGAATGCTCATTAGCATGCAATATAATTTTCAGAAAAATATGAACCTTGGTAGCGATATTTCACCAATTGCTTTGGTGAAATTGCTTTAGTCACCTTAGTTATGCTAAGGCAACTAGAAAAGAACAGTCTTTCTCCATGCACCAATATTCTACAATATCTCAACATTATCTTGGCAAACTTGGTTAAAATATTTGTGTGTGTGAAAAAATATTTTTATGGTAGCAAGTCATTGATAGCAGGCTAAGGTTGTGCATGAGGGGAAGTCTAATCAGAGATCAATAAACTGTAGTCCTTCAGATATTGCTGAACTACAGGATCCATCATCCTTAGCAGTGCTTATAGTAAAGACAGGACTGTTACATCAAACAAAAATATTTTTTCTTCCATGAGACTATTCAGTGAAAAAAACAAGCACATTATGTGGGAATAATATTATATTATGGCAGTATACAGGCAACCATAGAAACAATTTGACAGAAGACTGATGGCATATCATTTGTGCTCAATGTAAGTATTTATTCTAGAATTGTGTCTTAGAAACCATAGCTCTCAGATTATTTCCCACAAATTTCATACATTGGAAGTGAAATTAAAATACAAATTTTATTATATGTAATGTATATAGCACATGCTTTAAAAATAAGTAAATTGTCAAAATCATGTGTCTTAAATCCTTCGATATTTCTGTGCTAATAAATAGCAGTAGTACAATCCTTGAAAAATAAGATATGAAGGGGAGGCAGTATTTTGCATATAACTGAAATGCCCCAGGCCCTAGTCCAGTTATTACCTAATCCACTTTTTTTTCAATTTTGGCTACTTGAAAAGGTGTGTGGACTGCAACTCCCAATATACCCAAACCAGTATGCTGACTAGGGAATTCTGGAAGTTGAAGTTCCCACACCTTCAAGTTGTCAAGATTGAGAAATACTGAGCTAAGCTGAAGGAAGCTGAATTCAGTCTGAACAAGCTGAATACACCCTTCTGAATAAGATATCTTAATTTAAATATCAATGTATGAAGGCTATAATTCAGTAGTGGGTTCCAGGAGGTATGGCCCGGTATGGCTGTATCGGTATTAGCCGGGAACAGCGGCCACTGTACCGGTACAGTGGCTCGTTTGGTCCACTCATCTGCCCACATTCCTTACCTGTTTTTGAAGCAACTGGGCCAATTGAGCATGTGCACACAGCGTGCAGCGCCTGTGCAACCTCGGCCAAACAGCTGGACGTCGCAGGGCAGTGGCATGTGTATGCGTGCACACCGCATGTGCCCGACGAGGATGCCCGGCCCCATGCACAGCATACCAGTTGTGACAGGAGCCAGAACCCACCACTGTTATAATTCCTTGCACACCCATCCAGTATGATCAATGGCCATGTTGGCCACAAATGTTGAAGGAGGTTGACTTCCAATACATGTATTGAATTCTAGGTTAGAAAACCCAGCCTATGGTTTAGAACAGGGTTGTTAAATTCACATCTCACTGTGGCATCACATGATGTATTGGAACATTTTTATCCTTCACTAAATTGGGCGTGGCCAGCGTGTGATACATCCGGCCCACGAGCCAGGAGTTCGACAGCCCTAGTTTAGGATATTGCTACATCCACGTATCACAATCTACCTCCTTTTCCCTGATGCCGCAGCAGTGATAGCACCGAGTTAAGTAACACAGGTTCTGTACAGGAATAGCTTCCCACATGGTTGTATGTACCTTCAAATATGCTTTTAAGCAGGTACTAGGAGACTTGTGATTATCAGCATCCACCTACAAGCCTATCGTTCCTGAAGGTAGTTCAGAAGCATGTTCATTTCTTTCCTCTGGGAAAGGAAGGAATAGAATCCCCGGGCTGACTGAGGTTGCAGACAACAGTCCTGAAGGGAAAAGTGGACGTAGTTAAGCAAGGCCTCTTCACATCTGCAGGCCTCTAAAGAAAATGATAGAAGATAAAGAGGATAGGAGGTGACTTGCAGCTGGGCAATGGCAAAGGAAGTGACCTGTCTCCTAGTAGGTTTTTTCATGGCATAGAACCAGGCTATCTGCATAACTGTCTGTCCTCCATTCTTCCTGTCCACCCCACTGGGTCAAGTAGGGAGGCATGCTCTGGGTTCCTTTCCTCAAGCATTTTGTTAAGACTCTGTACTCTGTCTATGCCTGCTGTGAAATGATCAGCCTTGTAAGTAAGTAAGTAAATGTTATGTCTGCATGGTTTCTGAAGACAAAGGAAGGGAGAGACAGAAAGAGAAAAACAAGAAAGGGAAAGTTGTGAGTATAATTCAGCCGAATTTAACCATTGATCAGCCTTATTGGTCTCCTTAACCAGAAGCACAACTCCCCATAACAAATCAACGCAACAAACTTTGCTGGCTCTGCATTTTATTAAATCGTGATTGTAAATCTTTATTTCATATCTTTAAAAAAAACAACACTGGACTTCTTATGAATTCATTAGCCAATAACCACACTTACTGGCTTATATCAATGCAAACATTTTAACAAGAAAGCCACTTCTTCTTAGATTCACATAGAACATTTAACACAAGGTTAATGAGACGAAACACTTTCTAAACAAACTAGTTAGAGGCAAGTATTCGTTTTAAAAATGCAACATTTTAAGTCTATGATTGATTACTAGAACATGCACATGTCACCCACACTTAGGTCTTGAATTCAATTTGGAGTTTTAACTCTGTAGAATCTATTGTGCTATGATGCAACTGAACAGGGATCAGTTGGCAAACCATACTGGCACTTTAGCTTTCTTGAGGCATTAGGAAAAACAATGTGTGGATGGTCTGAAAAAAGACTAGATACAGGCTTATCTGAACATGGTTATAATCCTGTATGAATTTATAATCCTTAGTGTTAGGATTCCATATCCCATGGGGACAATAACTACATTGGGCTGAATGTGGTTTTGTACTCACTACTAGACCTTACTCATGAGTGCAGGGAAGTGGTGGTGTTCTTTTTCCCCAACACTTAAAAGGCTTTTGACTTTGACCATTCCTCTTGGCATGCTTGCAGCTCTGCTTGTAACCTCAGAGGTTGTGACACTATGATAAAACAGCTGGTGGAATAGCCTAATCTAAATATCTGGACTATAAACCTCTTTGAGAGTTTCTGTCTTTGAAATCAAGTGAAGTTTTAATCATAGTACTAACACAATAACATTTACCATTCAACTGTAAATTGGATGTGCCGTTTACCTGGCTATAATCTACAAATAGTGGCACTGAGAATAAAGCTTTGGTTTCTTTGTATATCTACACAAGCAAACTTGATTTTTCTTCCCTTTCTAATGATCCTTAGGAAATGTCAGTTGTGGACAATCTTTGTTTCTTACTAACTTCCACATAAAACTGTGGAAAATTAAGCATGTGTTCACTGAAGTTCATATAAAAGGGATTATACCTCTGTTGTGTCGTTTATTGAATTGACTGGATATTCATCTTAATGGCAGAGAATTTTTTTTAAAAAAACCTTGTTGGTGAGAAAATTGTAGCTTCAGAAGTAAGGCTGTAAGGATTCCTGTTTCCAAAAGACTCTAGTCCAATGCTAGCAAATCAGTTTCAGTAAGACAAGGCAGGTGGGTGGGAAATGTATCAACATTAAAAGCATGCAAAGTTCACTTTCTTTCAAGAAAACACAACTGAGATACAAACAGGACAATCTCTTTGAGGCTTGAACAAAACTGGAGTGAAAAGAGTTACAAGATTTATGTACAACATATACCCTAATGTCAAGGATTCCTAGAGTTTTAAGAATAAAGCCACAATATAGTAAGAAAAAGCCTCAAGGCAATCCTACTATTTTTTATCTGGGGTAAATCCACTACTTTCAGTGGATGTTATTCCAGATAAATACGTGTAAGATAGCAGCCTTGGTATAAGAAAGAGGGAGAAGTGACTTTTGAAACAGTGAAAAAGGCAGTATCCACAGCTGGAACCAGCATCAAAATTTTCCAGTTTGTGTAAGAAGTTAAGACGGGTTCGTATATTTAAATCACACTTTGAACAGCATAAAGAAGTACATTAAATGTTACTTCCTGCATCATTAGGGCATCTCAATCAAACCACAGTAATAGCCTGCTCCTTTACAGGAGTGAAGAAAATGCTAATGTCAGTTCAGGTGCTTGTAAGCATACAACATTCCTTGAAAGTCAAGGACGGCTTTGTGAAAAGATGCAGTGGTTTGACAAAAATAACATTAGCTTGCACTGCACCGTTTTAAAAAACCAGCTGTAAAATTCAGGGCAGTTGGCCCTGGATGGGTGGATTCCAAAGCACTTGTTAAATCAGAGATTAAATGTATTAAAAACCACATGAAGCCAAGGGCATCCGTTGAGTCCGGGCCCAGCGGGTAACTGTAACTGCTGTGCTCTGTAAGAATCCTCAAATGCTCTGAAAATATCAAGGGACAATTTTGCATGCTCTGGCTGTAAGGACAATAGTGATGGAGCATTTTCAATTGCCTTGGCAATCTTTTCTAGCCCTCCCACCATGCCCTCTTTCATTCTGCATGTTCTCGGATATATGTTAGATTCTTGTCCCTGGAATATGCTTCGGATTGCAGTCTGTCACCTATCAAAAGAAACGGACAAAGAAAGAAATGGAACAGTTGTGTTGAGGTGTTGCATAGTAGCAAAGTCTCTGGTAACAGGAGATCTTTTTTCAATCCATGAGTTCTGTAAGAACTATTTGCTTTTTCTGTGGCTCTACAGTGTTGGTTTGTGTGACTCTTCTTCTTTATTTCCCCCTTCCACAAAAGTACCTGCTGTACTGATATCTGCAACCTGAGAATGTTTTATGTAAGAGGCACACCAGCTTCTGGCCCCTTTGCCCCATCGTCCTAGCTGCTTCCTGTAGAGGAACATACGGAGCTACACATGTTTACGTTGGAATGTTCAGATTCTGTTTCAGTCTCTGTTTCATCGGTGGCTTCAGGAGGAGAGAGAGACTCATTCATCTGATCCTGGCTCTTCTTCAACCTATACAGAAGATAAAGTTAGCTATGTATATGGCAAAGCAAGTAATCATAAAAGCATTGTTCTGAGAAGAAATAGTTGATGGAGTTTAGGGTTCAGTTAGGCTTGTAGAACTGCGTCTAAGGGGCTTTGTCACTTCAGTCTCCACACACTCCCTGGATATGCATTGGATATGCATTTCTGTCAGAATATTCATGAAGTGGCAGAGACATAGTAACAAGGTCAGGCAATGTATAGGCATGGCAACAGAGTCAGCCAATGGGAACTATTTGGTGACTGAGAGCCATGCCAGACAGTAAGGAGCCTGGGCGTGACGTAGGCTTAACTTAACTGCCCCGTATAGAGGAGGTTCTCTTTGTCTGTATTAAGCTCTGAACTCTGAACTGAAACAATCTCTCCTCTCTACCATGTTGGAAGAATCTGCTATTGGTATTGTACATTTATTCATGTGTTATTATGTATATAAAGAAGTTAATGAATCCTGCTGAATCAGTTATCTGTGTGTGCTTTCTGGATTTGATTTTCCAACAAACTGACAATTTCTGTCCCCTGCATATCCTTCCTTTGAAAGGTTCCCTAGAAGACTGCATTCTCCATATTTACTTGCCTGAATAGTCCTAAAGCTAGTCTGAGCAGTCTCGTCATAGGGCAAGTGAATGTTAAGAACAGGAACATCTACATAATAGCATTCCCGTTATTGTACAAAAACACCTAGGTTTATCTGGTGCCATCTTTATTATTCTTTTGTTGACAACTTATATGTTATCTTCTGATTAATGTATATCTTATATGCAGTGTTTTTCAACCTTGGCAGCTTGAAGTCCACATATTTTCTGCTTAAATGTGTCAGATGTCTCAGATTATAACCTACAATCTCCATCACTTGATGATCAGAAGTCTTTCTCCTACTTTAGATATACAGCAGGATTTTGATGAGACATAAAAGAACTGAAAATAGGAGACTTTTTCTCCAAAAATTGTAATCATAATTATCCAGCCAAACTTACCATCTTTCCACCCTCACCTCCCTTTTAAAAACAGACTCACTTTTCTCTGTTAAAAATGACAAAATCTTGCTGAATTGCTTCAAGGCATTCCTGCAAGTAATCATTTTCCTATAAAAAGAGAAATATTATGTTATACTTTCTTGTCTAAATTGCCATGAATTAAAAACAGACCTAAAATCAATAACAACATCCATCTTTGTGTCACTCAGAATTGTGACACTGTATGCTTTTCTTTTTTCCTATTAGTCAGTTATTCTGGAACCTTATTTTGCTTAATAAAGTCTGATATGATACAATCATTAACATGTCAAGGCAATAAATTAGGAGACAAATTAAAATCCATGTTCAGTCATAGCTCATTAGCTAGAAGTAATCCAGTAGCCATCTATCCACCTATCCTTTTTGTCAGGTGTAAGCAACCAGAAAAATTCTGAGATTTTGTTAAATAGATTTCTTTATTGCTGATCTCCAGTTTACAAAAATCTCACCAAACTGTCCGTTTTCCCTTAAAAACAACAGATACATAAAAGGTTGACCTCAAATGCTTCCTCCCCCAAATGGTCTCTAAGCTGGAATGTCTTTTGACCACCACCACCCCTAAAATTGGGGCTTCCAATAGGAAATGATCAGCATGAGCCTAAGGGAGGTGCTAAGAATATCCATAAGAGACCTAAGTCCAATCCACCTTGAATTACATTGATTCTTATCTACCACCAATTTTCTTTGACTGTTAGTAGTTCAGATTCTTGTAGAGAGTTTTAGCATGCAATAAACCTATTTGAACCCCCCTGACTTTTGATTTCCTGCATTTGACACTTTCTCTATATCAGCTTGTGGTTTCTATGATTTCTACTCTGAGCTTCATGGATTTAGAATGAGGCCAATTCAAATATAATAATGTGCAAAGTTTATATGTCACACATAAAAAAGATGGAGATGCAGATGACCTACAAAGAAGTGACATCTTAGGCACCATCTCCTTCAAAAGGTGTTTGGCCATCTTGTAAACTCCAACATAGACAGGATGCTTCATGTACTCCACTCCAAGAGATGGAGGAGTTGGAAAGTAGGGTTTGGCTCAGGCCTTTTTACGAATAGGTCTTCACCATCTGAGTTTTGGGCAATCCACATGTTGTGTTGTTTAAACAAGGTGTCTTAAATAGTATTGTTTTGCTGGGCTGCGGGAGCTTAACTGCTGTACGTTGTACAATTTTCTTCATTGTTATGGAGAGAGCTGTTCTGGTTATATGGTTTATTTTATGGTATATTTAACTGTTGTTTTACGGGACTGATTATGGGGGAAGGCTGAAATGAATGTTGTCTAACTGTGATTGAACATAAATACTGTAACCAACCAACCAATCCCTGGCAATAAGAGAGAAGCTAAAAACAACAATGAGAGTAGGCCGACTAGGATTGTGTGTGGCATTTCAGATCTACTCTACAAAAGATGTTTCAGAACCTGAAGAAATTGAACTGTACTATCGTTCTACACTGCCTTGAAGGAACTCCTCAGCTAGTGGCCTGTGGGAACTGAAGATGGCAAAAACTGGTAGAATCCAGCTGGTCCCTCAAGAAAGTAAGACTCTTGAATCTAATAAGTTGAATCACAAGAACTTTTACTGAGAGAAAGTGATTGCAGGGAAGCAAGGCGAAATCTGATATTCTTTCGTTTCCCCAACTCCCCTGACCAGTCCACCAGCATCCAATGTGATGTTATGAGGTTGTTTTGAGAACAGTGAGGTGCTAGGCAGATAACAATTCAATCTCAGGCCATGATGGCCTTGAAACCAGGCTGGAATTGGCTGGGAGGAGTCCACTCGTCTCCAAAGATGATTCCCCCTCCCTAATTCCCAAGCAGTTATAGCAAAAGCAAGTGAAAATGCCAGCAAGCCACACCCCCTTCCAACATAATGGCAGGACACAATGGTGGGCCTGATACCAGGCAAAAGAAACAATGATCCCAGGATACATTACAGCTACTTTATGAAGTTGCAAACAGGCTACAAATGTGCTCCTAAACATTATGAAGCACTTTTTGAAATAAAATCCAATGCGCAGCATAGCCTTAGTACTGAATAGGGACATCAGAACTGGTACAGCTATTATCTGCTTTATTTTTTGCTTCACAAAATAGATTTCCAGTTTAGCTGATTTGAGACTTTTTTTTTTAATGGAACAGCTGGACATAAATTTGCTAATTTGTTTAGAAATACAGCAGGAGGGATTATTTACTTTCAAAAAGTGAATTATTGCCATGGAAAGAGAAAAAGCTCTACATTCTTAAAAGCCAGCCAGATTGAATTGAAGCTAGATGACTGACAATCTAACATTGTTTTGTTTTTTTTTTTTTTGCTAGCTTTCAGCCCGAAATGAATTTACTAGGATTAAAAGACTGAATACACTCTTGGCAACATCTATGGAAGGTTCTTTTACACCTCTTAATACTAAGAACAAGTGTTTTTGAAAAGCATTAAAAGTGAGAATTCTGATTAGTTTTGACCTAATTCCAATTAGAATATGCTGCCCGGGAAACCTGATCATTACAACAGGATGCTATCCATATGCCACTGCTTATATACACTCTTTCTTCTTACCAACGTCTGCTGGATTTTGTCTACCTCTGATGTCAAAAAAAACAGCATCTCTTTCATTATTATTTTTTTAGCATTGTTTCCTCTAATCAACCATCACGGACAAAAAGTGACGAACAGATCAGTCAGTTTCTAGAAATGGTTGGTCTGCACAGTTGCCCTCATTTCTCATTTCTGCTTTTGATCCATTTTCATTCTTAAGAAGTACAGAAAAAATTTGCACCCATTATTCAAATATTTTCAGTCAGAATGATTGTTTCGTTACATGGCTCTGAGTTCTTACATTAAATGGCATGCATGCTGTTGGTGTTCAAGGAAAACAACAAGAAAAGGAACAATGGTGTCACTTATGAGCAGCAATTGATAAGAGGTTGGTCCTTTTCCATAATAAAACTTTGTTAGCTTGACAGCCCTTCAAAGTAGTCCAGATAAGAAGGACAACAATGAAGATTAGCTCTCTCTTTATCGTAAGATTATCTTAACAGAATCTTGCAAGTTTGAAAGCATGTCTCCCCTCCTTTCCGTTAGTCTCCGAAAAATTAGGGAGGCTTTCTTCTGAAACAGTGTTTTTCCAGTGAAACGGGTCTATCAGGGCAACCTGGTCTACGCAAATATGGGGTGGAGCATACAGCTTCCTTCCTTTCAGTTCCAGTCCAGGAGCCTTCGCAGGCAGTCGCTTTCACAACAAACTATTTTTGTGTCCAATTTATATTTTACCAACAAAGAAATAAAGGGAGACCAGTATAGATCTATTTCAAGCTATTTAGCTCTCGTCAGCTAGCCTTACCCTTTCTGGGATTTAAACCTAGGCTACTTGCATGTTAGGTAGATGTATTAACCTCTAAGCCACGGGCTCTTCTCGCTTTGTCAGCTATACCAGGGGAAAGATTAAGTGTTTTTCCGGAAGCAATATGTTCCATCCCATATTTGGGTAGACCAGGTTGCCCTGATAGAAAGGTTTCACCCGAAAAACACTTAATCTCTCCCCTGGTATAGTTGACAAAGTGAGGAGAGCCCATGGCTTAGAGGTTAATACATCTACCCACGGGTGGACTTCAGCAAATTTTAGCAAGGGGTTCTCTTACAAGATGCTGGGGGGCGTGGCCATGGTGGGCATGCCCTAGTTGGCCTCCTGCACCATGGTAAGGGTGTATATGTGTGTTGCCCTCCCGGGGCTCCAGAGGCTTCCTTTGAGCCTCCAGGAGGGCGAAAACAGCCTCCCCAGGCTCCAGAGGGTCTTTGGAGGCAGAAATGGGCCTGTTTCCAGCCTTCCCGAACTTCTGGTAGGCCTGTTTTTCACCCTTCCTGAGCCTCCGCATGCGACCTGCACTTACCTTCCTCCAAAAAAGGCTGCGTGGGGACTCCTGGGAAGAGCGGGGTGGGCATGGCCAGCCAGGAGTGGGATTTGGGGGTTCTCCAAACTGCACAGAATCTTAGCTGGAGGTTCTCCCGAATCCCTACGAACCCCCAGTAGCCCACCCCTGCGTCTACCTAATATGCAAGTAGCCTGGGTTCAAATCCCATGGCTTGTTGACGAAAGCTAAATAGCTTGAAATAGATCTATATTAGTCTCCCTTTATTTCCTTGTTGGTAAAATATAAATTCTCTTCCTAAATACATTCTGTTCTCCATTCCATCCCACTACCACTTCTGAGGACTGAGATGTCTTCTGCCTGATGGTTGTCAGGTCTGTGGCTCTTCCTCCTGACTTCCAAGATTATCCCCACATCTCATTATAATAACAGAAGTTGAGATCCTAGCAGCTTTAGCCTCACCTAATTGGAGGAGCATAGTGTAGGAGAGTGCGAGGACATTTAGATTGGTGCTGAAGAGGCAATCTGGTCATGAAACAACTTCGCTTTAATGAAGCACACTGCACTGGTTTGAAGCTTCCCCGTGTCTGTTTCTCTGCTGGTTAAGCAGCACTAGAGAAGAACAAAGTAGGAAGAGGCTTCTGTGCTGGTACAGGTAGTCCTCGACTTACAACAGTTCATTTAGTGACCTTTGAAGTTACAACGTCAGTGAAAAAAAATGACTTATGACAGTTTTTCACACTTATGACCATTGCAGCAGCCTCATGGCCATGTGACCAAGATACGGATGCTTGGCAACAGGTTCATATTTATGATGGTTGCAATGTCCTGTGGTCACGTGATCTCCTTCTGACAAGCAAAGTCAATGGGGAAGCCAGGTTCACTTCACAACTGCAATGATTCACTTAACAACCGTGGCAAGAAAAGCAGTAAAATGGGACAAAACTCACTTCGCAGATGTCTCGCTTAGCGACATAAATTTAGGGCTCCACTATGGTCATAAATCAAGGGCTACCTGTACCGTAGTGACTTTTTTTTTCTGCGCTCAGAAGTGAAGGATCCCTGTTGCTTTGTGAAGCAACTCAAGGAAGGAGACTTCAGCAAAGGTTAACATAATGCACGGCCTCACAATTTGGC
The DNA here is from genome assembly GCF_964273705.1 of Natrix helvetica. NCBI lineage: Eukaryota > Metazoa > Chordata > Lepidosauria > Squamata > Natricidae > Natrix > Natrix helvetica. The sequence continues at coordinate 72,609,170 of NC_138551.1, forward strand.
CAAGAGTACAGTAGGATTATGGCAGAGTCCCATCAGAGGCATTTGAAAGCACCTAGCAATCAGAGGACACTCAAAAGATTTCAATTTTCTTTGGCAACTGCAAGGGGACACTTACAGACTGTGAGCCGTCCTTGCTGTTGTCCCTAGATTTGTTCTTTGCAAGCCTCTTCTTTTTCTTGTGCAGGGGCTTTGACTCCAGAATCATCTCCTCCAGCTCAAAAGTGGGGTCGCAGTGCAGGCGGCCTTTCTGTGAAAAATCAGACAGAGAGGCTGCCGCGTGAATAGCAAACGGAAAATGAAAGCAAGATTCTGAGCCCAAATTTGTTAGCCATGGGTGTGTGTGTGTGTGTGTGTGTGTGTGTGTGTGTGATAGAATACAACCCTTGGCTTTACAAACACTGGAAGTCTTTAAGAAGATGTTGGATAGCTAAGGCACCTGAGGGTAGAATAAGAAGCATTGGGTAGAAACTAATCAAGGAGAGAAGCAACTTAGAACTGAGGAGAAACTTCCTGACAGTGAGAACAATTAATCAGTGGAACAGCTTGCCTCCAGAAGTTGTGAATGCCCCAACACTGGAAGTCTTTAAGAAGATGTTGGATAGCCATTTGTCTGAAACGGTATAGGGTTTCCTGCCTAGGCAGGGGGTTGGACTAGAAGACCTCCAAGGTCCCTTCCAACTCTACTATTGTATTGTATTATATTACTGCCTCCTTCATGAGTAACAGAGACCCACAATAGAAACGAACATACTCATCACTTTGACTTACGTTAGGAACGAAGCCAGGCTCTACTTTCTTCTCGCAAATTTCTTCCCAGTCCACATTAGATAAGTAGGAGGAAGTCCGAATGTTGGCTAGGCTAGAAAAGCGATGCTCAGGATTGACTGTCAAAAGCTGAAAATGGAAATCAGAAGGGCAAGGCAAAATTTATTTAAGTCGAAACCGGGCAGCTGGGGGAAACAAAATCTGAGCTGTTTTACAGGTACCGTGTTTCCCCGAATATAAGACAGGGTCTTATTTTCTTTTGACCCCTCCCAAAATAAGCACTTGGCCTTATTTTCGGGGAGGTCTTATTATTTTTGAGGTACAGGAGGCAGCAAGCATGGTCACCTCATGGCTGCTGCTGTGTTGCAATATTTTCGGGGAGGGCTTCTTTCAGCATATGTGCTCAAAAACTCATTTGGGCTTATTAACCAGGGAGGTCTTATTTTCAGGATAACGGGGTAGTTCTTGACTTACAACCACTCATTTTGGGAACATTTGAAGTTACGATAGCCCTGAAAAAATGACTTATGAGCGTCTTCATGCTTAAGACTGTTGCACCATCTCCAAGGCCATATGATCAAAATCTGGGCACCTGGCACCCAGCAGATATTTACTACAATGGTCTCAGCATCCTGGGGTCATGTGATCACCATTTGTGATCTTCCCAGCTCAGCTAAACAAAATCAATGGGGAAAGCTAAATTCACTTAACAACTGCAGTGATTTGCTTACAACTATAAAATCATTAAAAAAGGTGATAAAATCAGGTGCAACTCACTTAACAACCGCCTTGCTTAGTAACAGAAATTCTGGTTCCAATTGGGGTTGTAGGTTGAAGACTACCTTCACTTCTCCATGTAAGCAGTGAAGTGTATAAAGAGAAATCCTCTTCTTTTTCTCAATAATTATATAATATGACCTCTCATTTATTTTATTTTATCATTTATTTGTCTACCTCCTCCACGTATACGTCTATATTTATGTGTATGTATTGTCTATATTTGTATTTTACGTGTTTTTATTGTACGCCGCCCCAAGTCCTTCTGGAGAGGGTGCGGCTAACAAATAAAATTTTATTATTATTATTATTATTATTATTATTATTATTATTATTATTATTATTATTATTATTATTTGTTTTTCAATCCACATTCTAACCTGATTTAGTTTTATCCCCCATTTTCAAATGAAAGACCCATTCAGTTTTCTGCAGTCTAGCGTTAACAAACTTATTTATTTCATTTTAGATGCCCAGGGATATTATGATGCAAAGGCAGTAGTTGTAGTATTATTACTTGAGTAGTAAAAGACAGCCTCTCTGACTGAGCTACAGTCATGGGTCCTACAGTACTTGAGTCTCTATTTGACAAAGAATGTAAGGGAAGCACCAACTCTTCACTGGGGTAGTTGACATGCCTTCCATCAATAGCAATAGCACTTAGACTTATATACCGCTTTATAGCCCTCTCTAAGCGGTTTACAGAGTCAGCATATTGCCCCCAACAATTTGATTCCTCATTTTGCTGACCTTGGAAGGATGGAAGGCTGAGTCAACCTGGAGCCTGGTGAGATCTGAAGTGCCAAATTGCAGGCAGCCAGCAGGAAGCAGAAGTAGCCTGCAGTACTGCACTCTTAACTACTGATGGTTAGAGGTGGTGAAATGGCTGCACACAATTAAATGACCTTTCTTAAATCTACATTTGGGGAAAAGGACGAGAACAAAGTCTCCTAGTTACATCAGTTCAGAGGCTCTATTTTTTTCTGTGACTGGGAATAACATCACAATCCTTCCATACTGATGCTCATCTCATTCAAATATGAACAAAACTTCTCGCCTCAACAATTCATTCTTCATTTTGGTTTTCCACAAATGCTCATCTTCAGGATGTTTTGTGCCTTCCACTGTTATTACTTTCCGTAGACAATGTTTGTTTGGAGGCTATCTTCCTACATTAATCCAGCAGAGGGAGTATTCTTGTTGAGTAAATTGTCCATGACACAATCCTACTTTAAAACTACACACGCTGTTCATTTGAGACAGATTTATATTAGGACACTTGATTATTGTACACTGTTGTACATATGCATTCCTTTTCTTTCTTTCTTTTTTACAAGATACTCGTCTTTTAAAAACATTCAACCATCACAGGCATCAATGGCACTTTACATTTTATTTTTTCCCCCTACAGATATTGAAGAGGGCTGGCAAAGAATTTGAAGGAACATTTTGTAATGGATTTGAAGGGTGCTTTGCACAGCATGTTGGTACGAGGGAATCTCCCCTCATTGAAAATATTCAGGCTGTTATATCCTCCAGAAAGCTCATCATAAACATTTTTGGGCCTTCCAAGGCATGCACAAGCATCTTTCCACTGGACTGTGGATGAATTGGGGACTGTGCAGGGAGGAAAAATCTGGGCAAACCCCCAAAACCAACTGGAATAGAGATAGGAGCTTTGCTCAGGGCAATATATTCTACAAATCATTCCACTGCACAAATCTAACATTCAATATCCCATGAATTTGGATGAGCTGAGTTCTCTTGTTTCTCATTTCTATGTTTTAAAGATTAGTTGTACTTCTGTTAGCCTTCCCTCATGCATGCCGATCACTTCCTCTTTGCTTCTAAAAAGTCCTATGTTGGAGCCAGTCCTGACAAAAATCACCTAAATTGGCTGTCAGTGGAAATGATAAATGTATCACACTATCAGGATTCCGGAACTTGACACTTCAGTCTCAAGTGAGACCAATCATTAGCACAATTAGCTAATGTTTCATACACAGGAGACACTTGCTTTTATAAAGAAGTCTGGCACTTCCAGTCTGATACACAGACGACCCTCGATTATTCACAGTTTGAACTTCCATGGAGGGTTGTTATCATCCAAACACAATTTCAGCCTCCTATAGACATTTCCCTTCAACACGGGAATGCTAGAGGAGGGAGAAATTGGATCGCGAGACACATCCCACCCGTTTCACACATTTTTTGCCTTTTGAATGCCTAAAATAAGTTCTTATTAATCAAGCCAGCACAAAGCCCTATAACTGCATGTAAAGGTATTTACTGGCAATTAAAGGTATAGCCCAGGGATGGTTAACCTTTTTCCAAAGGTGTGCCAAAATTGTGTGTGTGCCCACCCACCTGCGCATGCGCGCATGACCCACCAGCTGTGCATGTGCGAGCAACCCCCCTGCCACACATGCACATGCAACCCACCACATGTGTGTGTGTGTGTGTGTGTGGAATTTTCACCCTCCCCAGGCTCCAGAGGCTTTTCTGAAGCCTGGAGAGGGCGAAAAATGGCTCAAGGGCCCAACTGAAAGTTCAGGAACAAACTTCTGGTTGGCCTGTTGGGCTTGTTTTTCAACTCTGAAGGCTCTGTAGGTTTTCCTAAAGTCTGGGGAGGGCAAAAATGGCGTCCCCACCCCTCCAGAAGGCTGAAAATCAGCTGGCCAGTGTGTGCATGCACACTGGAGCTGAGAGCTGTCATGCCGGCAAATATGGCTCCATATGCCACCTGTGGCACATGTGCCATAACTTCGCCATCAGTGGTATAGCCATTGCATAGCTTTAACAATAAAATTACATACTGCATTACATGTAAAGAAAATATGTTTTCCTCTCTGACAATGCACTTACATCTACCCAATGAAAATAGCAATAGCACATACTGTAGTCTTATATACCGATTCACAGTGCTTTAGAGCCCTCTTTAAACGGCTTGCGAATATCAGCACATTGCCTCCAGCAATCTGGGTCCTCGTTTTACAGAACTCAGAATGATGGAAGGCTGGCAGTTGGCAGAGTTAACCTGCAATACTGCATTCTAATGACTGAGCCACCATGGCAGTGACGCATATACAGAGCTGGAAAGCATTTGAAGGACAGGAGACAGTATTTCTGGTCAAAACACACTCCGTCTCCTACTTCAGTGCTTAGGACTGTAGCCATGTTTCCCTGACACTGTTCTAGGAACAATGAAGTAATGTGCTGAAGGCAACTGTTGCTACACAGACATATGCAGCATGTTGGCAAGTCAGAGGGAGCACATATTTTTGGATCAAAGCCCATATTTGTGCAGCGATAATGAATCATTGCAATCCTTACCAAAGAAACAATGATTTTACCTTTCTTAATAATGCCACCATGTCTTTTGACCAAGCTGTTGTATACTGAACGCTCACAGTGCTGAACAGCTGAACTAACGATTCCACAGGACTATTGGAATGGATGTCATAAGGCCTCTGAGGGGGGGAAAAAGATGAATAAATGGAATTACATGAAAACTCCACATTTATTTATCATAACATCAAGCATTTAATTAATGCAGTTATTGAGACTGCTGTAATACTATTACTACTCTATTACTATCATCATGATGCTTTGGTCACCTTGCATTTCAACTTTGACAAGGTATAAGGGGCTCCCTTGAGACCCTTTTGAAGCTGCAGCTGGTTCTGAATGCTGTGGAACAGGCACATATGTGATGGCATCTTTGTTAAGCTGCACTGGTTGCCAGTGGTCTTTTGGATATGATTCAAGATGATCATCCAAAAGACCATCTGTCTCCCATAGCTACTCTCTGTCCCGGATGGTTGGACAGAATCCACATGCTCCAGATTCCACTGCTTTAACAATGGCATCTGAACAGACCCACAAAGTTGTCATTTGAAGTGCATACAACCCCCACCTTAGCTTTATTTAAAGGAGTCCTTAGGCTCTGGAATAGAGGGTGGGGCCCTTTGTGGGATGACTGGTTTGTTATGAGATTCCATCCCTTTTCTCATATGTTTTGTTTTATTTTGTTCCATATTGTTTTGTATCAAATTGCTTAATATTGTACCATGAAGGAGTTGAGCAGCAGATAGGTGATAGATAGATAGATAGATAGATAGATAGATAGATAGATAGATAGATAGATAGATAGATAGATAGACAGACAGACAGACAGACAGACAGACAGACACACACTGGATGGAAAATGGATGGATGGACAATAGAGAGTCCAAGAAACAGAGACACACAGATGCAAACTAGTTTAAGAGAGCAAATCCAAGGCGGGCCATTTATGGCAGAGAGGCCTTGATGTTAAGGACTGGTACTGCCCCACATAAATTGTTGGTATCTGATAAACAAGAAGTGTGTTTAATTAGAAATATGAATAACTGGTAGAAAAAATGAACTCTGAAATACTAGGGATCAGCTTCAATATGGATCAATTTAGGAATGACACTATACATTAAATGAAATCGTATGAAGCTTCCAAGAGCTGAGGAACATTAAATTCTGTTCTGAATTTACACTTATCTGTAGAAAGTTGCAATTTCCTATTTAGCTGTCTTGTTTGTGTCTGTTACATTTTATAACTGTTTTCTTCAATAAGACTTTTTAACTTCCACTTATTTGTATGTTCATTGTCTTGGAATCCATGAACCTATTCCCCACACTTGAATGGGGAAAAGCAATCTCCAAGTATTTTTAAAAATAAAAAAATATGTCAGGCACCCATCCACGCAGAAGCTCATATGCGATCACTCCTAGAGACCACCAATCGACTTCAAAGGAGTACCCTGATCCTCCATTCACAAAGGAATGAAAGATCTCCGGAGCTGAAAAGAAAAACAAGGACACCATTTAATACCTCCATCATTGTTAGTTTCAGTAAAACTGCTGTTGCGTTTTTTGCATATTCCCATAGTTATAAAACCAGATATTCTAACAAATTTAGTAGGGTTTAATCACAGGTAAATGAGACACAAGAACTTCTAAGTTGTAACTGGGCATACTGGCTAAAAGAAAATCACAAGTTGACTTCATATGTAGGACCAAATATTTGGGAAGATAAGCCAGCTGAAAGCAGAGGTTCAGACCTCAAGACTCCAGATTGGTAATAGTACTTGTATAGTTATATAAAGTGAAAATTAAGAAATTGTTGCTAATATGATCCCCCCCTCCTCCATAGCTTGCATTTTTCTAGAATTAAGTGAGACTGTTTACAGCTCTAAAAGATAGATGGATCATATGCTTAATCTTGGAGATGTAATCTATAGCTGCCTTCTGATACCCTGTTTTCCTGAAAATCAGATCTCCACGGATAATAAGCCCAATTGGGCTTTTGAGCGAATGCACTAAAATAAGCCCTCCCCTGAAAATATTGCAACACAGCAGCAGCCATGAGATGACCAAGTTCGCTGCCTCCTGCATCTCAAAAATAATAAGACCTCCCCAAAAATAAGGCCAAGTGCTTATTTCGGGGGTCAAAAGAAAATAAGACCCTGTCTTATTTTCAGGGAAACACAGTATAAATAGCCAATATCAATGAAGGACCAAGACGCAAAAAGGTTCAATTAATGAAATATAAAATTAAAGCATTCTTAAGCCTAATTAATCTCTTTAAGAGAAGGAAAGATAAACAGATTTAAATTAGATGATTATTTTATACCTAGGGCAAAATAAACAAATCGCAGGAGGATTACTATAAGCTAAATATTATTATTTTTTAATATAAACAATGCTGTGCTTCAATGTTTAGATGACCTAGACATTGGTATTTGAATGTACATCTTTTTAACATTTATATTTTATTTTGTTTTACTAATCTAGGTGAAAGGTTAATATATGTTGCTAGTCCATGTATGATATGCCATATACTAGATACATTTTATTTCATTTTCTTTTCTCCCATTCAATTGGGTCTGATTCTTAGAGACTGGACAAGTTCCTGAAATTTTTTAGTCAAGGTTTATCAGAAATGGTTTACTAGGGCTAAGAAAGAGTGACAAGCCCAATGTTGCCCAGTTGGCTTTGTGCCTAAGGCTGGACTAGAATTCACAGTTTCCTAGTTTGTAGCCTGGCATTTTAACCATTATACCAAACTGACTCTAATATACCATATTATACATACTCAAATATGGTATAGAACACATACATGCACACAAACACAACAAAGTAAATGTGATGTGACAGAATCTCAAAATATGAACCAGTTTAGTAGGAAAATGTATATTTCATTTGGACTGAGTGGACAAATACAATTTTGTATCTAAGATAGGAAAAGGTGATGTTTTCAAGGATGTACATTTTGGTACAATGAGTATCAAAACTAAATATTTAGTCACAAGTAAGCTGACACTGACAAGTTCTAGCTTCTGTGTTGAGTACCAAACAAACGATGAGTACCGGACAAAATTTTCGTGTCAAAATGTGTTGAGTACCAAATTCGATGAATTTCAAACCAGTTGAGTACCAAGATACCACTGTATTTGGAGGTGGGGGGTGGAGAGGTTACTATTAAAGATGCTTCCACATAGTAGGCTCTTAGTATTATGAAAGGAAATAAAAGTCTGTCCATTGTTTTTTCTTTGACTCCTTAATGTAAAGGAGTCTGTGTAGAAAAAAAGCAATAGAAACAGTAAAGGATTACAAATGAAAGATGAGATTTCACAACAAAAGCCTTCTCTGGTTGTCCCCCTAAAATAATTAATATCATTTTAATTAATTTGTTACAGGAACAGGATGTTTTTATTTCTTTCCGTCTCACAGTGAGTTTTAAATCACTTGTCATGGTTTTCCAAGGAAAACCCTAATACTATTGTATACCTGAAGAATATGCTCCATCAGCCCACTATGAATATGCAGGCAAACCACATCGTTAAGTAACAGAAATGTGTTCACTTACCCATGTAAGGCTTAGTTCCAGCTAGAGCAGTTGCTCTTTCACCATCTCTAACGATTGTTGCAATATTAAAATCGGTTAGGTGGGCATGGCCTTAAACAGAACATAAAACATGACATTTAGGTAGAAACACCCTGCTCATTTATTCTCACAAATATGACCTGATAATAATACGATGAAGATAATATGATAGTAAGGGTTCTTATGAATTGTCATAAAAATTAAATCTATCCTAATCAATGTGAACCACGAGGCATCCGAACTGTTAGAGAACAGTTAATAGTATTAAAATAGATATAAAGGAAGTTGTGTATTATTATCTTCTAAATATAAAACAATACAAATATGTCTTATTTGATACTAATTTTGAAATTTTTTACTGTATTGCTTTTAAAAATTATGACAGAAAAACAAAAAAAGATAAAATACATGCATTGTCAAAAAAAGGGGGGAGGCACATGAAAATTGTTTTTTTTAAAGCAAACAAATACAAAAATCAAAAATGAAGTTATATCAATTTGATTGTAAATAGTTATAATTCTATACACAGTTATCTAACACAATTATTCAAATACATATATTTCTAATACATTTATACAACTAGTTTAACTACATCAACTATATATTTAACTATATATTTTAACCTCTGTATTTTGTATAAATGAGTCCCGTATTTCAATATATTTGTTCATACATAGTCTAATGTCTATAGGCAATCTCATCAGTGGTAGGATTCAAATTTTTTTACTACCGGTTCTCTGTGTGTGGCTTGCTGGGCGTGGCGTGGCTTGGTGGCTGTGGCTTGTTGGGAGTGGCAGGGGAAAGATACTGTAAAATTTCCATTCACTCCAGGGTAAAGTTAATGAAAAATCCCCATTCCCTCCTGATCAGCTGGGACTCAGGAGGCAGAGAACAGATGGTGGCAGGGCCAGTCAGAGGTGGTATTTACTGGTTCTCTAAACTACTCAAAATTTCCACTACTGGTTCTCCAGAACTGGTCAGAACCTGCAAAATACTACTTCTGAATCTCATAGGTGACAAGTGCAATCAGGGTTTCAATCCACTGAATGAAATATCATATTCAAACCATAGATTTTTTTTTTTAGAAAGCACCCAATTAACTTTTTACATTTTGGTTAAATGATCTGATGTTTAACTACACCATCAGGAAAACTAATATATCCACAAAGCAATCCATTTATCTCTCTCTTTATGGAGAAGCCACTTGCAATTTCAGTTAAGGGTTCTATATTACTTATGGACATCATTTTCAGAAGAATCATGATCCTAAAGAAGGTGCTATTGTAAAATGCAATTGTATCACAATAATATAATTTTGTTATAATGAGCTAACTTCTCAGTTTAGATTTTACTTACACTTTAAAAAAATGCTCTTGTAGGTCAGCGACCTATATCACACATTATCATGTTTGTGATTATGAAAGGGCAAAGCAGCAGTGTCTTACCTGTTCCTCAGAATGGGGAGGGAATATTGCATGATAGGAAAAACTGGAACTCATTTGAAACTCTTTCTGATCGATGGACTAAAGGCTGGGCTGTGACACTTTAAATATAACTTGGATTACACATGAATACATAAAAGCTGCTCCAGCCAACTAACATTTCGTTTTCCTGTTGTGTGAAAAGCTATTTGATAAGCTTTTTAAAGGAATCATTGGGGAATATGCTATTGTCAGGGTTGGAACAAAGCGAATGCATCAGGAGATGCACAAAGGAATCTTCTGGCAATTGATTGCAAAACCATCACAATGGTTTTCACAATGTACTCTACATGGATCTGCCCTTGAAAAGTATCTGGAAGCTTTAATTGGTTCAAAATGCGGTAGCCCTCATAGTTTTGTGCAAGCCTAAATTTGTGCATGTGTCACCTCTCTTGCAGGAGCTGCATTGATTGCTAATTTGCTTCTGAGTCCAATTCAAAGTGCTGTCTGTCACTTTCAAAGCCCTACATGGCTTGGGACCAGGTTATTTGAAAGACTATCTCTTCCCAGCCACACCTACCCAACTCACCAGAGTGGAGAGGCAGGGAATGCTATGGGTCCCTTTTAGCACTGGCAATAGCACTTAGACTTATACACAGCTTCGTAGTATTTTAGAGCCCCCTCTAAGCAGTTTATAGAGTCAGCGTATTGCTCCCATTTTACCAGGAGCCTCATTTTACCAAAATGATGATGGAAGGATGGAAGGCTGAGTCAACCTGGTCAGAATCGAACTCCTGGCAGTGAGCAAACCTGCAATACTATATTCTAATCACTGTGCCATCATGACTCATGGAGTTGTATTGTATTGTATTATTGTATTGTATTGTATGATGGAATATTGTATTGTATTGTATGATGGAAGGATGGAAGGCTGAGTCAACCTGGTCAGAATCGAACTCCTGGCAGTGAGCAAACCTGCAATACTATATTCTAATCACTGTGCCATCATGACTCATGTAGGTCCATCTAGTGGGACCAAGAAAAAGGGCCCTCTCTGTAGTTGCTCTCTCCCTGTGGAACATCATCTCTGCAGATACTGCCTCCCACTTTTGGAAGGCTTGAAGACATGTTCTACCAACAGACCTTGAAACCCCAGAATGATGTGGAGTCCATCAAGTGGATAGTTTCTCACTAAGCGGATGGAAGGTTACTGGTTTTTATACTTGGGTTTTATCCTTGTAAGCTGCCCAGAGTGACCGAGTGAGTTCTTAATAGTAAATAAATAAATAAGTACTTTCCATTCAAAAGTTTCCTGACATGAAATGGGCCTCTCTGTTGAGTTATAAAGGAAGTGTTTCATTACAGAGAAAATGAATTTCAACACGGATATACATAACATGGATACCAATCTGTCAAATATCAACGTAGCACAGGAGGGTGAATTAGAGCTACCAGATATAGACTGACATCATAGGATTGACCACTAGATGGCAGCCAGAATAAAAGGTTTCTGTACCCCAGAGCTGCCTTCTAAGGTTCCTTGGATTTTTGCAGTTTAGCTGTGAAGCAGTTGAACCTTCTCCAATTGCCAGGCACATTGTATAACACATGAATGAAGAGTGCTGCATCTGAGCTAGAAAGAGGTCTGCTTTGGTGTGGCTGTAATCTGCACTCCAGGACAGGAGAGCAATGTATGTACCGTATTTATCGGCGTATAACACGCACTTTCCCCCCCGAAAAATAGGGGGCAAATGATGTATGCGTGTTATACGCCGATATACACCAGGCGATATACACCAGGTGCACAGAAAAGGATCACGGAGCGCTTCGCCCCAAAAGCAGCTGCTTTTCTGTGCGCCTGCCGTTTAAAACATCCAGCTATCTATCTAAATGCCAGGCGCACAGAAAAGGATCGCGGAGCGCTTCGCCCCAACAGCAGCCGTTTAGATAGATAGCCGGATGTTTTAAACGCCAGGCGCACAGAAAAGCAGCTGCTGTTGGGGCGAAGTGCTCCGCGATCCTTTTCTGTGCGCCTGGCGTTTAGATAGATAGCCGGATGTTTTAAACGCCAGGCGCACAGAAAAGCAGCTGCTGTTGGGGCGAAGCGCTCCGCGATCCTTTTCTGTGCGCCTGGCGTTTAGATAGATAGCCGGATGTTTTAAACGCCAGGCGCACAGAAAAGGATCGCGAAGCGCTTCGCCCCAAAAGCAGCTGCTTTTCTGTGCACCTGGCGTTTTAAACATCCGGCTATCTATCTAAACACCAGGCGCACAGAAAAGGATCACGGAGCGCTACTCAGCGGGGTGTGGGCGAGAGGAGGAGAGAATGGATGAGCCGTCTCTCCTCTCCCAGACACCCGACTAAAACACTTTCTTTCGCCCGCGGAAGAGCTCGGGCGGGCGAAAGGAAGCGCTTTAGACAGCGGGGTGTGGGTGAGAGGAGGAGAGAATGGATGAGCCGTCTCTCCTCTCCCCGGACTCCCGACTAAAAGTTAATTAAAAAAAGGAAGGAGGGAAGGATGGAACTGGAAGGGAGGCAGGGAAGGAGGGAGGGAGAAAGGAAGGATAGGAGGATAGGGAAAGAGGAAAGAAGGCAGGCAGGCAGAAGGGAGGGAGGTGCAAGGAAGGAAGGAAGCATAGATAAGCAGGAGGGAAAGAAGGCAGGCAGGCAGGAGGAAAGAGGAAGGAGGGAACTGGAAGGGAGGCAGGAAGGAAGGGAAGGAGGAAGGGAGGGTGGAAGATAGTAGCAGTGAAAGCAGCAGTGTTCATAGTTGCTTTTACTGTCCTTTTACATTATTTACCTTATAAGTGGTAATAATATTAATTAAAAAAAAGTTCTGAGCTACCCTTATTTTGCTTCAAAGTTCTTTATTTGAAATTTAATTTTTTTTCCTGAAATTTCCCTCTTAAAATGAAGGTGCGTGTTATATGCCTGTGCGTGTTATACGCCGATAAATACGGTATATATTTTTAAAGATTTTAAAACAAACACACATTAGCTCTGATTTAAATATACGACCTTACTAGGGGAAATCGTTTTCAAACTATACTATTCTAGAGGTGATTGATATCAGCTTGTGCATATTAAGAACCACATCTCGCTTATGCTACAATTAGGTATGCTACATCATTTCTCCTAAGCTGCCTGAAGCAGATCAGCCACTTCTAATGCTTTCATGCCAAGATAAAAATGCTAGTCTGAAATCAATCTCTGTCTCTTCTTTTTATTCCAGCAGCGTGTGGATTTCTAGCATTTGGGATTCATGAGCCAAAGCTCGATGAAACAAACAGAGAGATTAACTTATGATGTCCTTTGCCTGGGTTTATTTCTATACTAGCTGGAAACCCGAGCTTTGACACCAAACTGGGCTATGCAGGAGAAATTTGGTTCAGAATCCATTGGCTTAGTGGTGGTCAGTGATTGAAACACAAAAGGGAATATTGCTCCTGCCGCCTTGAGTACGGAAGCAATTCCATAGGTGGAAAGTATAGACATTTTGGTGAGGTACCGACATTTAGTACTGTAAGGAGCCCCAGACTGCTCCTGAATGAAGGAGTAGAACATCTGCCAGTTTGAACTGAGGTAATGGAATGTGAGGCAACTGGCAGTTGGAACAGAGTTCTTTTCAGGTGGGGAGGGGGAGTAGAACTCCTTAGCATCAGAGCATGTATAAGAAATACTAATGATCTGATGGTCATTTTGAAAAATCCTTTTTTTAGCAAGCACCTAAAAGCCAAGAGGAACATATGTGCCAAACATACGTGGTTCTGGAGATTTCGTGATGAGTGAGTGGTACTTGGGTTTGATAGATAGATAGATAGATAGATAGATAGATAGATAGATAGATAGATAGATAGATAGATAGATAGATAGATAGACAGACAGACAGACAGACAGACAGACAGACAGACACACACACACACACACACACAGAGTCAGTATGGCTGGTTAAAGATTATGGGGCTGCTTTACAGGACAGCCTTGGTAGGTCTAGTTTCTCAGTATTTCTTGCTTGCTCATCTCGTCCTTTGGGGATGTGTTCCCATTGCCAATCAAAGGGAAAACAGCAGATACGTGGAGACAACAGTTCCTTCCTTTTACACCTTTACTTTGCTGCTTGCTTTCTGTTTTTTACTTTGAAATAGAAGAACATACACCTCAACAGGTGTCTGAAACTGCTAGATCTTGGGCTCTAGCTCCTTGGCAGAATGCCACCAGAGCACTGCAGGCACATTGGAGACATGGCATCTAGACACCTGGCCTGGCCTGCAGCAAAGAGCAGCTATTTTGCTGTGGAAGTACATAAATTTGCAATTCCAAGCCTCTACTTGAATAGTCAAATCCAGAGGGAGGAAAGGAAGAACACGGTTTGTGAGGCTGCACCTTTCAACTTTCCATAACTAGTTTTCCGTGATGATGTTGTGAAGACTGATGATACCCAGGCAATTCCACCAAGGGAAGAAACATATTTCTATTGCTCGAAGTAAAATGAGGAAACCATGGCTCCTGTGCGTTTCATCTTTGCCTCACTGGAATGACATTCCACCAGCCAGAAAATGAACTCAATGAGTCATTGTCTATGCTAATCCAACAGCAAGTCTCTCCAGAATGTCAGAATAGAAAACTTTCACTAGTCTGGTTTGGAGAATGCCAGTACCAGAGCTGTGCTCTTTTCACTCTAGAGCAGGGGTGTCAAATTCAATTTCATTGAGGGCGCATCAGGGTTGTGTTTGACCTTGGAGGGCTGGGGGCGTGCCCAGGGTGGGTGTAACTACATTCAGCCTCCTGCAGCACTCTGAAAGCCAAATGTTAATTACAAAATGTTAATTACAAAAAGTGGACTCTGCTTTATGACATCCAGATCCAGTAAGTAAGGGGTGTGACCTGCACAGAAAATACACTTTTGTTTGTTATGAAGAAATATCCCCAAAGTCAGGTGTAGACTAAATGTAGACTGATTTTTAGTTACACACCTTCCCAGCAAACAGTAAATCTCCAGGATGAGTAACCACAATTTGCATGTTGGAGGTTCCTAAAGGAATGCTGGGAAAGTCTATATTTTAAAGAACATTTGAGGGAGGGTTGCAGAATAGCCCTTCTCTGCCTGAGATTGTAGAGACCCAGCACCAATCAAAACACTTTTTGTGAAGCAACTGATCAACACTGACAGGGTAAGCTACTAGTATATGAAAATAAGAGCAAACCCCACTCCCTTCTAGTACTGATGATGTTACCTAGCTTGGTTATGAAACATCTGCAAGAAAACCATCAAGCTCAGAGAGCACCAAGGACCCCACAGTTCAACCCTGACTACAAATATTCTCTTCTAACGATAAACACTTTTTGGTTACTCAGAGCCAGCCTTATATGAGATGGCTCCCAGTGGATTTCATTCTAAATTTTGATATGATTTCTGTAAATAAGGAATGTAGAATTAGAATAGCGGAGTCTTCGATCCTTCATGCATCAAAAAAATACAAAGCTAAGGGATAAACAAATAAAAAACAGATTTGAAAAAAGAAAAGGCCCAGGAAAGAAAAAGAGTGAAAGTGTAAGAAAAAAAGAGGAAAGAAAGAAAACCGAAAAAGAATTACTTTCAACTTTCTTTGCTACAGATATAAGTAAAAAATATATCAAAGTAAGATTAACATTTGTCTACATGATTTCCATAATTCCATATCTATTCATCAAAGCCCCAGATCAACTTTTAATTTCAGTTTCTCACAAGAAGTCCAGTAATGGTTCATATCGCTTTAATCACAATTTCTTAAGGAAATCACAACTGATTTATTTAATTGCACCAAACTCTAAATCAGGGGTGTCCAAACTTGGGAACTTTAAGACTTGTGGACTTCAACTCCCAGAATTCCCCAGCCAGCTTAAACTTGCAAAGACTGAAAAACAGTCTTTGATCTACAGATAGGGATTTTTCCATTCCTCTTTTACTGGTTCTTACTTATGAGCAATCATAATGCAAAATCCTCACTTCCACCCCATCCCAAAGCAACCAGATTACCTCACTAACCTGCTGTCCAGCTCCATTCTCCTGCATGAAGCAACAAAAGAAGACCATGTGACTACCAGTTTTTAAAAAAAACGTAATTAGACCTTCCAACTTCTCAGGGTGTGTGTGTGTGATCTCATGAAGTTAGAAAGTCTGACTGAACCTTTAGTCACATGGTCTTTTGTTGCCCTGCATGCCGGAGAACAGAGCTGGAAAGCAAGCCAGTGAGGGAATTGTGTTGTGGCAGGATTTTGCAGGAGGCTGTCCGGGTCAAAAACAGGCCGCAGTGGGGGTGGGGAGACAGACGCGCATCCCATTTTCACTAGCAGAGGCACTGCGGGCCAATCCTTTGCTATTTCCAGGCCGGCCCTACAGGCCAGGTCTAAGAACCTCATGGACCAGATCTGGCCCGCGGCACTGGCCTTGAGTTTGATACCCCTGCTCTAGAGTGGTGTCTCTCAACCTAGAGACCTTTTAAGATGTGTGAACTTCAACTTGCAGAATTGCCCAGCCAGCATGGAATTCCGAGAGTTGGGGTCCATACATCATAAAGTTCCCAAGGTTGAGAAACACAGCTCTAAAGCATATGACACACTTATAAAGTATAATCCTTCCTGTATTTGAAGCAGATTTTGTAGTATTCGGAGGCCGACAGAATGACCGGGAGTCTGCCTGCTTTTCCTTGCAGTGCAGCTATCAGCCTGGTAGGGAATAGATTATTGATTTCAGCTGTTACTGGGAATAGGAACCAATCATTTTTGAGAAAAAAACTTAGGAAGGTAGAGAGAAGCCTCATTGATGTAATGATCTGTATTCTGGTTTAGAGTGAATGATAATGTGTGAATGTGTGTATGTAGTAAGAGTATATGCATATGATTGTATTGAATAGTAAGAAAGAAAATAGATGAGAGAAGGAGGGAGGGAGGGAAGATTTATGGCTTTTTAGTTGCTTTTGCATAAAGTTGTTCTGGCCAGAATTCGAATTATAGTAGCTACTAATAATTTCTCTTTTCCAGCAGATATTTCTTCATTTGTTTTGTTCAACGTATAAGCTGCTTCCACCGTCAAAGTAAATCTTCATTATATGCAAGTTATTAAAGCAATAAAACAAGAACATAAAATGGTAATCAAAACAAAAATGTAATATACATTACTATTATCAGGGAAGAAAACACCATAAATACTAAGGAATAATACCCTAATATAAATTCAGGGGGTCACAAATGGCGGTGCCCCAGGGCTTGCTGAGAAAGCCATGAGCCAATCATCTCATTTCAAATCCTGTAAGCTTGTGTGTCTGTCACTGCTGCAGAAATTGGAGCCTAGTATTACAATACTGAAATAAATGCACATGATACAAAGTGCAAAAAAACATCCCACATCACCCATTTCCATTTCCATTCAAGCACCAAGAGAGCAGAAATAAAAACCATACAATTTTTCCTTACCTTGTTCATCAAGAAGAATGTTATCTGGTTTCACATCTCTGAAAAGCAAAATAAATGTATATATATATATCTATATCTATATATCTATACATCTATATCTATATCTATATCATCTATCTATCTATCTATCTATCTATCTATCTATCTATCTATCTATCTATCTATCTATCTATCTATCTATCTATCTATCTATCTATCTATCTATGCATATATAAAACTTAATCTTGACAGAAAAAAGGCAACTACTCCTGATATTTTTTTCCATATCAAGAAAATTGCTCTAAGAAGCCAATAAACATACTGAGTTATTGTTTCCAAGATTGTAAACACATTATCTATTATCAGCTACACAAAAACAGGGTTGTGAAATATCCATGATCTTTGCAAAGAAATCTCATTTGAATGTAGCAAGTGTATAGAAATTTTCTTAGTAAACAAAGGCATGTCAGGGTTTGAAAACAATTCCTGCCAGTTGGAATTGTCTTATGATAAAGATTCTTCCATCTTCAAACTGTATTAAATAAGCAGCTGCCATGGGTTTCTAGATGAGAATCAAATTGGACTGCACTGCCAGAATAGGAGAGTATATTTTTTCCGCTGGCATCTCCCTGAGAATGCATTTCTCCACATGAGGATCTATTCTTTTTTCCCCCCATAAAGTTTTTTTATGTTTCATTTTCATAACATATAATTACATGTATACTATTACATAGCCAACATCGTATTGTATTATTAAATGTTTACATCAATTCATCTTACCATCAACTCCCCAAAAGAAAAAGAAAAAAAACCCAGTTATTGGCTCTTCTGCTCTCCATACACTATATTTGTGCGTTCACTTTCTTCTCCCTCTCTCAGCCCCCTCCCTACCTCCTTTCTTCTCTCTGTCCTCCTTCCCTTCTCTACTTCCCCTTCCTCTCTCCTACTCCTCTCTCCCCTTTCCACTCCTCATTTCTCTCCTCCTCTTCCCCCCTTCTACCCTCTCTCCTATCCCTCTCTCCTTCCCTTACCACTCTCCTTTTCTTCCCACTCTTCAACTCATTTGCTTGGTGTATTTCAGCTTCTGAGCAAGCTCCCTTTTATGTTGATGGTATTCCTTTTCAATATACATATTTAATTTTAAACATATATTTTCCTTAAAAAAAAGAAAGAAAAATAGAACAAAAAATATACATATATAGTCACTGTACTTTTAAACCAGCCCCCCAGCCTAATTTTGGTCGAGATATAGACCTGGTTACAATTCCCAGCTATTCTCATTATCTTTATATAAAAATGATTCTGCCTTTAAGTTTCAATAGTTTCCCATTATAAGTGTATTTAATGTTCCTGCTCTAATTTTTCCATGTCTTGGATTAGATTACCTTTAGTTGTCTATGAATGGCAAACCTCACTGTTCAATATTCATTTCAATTCCCTTAATCTATTGTCTAGAATAACAAACAGTAAACATCTTGCTTTATTTCATCATCTTAAAAGTTCTATGTATATCCATGTTTCATATATTTTAACCCATGCTTAGTTGTCCTTCTGTTGTCATTTCCAGTCAATTTGCCACTCAGTTTAATTATCATGTATAAAAGTGAATGGCAAACCTCTGCTTTACAACCTCCCCATGTCATTTGCATATTTATCCACATTCCATATATTTTGGCCTTTGTTTAGTTGTCTTTCCATTATTATATTCAACCAGTTAGCAACTTCATTTTATTGTCATGTTTTTCACAACCTCCCCACATCAATATCAATATCATATTTATCCATATTCCATATATTTCAAACTTTGCTTAATTATTTCCATTATTACATTCAATCAATTAGCAACTCCATTTTATTGTCATATTTAGAAATAAAACCCTCATCTTAGTTTTATATTCTCCCACATAAAAATTTATGGTTGTCTGATTTTTTCCTAGTAAGTCTTTTGTCCCACTTCTCTGCTCCTGCCCTCTCCCTTCTCTTTGCTTCGGCACATCCACTCTCCCCAACTTTCCCCAGGTCACCACCAAAAATATGTTTTTTATTTCTCTTTGTTGGGGCAAAACCTCCCCCTTCAATTTCCCTTATGTCACTAACAGCTTCAACCTCTTTTATCTGCCTTTTGTTTCCCCCTGTTTCTACTCCTTCATTATCTTGCCCCCCTTCTTCTTTGAATTCTTCTTTAGCTATCTGCTTCTCTGGGTTCAGAATTCTATTTAGGCTTGATTTTAATGATTTATGCATATTTTTTGATAATTTCATGTAGTTCTTCAAATTCCCATGATGTCCAGTTTCAAAGTTAAAATTAGCTATACAGTTATTTCAAAGTTCTGGTCCACCTTAAGTTTGTCCACTTCCACTGCTATAGGGGAGAATGATGGGAGCCATCTTGGTCTGTTGTTCTTCCTTAATATCCAGTTCCAAGATTGCAGTTAGTTATACAAAGTCTTATTTTGAGGCTCTGGTTCACCTTAGGTTTTAGCTACTGTGGGACCAGAAGTGAAGCTTGGGCCATCTTAATCTTTTGCAGCAAAATAAAAAGACGAAAGAGGGAAGAAAAAAAAGAAAAAAAGCCCTAGCATTTTCCAGTTCTTATCTCTATAATAATTCTTCCCCGTCACCTTCCGTCTCAGATCAGCCACAGCTGCTTAAAACATATCAATTAGAACAAACTTACAAAGAGCTAGATTCGGGTACGTGTCTCTTTTGCCTCCTGCTCTTGCAACTTCTGATTTATGGTAGTTGGTTAGTTAAAACATCCCACACAGTCAAGGTTAGATTATCCGTTATCAGAGAAAAAGAGATCAAAATATTTGGTTTCTATTTGATATCTGAGACCAAATTAGAGTTTATATTGAGTGGGTTCAGAAGAAGACATGCTTTTTTCTTGATTATTCTAGCTGGAAGGAATTCCAAGCAAAGTAAAAATATTGGTTTCTGTTTAAGATCCAAAACCAAATGTAACGTTTATAATTATGTGGGTTTGTAGCTGCTCTGCTTTCTGTTCTTCTGTTTGAAAGCGCAGACAAAGAATTTCCAGGGCGGCTGATGTTACAACCCTCCACCTTCCTTTCTTCCTTTTCTTTTAGGAAAAAAAAAGTCCCAATCTGACCATCAGTATTATTTATGTTCTCAAAATTTCTTTGCCTTTTCCAGGTTTAATTTATAGTTGTGGGTTAGATAAATTCTCTTACCAGGTCTTTTATCTCTCCCGGCCTCCGCCTGTTCCAAACTTATTTTGACAAAAAGGTCAGCATCTTGTCAGCCACAAAGGCTGCAGGCCCGACTCCGATTCATAGGCAAATCTCTAACCCACGAGAGATCTGTTGCTTCTCTCAGGGTAAAAGCTGGATAGGCTGTTTCTGTACTGAAACAGTCTTGACTCGTGGTAACTTCCAGACTTTTGACAAATTTAAAAAAAACTGAGAAAGATTTCGATGAGACGCTGCCCTTTTTCACCCCCACCTCTAGTGGGGGTTCTGATTCAAAAGATTCTTCAGAGATGGTTTGTCAGACAGGGTTCACGTGAGACTCTTAGGAGCCCACATCTCCCACATCTGTCCAGGTGGAGAACTTCCTGTCCAAGCCCACATGAGAATCTATTCTATTGTAATTAAAATATGGGACTAAAGTTCAGGAACATCTAGTTCCAAACTTCATTCAGTACGAAATTCACTGGGCCAGTAACTCACTGGTTGATGTAAGCATTTAGGAGAGGAATAAAATAATGCATATGGTAGGTAATAAGGAAATTACTCTTCCAGAGTGTCATGGTTCTAATCTCAGTTCATAATCTCTGTGACTCCTATTAGGAGGAGAAGGAAGAGGAGGCCACTAATGATCTGGAAATGAGATTAATTTAATGTTACCCAACCTGATGTCCTTTAGATGTGTTGGGACTTCAGTTCCTAGAATGTCCAGAAAAATTGTTATTCCAGAAAATTTCACAGAAAATTGAGAAACCCATCTAAAAAGCACCATGACAGTAAAAGCTGGATAGGCTGTTTCTGTACTGAAACAGTCTTGACTCGTGGTAACTTCCAGACTTTTGACAAATTTAAAAAAAAACTGAGAAAGATTTCGATACAGCAGCCACTAGTCTTAAATATAATCCTATGGAAAGAAATCAATTATACAAAAGTGCATCAAAGATTGAGATAACATGATCATGAAGTTACCCGCTTGTTCAAAATTCTATGTAAATAGAATATAGATCAAGATTAGAGGATTAGAAAATTAGGTTTTGATTATTTCCTACAATAAACAGCCCTTCCATTTCATGGTAGAACTAGAGATTAAGTATTTACTGAAGAAAATTTACTCCAACTATAAAATCAATTTCAGAGTTGAGATTCCATGGAGCTGCTCCCAATGGGTTCGAATGAGATGAGTTTATAGAATTAGACCTGATCCTCACAGCTGCCAACCACAAATTATAAGATCACCTGTGTATAATACGCTGACTGCGCAAATAGTCCAAAGCTGATGCCATTTCACAGATATATAGTTTAACTGTTTCTTCTGTAAACTGCACATTCTGTTGAAGATGATAACGTAAGTCACCACCCAAGAGTAGATCCACCACCATGAACATGTCTTCTTCATCTTGGAAGGAGTACCTATAGAAAAGTGAGGGAACAGGGAATTCCATTATATTTGCACAGACAACATTATTATGCCTTATGATAGTGCTCCATGCCATATAATGACCTAGAAATGAGATGTCCTTAATATATTATATTACCTAACCTTGTGACCTCTGGATACATTGGGACTTCAGTTATTAGAATTTCTAGAAGAATTGGCTGGAATGTGCTTGAATAATAACAATGCTTCCACATATCTAAATATATATCCTTCAACTACTTTCATTTGTCCCACTTCTTTTGAACCACTGATATTTGTATATTTGGGGTGTCATTTTGTTTTACTGCTTATTACTGTTAGCTGTCCCCTATTCTGTATCTAGTAGGGAGCAGCTGTCATAGTTAATTTTAACTTGTTCATGTAATCCTGTTTCTATATCTGGCTGGATCACATGGCTTCTATAATATGATCATTACACAGTATTTTTTCCAGGCATAATCAATAATGTACTGGAATACCAAGCAGCCTGTCTCATTTCATTATCAAAGGATAACCAGTGCCATCAGTGTGAATGACTCATTGGCAAGATTTTGTTAGTCTGATCTGCCTGGAATCTTTTTAATACAGAAATTCTGGGATGTCATTAGCTGGACATTTTTGCTCTATTTGCCAAAGCTGAATAAAAAAAATGTGAAAGGGGTGATCAAATACGTCAGAGAATTATTTTCTTCTAACATGAGGATGTTAGTCTGGATGATAGAATTGGCTTAGAAATACGAGTTAGAAACATCCACTTATCTTTATCACCCCCAATAAATGGAGTGTATACTTTACCTGGATCTTCATAAAAAGCACATTACATGGTCATTCCTTTACATTTCTACTTTCCACAACAAAGTTTCTAGGAGAAGCATTTAGATGAGAGTGTAAGATCTCAGGGATGAAAATACTGAAAACTTATCAAAAATGCTTATAAGATTTGGTGCATTTTTATTTATTATTATTTTATTATTATTATTCTGTTAAATACCATTACATAAGAAGACTCAGTAGTGCCTATCTCTTTGGGGAAAAAAGGCAAGATCTGAGTTATCCATTCAGAAAGCTACAGGAAGAATGGGTATTCACATTTCAAAGTGTTGTAGATAAAAGCAAGACAAGACAACCAAAAGGATAAAAAGGCTTGAGCAATTCCCCTGTGAGACACATTGCTATTTAGTGCTTTTTCAGCTGAAGAGTAAAGAGGGGACCAAAAAAGACACACCTTATTAGTATAGAATAGATAGATATCCACGAGTGGCTACATAGAAATTATTCCTTCACATAATACCAAAACCTTTGGGGGGAGGGCGTAAAGTCTTCACATATCACAGTTAACTTCCAGAATTTATTATTACATAAAAAAGTCCCCAATATGAACAGCTTTGAAAGGAAGTCACACAACTGTGTAAGAGATAAAGCTATCAATGCTTAGTACTTAGCATAGGTATGTCTTGTTTCCAAGACTGGATCTGTGCACATTTCAATAGCAGATTGCTGTAGAAACAGAAGAAGCTACTGGATCCATGTTAAGTTTGTGATTCCTGGTTGGACATTTAGAAAGAGAATGTTAAATTAGACCTCCAACTTTGATCCAGCATACTTTTTCCTCTTACATTCTTAAAACCACAGGAGTGTGCCTTCTATATTTATTATTATGCTAAACTTTCTCCTATGCAACCAAAACAAGAGACATGTCCCCACTCTGTCTCTTTACTGTGACATAGTAAGTAGTTAGGGTAACAAGGTTAACAAGGTTAACTTAACATTCAAGTTAACCCCAAATGTGAAAGCTGACTAGCTGACTTTTGGCCAATCATCCCACATATTTGTTATGGGCGGTAGGGATGGAGAAAAGAGTGGTATATTTTCAGTCTTGCAACAGGGCAGATCTCACTGAAATTTTAACTGAGTTTCTTATACACCAATATGCAGGCGTTTTTCAGTAGAGATGTGACTTTTTATACTAATGGACCGAGAGGTCTATTCTCTAAATTACAACCTTATGGACATCAGTTTAGGATTTTTTTTTCTGTAGCCCTGTTCCTCACATGAGCTAGTTGTTGGTTTGAAAACTATTAAGGATGACAGTAAAAAGAGAACTGCTACATATTGGAGCAAAATAATTCAATATAATTCCTTTTTTGGAGAATAGTAATAACTTTAAAAGAAAAAGTAAATATGCCAAATCAAGAGGAATTCTTCTAAAATTATGGTAGCCAACTTTCCTATGAAATCCTTCCCTAAATGAATAAGACAAATGAATAAAACAGATTATCTCAACACCCCATTGTTCAATTGTATCAAATCAAAAAATCCCAATTAATGTGAGCTCCACAATTAATCAAGGTAGTATAGATTTGTCTTTTCCACTATTCAATGTTTACTCTAGTCCATTTCAGTACATTCTTCATTTGTTCCATTTGTCCTTTTGACATTACACTATTCCAATTGGTTTCTTTTTCCTCAACAGCTCTCTCCAAACTTGTGCCTTCTTAAATTTCAGCTCTAATAATTCCTGACTCAACATGGGCAACCAGGCAACCAGCCAGCCAAACTAATCTAATAATTATCTAACTCTATATTTGTAGCCACATATTAAGAAACTATGTTTTATCACAGGAACTCTTATCATAAGCCAGCTATTGTATAACTGGAGTCTCCATTTCTATAGATATTCTGAATACCGGATTTCTATAATGCTAAGTTTTGTTTGCCTTAGATTGTAGACTTTGCCATTTTCTTTTATGTATAATTGAATTTTGAAAATCATACTTTGTACTGCCCAAGACTCTTTTCTGAAAAGACTAACATGCTTTCAACTAGATGCACATATTTGGAAAATCAGTGGAATTGGTACATTTTTTAAGAGAAAAAAAGAAATTCACCAAAGATTCACTAGGAAGACATGCTCAATTTCTTGCAGAATCTCTAGTTCTCTGAACACATTCCGAACTTCATCTCTTTCAATGCACTGTTGTTTATTCATGTACTTCATGGCATACATCTTCTCTGTGTCTTTCTTTTGTACAATGCACACCTAGATGTAACACAACAAAAAAAGTTGAATTAATATGTATCTCTGTACTTTTTTATTTAACAACAGTGAGATATTGTGATGAGCTCCCAAAAAATCATTTATTTAAGATTTTATTTTATTTTGTATTATTTTCATATTATCTCCTGCACAAGTTCATTCAGAAAATTATGAAGGAAAAGGCAAGTCTACTTTTTGATAAAAAAAACACGTTTCTTTAAAAGTGTCAGCATCTGGTAATGTCATTTTAGCAAAATATCTAAAGACAATGCAGTCAATCAAA
Source organism: Natrix helvetica (assembly GCF_964273705.1). Lineage (NCBI taxonomy): Eukaryota > Metazoa > Chordata > Lepidosauria > Squamata > Natricidae > Natrix > Natrix helvetica. Next base: position 72,634,432 of record NC_138551.1, read on the forward strand.
TGTGTTGAATTTCCTCCCTTATAATAAGTAACCTCTATGTCTGAAGGCTATACTGGCTGGGAAGAATATGAGACTTGACATCAAATGCCAGCATGCAGGAGAAAGCTTACACGGGGACTCTTATGAGTATATTATATAGAAGCTAGCTTGAGTCTATTATAATTTTCAGCCTGTGATGAGAAGGTAGGTTTACGCACAGTAAAGCGGTATCTAAGTGCTATTGCTATTAAGACAACAGTTTGTCAGAGAACAGCCTTCCCCGGACTCTTTATATTTTAGATATTATGTCCTTCACCTCCCAAAATTTCCTAGCCATCAGAACAATTGCTGAATATCATGGAACCCCAAAAACCACAAATATGGAGAAAGCCAAGGCTGGCATTAGATTATTCCGCTTTAAATTCGTGTATTTACTTGTTCATTGGTTATGTAATTAATGCCTCCTCAATCCTAGCAGCATTCTAGGCAGCATGCAGATAATGAAAGTTTTAGCAATTGCATAACTCTAATCATCGTCATCGTCATCACCATTATCAGTGGAGTGGAGTATGATGACTCCAATTTTAGCAATGCCCCAACACTCAAAAAGGCAAATACTGTCTGTCACATTTAGACTTTCCAATGTTATAAGGGCAGAACATGAAGAAAAATAATTTTCCATGCCAAAGGTGATGTCCAAATTATACTTAGAATATAATTTAGTGACAGCAATGAAACAATTCAGTGCTAGCAACTGTGAAGATCTATGAATAATCAAAGTGAGGGTACAGCAAGAAAGAGCCAACAATTTCAGGAAAGATGATATCAAACACTGTGATTGGGGAATTGCCCTTCCATCAAATGTACTATGTTTCTGGGCTCAACTCAAAATCTGATCTGCCCTTAAATCAGGGGTGTCCAAACTTGGGAACTTTAAGACTTGTGGACTTCAACTCCCAGAATTCCCCAGCCAAGTCTTAAAGTTCCCAAGTTTGGACACCCCTGCCTTAAATCCTTAATAATTTGGGACTGGATTATACTAAAGCAGGGGTGTCAAACCCAAGGCACAGGGGCCAGATCTGACCTGCAGAGTGCTTAGATCTGGCCCATGGGGCTGCCCTGGCCCGCGGTTTCTCTGCCAGAAAAAATGGAGCTCGGGAAGCCACGGGCCATGGACAGCCCTCCCAAGCTCCATCTTTATGGCAGAGGGTTGCAGGAGGCTATCGCAGTAAAAATGGAGTTTGCGAGCCTGTTTTCACTGACAGAACACTTTGGCCACCACAGGCGCCCCTGACACGAGTGACGTCGAGCTGCCCACGCCCATCCTGGCTCCCCAAGGTCAAACACAATCCTGATGCATCCCTCAATGAAATTGAGTTCGACACCCCTGTACCAGTGGTGGGTTTCAAAAAAAATTGGAACCTATTCTGTGGGTGTGGCCTCCTTTGTGGGAGTGGCTTGCCAGCCATGTGACTGGGTGGGAGTGGCTTGCCGGCCATGTGACCGGGTGGGAGTGGCTTGCCGGCCAAGTTCAGAGAACACCAAAGGACCCCACAGTCCTCTCCCTCCTTATCTTTTTCTTTTTTGTCCTTCGACTTCTCCTCCTCCTCCTCCTCCTTTCCCCACAACCCCACTCCCTTCTAGCACTGATGATGTTACCTAGTTTGGTAATGAAATGTCTGTAAGAAAACCACCAAGCTCAGAAAGCAGCAAGGATCCAACTATCCCCACCTCCTCTTTCTCCCTTTCATTCTCCTTTTTGTCCTTTCTGCTCCTCCCCCCCCCCTTCTAGCAGTGATGATGTTACCTAGTTTGGTAATGAAATGTCTGTAAGAAAATCACCAAGCTCAGAAAGCAGCAAGGATCCCACTATCCCCACCTCCTCTTTCTCCCTTTCATTCTCCTTTTTGTCCTTTCTGCTCCCCCCCCCCCCTTCTAGCACTTCACCAGCTCAGGCGCGACCAGAAAAGTTTCTCTTCTCAGAAATGTCTTCAGTGGAGCGGTGGCAGCCTGGCAGGCTGAGCCTGCGTCCCTTTCAGGAGCTTCACTGAGGAAACTTCTCCGGTCGCACCCGAGCTGGTGGAGCGCAGGCAAGCGTCGTCCCATCGTCAGGGAGACAGTGAGTGAGGTGAATTGCGTGGTTGCTCAGATCACACGGGCACAGCTCGACCGGAGAAGTTTTTCTTCTCAGAAATGTCTTCTCGGGCTGTGCCCATGTAATCTGAACAACCACGCGATTCTCCTCACTCACTGTCTCCCTGGCGATGGGAAGACGCTTGCCTGCGCTCCACCAGCTTGGGCGTGACCAGAGAAGTTTCCTCAGTGGAGCTCCTGAAAGGGACGCAGGCTGCCACCGCTCCACTGAAGACATTTCTGAGAAGAGAAACTTCTCCGGTCGCGCCCAAGCTGGTGGAGCGCAGGCAAGCGCCATCCCGTGACAGGGGCAGGGCAAGAACTTACTTCCGGATTCATTGACCAACGGGATCACGCGATCCGGTGCGATCCGGCAGAAACCCACCACTGCCCTGTACTAAAGAGCTTCTTGTCTGTACATACACTTGTCTATATGACAATTCCTCAGACAGAGACATTTATTTGGGCATCCCTTGATGAGCTACAAGGAAAGTTTTTTTTCTCTTGGTGATGGCACTTGGTGATGGTGTGGGGTGCCATTCCTCAAGACACTTTACTTCTCCATTTTATGTAAGTAGTTGATCTATCAAGAAAATTATTGTACTACTGATTCTTGAAAATTTAGAATATAAAGAAGTACTATGTAGATGCCTTTATGACTATATTGGTATATTTATCTGATAATGTTGGGAACTGGATAGCTGTTGGCAACAACTGTCAGATCTTGCTTTGTGGTATAGTTTAATGAGGACCATTGAGATGTATGCCTATGAGCCCTCCACTAACTTATAAGTCCTCCCTAAAGGAAATTTTCAGGAAGATCTTTAGCACAAGTGCTATTTCTAGCTAATTTTATCGAGATCTCTCTGAGATAATAGGAATGTGAAAAGGAAATATGTGATTCAGACTTACAAGGGAAGCAATTTGAAGGCAGAATAAGTTTGCAGAATAAGCATGAGTATTATCAATATTTCATTCCATCTACATTGTATACTGCCTTTTAGGGTCTTCCCTGGATAATTTAGAAAATGCCCATTAAGAAGAGTTCCCATATCATTCAGATCTAACATTTTATTTGCAATAGTTATTGTAAGTTTACAATTAAGCTATTCAAAAGTTCACAGCATATGACCCAACAGTTTGCTCATAGTCACTCCCCAGCAATAACCTCTGAACAGTGGCGTAGCGTGGGTTGTCAGCACCCGGGGCAAGGCAAGTAATTTGCGCCCCCTAAAGCGAGGGCGGCCCGACTGCAGCTGCCCCTGGGTCGGCATCAGTCAAGTGAGGCTCTCCATGCTGGCCTCCTGCCTTCCTCCCGAGGAGGAGCTCGAAGGGCAGCGGGAAAAGGCTCGACTGAAGGGAAGCAGGTGCCGCGGGGGTGGGAGGCGCACCGGGGGCTTTGGGAAGGCGCCGGCTTCCCGGGGCGCTCCAGGCGGAGCGGGAGGACGCGGTGGCGTTGCAGCGGCGGGCAGACGGAGCGCAGCGCAGCACCGCTCTCCTTCGGCTCCGCCTGGAGCGCCCCGGGAAGCCGGCGCCTTCCCGAAGCCCCCGGTGCGCCTCCCACCCCCGCGGCACCTGCTTCCCTTCAGTCGAGCCTTTTCCCGCTGCCCTTCAAGCTCCTCCACGGGAGGAAAGAGACGGCCACAGTCCGGCAAAGGGCGGTGCAGGGCGAGTCAGGGCGCCCCCCCAGATGTTGCGCCCGGTGCGGCCGGCCCCCCCTGCACCCCCCACGCTACGCCACTGCCTCTGAATATACAAGTTTTACCTAGCAGTTCAAAAAATTACTACATACAAGTTACTTGTATGGAAAATAATAATATAGCATATTTCGTGCTGCATCTGATCTTTTTCCTTTGATTAAATTATGTCATAAAGATCTGGAACCAAGTTTACTCAGGCAAGATAGACAATCTCTCTCATCTATAATCACATTTATGGGACTTTTGGAAAATTTTATATCAGTCTAAGGTTTTGTTTTCATAACCAAAACAAATAACAACCTCATTATTTCAGTTACGGTACTTTTATTAATGAAGGAATAAGTGCTTAAGGCACTTAAAAAATCATGCTGATTTTTTTAAAATAAAAAGGATAATTGTATATCAAGCTGGTTCCATAGGGCTTCTTGTTTGGAGAGTTTTAAATCAGTGCACTCCTAAAGTTGTATACCGTGAACTCCTATTCAGAAAATGAGTGTTCAGAAGGGAATTCAACCACTATCATAGTGTGTAGAATACAGCAACACAAGCACACATTTTAACACTAAGTAAAGATTTCAAGATTTATGGAACTGCTAGTGAGATAAGCTGGGGGAAAAAGAGAAAATCTTAATTATAAATGTTTTCTCTAAAATGAATGATGGAATTATAGGTTATCTCAAAGTTTTGAAAATTAAATTATTTTATTGCATCCTTCTAAGAAAAACAGGCATCGTATAGTATTCTCAAAGGGTGAAAGAGTATAAATGTAGTCATTCTGTTCTCTGTATAACTTATTTCTACAGAGCTGTGATGGCGAATCAATGGCATGCGTGCCACAGGTGGCACACAGAGGCCTCTCTGCCGGCACGCTAGCCCCAGCTGAGCTCCACCAAGCATGTACTGCCAGCCAGTTGATTTTCAGATCTCTGCAAGACACTATACAAGCCATCGACATGCACCCAAGAGGAACAGGAAGTGCCTCACAGGAGCAGATAGAGGTTAATCCTAGAGAGGCAGGAAATGTATCATTGAACAATGGAGATGAATACTAGAGAGGAATAAAGCTGCATACAAGGCTGACATAACTCCTTAAACAGCATAGGCATGCACAGAGGGGAGCGAGGGGGGGATCCCCCACACCTCATTTTTGGTCCCAAGAGGCTATGCCCAAAATGGGGCACACAGGTGTGTGTATGCACGCATGCACATGGGGGATCGTATTGCATTATAGCTGTGGGCACGTTTGCGCACGCGCTGTTGTGTGTGAGTGCTTTCGGCACGCAAGGACAAAAAGGTTGGCCATCACTGGTATAGAGAGTGCATGTGTGAGATTGTATTGTTCAGAGGTTTTGGTTTAATTGTGTATTTTATCCTACAATAAAGATAGGAAACAGGTACCATTGCAAAACTATAACTCCCAACATTCTTCAACATTGGCCTTGCTGGTTCTCACATTACCAGGAGTGGTAGTTAAGAGACTCCAGAATTCCTCATGTCAGCATCTAAACCCACATGTGTATAATGTAAAAATAAATTCCGTGGGTTGCTACATTTTAGAAATAGAAACAGTTCTGTAGAACTATTTCTAAACAGACTATTTGTAGATAGCTGTGAAAATTTGCCTGAAGGCACAAATTTTCAAGAATCAAAGCAGTTACGATTAGTCTTCTTTCCTCCAGACAGCCCCAACATTTAAAATAACTCTCAAATTATAACACCCCTCAAATTAAACGAGAGAAACAAAATGGGGTATATTTGAAAGGAAGGGGGAAAAAATCACAGCAGCTGGCATGATAATGAAGCTAGTATCACTGAAATTATCTCATTATATTTCAAACTTTTTGTTTTTGCCAACAAGAGATTTGGCATGTAGAATTTAAATCAGCAGGTTCAACGGGTTGTTGAGAAATAGGGTAATAATTGCTAATGCCATAAAACAACGAACAGTTAGTCTTTTTCAATTATAGGCTTAAAACATGAAAATAAGTCTATAGTAAGAACAAGATCAGCAGTTTAGTTAAGTAAAATGTTCCCTACTTCTGAATCAGTAATCATCGATCCCATAACATATGCTGCTTGTTTCTTTTACAATAAGAAATTAAAACTAATTTCTTATTGCAAAGTAAAATTGTTATGTGCAGTACGAGTAGTCCTCAACTTAAAACCACAATTGGGCCCAAAATTTATGTTGCTCGGTGAGAAATTTGTTAAGTGAGTTTTGCCTCATTTTACAACTTTTCTTGCTACATTTCTTAAGTGAATCACTGCCGTTGTTAAATTAGTAACATGGTTGCTAAGAGAATCAGATTTCCCCATGGACTTGGCTTGTCAGAAGGTCATTAAAAAGTGATCACATGACCCCAGGATACTGCAACTGTCATAAAGGTGAGTTAGTTGTTAAGTATCTGAATATAAATCAGATGACCATGGAGATTCTGCAACAGTCATAAGTGTGAACAATGGTCATAAGTCATTTTTTTTCAGTGCATTTGTAACTTCAAATGGTCACTAAGTGAACTGTTGTAAGTTCAGCACTACCTGTACTATTTCCCAATACAGAGATTCTCAAATTTTGTGATTCTGAGACCTCCTAAATCAATACATGCACTTCTGTGTCTCCCCCTTCCCCAAATTAAACTAAAGGTTTCAGTAGAGTGGAACTAAGTGTATAAATGTACAACTTACTTTTAATAATTACATTTTAGCTGACACAGCAGCTGAAACCATGACAGTAACTTGCAGCCATACAAAATAATTCTATTGAATATAAGCTATAACTAAAATTAGATGTAAAGTCATAATTTAATAGGGAGGAGGACAGAAGTGGGTTTCACGTAATTTAACCACCAGTTCGCTGTACATCGAAAATGTGAGCATCTTCCATGCATGTGCTTTGCTCACGCGTGCGGCTTAGAAAATGGCTAAATAGGACGACATAGTGCCTGAGGGGAGGGCAGGCCCACCCGCAGATCACCACTCCTGGTTTGCCCGAACCAGTCTGAACCGGCTGAATACCACCACTGGAGGAGGAGTTTCCTTACTTCTGTATAATTCCTGAAATCCATATTTCATTTTTGAGTCAACCACTCTTATTCATCAAGGAAAAAGAAAGAAAGACACTTTCCATGCTTTAAATCAGTTTCTCTTAAGTGTTTCCATTTGCAAAACAGTGGTAGCCACAGCTGCTTTGGGTGCTCCTTCCCAATGCAGCAACAGTAACAGCCCAACTTCTCTTGCTCTGCAGACCTAATGCTTATTTTGTACATGCCTTCCCTTTTGTGCACTTTATGGATAACTGTTTTAAAAACATAGCAAACCTTCAGGCTTTATACAGAAAATATCTGCCTGGTTTTATGTTAAGCCTACTTTATCAAGTCTGCTTAGAAGGAACCTACAAGAAAAGGACATTTCGGCTCCATCTATTGCAGGGGTGTCCAAACTTGGGAACTTTAAGACTTGTGGACTTCAACTCCCAGAATTCCTGGGGAATTCTGGGAGTTGAAGTCCACAAGTCTTAAAGTTCCCAAGTTTGGACACCCCTGATCTATTGCCTTGCAATCCTCTCTGATGGAGAACAAACCATTCTCTTCTCCCTTTTTAAAAATTACTGATGGGGTACATGCTTTACATATTGATGTCTTCAGTTGACCTAGGCTTGCCGGTCAAAGGACAAGACTGCTGACTGCAGAGCTAGTTGAGGAAGAGGTAAAAGTTATTAATAAAACTGCTAAAGAGCAGAAATTTAGTAATTCATCTTGCATTTATGTAGTCCATTTCTACACCTTCACTGTCTTCAACATCCATAGATTTTTCACTGATTTAAATAGAATGGAAAATTGAACGGAGAGTCATCTGAGTCAGGATTCTGTGTCCCTAATCTCTGGATTATCAGTTCCTCACTGTTTTGCATAGATGGATACATAAGGAAGCTCACAAAATGTGAAGTTCAATGTTATTCAACCACAGAGTCATTAACAATATTCAGATATATCAATGCCATTAAGAGCTCCAGGAAGAACACTTATGGTATCCTCTCCCTGTCTTTTCCTACTTGCTGCTCTCCAGGCATGCTGTACTAAAAGTCCTAGCATTTCCAGACAAAACAACTTTCTCTCTTGAAAACATGATTATTGGATGATTCTTGAGACGCAATTTGCTCCTTGAAGAACATTCCATTTCAGGCAATTTAATGATACTTGAGTGTTTAGATTATAATGAAATGAGCTCTGAACCTTGCTGAGATTAAAAGTCCTCTAATAACATATCCAGAGCTATGCCAGCTATACAAGCAGAGCACAGAATTGAAAAGCAACTACTTTGTATTCTAAGCAATATGCATGAGCAGTATCAAATACTGGAAAATAATTGCTTGAGCTATGTTAAGCCCGGATGTCTTCTCTGCCTTTTTTTTTTTGGCGGCGGCGGCGGCGGCGGCAGAGGGGATTTTAACTTGAAATGCCATATACAATCTTTGGCTCTGTTGCATATGAAGAGGAAAATATTGAAGAAATTTCCATTCTACCAATGTAGCTTTTCTCATTGCAAGGCAATGATGCCAAAAAAATAAAAGCCCCTAGCAATAGTCTTTTATTTATGCTGCTATCTAGCCTGTTCCTATTGAATATGACTGGAATGACACACCTTGATAAGTCATTGTGTTTTTGTTGATTTGCTTGTTTTCGGCTTAGTACAATGTGCTACTTATCAGTGAATAAACCATAGTTTGGCTTAGGCCAGTAAACCACTTTCCAGTCATAATTTGGTGTTAGCTTATTAGTCATATTCAATACATGTAACCCTAACCTTATTACAATAAGCCCCACTAATTAATTTTAGAAGATCTGGAGTCATATGCAGCATCTGTCTCATTTGTCCACAATTCATCCTTAGCTGTTCCAATTTTGTGTTCTCTGTCTTCTCTCAGTACAAGTCTTGATGGATGAATGATATGCATGGCCTTGTTAACAATCTTATATATAACACAGTTGGGGCTATCCACCTACTGAGACTGTTGCACTCATTACTCCTGTGGGGATTGATAGACCTGTCTTCTGGTGTACAAGTGTCAGGTCCCTAGTGCAAAGCATCTTCACTCTGATAGTTTGAATGCCACCTACCCCACCATACTTTAAGGAGAGCCATTACTGGTTGGGATTCCCAACCAACTGGTGGAACCGTCTACCAATCATTACCGTTAAATTGTTCTGCAGTATTATTATAACCATACAACCATTCAATACTTCATTAATGAGACAGATTAGAGCTTGGCTGGGAGGCAGAGCCAATTATATCAATGTATTTTTCTGTTGATTCAATGCATACTGATGCAACTAACATCCTGTTTCTCAGCTGTTCAAGAAACCACGGTTAAAACATACCATGATTTAGAATAATACAAGAACCTGATGTCTGCCTTAATTTGTGATATTTAACTTCTAGATTTACTTCAGATTCTACTCTCTCATGCATGAGCCTTTTTGAAGCAGGCTCCGTATTCAGCATTTCTTACTCTAGCACTGAAATAGTTTTGAAGCCCTTGACATACTGTTACTAAAAAAAAAGAGAGAGAGAATGTCAATAACAACAAAGCAAAGATCAAGCAGTTTTGAATGACAGACAAAAAGAGAAGACGGAACTAGAAAGAGAAAAAGAACATAAGGGTCAAAAGAGAGAAACAGAAATATGAAGACAGCAGCCTCCTTCAGTTTCCTGCAGGGAAGTGAGTCTTTAAAAACCCACAATGGTTGTCAATTAAAAGTAGCAGGGCAAATAAAATAATACTACACAAAATCAAATTGTTAGAAAAGTGAACATTCAGAAATCAGAAAAATAGTCCATTGATTATTGCATTTGCTCCTCGTCCAAATCCCTAAATAATCGAACATCTGACTCAAAGAAAATGTTTGAAGAGTATTATAAGATGACTATTTATTCATTGGGAACCCCTGTGAGACAGGCAACAGAAGACAGAACTTTTTTATTGATGATTTTGCACCTGCACATAATAAATTATCCAGGGAAACTCACTTGGTGATACACTGTGTATGTTTTGTGGCACCCGGCAAAGCTATGATTATACCAAAAAGCTCACATGAAATAATTGATGTAGTATTACTTTGTGACCATATTTTGTGTCTCTCTAAGAGCAGGGGTGTCAAACTTGCGTCATCACGTCATCATGATGTGATGTATTGCGACTTTTCCACGTTCGCTAAACTGGGTGGGTGTGGCTAATGCGTGACGCATCTGGCCCACAGGCCGCTAGTTTCAAACCTCTGCTCTAGAGTTATCAGTCCTTTTTTCTCCCTTGAGAGACAAACCAATCCCATGAGAAATAAACATTATCCTTTCATTAAAAAAATAATTGAAGAAATGTTTACTTTTAAATATTAAAATACTGATATATGGTATTGGAAAAGATAGATTACAAAGCTTTCTGATCTGGGGATCAGTAACTGCAAATGAATGGAGTAAGAAAAGGATTTGAAAGAACAGATAAACATATAAGCAAAAGACAAACAAGTTGGCACTGATCAGTTACCAATAAGGGATAAATTGGTTTAAATAGCAATAGCACTTAGACTTATATACCACTTCATAGTGCTTTACAGCCATCTCTAAGTGGTTCACAAAATCAATATATTGCCCCCAACAATCTGGCTCCTCACTTTACCGGCTTCAAAAGGATGGACGGCTGAGTCAACTTCAGCGGGTCAGGACTGAACTCTTGGCTGTGGACTAAACACTGCACTGCCACAATTCTTAAAGAATCAAATAATATAGATTCCCTGAAAGTTTGGTTCATTTTAAAAGAAAAACACAATGCTCTTAAGTTGCACAGATAAATAAAAAGGTTTGTAGTGCAAATAAAATAAAATAAAAATTAAACAGTGCAGTTTCTAGGTATACATTTATTTATCTTTATATCCAAGTAACAGACCCTTCGATCAGATTTTCATTCTGATTCCCCTAACTTAATCTTCCTTTCTTTTATTTTCACTAGAAGTTCCAAACATTAATCTAGAGCTGAAGGACAACAAAGACACAGCTTCTTAATCCACCTATTTCTCCTAGAATTCTGCTTCAATATGTCTCTTGCTATATATACCAAAGGGAACATTTGTCAACTAAAGAACTGGATCTAAAAACTGTAAACATCTGACCCAGTTGTTCTGGGAAAGATTTTAAGTGTTAATATAGTGAATGTAGGGTTTCGCATAATAAATGTAATATATTTAAAGCAAGTGTCTTTTCAGTGGTAATGTTTGGGTGTGAAACATTAAGACAGACTGATAAAAGGTGAATAGATACCTTAAATTATGCATTTGGAGATAGTTATTAAGAGTGCCTCAGGCTATGAAAAAAAACAATAATCAGTGCTTGACCAAAGAAAGGTTGCTTGTACAGTTGAGATGAACATTAGCAAGTAGAAACTACAAATTTTGGATATGGAATGCAAATGTATGAATGGAAATACACACACACACACACACACAGGACCATAGAGACTACAGGAATGTCCATGAAAAAGCTATAAATTATTATTATAGACTGGTCAAGGTAGTGAACATTTGTCCATAAAATCGCTAGATGTCAAACCCAATTTGATGGGACCATAATTAAAATCTTCAATTAACGGTTTTAAAAATATTATGTTTCATGGAGGATTAATACTACTCCTTTTTATAAAAAATATAGATCAATGATTCCTTACTGCCTGTTTTTATCAGCTTTATGTATTTAGATGTAGGCCTCCCTGGACAAACCAAACCTACCACTAATTACCTAATTAAATAACTAATTTATGTAACACTACTGATCTTATACAGCAAAAATATCACTCTAAAACTAAATATAAAAATGTTTAAAACAAGACAGCCAATATAAAATAAAATTAGACTTTTCTTCCTACACTAACAACCTACTTAAATGCTAATTTTGCTAGAAAAACAGAATAAAGCTATATCTCTGCATATTTAGCCAAGTTTTAAAATCATGTGAAGTGATAATTTCACCTCACTCCATACTAATTTATTTTTATTTGTATACTGGATCCAATTCCAAATGCCACACTTGGTATGAAATGATATGAAAAATATAACATGGTGTAGTGTCACAAGATGAGTGCCACAAAGGTACCATACTTTTCGGAATATAAGATGCACCGGAGTATAAGACGCACCAAGGTTTTGAAGAGGCAATTTTTTTAAAAAAGTAGGTAGGTAGATAGAGGGATAGAGAGAGAAATACAGTAGGTATGTAGAGAGAGAAAGAGAGAATGTGGGTAGGTAGGTAGGTAGAGGGATAGAGAAAGATAAATAGAAAGAGATAGAGAGAGAAATAGAGAGAGATAGAGAAATACAGTAGATAGGTAGGAAGAGAGAGAGAGAGAGTAGGTAGGTAGGTAGATAGAGGGGGGGGGAGAGAGAGAGAGAAATATAGTAGGGAGGGAGGGAGAGAGAGAGAATAGGTAGGTAGGTAGATGTTTCCAGGTGTATTTATCCATATGCTGGAGAAGGAAATTGCTGACAATCTGCAGCACTTAAGACTTTGTTTCTGCTGGCACAGCACTTGATCAATGTAATTCTCATCAATCAGTTAAAGAGCTTTCCAAAAGGAAAAAAGAAGTTTTTACACTATGCAAACCTCCCAAAAAAGGCCATTTTTCACAAAAACGGGCTCAGTTTTTTTTCAAATAAAAGGCATGAATAGCCTTGGGGGGGGGGCTTGCAGAGTGCTCCGGGGGGGCCAAAAACGAACAATTTTTTATTTAAAAAATTGCATGCATAGCCTTATGGAGGCTTATAGAGTGCTGCTGGGGGCTGGGGGGCAAAAAACAGCCTATTTTTGCTTCTTTCTGCCCTCCCCAGCCCCCAGGAGCTCTCTGAAAGCCTCCATAAGGCTCTGCACAGCCATTTTGGTGACAGGGTGGGGCTTCAGGAGGCAAAAAATGCTGTATTCGATGTATAAGACGCACTTAGATTTTCAGCCTCTTTTTTTGAGGAAAAAAGGTGCGTCTTATACTCTGAAAAATATGGTAGTTAAAGGAAACCCTAACTCTTCCAAACAGCTCCATCTGTCCTCAGTCAAAAGGCATTATTATATTCCAAGTTGTCCTACTTTATCCTACAGTCCTACTTGTTGCTAATGAAAGGAGAGAAGACACAGTGATACGATAAGAAGTGATAGGAAAACACAGCAAGTTTATGTGGAAACTTAAGTGGAAGTTTGAGTGGGAAACATATGGACACTTTAGTAATCTGTAACTCATGATACAAATATCTCTTGAAAGCATGCAGAGTATATCCAAGAGAACAGTTTAAGATGCACATGATAGCACTCTTTAAATATATGAAACAGAGGTGTCAAGCTCGATTTCACTGAGGGACGCATCAGGGTTGTGTTTGACCTCGGGGTGGGCTATAGCTAAGGTGGGTGTGGCCAGCTCAACATCAATCATGTTGGGGGCATCTATGGTGACCCTAGCGGAGCTGGGGAGATCCTCAGCAAAAACGGAACCCGGGAGGGCTGCATATGCCTCCCGAGCTCTATTTTCACTGGCAGAGACACCACAGGCCGGTCCTTTGCTATTTCCAGGGCAGCCCCGCAGGCCAGATCTAAGCACCCTGCAGGTCAGACCCAGGCCGTGGGTCTTGAGTTTAATACTCCTGATCTAAAGGTTTTTCACATATTGTAGGTGAGAGAAAAGATGATCCTTCTGCTCTGGATGCAGGTCTAGATCTATTGAGATGGGCTTAAATTACAGCAGGAGCAGTTTAACAATAGAACTAAGCACTGGGCACAACGTGGGACAATAGACTCTCTTCATCTGGAGATCTTCAAAGAAAAGATGAATGACTATTTGCTTGGTTGTCCATGGTCTTGTTTTTGGAATTGTACAAAATAGGGTGAGAATCAGCATCAAAACTTGTGGTAGGGGAGGATTGTTTAAACTTTAGGGTTGAAAATAATTTTCTTATTACTGTGTTTCCCCAAAAATAAGACAGGGTCTTATTTTCTTTTGCCCCACAAAATATGGCCTTGGGCTTATTATAGGGGAAGAGCTTATTGTTTTGGGGTTGCTGGGCAGCTGCTACCTTGCGAATTGGCTCCCGAAGAGCCGGGCACAGCCTCAGGGGCAAAGCAGCCATGAGGTGACCATGCTCATGAGCAGCCACCCGGCAAACCCCCTCTCCAGCCGGGCAGAGTGCCATTCACTGACCTAGGGGGTATCCCTAAGGCACCAAGGCATGTGGCACTCTGCCCGCTCCCCAACTCCCATGGCTTGGCACATTCGGGACACCCCCTAGGTCAGTGCATGGAGCTCTGCCCGGCTGGAGAAGGGGTTGCGCGAGTGCCTGTTCCGCCTCCACCGCGCTCTAAGCATAACTTCTTCTTTGGCTTCCAAACTCCAAAACTCGCTGCTGAGTGTTCCAGCAGCAGCCGCTCTAGGAGTGCACTCTATGGTTGTGGGCCAGCTGCCAGACAGAGACTCATTCGGACAAAGAGTCTTCCAGCAGCCAGCTCACAACCATAGAGTGCACTCCTAGAGCAGCCGCTGCTGGAAGACTCAGCAGCCAAGTTTTGGAGTTTGGAAGCCGGAGAAGAAGTTATGCTCGGAGCGCGGTGGGGTGCTTGCGCAACCCCCTTCTCCTGCCGGGCAGAGCTCCATGCACTGACCTAGGGGGTATCCCAAATGTGTCAAGCCACGGGAGCTGGGGAGCGGGGAGAGCGCCACGTGCCTTGGTGCCTAAGGGATACCCCCTAGGTCAGTGAATGGCATTCCACCCAGCTGGAGAGAGGGTTTGCCGGGCAGCTGCTCATGAGCGTGGTCACCTCATGGCTGTTTCGCCCCTGAGGCTGTGCCCGACTCTTCGGGAGCCAGTTCGCAAGGGAGCAGCGGTATCCCGAAGGCTTCTTTGAATAATCTGTTCCAAAGTTCAAATTTAAGAATGCATTTTGTACTTAATTTGGCATCAAACTCAGTAGAAAGATGGTTGTTTCATTATGAAATAGGCTTATTGTCTTTGGTCCTATTTATCCATACTAAAGGAAGAAATATCTCGTTATTGTAATAGTAAGTAGATTTAGAATTCCAAACAGTTGCACAAAGTCCTAGCTATTTGGATCACGCAACTCATTTAATCCTGCTTTTGTTCCACAAATAGTTTGACAACAACTGTTATTCTCAAGTATTGTCTTCATCAACTAGAAAATCATTTAAATGAATTGGACATCTGTGGCACTGAATTGAGTGGTGATCTGCATAATGATATCTGTACTTAGTGAAGCAAGATATTGGCAGAAAATAATTTTTATTCTTGTATCATTAATAAAGAATTGTGTGATTCACTTGTGATTGTTTTAAAATTGCAAAGAACATTAAGTTACACTATTAGTATCTCCACAGTTTTAAAAAGTGAAGCTCTATATCGCAGCCTTCAAACATGAGAGGAAAAGCCTGTAATTATAATGGCTTTGGTGTTTTTTTTTTTAACAAAATGACTAAAATCTAATCTAATGTCTAGGGAAATTCATATTATTTCAAACTGAAAAGAAGGAGAGGAGAGGATATATGGAAATCTGCTTTTTCAGTCAGTCATAAAACCAAAGTACAATATCTCCCTTGAGGGAAAACAATAGGAAAGACCCAATAGCAAAGTTGAATCAATTCAAATGCAACATCAAACTACAGTTGAGTCTCAGGTGAACAAGCCCTAGACTTCTATGTTTCCAGCTCCTCTTTTTCATAATGATTTCCACATTTGAACATGTATTAGTGGCCACCAATATTTTTTTTAACTTTGTTCAGACCAGGAAGCTATAGTTATGCACTTGCATGTAAACCAACACACAATTCAAACTATTATCTGATTTTTAAGTCAAAATGATAAAATGTGGTTTACTGCAAAGTAAGATGCAAAAAAAAGTTATTGTTCTGCAGAAGAAGAGAACATGAAATCCCAATCTTGTCAAGGCTCTTTCATATAAGGCTGAACACAACATAGGATAGATGAGAGTGACCAAACCAACGTTTAATCCCCACCCAAACAGACTTGTGTATTCAAAGTGTAATTTGAGTCTATCTATAAAGAAAAGAAGCTTTAAAGAACAAACATGTTTATCAATGAAACTGGCTGTGATCCTTTCTGGATGAAATGCAATTTACCTTAATTATTTATATTCTGGTAATATCCAGTCCAATATATCACATGTAAGACTGCCTTTAAGACAGTTCAGAAGCATCAACTAGTAGGGAATTCAATGGTCTGGCTGCTGTTGGTCAAGGTGCTTAGAAGGTGTAATAGCCTTTTATTATAGATAAAGCATGTGAATCTCTTAAGACATGAATATGTGTTTGTGTATTATTGAATTTATTTAATTATTCATCAAATGGATATATTCACCTGGGCAGAATACAGTACAACAATTAGGCCTGTGCCATATTCCAGAAGCAGTAATTTGGAGCATACCTAGATATGTACCAGGGGTGGGTTCCTGACGGTTCTAACCGGTTCGCTAGAAGAGGTTCCACAAATCTAGTGCGCCGTTTAGAACCAGTTCCACCAGTGGAATGCCCACTCGTTCGCTCCCCCCGGGCCCCACCCATCCAGTCGCCACTCGTCCGCTCGCTCCCCCCGCCCATTCGCACCACACCTTTAAGAGTCCTATAGAGAGCCCTTGGCTCTCTATTGCTGCCTGTCAAGGAGGTAAGTAGGCTCTTTGCTGGCGCAGCGGCTTTTGAGGCTAATGGGGCTTGGGTTTCCATCCCTACAGCCCCCGCCATTTCTGGACATCTATTGCAGTCGCGAGGAGCCAAGGAGAGCGTGGAGAAGAGTGTGAAGGTTCTCTGCACTCTGGGAAGCCGCAAAAGCGGCTGGTTTAGCCTCCCTGGACGTCACAGCAGCAGCCCCAAACACTCTAATCTTGGCGTTTTTCGCATCAGGGCTTGCTGCAAGAGGGGGTGAGTAAAGACCTTTTCCAGATTGCTGGTGGTGGAGGTGTGGGCCCATCACCCCATGCTCAGCAAAGCAAGTCCGGGGAAGTCCTTTGTGCCGGCCGGAAAAGATCTTCACTCA
The DNA here is from genome assembly GCF_964273705.1 of Natrix helvetica. Lineage (NCBI taxonomy): Eukaryota > Metazoa > Chordata > Lepidosauria > Squamata > Natricidae > Natrix > Natrix helvetica. The sequence continues at coordinate 72,651,323 of NC_138551.1, forward strand.
TTCCCTCTTGCAGCACGCCCTGATGCGAAAAACGCTGTGATGTCCCACAGTTATCTACACATTAATAATGATCAAGTACTAATAATATTTCCTTATACATTTTATTCACCTTTCCTTATGTAATTGGTGTTTTCTTTGCCTGTTTGCCTGTTTTTTGAACTGAGGAATACATTTCAGAAAAAGAAATCTGTATTGCTCTGTGAATCTACCTATGACATTCATTCTTGATCTAACTTCTTAGATGAAAAACCTATATCTTTCCTGTTTGTTGGGGGACAGCCTTCCTGAAAAGACTGTACATTGTTGGGTGAAAACAGGGATCCCTTCTGTTACCTGTAATGTAGTCTTCAGCTTACAACCACATCAAGTCCAATATTGTTTTATTTCTTCTGCAGTTAGTATTATTTAACAGGATGAAGAGGCAACAGAGTATGACCGCTAGAACAATCATCCTTCCTCTGTAAGTAGCTGTCTTTATTGTTTTGTGTGCTTGTTTCATCCTAATGCAGTGCATGCAATGGAAGAGTTCATTTCTGTGTCTCTTCTTTATACAGGCCATTCATTGGAGTCAGTGATACTGAAGACTGGCAAGGACAGTCATCTTCCTTCTGTAAGTAGCTCTTTTATTGTTTTGTGTACATAATTTAATCTTATTTAAGTAGATTTAAGTGAACAAAATAATACATTCCCTTTTTTATATCTTCTTTTTGCAGATCATCCATTGGGGCAAAGAATTCAGTGACATCGTCTTGGACACTCCTACCCGGTCACATGGCCAGCAAGCCACTCCCACAAAGCAGGCCACACCTACAGAAGAGGTTCCAAAAAAAAATTTGAAACCCACCACTGATATGTACCATGAATACACAGGCATTCCCTTAAAATCGGTGTCAAATGTGATTTCATTAAGCCCGCATCAGGGTTGTGTTTGACCTCTGAGGGCCAGGGTGGCCATCACCATGGTGGGGGTGGCCAGTTCGACATCACTTGTGTCAGGGGCACCTGTCATGGTTCCCGAGCTCCATTTTCAGCTGCAGATGGCCTTCTGCAACCCTCTGCCAGCAAAAATGGAGCTCGAGAGTGCTGGACATGGCCCTTGCGAGTTCCATTTTCGCCGACAGCCTCTTGCAACCCTCTGCCAGTGAAAACGGAGCTCAGGCAGGCTACATGGGCCACTCCTTCACTGTTTCTAGGGTGTCCCCATGGGCCAGATCTAAGCACCCTGCGGGCCAGATCCAGCCCACGGGCCTTGAATTTGACACTCCTGCTTTAAAACAAATGCAGTCTACTTGCTGCCATGGGAGCAAAGGAAAAGACACAACTTCTTTAAGGAGTTGCTGATAGATGGAAACATGTGTACCCAGCTACATTCCAAATCAGGTTTTGCCCTGCAGAACCCAGTTAACTATGCTGTCCCAACTGATAGTATTATCAGGGAGTGAAGGAGGGAGTCATAACTAACCTAAAACATCCTTACATTGAGATGCATTGCTTATCAAAAGAAGACCCGTGTTATTCAATTATTCAGACATTTCTCATTGTTCATGGACATAATTTCACCAAGATTGTATGTCAGTTCCTGAATTCTTGAAAACTCATATTTGTATGATAGGAACAGTATCTAGCCATCTGGTCTTCTGTTGACCTCTTCTACTGTCAATGAACTTAACTTGAAAAAAATGGAACAATGACATTTCATTATAGTTACTTTTTAGTACATGTTGCTTATAGTTGTCTGTAGGTTTAAAGTAATAAATCCATTGTGTCTCACTAATTTCATTCCAGTCAGCTCCTTGATTCCAAATTTTATGCCTAATAGCTTATGGCAAACAGCAGATTCAATCACTTTAAATTAGGTTTTGCCAAAGTTAAGAAAAAGATTTAGGGAAAGAAAAATCTAATTTAAAATTATCTGTTTGGCCAAGTTATCTGAAGAGTCAGTCATAACCTGCCAGAACTCTTCTCTTTTGTCCTTTGTTTCTTACTGCCAATCCTTAAATTGACAAATAAAGATGATAAAACATGTAAAGAAGTGCTTCTCTTTTCAAGAAATTAATTTCATAAGATATCATGTTCATTTTCTTGCCAGTTGTTATATTTTGTTATGATGATTTTCCTTTTAGTGTTAAGAGAGGTTTCAGTATTTCCTGCAATCTTTTTGTTTATCATTTATCTGATAGATGTGCTTTAATGTCTAAATGATGAGTTTTAATTTTGTTAAATGCGTTTTGCTTCACATTTTGCTTCATTATGTAAACTAATATGGGATTGTTTAGTTTGGGGTAGGGTTTGAAAAGCAAAATACAAGGAAAACATAAAATTAAAATAATTTTGTGTTGTCTGATGAACGCTAACTTCTAACTATGCTTTAGGGTATTCAAATTTTAATATCATTGACCTAGATTGCAGTGTGATTCATCTGAGTATTGTTTATCTAACAATATGATTAAGATTATTGGTAGTCTGATAATTAAAGCAGCTGACCCATTTATCTTTTGTCTAGACTGCAAACTTTCAAAACAAAGAAAGTGTTGTTTTCAATATATTATGTTTTGCATTTATCGCTGATGGCAGATATTGAAATCAGTATTTACAACTTTTAATACAGAGTTGTATGTTGACATAATTTACAATGCTCTTTTGCTTTTTCTTTGCTTTTAACTTTCATTGGAAATATGTCCACTGTAACTTTTCAAGAAAAATATATTACATATCTTAACCAATACAATCCAGATTTGAATGTTGCAATCCATATTTTTTTCCTATTTTAATACTTAAATACTTATACAGACACAAAGATTTTTCTGCTATCAAGACAGAGCTGTAAATATGCTATGCTTTGCCTGACATGTATAACAAAGTCTGGCTTATTAATGTGATGTGCAACTATTACAGTAATATTTGGTGTGTCAGAGGGACTAAACTTATCCATGAGATCCCAATGGTTTTATGAGAATGAAATATGCGTAGTGGGAGACAGATTCAATTCCCCTAGCACAATGTTGTGATAATGTCATTGTGGATGTGAAGCGCTCACCGGTTAGTTTAATGAATTGTGAGTAATGCTACCCATCAGCCAGAAAAGGGAGAACCTGCCTTTCGACATCTGCTATTTAACTGTCTTTCAAAAATTAAAAAAAGAAACTAAATATGGAGGGGGGGGTGAAAAGCTGAGCGGCAATAATGGCAGATTCTCTGCAGTTGCCAGGCTGCCTCACTTCTCCTCTCCCCTCTAGTTAACAATAAATCGACCTTTTTCCTTCTTAGGAAAAGCCATAGCTTAGCAGTTGTACTGGTAGTCCTTGACTTACAATAGTTCATTTAGTGACCATTCAAAGTTACAACGGCACTGGAAAAAGTGACTTATGACCGTTTTTCACATGGGCTTAGTAGCGTGGTTAGAGTGCAGTACTGCAGGCTACTTCCGCTGATCACCAGTTTGGCAGATCGAATCTCATCAGGCTCAAGGTTGACTCAGCCTTCCATCCTTCCGAGGTGAGTATAATGAAGAGCCAGATTGTTGGGGGCAAGATGCTGACTCTGTAAACTGCTTAGAGAGGACTGTAAAGCACTGTGAAGCGGTATATACATCTAAGTGCTATTGCTATTGCCATCATGTGATCAAAATTCAGATGCTTGGCAACTGGTTCACACTGATGACCATTGCTGTGTCCCAAAGTCACATGATCCCCTTTTGCAAATTTCTGACCAGCAAAGCAGAGGTGGGTTGCGGCCGGTTCAGCTGAACCGGTAGTGGAATTCAGGCCTGGGTCACAAAACCGGCAGTGACCCAGGCTTGCCATGCCCCTGAACCGGTTCCCTCGCTGTCGCTTGGCCGCCGCCATTTTGGATTTTAGTGAGTGCACGTATGCAGTTCACTGTAAATTGTTCTGTGTATGCGCACAGAACAATTTACATTGAACAGTGCACACACATGCATATTGCGTGTGAGTTGCAAACCGGCAATAGCCCATCCCTGAAGCAAAGTCAATGGGGAAGCCAGATTCACTTAACAACCATCTTAGTAATGTATCAATTCACTTAACAATTGTGGCAGGAAAGATCATAAAATGGGGCGAAACTCACTTAACAAATGTCTCACTTGATAATAGAAATGTTGGGCTCAATTGTGGTCGTACGTTTAGCACCGCCTGTACTCAAGAATGAGTTATTTTAAATGTGAAAAATGGAAACAAGCCGAGATCATCCACCATGGTTTGAGGCGCTCCCACCTATCTTCCCATCCCAAAAAAGATTGCTTGCACAAGAGAATATATTCCTATAAATTTTGCACTCTTTACATAAAGTAATTCTCTTGACCCAGGCAAGCAATTTTCTACGTTGCATACAAAAAAACCCCCATAAAGAGATTGATCTGCTCTAGATAAATTTGAAATCTAAAGACTAAGATGGCTGTTTCTTTGGAGACTTCTCTTTTCCCATAGCTCCCAACACCATCAGATCTGAATCCCCCTATAATCCATGGCCACTCAAAACAGAATCAGAAACTTCCCAATTGCTAATGATGGCCTTGTCAGAAAAGGTAAGAAAACATGAGTTCAGAATTCGTTCAGGCTCAGTGCATCTGAAGCATCCAATTATTTTCTGCAAGCTGAAAAGAAAAGGCATCTGAAAACCACAGATATTTCACCCACTCATTGGTTTTCAGTTTATGCATTCAGTCAATGCTTATAAGAAGTAGGGGAAAGTATTGGTTGATTCTGGCCCTTCGTCCTATGTTCACTAAATATGGAATTGGAATAGCAATCACAATGTGAAAGTTCAAACATCTATCTCCTCTTAGAAAGCCTGCCTACCTTCATCCTTGTCAGAGAAGCACCTAGATTTCTTTTCTCCCTTGGTTACATTTCATGTCTGATTTTATTTTAATCTAGAGTTGTGTCACCTGCTTTAATATGTCTTATCAGTATAAATGTTTCCCTTGACAGATAAAGATTTTTTTAACTCCCTCACCTATTTTCAATAGTTGCATATTAGCATTACCAGACTGCTGTCTATCCTCAAGTGAAATAGCATTCAAAATATACCTGTTACATTCTGATTCTCTTATCCCTGAAATATATATATATATTGCTAAACATGGAAAAGACAATGAAGACTGTCTTTTTTATACAGGTGGTCCTCGACTTACAACAGTTCATTAGTGACTGTTCAAAGTTACAACATGACTGAAAAAAGTGACTTATGACCATTTTTCAGTTACAACCTTTGAAGCTTTCCCATAATCACGTGATCAAAATTCTGATGCTTGGCAACTGGTTCATACTTTTGACTATTGCTGTGTCTCAAGGTCATGTGATCAACTTTTGTGACCTTCTGACAAGCAAAGTCAATGGGGAAGCCAGATTCACTTAACAACCAAGTTACTAACTTATCAACTGCAGAGATTCATTTACATTTGTTTATATCTATAAACAAATTTCTAAAACCTCATCGTTCAAACTTCAAAATTGAGAAAAAATCCATTAAGAGCTACTAGAAACAACAAATTAAAAGTATTAATCTTTAATGCCATCAAATGATGTCCCACAAATTAAATTTGTACCATTTACTCTTCATCTCTCAATTTTAATACCATAACTTATCACTTTCTTTAAAAATACAGAACACTCTTCTCACTTTATCTATAAACATATCTTTAAAGCCTCATCATTCAGTCCTAGTCAAGAAAAACTCATTAAAAGTTATTAGGAAAAAAAGGATCACAAACAGTTTAATCTTTATCAAATAAAATAATTTTACAACCTTTTAAAAATCTTGATTATTCCTTTTAGGTAAAATCCCCAAAGCTGGCCTCTTTTCTTTTCTTTTTCTCAAGACTTCCTTAATAAGTATAATGTTTTCTTTTTAAAATTGGAAGTAGAAAAACTGTCTCACTGTTCCAAGTTAAAATCCATGTATCCAAGTCCCTTTTTCTGATTTTTTATTTGTGAATCCTTTTAAATATTAACTTTACTTTATTTTAAATTTCTAGACCGCCCCCTCTCCCGAAAGGGACTCGGGGCGGTGTACAGTCAAATTAAAACACAAGGAATACATAAGAATAAATATATAAATACACAGATCCTTAAATACTTAGATGAGGAGGCTATAAAAACTGTATCTTAAAGTAAAGCGATTAAAAAACAGTATTTAAAAATAACCCCTAAAAATACCCCAAAAAGTTAAAGTTAAAATAATGACCTAGAAATTCCCAATTAAAAATATCTGCCAGGAGGTAAGATAAAACTATGAATGGGCCAAGCCGGCTAGTCGAAACAGGTGAGTCTTTAGTTTTTGACGGAAGGAGCGGAAGTCGGTGGTGGTTCTTAAAACTTCAGCTGGTTTCATTTGTAAGTCCTGTGCAACATCTTGGTCAATATCTTTCTTGTATTCTGTCAGCTTTGAATCCATACTCATAACATCCTGATCTTCAGTTATAACCTCTTCTATATCTTCTTTAAGCCCATTTTATTGTATCAGTCAGACTAAAGAATAAGTTCTGGGTACATTATTGCCAAATATCTTTAAATTCTTCCAGAGTTTAATTCTTTAATCTTTCATTCTTTCTGGCTGCCCCAGTAACCAGCCTTGAAAATTTTCTCTTGTCATGTTTTTTTTTAACCAGAACATTTTTCTAGGAAGTGATTTCTTACACTTAAAACTCAAATCTTCATATAGGTTAACAAGATTTTAAACAAACTACAGGAAGTATTTCTTTCAACTTTTCCAAAGTCAATATGGCCCTTTAGTCTATTTAAAAACTTTCCAGTCAACAATCTAATCACCCTTTCACTGTTTATTTCCAAAAAGGGCTCTATGGCACAGCTCCTTCATGTGCAGGAGGCTCTGGGTTGGCCCCTGATTTAGCTGGCCCAATCAAAAACATTTTCAATTAATCTAGCGGTATCCTCAAACCCTAACTTATACAATCTAGAATATGAATAAAAATATGTTTTTCTGGGCTGAGGGAAAAATGTTTAATTGGTTCTTGCTTTTCTTCTTTTTACTCAGCTAAATTATAATTTAAATAATTATTCAGTCAAAAAATGCCAAGAATTATATATAATGAGCCAAAAGTAGTAATGTTTATTTGTTGAAGAGTTGCTTTCAAGACTGTTTTGAATAGGTGGGATTCTCAAAAGGGGAAAGCAAAGACAAGTACATAGAACAAAAGCAATATTTTTCTCACAATTGTGGGGGGAAACATTTTTCACAGAAATGAAAGAAGCTTCCATTTCTTTAAGTTTTAAATGCAGATAAATCTTCCTTCACTTCATGTTGCAGGAAAAAACAGACAGTATAATAAAACTTGCTCTTCTGGAGGTTCATAGTAAATCTGAAAAGCAATTTATAACTACTTCCAATAAAAGTGATTAAAAGAGAAAGTAGGCAAACTCAGCATCCTTTTAAAAGGCTCCAAACTATAGCTAGAGCAAAATGGTATCTCCCAATTCCCAGAGCTTTAAAACCCACCAAAGACCATTGTTTTATGTTCCCATCATAGGATGCATCTGTAAGGAATATCTGAGTGATCCCAAGTCCTCCCCTTAGCTTTGGAGAGGAATTTGAGACCTTTTCTTTACTAGCGCCACTTTCGACCACAATCACTGGCTACACTAAAAGCGAAGTCATTTGAGTCTGCCATCGTTTCCCTGAAAGTCAACTCACATATTGAGTGTAGATTGTGGTCTTTACAAAACTCTTTGTTGTGAGGCAGTACAATGCTACTTTTATTTATTATTTTAGCTTCTCCGAGCAGCAATCAATTTATTTTAAATTACCCACTTACTGGTATTGTTCACCTAATGCTGTTTTCCTTCCTTCCTATAACTGTGACCTCTTAGGTACAGCTTCAGATAAGATTTCCAGATCATGGAAATCTTTGTGAAATATTACTGTAGACGAAGTATTTAAGTAGTCTGGCCCATGATGAATAACAATCATTTACAAAGGATGATATAGAAGTGGCACTCTGTTATTCAGAGATTGTGGGAAATGTCTGATAAGAGGTAATGAACTGTACAGACCACATAATGAAATCTACGTTTGGAAAGCACAGATAAAATTAGAAAAACAAGTCACTTTCCAATGAGGTACAAAGCCCAAGTTTATTTCAGCCCAAAGGATGTGAAATAAACCAGACAAACATGGATGAATGGAGCTTGCCATTGAAAATGCAATAAAGTTCAGCTTTAAGGTGCAGGATTACTCTTTTCTGACAAATGAGAGTTTAGATAAGTGCTGAGGTTTAAATCCTTGCTCAGCAATGAAATTTACTGGTCAGCCTTGAACAAGACCCAGCCTGACCTAGGCTGACCTGTTCCAAAGAAATGATTAAAATCCTGTGATTAAAAAGAAAAAGAAATTGAAAGTTATAATGTAACCTTCAAAGGACTTGAGAAATGTGAAATGACCTAAGAATGAGTATCAGAAGGCAGGATTACACATAGGCCCACAAATGACTGTGGCAGACTTGTACATTTATAGTGGACAGAGATACTGAAAAAGGTGAAATGATTCAGTTATTAAGAAACAGCTTAAGAAATACACTTCATTCTGAGTCACAGGCCTGTTTAGGCTGCATTACTCGGTCAGTGAATCAATAAAGGGGCTTCCAGATTGGAGGAAATTAATTTACCAAGCAACACACACACACACACACACACACACACACACACTTCATTTCTTCTACTGAACAACTTTGATTACTCAATAAGGGAAAAATGAGACATAAAAATATCAAGGGGTTGGAAGTAGAAAGCAATGTCATCTGGACACTTACTTTTTCATCTACTGTCCAAAAGAAGATTTTAATATATGGACAATCCAACTATTCTGAGACTGAAGAGGAGGGTGATAGTTGGTAATTTGAGTGGGCTTGCTCTTTAAGAAGATGCAGTAATTCTGGTAAATAGTTTTAGTATATACCACCAATTAAGCCACTGGACAAAAGTAGTTTAAATAAAATTTAGGGAATAAATATTTATCTTGCTTTCAAACCATTCTCTGTTTTCATGTAGGGAAAGAAAATCTGAAGCTGAAAAGACAGAATTAGAGTGGGAGCATGAAATGTAGAAAATATGAACCCAGGAGGGTTAACCCAGTGAAAGACAAAATGATCTGACTAGATATTAAGATTTTAGGCATCAAAGAATTGAAATGGACTGGAATTGGACCCTTTCATTAGAAGATCACATTGCATACTACTCAGGACATGCAAAACAAAGGAGGGATGGCATTGCTTTCATAATGAGGAAGGACATAGCAAAGACAGTATTTGAGCGCAATGCAGTCAATGACTGAATAAGATGATAGTTAGATGATAAAGGTTTATATGCTAACCACTGATGAGAAGAAGAGGAGTTTGAGGATTTTATGATCAAGTTTAATCTGAAGTTAACAGAACAAGATGTGGTATTTGTGATGGAGATTGGAATGTCAAAGTTGAAAATGGAGGAAAACGTAGTTGGGCTGTATGGTTTAGGAAACAGCTGTGAAACAGAAGACTAAATGATCAATGTTTGCTAACACGATGGTTTTTTCCATTGATAAAAGTTTTCAGAAATTAATACCACCAAAATCACATCTATAGACATGGATTATCAGATGGGGTACAGAGAAATCAAATTCAATATATTATTAGTACAAGCAGATTACTAAAAAGCTCTCTATACGGGGTTGCCCTTGCAGAATATCTGAATGCAGTAGTCATTTCAGAATTCAGAAGTGTTGGCAGTTATAGGTGTACCTATAGTGTTGGCAGTTATAGGAGTTATAGGTGTACCTTGGCACCCCCATATTATGCTTCTCTTCTGCAAGATGCATTACCTGTCAATGTGCTTCAGCATATAATTCAAGGCACTATAAAGCACCTAGAAAGCACTTGATAGCAGGAGATTCCACATCCTGATTGTTGCTATCCATCTGATCCCATTTGGAGCAAAGGAATGCTATGGATTCCATCAGCTAAACAGGGTCATCTTTCCAGATCCAGAAAGTATGCCTTTTTTCTTTCTTAGTTCAGGGCTGTCAAACTCCTGGCCGGATGCGTCACGTGCTGGCTACGCCCACTCCCAGTTTAGCGAAGGGGGGAAGTCCCAATATGTCATGCGACAATGCCGTGACACTGTGAGTTTGACACCCTGTTGTAATTAATGCCTTCTAAAACACAATTTACTCATGATTAAATATGCCCTCATCCTTTAGCAAAGACTTTCAAACTTGGATATGTTCCCAGGCATGGGGATCAATTTGTTAGTTGGAACCTAAGAGGTGGCTATTTGAATTGGGGCAGATTGGCTTTTACCTCAATTGTTACTACATGCAGTGAACATATTCTTTGTATTGTGGTTTTAAATGTTGTTAGCATCCCAGAATCACTGCAGTGAGATGGGTGGCCTTTTAAAACATATAAATAAATAAGGAGGTGGAAAAGCTCAGTTATATAGCAAAGACACGGCCAGAGGCTGACTGTAAATCAGATAATCAATAGGTTATATATGCAAGTTCCAAGGCAAGCTACAGCAGAAAAACAAAGCCAATAAGTTTAATATCTTGAGCATATACCCACCATGTTCAATATGAACATCAGGAATCACTTTAAAATTATGAACGTCACTAATAGGGAAGCAGAAGGTTTGTGCAATTAACTCAAAGAAATTGTTAAGTATGGATGTGAACAATAATCACTAAAGATACAGAGACAGAGGAAAGCAGAATAAATGGTGGAAATGGTTGAGAAAAGAAGAGAAGCTAAAGTGAAGGAAGACAAGAACTTAACAAAGAATTTCAGAGAGTCGTTACAAGAGACAGGAAGCAATATTACAACATATGCAAATATATCAGGTGGAAACCGACATGAAAAATCAAGGAAAGTCTTCCAAATGATCTCTGTACTCAGAAGGAAGTTTCATCCTCAAATTGGTATGACAAAGGATACCAATGAACAGATAATAATTTATTCCAAGATCAAATTAATATGGAAGGAGTGGATTGTAAACATATCAACATCCAAGATAATTGAGAAGATATTCCCTAATTATAAGAATCTTTATATGTATAAAGATTCAGCACTCCAATCATTACCAAGTCTGAAGGCTATAGAAATTGATAGAACATTACAGAAACATGGCAAGTCACATAAAAGAATCAGCAGATCTGGAGAACTGTTCAGTGGCCAACAGATTGAAAGAGGTCGACCTGTATGCCAGTAATCTGGGGGGGGGGGGGAGTTAACAGTGTTTGTAAACAATCCTTAATTTCACATGCTGGAAAATTGATGCTTGGGATCATCCACAGATTAGAGCCCTATGTAAAGAAGGTGATGCCAAATGTTTAAACTGGTTTAGGAAAGGCTGAGAAACAAACGAGATTATTGTTGATGCAGGCTGGATAATTAGGAAAGCCCCTCCCCCCAATACATGCTTCATTGATTAAATAAAGGCCTTCAATTGTATCAACCATGTTACACTGTGGAATGTCCTTAGGAAAATAGTAATCGCACAACATCTCTTTGTCCTCATGCAAATCCTATATGCAGAACAGGATAAAACAGATCACCCAGAAAGTGAGATAAGGCTGTATATTCACTCCTTAATTATTCACCCTGTGTGCAGAATACATATTAAGAGAGGCTGGATTGGAAGAAGATGAGTGTGCTTTGAAAACTAGAGCAAGAGACATCAATAATTTATACTGATGACAGTAATTAATAGAAGAAATTGCAAATGACCTGCAAACTCTAGTAAGAAAGTCAAAGAGCACAGCTGTAAAGTTGACAATAATATACGCTTAACTACTTTATTACAAAGACAGGACATCTTTTAATTCTTATAGTCCATTGTCTTAATTCTTGAATAGGAGTAAACTGCCTTGCATCAATGGGACAGGAGTGATATTCCTTTTTGCCAACTATATAACCTTTTCATTTAGTCCTATGAAAGTATATTCTCCACAGCAACTAGATATTCAAACTTAAGAATTCATTATGCATTTTGAATACATTTCCTACATAACTGACATATTATTAGCCTTTGAATACAACAAGCCTATATATCTTAAAGCTCATCGGATTTAACAAAATGATTCAGATTGTCTTGGCAGATGCTTGAATGCATCTTCTTCTCTCATTCCCACCCCAGAATTAAAATCATATTGTACATCTCTGGTGGGTCCCAATTTTATCATAGAATTATCTATTTTTTCACATCTGTGTGGATTACAGTGACCACAGAAAAAAGCAAACATTCACAAACTTACAAAAATGCTCTTTACCCCCTCAGCTTCTAGCTTTTGTGCTGAATAGATATACTTTCAAACAAAGCACTGGATACAGCCATCTGTCATATTGCTTTTGGGTGTACAGGTCAGTGGGTATGAAAATAGTAAAAATCTGAGAACAGAAGAGCATAGCCATTGCAGGGAACAATTCTACCTCAACCCCTGCATTTAGGAGAACATGAGAATTCCCTGGGGCTAGAAAATGGCTACTAGTTTATACAGGTTTAATCATGTATTTACTGTATGTTTAATGGATGATATGTGTTTAATATGGGGCAACTCACAACACAGCTGGAGAGAGTGAACAAACATTGGTGGTTATAGAGTTCCTGAAGAAATGAGAGGCTCTAATGAGATCAAACAGTGGAGAATTGCTGGCTTGGAGGGTCTGTTGTGGAGAGTTATAAAACACACAGTTGGAAATGGAAACACTGGAATCACTAGCAGTTGCCACTGAAGAATCAACTCGGGGTCACTTGAGACCACTGAAGAGAAGAGAATGGAATGGAAATGTAGAACTAGAAGGGAACCAAAGGTTCCAAAGAGAAGAATAGATTGCATAGAAGAATGGATTGCATATGGACTTTTAGATTTGGTTCCTTGTGTGAGAGTCAGAGAGAAGTGAAGGTCACCCATGGAATGAGAAGAGGAAAGCCAGTATCTTCCTTAGTGCACAAGTGAGATATGTATATGGAAAAACATGATGATGATGTTTGTCCATTGTGTTCGAAGAGGACTTTGACATCTATCAGGTTGTGAGCTGTCTACGATGTGTCTGCAAGTGGCTGGTAAGGCCTATACGGGCACGAAATGTTCTGCCACATGTTGGGCAGACATGTGTGGGCACCATTGTTGCAGCATTTGCAGTTCTGGCTTTGCGGAATGCTCGCTTCTCTTGTGCTATGGTTGTTCTTCTGTCCTCAGATGTCTGGCGGACTTGGTGGATCAATGTGCACCATGTTGATCGATCTTGTGTCAGAGTTTCCCAGGAGTGGTGTCAATTTCCAGGGAATTGAAGGAGGCTGGAAAAACAATGGCTCCATGGAAGGATGCAGAGGGTATGAAGTAGTATGTAAGTCGAAGTCCTATTGCTTTTGTTATAGGTTGTAGAGGGTAGGTGCAAGAGTGACATGCTGAATGTATAATGTTGTGATGTACAGTATGTATATGGTGATGTATGTATATGTGCTGTAACTTGTATGAATGGAAGGTACCTTGAAGTTAGTACCCTGTAGTGGGCGGCAGAGATTGCAAAGAGATGTGAAATTGGCTGAGTTGCTGGAGGCACTGGATACAGATTACTGCTAGTAAATACCAGGTTCATACAGGGTAAGAATGATTTATTATTTACTAGGTATACTGGTTGAATAATGCATAGGGATGTTTTATTGAGGCTACACTGAGCAATAGTCATTTCAGAAATCTGCTGTCCTAGGATTTAGGTCCTATAGCAACTTCAAAGCTAAATTCAGGTAGGAGGAGACTGCTGCAGTGACTTTTATGGAAGTATCTAGGTGCAGGGTTAGGGTTAGGGTTAGGGTTAGGCATCATTTCAGGGATGAAGATGGAGTCTCTGAGACTTTTGGTTTGGGAATGTCCTGACTTTAATTACTATGACTGAGAAAAAAAGTCCAGACAGGACCTTGTAATTTTATGGCTTCCATGGTAACCATGAGCTAGCTCTAATTATTGATGTCCAGCACATGCAAGATCTGCAGAAGATTTCTGCTTCATAGCAGAAGAAAAATAAACAAAGTCCAAACTTTTCTGCCAAGGTGGGCTGAATTGACATACATTGATACCTCTACCACAGGTGTTTCTGTCCTAAAATTGGAAGGATCAGGGAAAAGCAGGGGAATTGTCCCTCCAAATCAAATGATATTCCTTAAGGAAAGGGAATGTTTTCATTTGTCTTATCATCAGGAGGCAATTGTTTCAATGCTTGCCAAGACCCTCATGCAACAATGGAAGGCAAGATATATTTAATGAGAAAAGTGCTGAACTGCCAGGAACAAAAATGATGCACTGTCTGGTATTGATCTTTCTTTCTTTTCTGAATTTTCATCAAATGTTATGTCTCCCATTCCATCCTGAAACTCTATAAAGGTCAGACAATTAAAGTCAAGTCACAGAAATCCCTAAGAATATAAGACTACCTTCCAATATTCACATAGTAATCTAACAAAGAGAATCAACTGATGGTGATCAGGCCGGCCAGTAGTGACTGGTGGCATTTGACAGTTCAACATAGAAAGCCTACACTAAAATACATAAAGGAACATATTTGCCCTGCCCTATATTATTACTGAGGGAAGGTCTGTTAAAGGTTCATATCCAAGAAGAGAAAAGAAAGACTGATGCCCAATGACAAGTCCCAGCTTAATACAGAATTGTGAGGTTCTTGAAGCCTTCATAAAGACAAACAGATTGGGAGCATTCCTGCTTTTAGGAGGCAGAGCATTTTGGGGATGTCACTGTATTAATTGGTTTGCCAACTTGTGCTTATATTCTGAGTTATACAGTAGACTGAATTGTTTCTTAACTGACAATGATTAATGCGCATGTCTCATAATACGTCACACATTCTTTACTTTCCTTCTGATCTTCCGTTCGCCTGCCAAGGAGGTGGGCAACATAGCTCTTGCCAAAATGTAAGATTTAGATAGTAAGATTTGTATTTTATTTTATTTTATATTAAAGTTGTTCATTAGAATATGTTTTCGGGTTTTATTTTCTGCTTATTCGGAAATATGCTGCTTGGAAAGCCGACGGTCCACACCTCATTAGTTCAGGGTGGAACTACCCCTGACAGGGGAGGGAAGCTCCATTGAGAAGATTGAAGAAAGTTTAAAGGTTTCATTTCTGTTACAACCAATAACTATAAAGTAGCGTTTCTAGACTCCTTGAGATGTCTGTCTCTTAATTTAGCCTGCCTTAAAGAGCTGACATCAATTTTAAAAAGCCTGTTCAAGTTTCTCTATGTCCCATGTTATACTACGGTAAATAAAATCTAAGAGGGATTATTTTGATTATTTCTTAAACTTCTTTCAATCCCTGAATTCCTCCTTAATAGCCTTTTTATCTTCCCCAAGGCAGTTCTAAATCCCTTTATGGTTAGCTGATTCGGATACAAATTTGTTTTTTAATATTTCAGTTGATTGTAAAATGACACGAGTGCTTTATTGAGGTGGGTGGTCTATAAATAATTGCAGATTCTCTACTACCGAGCCGTGGCCCCAAGAAGAATCATGCATCTGTGTATGTGTTTGCAAGTCTTTCCTCAGGTATATAGAACCTGACAAATTCTGTTCCCCAAACCAAGTTCCCTGTCATTTCTTATTTCTCTATCTGCTACTAGATTTCCAAGTTCAAGTATCAAACTCACAGAGAGACGTGTAACTTACCCTTGGGGCATGTTACATAAACCGAGACATTTTAAATTATATATGTTTTTACATCAGGCTGACTTGTTTTGTATAATAATAGAAGTGCTGCTGTTGAGAATTGTACAGTAAAATCCAAACCCGGGGAAAGCTATATTCTTTTCCTGCACCTTCATTGTGTAACACAATGAGATTTATAATTCCTATTAATGCTTCGTTTATTATAAAACTACTAGTTGAAGGTTTCTCCCCTACCTTTATAATTTATATGCTTTTCTGACAAGCTCAAAATATCAGTTTATTGTCAGAGTGGTTTCATTAGCACTTAATGTGCAGTGAATTGTATTAGCTGGATTTAAATATACAATACAGTGTGAAAGGCCAATTAGATAATTACCAGTGACCCCATCTCTACAGCCTCCTTGTCAGTGGCATACACAAGGAGTCAAGAAATTCACAATGACACCTGCATTGGTAAATCAGCTGGCAGTTCTTTGGAAATAAACAGAACACTCAGATCACACTAGAATCACCTGGCACTCTTCTCTGTTGTGATTGGTGCAGAGGTGGTATTCAACAGGTTCTGACCAGTTCTGGAGAACCGGTAGCGGAAATTTTGAGTAGTTCGGAGAACCGGTAAATGCCATCTCTGACTGGTCCCACCTCCATCTATTCTCTACCTCTCGAGTCCCAGCTGATCGAGAAGAAATGGGGATTTTGCAGTAACCTTCCCTGGAGTGGGGAGGGAATGGAGATTTTACAGTATCCTCCCCCTGCCACGGCCACCAAGCAATGTCCACTAAGCCCTGCCCACCAAGCCACACCACACCCACCAAGCCACGCCCACAGAACCGGTAGTAAAAAAAAATGAATCCTACCACTGGATTGGTGGCAGTTCTTCCTGTAGTTGGTAGCATCTGAATTTGAGCCACGAGGTCAGTACTCCCCTTACAGTGTAACATGGCACATGTCTATGGCCAGAAAAACGGCACTGTCCTTTTCTGGATGCATACCAAGGGCATACTGTGTGAGCAGCAAAATTTAGAAAAATGAGAGTCCTTCTCAGATCCAGGCTAGAAGAAAAAGTGATAAAAGTAGTTGTGTGAAGGAGCTCTATACATTGCTTTTTATTTTATTTTAATGCAGAAGACTTTGGTACAGGGTTTATTTAGTAGTTTCTACATACTATCTTAACATTTCAGCCAATATCTCAACTGTACAACAGGGCCAATAGCTAAAGGTGCTTTTTAAAAATGACTGTGGTTTCCACTTAGGTATGTCTTACACTCCTCCATTTACTCTTCCTTCCAATGAGAAATGGAAATCATATGAGAAGCATGTCTCATGCTGGCATTTGATCTACAGCATTATTTTCCCCAAATATACATATAAAAATATTCATTACCTATCATTTTAAGAAAGAACAATAGCATAAAACAAGATTGGGTGCTTAATACTTTGCCAGCATCAGTCAGAACTGAGACTTGAACGGCTTTTAAATTTTTTAATAAGGTTTTAATGACATTTACAGCTGAAACATTCCTACTCTTTCCCTATGTATTAAAATAAGGTCATCCTAATCCTTTCATGCTTTTCTCAGATGAAGACTAATACCTTGGAGTTTGTAGCTTCTCTTCCTTGCCGTGAGAAATATGCAATGTTTTTTAATCAATTAGCAGCCAAAAAAGACTTGGTAGCAACTCACCTGCCACTAAAACCTGAATCTTTTCCTGAACCTTGTAGATGGAACTCGGAATTTGAAATGAAAAATGAAGTTGATCTAGTCACTCTACACACCTAATAGATCAAACCGTTATGTTTCTGGATGAGAAGGTAGAGAAAGAAGTTCCAATGAAGTTCATAGTGAAATAAGATGAAAATAGGCACCTAAACGCTCATGTGAAAAGAAAGAGTTTTGTTTTGCTTTGCAAGACACGCACTTCAGTTTTGCAATCATCCAGACTCCTCCATGCTGTATCGCTAATGCACATTTCATTTCATAAGTGCTCCAGTGGGAAACCTACTGAGGGCGAACAAGTAATTCTGTTTCCAGGATACGAATAGATAGAATAGAACGCTTCCAGGCTACATCAACCCCATGATAAAACAAATTAATTAATTTTTTTTTTGGCTTGGAAATGAAATGTGGTTTAGCCCCGTGTATTCAAGCCACTGAATAAACATAATAAGGCTCTTGATCAGGGCAGGAAATGTGGTGTATTTGGTCACTAGTGGGTTAACAAATACTTCCATTAGTATCTGGCAAGCCAGCTCTCTAATTAAAATAAATTAATAGGAAATTGGGGTGTGATGGTAGTTCGCCTCCTCGCGGTACACCCTGGATACCATGGTAGTGTACCCTGGATACCATGGTAGTGTGAACCAAACGACTAGCAACAAGTGACAGCCAGACTACATTGAAGAATTGGCAATTAACAACAGTTGGCAGTCAGACATCCTTGTAGAACTCCTGGCTCTCTAAATACATGGCAACAGATAAACACCAGCTTTCAGGACATACTGAGGCTGGTTTCAGCGAGGCTTAAAAACCATAGCTGTGTTCATCGACCTTACTGCACTATACGATACCACGTGGAAGACAGGCCTGCCAGGTTTTGATCTTCCTCGCCGGCATTGGTCAACTCTGAACAGGATCCGTACCCAACATGGTGTCTGCCAGGACTCATTGTTTAAATGGGGTCTTGTCTGTACTCCCCAGTGTCCACCACATTGTGTCCAAATGTCCATCAAGAGCTCATACCAGCCCAATGTCTGATTTTTTTTCAATGTAGACTACCCTGTCCTTGAATGGCTGGTAGACTGGACATTAACATTTGAACTAGTATAAGTCCATGTATTTGCCACACACTAAATAAATAAAGTAGGAAATTGGTACGTTGCATCTGCAATATCCTCTAATATCTTCAGCTGTCACAGAGGTAGCCTCTATGGAAGAATATCCATAACATGCTCTATCATAAAGGGTCCCTGACCCTCTCTGTCCCCATGCCATTGCCTTAACTGAGTTTTCACATTTCCCTTTGTTGCTGAACCGTGGCTTCCTGAAAGGATGAGAGCAAAAGATACAACTTTTGGCATAGCAACGGAAACGTCATTTAGACAATACAACTAGACTTATCCGTGATCTGACTCAGTCTAAAACAGCTTATTACTTTTCTATGTTGCTTTGTCCTTAAGACTGAATTTGAATGGGTGACCTAAGAAAAGCATTAAAAAGTTTTTGCTTGCCCTTCTCCTGAGAAAATCAGTCCTTTGTGAAACTTGCTGGGAGTAAGGCCAACTAATCCAAAAACATTTTAAAATAAAAAATGTTCTACCTCCTGTAGCTTTTCATTAAAAAAAAAATCTACGTTAAAACTTCCTTGTAGAAAGCCTTCATTTTTCCCCTTTGTTCTTGGATTTTTTTTTTAAGTGATTGGCAAATATAATAGACCTTGTTCCAGTCATTTTCTTAAAAAAATAATAATCTCAAGCTGGTTAAAAACCTCACTGGCATGCCTCCTCTTTTCTTCCAAACATCTCCAGCATATAAAAAGCTCCATATGAAAAGGATGGGATTGTATTCAAATACAGTATTTCTCTGTAATAGCAGCCCTTAACTCATTTCAGTCGGATCTCATGCTAAATCTACTCCACTTTATTATCTGTTTTCAATGGGCAGTTAGGAGAAAGGAGGAAACGGGGGGAGGGAGGGAGGGAGGGAGGGAGGGAGGGAGGGAGGGAAGGAAGGAAGGAAGGAAGGAAGGAAGGAAGGAAGGAAGGAAGGAAGGAAGGAAGGAAGGAAGGAAGGAAAGAAGGAAGGAATAAGACCTTTTCTGGCTGAAAATGTGGTGCTCCCCAAAGTGCTGGTTGTGCCTCTGTTCAAGTCTTGATGTATAAATATTGCATTTCGTTGAGCAGCAGAACTTCATGAATAAGTAGTTCCTTGCAACTAATTATGAATTAAAATTATCACACTAATCTGAGGGATAGGGTTCTTATCTTTTTCCTGTAGTTACCCAATGAAAGATTTGGACTGATGAGATTTATTTCTGAATATTAGTCTTAGAATGGATGAGTTTTCTCTGGACTTGGAACCCGCAAAAAGATATCAATGGGTTGCAAGTTTGAGGATGAAATATTACAGGGTTTATACTCAACACATCTGGAGAAGCTGAGCAGAGGGAAGGCATTTAATCAAACAAATCAAGGCAATTAGCAATCATTTTCTTCTTCTTTATCCCAATTCACTCTCTACCAAAGTTTCCAAAGCCCTGAAGCATTCTTGGTTCTGCTCACTGTTGTACAGTATATCATGCAGTGCACCTGAAGCTTCCCTTTACTTTCCCACCATAAATTATTTAACAACACTTTACGCTTTGTAATATTATGTGAGCCCTCACTACTAGCAAGCCAGACAGCAAGTCAATAAAAGCCAAGTTCCAAGTTTATGTTTTGGTTTGATTTTTCAGTTTGCGTTACTGTATAATTTCTGGCACACACTGAGCCCTTGCCCCAGGAGAGGTGTTGCAATTTGACACCCTTTTTTCCCCCTGCAGTTTATCCAACAGCCAAACAGGTGCTAAACTGGAGTTTGCCACAAGCTGGGGATAGAAAAAAAAGTTTTTATTTCTTCTCACAAAGACCATATCGCAAGCCTGCCCTGTTGTCACAAACAGGACAGAATAACATTTTGGTGTTAAGTATGCGAGACTAGATTGAATACATCACAACTTTTTAGTAAAAGTTGCCTCTGCAGTGCCTCTGAATTTTCTTTCCATTATAATTAATAGATGTGAAGGAAGGAGACATATTAAATGGAGACAGGACAGGAAAAGCTTAAATAATCTTTCCATCAGAGTCTTCTATTATATCAACAAGAAAAGTGCAAATTATATGATGACTATCCCACTTAATACATTCATATAGCTCAGGGTAATTTCTATTGCCATTAAACTGTTGTCCACAAGCAGTGCAAAGAGAGAAACTATTTAGTTAGTACTGTTCCACTGAAAGCAGTTGCTATGTCAGGATACTGAACAGCAGATTCTCTGTATAATTCCTGAGGGAGGAAAACAGATGAAGAAGCCTTGACTTGCTCCTTTGCCTCCCTTGCCACATGCTGCCTTAACGTGACACACAGCATCTTCCTACATGAAAGGAACAGAGAAGCATATCTGTGAGATGGGATAAACCAGGGCAACAAGCTGGATATGCAGCTGCATCCTCCTTTACAGCTGCAAGGCTGTTTTGAGAAAGAGAAAGGGGGATAGTTTTCCAACCCTACCTTCACATAGCTTGAAAATGGAAAGAATGCCTAAATTGTAGGTATCAAAAAAGAAGAGGCAGATTTCACCCTCCTTCCTAAATACCCTTCCCCATTAGAGTGATTCTTGCTGCTTTTAAAAACAATGGATAATTAAAGCGTGATGGTGAAACATTGGCCCTATAGGACGGGTGAATAATAATTTGGCATTTCAGGACTTCACTAACAGATATTTTAGGCCCTTTTCATCTTTTCTGCCCTTGAAAGCCCTGGCTATTAGTGCTTTGGATTTTTGCAGGATTTTAGGTCTCATAATTGACTTAAGCTTAAAAAAATATACCTTCCCCAACAAACTCTGAATGCATAGAATGGATTGATCTATGTGGAATTGAAGTGGATTCAAATATTTGTCCTGGACTCCAATGATCCCTTGCTTATTTTAAAGTTTATTAGCTGTCCCTGATTTAACGTCAGATAACTGGTTTGGCACAATTTGGTGTACCCCATTTGATGATGATTTACATTCCTTAGTGAATAAAAACTGTCACTTGCAAACTTTTGAAGCAAATTTGGCAGAAAATTGAGATGATGCTCCCTTGATGGTGACTTTCTGTCTATAAATTCAATGATACCATATGCTAGATAAGTCAAACTAATTTATTTTGTAACTGGTTTCAGTTAGTTATTGGTTAATTGTTAATTTCATACCAACCAAAGTTTCTGAATCTGCGATTCAGAAACCACTGAGGATCTGTTGGGGTACTGCTGATGGTTCTTTGCTGAAGGATTATTTTTGCTTGCTTAAGATTATTTTTAAGTGGCTAAAATCTTGTCAAAATGCAGTTTTGCAAGATTTTAGAAATATCCCTCAAGCCTTGCAAGATTTAGGTGACTTGTTCAAAACCTTGTATGATTTCAGGTGAAAACACTGGAATCCTGTAAAATGTTATAATTTAATTCAATTTGGCTATTCAATTTTTTAAAAGTTTTATGTTCAGGCCCTATAGAGACCATCTGATGAGTCATATATGATATGAAAAATACTCTCTTATCAATACATGACTTATATGGTGGTTTTCAAAAGTTTTCATACCAATGTAGTAAGATGGAAAAAAGAGAGAAATGTTGGGAACTGATGATAAATTGCCTTATTTAAAATGTTTATCCTGGATCACTTAAAATTCTCAAATATTGATTAAAGATCCAGATATGATTAAAGAGGAGGGAGAGATGATCCTTTGAATATTAATATTTGTTTTTCTACTGGGATAGTTGAAATGTCAGGCATTACTATGACGTCAGAAAAAAGGATTCATGCTCTGAAGATTACATGAAGAGGGCAAATTATATCCTCTAATGATCATGCCCTTTGTTGCCAATATTGTCCTCCCTCTGTGACCCCAAAATCCCTTTGAAAGAGCTACTGCTCATGCATTCAGTAATAATCCTACTAAGACAATGGTTTATTCCTTATGTGAAGTTCTGTGCATGAATAATGTACATGAATGATGTTTCTGAACATACAAAAGAAAGAATGCTAAGACATCAACTGTGAGACAGCTCAAACAGCTCCTTTCAAATCTTCATATGGCATTTGTAATCACATATACACCATTCTGAAATTCTAACATTTTCTAAATTTCAAAGTTCAGCTCTAAAGACCCAGCATCAATTAGGTAGTTGGAAAGGACATTTAAATTGTACAAATTCAACATTTATCATTGAGAAAGCAGTTGACAAATGAGAGGAGGAGAAAGTACCCTTTTCAATGAATCCGTAAAATAGGTGGCCAGGAACAGACAGACTCCAAGAACTACATCGCTGCTGTAGAATTTATTGCTCTGATAAGTATCAGACAGGTTTCAAATGTTCTGACTCTTATCCCTTTGCCTGGCATAATGAATAGCTGTAACACAAGTCCCTCTATTTAAAATAATGTTTTTTCATCCTTTCAAAACTCTTCTTTAACATAGAAATGCCTGGGTAAATGGCTTTAGGAGACAAATTATGTGGTATCTAGGCATATCAGGAGAGTTGGGGAAAATATAAGGTGGGGTGAAGATGAGACTAGACAAATCTTTGCTGGCAGTTATGTCACAATTTCTAAAGCCATCCCTCTTTCTTTAGAAATTATATTCCTGGCATTAAAGAAGTATTAATTTGAAAATGCTTCTTCTGATCTGAACGATATAGTCTGTCAGTCTCTTGACTTACTGACTTCCACAACGATCCGTGCTTTTTCTGGTGCATTTATCTCCACATCTTAACTTAAAAGCATCATTTATCTTCGTGATGGAATAAGCAATATTTCTAAGGAGACTGGGGCTTTCCCCAAATCTTTTATAGAAGTTCTGCTTTAGCTACCATTGAAATATATATATTTTTATCAATAATTTTCAGTTTGTTAGAAATCAGTAAAAATTCCTGACAGTGAAAGTATTCCACAAACATTTTTGAAGTATCTTAAAGTTTCTGCAACCCTAGGACCGCAGTGGACCTGATATTTGTAGTAATTATTTGGGGTTTTAAGCAGGAGATTACCCCTCCACACCTTGTAATGCTGCCAACTAAACCTCCACATACAAACAGCGAGCAAGAAAATAAAATACTAACACAGCTAATCCTCTGACAGTAATGCCAATCACTGCATTTCTAAGCTGCAGTCTTTTATATAGAAGGTACAGGTGTATAATTTAGAAAGATTCATGGAGCATGGATAAAAATCTCCGTTGGCCTCCAAACACCATATCAGTCTTTGATTGTTAGTGCCTATTTCCATTCTATCCTAATTCTGAATTGTGCATGCGCATAAAATATGGGAGGTTATTGATTGTACTCCATATAAATGCCTGTAAATAAATTGAATGAAAAGACAAAATGAAGACAATGCTTTGTTCTCCTGCACAAAATAAAAACTTCCTTTTTGGCACAAACATTACTTTCACATGACATTTCGAGATGTTTTTCCCATTCACGGAGCCGAGGTGGGCGTGGCCTGTGCATGATGTATTACCAGTTCGACTCTCCTGCTTATGGGAATGGTCTACGGTTGTTTTGCGCTACTGCCGATTTATTTTTTTAAAGGGTAGAATTATAAATATAATGTCAATGACAGGTTTCAAGCCAGGATTCAATATTGCCCATTCTCTTCCTTTCTTTACAGCTAGTTTAATCAGTATTGATGGGGGGGGGAGGTCACTCCACCAGCCTCTTCTTTGTGGGGTGCCACAGGGAACAATATTTTCTCCTCTTCTTTCTAACAGCTAATTGAGTGATGAGGTCATCTGTTGGTTCAGGATTTAAAATCAATACCCTGATGGCACTCAGTTTACATCTCTTGACTCCAAGCAGTCAAGGGATACTGTCAATATCTTGTCCAAGTGCCTCATTCATGGCTGTGCAGGTTTGGATGGGAAGAAATTGACTTTGACTTAATCTTATCAAGACTGGGTGGCTGTGGACATTAGAATCCCCCAGATCTGGAGACTTTCCTTAATTCCCTAAAGGTCAGCTTGGACTCTTAGATCCTGCTCAAAGAGCAGGTAGCAGCTATAGCTAAGAGGGCTTTGCATGGCTTCATCTTATGTGCAATTTGCTTCCCCTCCTGGATCTGGTAGCTTTTCCAACAGTCCCTCACACACTGGACACCTCACAACTGAACTATTGCAATGTGCTGCCAATAAGGCCTTGTTAAGTCGGCACAAAAGGCGATCAGAGTCGTGAGGAGAATAAACAGGTCTTTATTGAATACAACAGTCTTTACTTTATACAGGAGAGAATCAATGCCAGGTTCGTCTGACAGCTATTTATACGAAGCTGTCAGACGAACCAGCCAATCCCCAAGCCAGAGTTTCCCCGCTCTCAGCCAGGTCGCGTCTTAGCCAATCAGACGCGACCTGGCTGTTGCTAGTGCAGATGCCGGCTGTCAGGGGGAATTCCCTGACGTCATCTGCCCGGACACAACAGGCCTGTCTTTGAAAACCACTTGAAAGCTTTAATCAATCAAAATGTAGTAGCCCAAGCAGCAATGGGCATCCTTAAGTGTGTCCTTGGGGCACCACTGCTTCATGAGTTGCACTGGTTCCTATGTAAAAGTGCTGGCTATTACCTTTAATACCTTATATGTCATACAGCCAAGTTACTTGAGAAAGCTACCTACCACCCATGATTTCTATCTGAACCAGTAAGAGTAAAGAATTTGCATGCTTTAGGTTCCTTTAGTTAAGATCATCTGTCAGGATCCAGTAAGCATTCATTCCCTGTTGTAGTGCCTGCCCTTTAAACAGGATCTCTAGAAAATCTCTGTGGTTTCTCACTCTGATGGTGTTTTTCGAAGCCTTCAAAACCTGATTGTTCCTCTGGATCAGTGTTTCTCAAACTTGGCGACTTTAAGTCCTGTGGACTTCAACTCCCAGAATTCCCCAGCCAGCTATGCTGGCTGGGGGATTCTGGGAGTTGAAGTCCACAGGACTTAAAGTCGCCAAGTTTGAGAAACACTGCTCTAGATCTTGCAAGTACAGCAGACTGGGGAAGGCCTTTGTCCATGAGTTTCTCTACATGTATTGCATTGATTGGGTGGATACTATCTTGCTTATTCATATTGAACTGTGTTTTATCTTTTTATGAATTGAGCTGCCTAAAGAAATTTTGAGGTTGGAAATCTAATAAATAAAAGAAATAAATATATTTAGAAATATGATTATATGAAAAATAAATTTAACACAGTAATCATCATTTAGTAATAAATCAATCATTACTATTACTAGTATTCTTCTTTTGTTGTTGTTTTGTTATTAAATTTATTTGCCACCTATCTCGCTAGAGTAGCTATGGGGCTACTCTAAAATGAATTTTATCACTATTTGTTCTTACAACGTTTCAGCAAAACAACTCAAGTCCTCCTCTACTGAGACTATTGCATACATAGGTGTTGTGGCCCAGCCGGTGCCGGTGCCGCTGCCACCAGACTCCGACAGCGAGGTGTCCTCTGAGTCGGCTCAAGAGGAGGTGGGGGACCCTGGACAGGGTTCCGACGCTGAGCAGGGCACAGAGAGGCTGGTTGGCCACCAGGGGGCGCCTGAGGCATGGAGCAGTGGTGAAAGCCAAAGGAAGGGGGCTCCTGATGTCATGCCTTGGAGCAGTGGAGAGGAGTCACAGGACAGTGAGTCAGACAGCAGTGAGCTATTAGATGCTCGTTACCGACGTGCTACCGGCGTAAGGAGCAATTGAGCAATTACCGGAGGTAATGGCTCTCAGCTGCTGATCATTAGACTCCTCTCCAGACTATAAAGGGACTGCTTGTGGACACACCCTTTGCAGGAATCAACTGATCATTGGAGTTGGAGAAGCTCAGATCTGTGTCGTACTTTGGCAGGCTGGATTGCTGCTAAAGGTTTTACCTGGATTACTGTCAATCTGTTCCCTGGACCTTGGCTGCTAAGGTGATTATCTGGAGCTTGGTAGCTGGATTGCTGCCAAGGGGTGTCGCTGTAGCTGGATTGCTGCCCAGAGTGCTATCTTGACCTTGGCAGGCTGGATTGCTGCCAAGGTGGAACCTGTATGTCAATAAACATCTTTGAAGAGACTTTGTGTCGGAGTGTCTTGGTATACAAGAGGAGGGGGTCAGAACACATAGGTATGTATATTATTATTTCACATCTGTCATGCTCACACATAGCAATAAACTTAACCAATGCAGATCTCATTATCCAGCAAAATAGATGTTACAATATACCTGATGCCCAAACAATAAGTTAAATTTAAAAGGAAACACTAATTAAAGGATGGTGAAATGTTCTTTCTACCTGCATACAGGAGGCATAGATTTTGTATCTCTCACATACAAATGCTTGTATAAGCATGCTGTTCTATTTATATAAATGAAGATTTAGAGTTGCATCTACATGAGACAGAATCATCTGTATCAACCTTTCCAGCTTTATGAACCAGCCAGGGGAGGGCAGAGGAGATGTCCACATGAGCAGCAGGCAAGCACACTCAAGCAAACAGAGTGCGCACATCCGAACTTGTCCACTCCTTGCTTAAGTGGGGCCTACCACTTCTGCAGTGCAGTTCCAAAAGGTTCAAGGCCCCGTCGTGGCTGCAGCCCAGGGACTCCTGTTATAGAGCACATACATTTAGAAAGATATGGCAAAGTTGACTACCTCTTCTCAGTAAAGATATTCAGGAACATAGACACATGTATTAAAATTATCAAGAGAAGAAAGTATGTTCCCCAAGGGAGAATGAACTCTCTTTTTGTGTGTGTGTAATCTCCAAATCTTCCAGCAATCTCACTGCCAATTTGTGGAAGAAAGAAAACTAGCAAGAAATGGAAGTTGACTTCCAGTCTTTGGAAATGTTGCAGTGCAAGCCTTCTTCTGGGTTTCCCAAACCAGCCGCCAACTCCCCTGAAATTCTTCCCTGCCCTGGCAGCCTTCTGCAGCTGTTTGCCATCTTTCTTTTCAAAATAAAATAAAAGGCATCCTATCTCCGGGCTTAAAGCAACTGGGATTTTTTTTAATTTTAAAAGTGATGCAGTTCCATGAACGTCTGCTCAGATGTAAGCTTGGTATATGGACCATGAAACAGGGTGCCATATCTAAGATGATGTTTCTAGCGTAGAAGGTAATTCCAATTTTGCAGGAGGCTTTCTGGATTCACAACAGCATGCCATAAAAACTGGAAGCAGACTTACTGAATCACAATGTAAATGTAAATGCATTCTGTACTTAGATTGCTCAATTTGCCTAAAATACGAAAGCTCCAAATTAAATAGCTTTTGATCAACCTGCAGAATAAACTCCTAGTGCCTACAATTTCTGTCCTAGAAAGACAGAGAGGTGCTGGAAAAACTTGATTCAGTATTTTTGTCAAACATCTGATAAGAAAAACATCTCTCTCCTTTGCCCCCTTGGTCATAAACAGGCACACACACACAAACACATAGGTGCAAACATCAGAGAAGGAAGGAAAAAGCAGCAAGGTCTAGATATCAATTGTAAATAAGTCATCCTCCAGCAACACTCTAAAAAGAGTGCAGAGAAGAGCAACAAAGATGATTAGGGGATTGGAGGCCAAAACATATGAAGGTTGCAGGAACTAGGTATATCTAGTCTGATGACAAGGAGGACAACGGGTGGCATGATAGCAGTGTTCTAATATCTCAGGGGCTGCCACAAAGAAGAGGGAGTCAAGCTATTCTCCAAAGCAACTGAGGGCAGGAGAAGAAGCAAAGGGTGGAGACTGATCAAGGAGAGAAGCAACCTATAACTAAGGAGAAATTTCCTGACAGTTAGAACAATTAATCAGTGGAACAACTTGACTCCAGAAGTTGTAAATGCTCCAACACTGGAAGTTTCCTGCCTAAGCAGGGGGTTGGACTAGAAGACCCCCAAGGTCTCTTCCAACTCTCTTATTCTATTCTATTCTATTTGATAAGATAAGATAAGATAAGATGATAAGATAAAATAAGATGATAAGATAAGATAATAAGATAAGTTAAGAACATACGCATTTCATAAGCATGTGGTTCTAGAAGGCTAATGCACGATGTCTTGCATATAGAACTTTTCCATCTTGGCCTTAAGAATATTCTACAGATGATTGAAAGAATGGTTGATGTAACAGAAACTAACAAGAGCAGAATGTTTGTGTATGCACGGGAAGCCATTGTATATGCTGGGGTGCCAAAAGAGCTCCAAAATTTCAAAATAATGCAAATATAGCAACTTCCGAATTTGCATCCGATATTGGAAAGCAGGCGTGTAAGAAAGAGGTTTGTATTGTGATGTCATCATGTACAAGATCGTCATTTTTTTCTGTGGCCTGTAGCAGGAACTTATACTACCTGTGAAGTCCACAGTGGATATAAAAACAGAGCTTCACACCCCTGTTAAAATGCAAGGTTAAAAGATGTGTCTACTCTTTTAGAAGTGTACACACACACACACACACACACACACACACTCTGAGTTGGGTTAGTTACTGAGGTCTTTGTCAGTAATTTATAACATAGTTTTCCTGCAATTCAAATATTTAATTACATTTGTGGCAATGTAGCAAACAATATAGAAGAATTAGGTACATCATCACTATCACTAAGATTCAAGCAGGCATGTCCTAACTCAGTCTAGAGTCAGATATGGGATAATCTTTCCATACTATCTCAAATACTTAAATAAATCCAACACAAATGTCAATTAAGGCACAAATATATTACAATTTATACTTTAATCTTCCCAAAAAGTACAATTAGATTGTTAGATGAACAGTAATGAAATCAAAACCTGCTTACTTCCCATCTTGCTTCATATCAGATCTTTTCCAAACTTCTCTGAACAGTGTGAAAAAGTAGATGTGAAGTCTATTGAAATCTATTTATCTACTCCTGGAGAAATCAACACCACTAGCTCCATTCTTGGATTTATTTATCCCATGGTTCTATGGAGGAAAAATACATTTTTCTTTCTCTGTAAATGGTGTGTGTGTGTGTGTGTGTGTGTGTGTGTGTGTGTGTGTGTTACAGTGTGCAGCATCTCCAAATGACCTACAAGTAAAGGAGGTCTGTTTTTTTTCCATTATGGCTCCATTCATTTTACAGTGATCTGTAAAATGATCAAAATAGATTAATTAGATACAGAATATCTCCTCAATCTTCCATAAATGATAGGCAAAAAATGGTCCTGGAAACAGCAAAATATACATGATTTTTTTGTTTAAACAAAACAAGAAATCCATCACACATCTAGTTTTGTTTATATCATAGAGTTATGAACAGATTACTTCACTCAATTTCATTTTTCAGCATGATATTTTAAAAAGTTTTTCTTAATGGATCCAATAATAAATGCAGGTAGGGTTATAATGTAAATAAAAACTATTATTTTTCCTTCATAGCTTAACTTTGTTGAACTATTTATAGCATTTTTAGAAACATTTTCCAGAGCTGCTTTTCAAGTTCCTGCATAATCTTACTTCACAAGAACTGAAATGTCAATGATAGTTCTATAACGATGGGTGATTTCTTAGCACGTAAAAATAGGATTCATTTCTTCATTTTTCCCCACTTAATGCGAAATTATCAGAAGCAAGTAGGAAAAGGAAAAGGAAATATATATTTTCTGAGTGATGACCGCATTTTTTTCAATCCAAGGATATATTTTAATTGAATGTATTTAGTATATGTTTATAATGTAGACATTGATGACATTGACATAAACACATTAAAATTTTGTCATTTCATTTAAACTCATTAAAACTAGGCAAGAACGGTATCTAAAGAGCCATCTCTCCCCAATGCGACAAACATGCCCCAATCATGCCAGCAGAAGAAGCTTGCTATGAACCTGTCTGCTAAGGAATTCCAACAGGTGGGTCAAGGAGAAGAGCCTTTTCCACTGTGGCCCTCCCATCTGTGTGAAACATTCTACTACTGGAAGTGAGAACTGCCCCCTCCCTTTTGGCCTTGTGGAAGATACTAAAATTTGGTTTTGCCAGTTGGCTTGAACTGAATGTGTTTGATGGGAGAAGACCACCTCATTCCCATACCATCTGTTTCCTAATTTTGGTTTCTGTATACAGTGGTACCTCAGTACTCATCGTTAATTGGTTCTGGGAAGTGTGATGAGTAGTAAGAATGATTAGTACCAAACTATTTTTCCCATATGGAGTAATATAGTGAGTCACAAGGCAGCTGACAGCGACAAGTTTTAGTTTGTGCACTGAGTACCAAACAAATGATAAGTACCGGGACAAAATTTTCATGTCAAAATGCATTGAATACCAAATTCGATGAGTTTTAAAACAGTTGAGTTCCAAAGTACCATTATAGTTTTCAAAAGTTTAATCCACGTAGATTTAATATATTTAAATTATTTTTCTATTTGCTTTATAATCTACCCAAAGTCACATTATATGGGAGTTTTGCAGATGGAGATTTGCAGATGGATGGATGGATGGATGGATGGATGGATGGATGGATGGATGGATGGACGGACGGACAGGACTGAACTACTTCTCAGCAGCAAATAACGTTAGAAATGTGCCTTCTTTTCTTAAAAAGGTTAGGCAGAAGCCATTCTCCACTGAGCTCATATAAAATATTCTCATGTCTCTCTTAAATTAGGAAATCAGTGGAATTTACTGGTGAATCACACAACACTTGGATGACTCTTCACTTCATGACTAATTACTAATGACTTATAGCCGAATATATTAACTACACCATGAACTGGAGTGATGCAAAGTGATAGCAAATGTTCTCTCTGCATTGTTTGTTTTGTGACAATCGCTTCACAAATATATTTTAACTAATATTGCAACTAATGAAATATACACATAGAAAGAATCTTTACTTCCAGGTAAGGTTGATCAGCAGTGCTGCATATGTAAAGGTAGTGCTCAATTTATGACCACAATTGAGCCCAAAATTTCTGTTCCTAAGTAAGGTATTTGTTAGATGAGTTTTGCCCCAATTTATGACCTTTCTTGCCACAGTTAAGTGAATCACTGCAGTTAAATTAGTAACATGGTTGTTGATTACCCATTGTCAGAAGATCGCAAAAGGTGATCACATGACCCGGGGACATTGTAACCAACATAAACATGAATCAGTTGCTGAGCATCTGAATTTTGATCACTCTGGCGATAAAAGGCAGGGGGAGGAGATGAATAGATGTGGCAGACAACTATTCATCTTCCAGCTGGCTGGACTTGTTAGCCTGCGTTGAGAGAGAAACTTTTTTGTTAAACAAAATTTTATTGGTTTTTTAAAAAAATATACAAGGAAAGGGGTAGTGGATGAAGTACAAATTTTGACAGTTACATTATGCAGGAGATGCCCCCCCCATTCTCATAACTTTCATTTATTAATACATTAGATTGTTGTTACTTATTAGTATTTTGTCAGCATATAAACTTTTATCTTAAAATAATTTCAATCATTTTATATCAAACAGATTTTCAAGTTCATTTTTGTGATCTGAGTTTTCTCAATGTTGCCTCTTCTCCTCCCCCCGGCAGAGCTCTGGCACCTCCCGTGTCCTGTATGTCCGGTGTAGTGTCATCAGGTTAATCTAGGAGGACTTTATTTTTTTCCATGAAGGCCTCAGCCTCAGTAGTTGTATTAATTCTAACTCTCGTGTCCTCCCAGAATATTAGCATACCTTCTGGCAAAAGCCATCTAAACCACACCCCTTTCTGGTATAATTTCTTCGCTAACTGCGAATAATTTTTTATTTTTTCTCTAACTTTCTTTGGGATCTGTTTCAGAATGGCTATCTCTCTATCCTTTTATTTTAATGCTTGCCCCCTTTGTGCACTCAGAATCTCGTCTCTTGTGGTCTTTCTGAGAAATTGACCATTGGCTTACCTGAAGGGTCCTTTTCTGTACACCGCGGGAGAGTCCAAGCAATGGGTTAATTCAGTCTGCTTGCCCTTAGGACTGAGGAACTATTTTTCCTTTAGCCACACCTCCTCCTGGTGTGATCAATCCCCCAGAATTCTTAGAAGGAGTCAGTTCGTGCGGACGGAGCAAAGCGTCCAAGATGATGTACTGTTGACACGAAGAACCCGAATCCCGGCCTTGAGAGCCAGGGTGGGTTGGACTCTCCCGCGGTGTACAGAAAAAAACCCTTCAGGTAAGCCAATGGTCATTTTCCTGTACACCGCTTGGAGAGTCCAAGCAATGGGACATACCCAAGTTATTGTCCATCTGGGTGGGCAGAAGAAGGCTCCCGGGATTCGGTCTCTGACACAACCGCCTGGAGCACATGCCTGCCGAAGGACGCCTCAGCCGAAGTGAAAATGTCCAATTTATAGTGTCGCACAAAAGGAGAAGGAGAGGACCACGCAGCGGCCCTGCAGATGTCCAGGATCGAGGCCTGGGTGGCCCAGGCTGCCGAGGTAGCAGCACTACATGTGGAGTGTGCGGTGATGCCGCGCGGAACGGCTTTGGATTGGCTTTCATAGGCTGTCGCAATGCAGGCACAAAGCCACCTGCCAATCGTGGAGGAAGAGACCTTCCTCCCTAGAGAACCAGGCTGGAAGGAGAGGAAGAGAGCCTCTGACTTCCTGAACTCCGCAGTGCGAGCGATGTAAACCTTCAAGGCCCTCCTGACATCAAGATTGTGCCAGGAACGCTCTCTGGGATGCGACGGATGAGGACAGAAATTTGGCAACACAATGTCTTGCGCTCTATGGAACCATGAGTTTACTTTGGGTGTAAAGGTCGGGTCCAGCCTCAAAATGACCCTGTCAGGGTGGATGACGCACAGGTCCTGGCGCACAGAAAGAGCCGCCAGCTCCGAAATCCGGCGAGCTGACGTGATGGCAATCAAGAAAGCCGTCTTCAGCGTCAGGAATCGAAGAGAAGTAGTGCGTAGAGGTTCGAATGGAGGGCCGGAGAGGGCCCGCAGGACCACGGACAGCTGCCAAGTGGGGTAGCAATGAACGGTGGGAGGGCGAAGGTTAGAGGCGCCCTTGAGGAAGAGGCGCACCTTCGGGATTTTGCTGAGAGGCAAAAGATGATCGCCCGACCAGACGGTGGACAAGGCCGCCACCTGGCGTCGAAGGGTGTTCGGGGCCAGGCCCTTGTTGAGTCCCGCTTGAAGAAAGTCAAGGACTCTGGAAACAGGCGCGGTCGACGGCTCGATGAGCAGCTCCTCACACCACTTTGCGAAGGCGGCCCAGGACGCATCATAAATTCTGGTGGTCGAAGGGCGTCTCGCCGCCTGAATGGTGTTCACTACCTCCTCTGACAGGCCTTGGCCTTTCAGTTGGTCCCCCTCAAGTGCCAGACGGCCAACTGGAGCCACTGGGGCTCTGGATGAACCACGGCCCCCTGGATGAGGGAGATCTGGTCCGGAGGGATGCGCCACGGAGGAGACACTGACAGGTGGACAAG
Organism: Natrix helvetica; assembly: GCF_964273705.1. Classification (NCBI taxonomy): domain Eukaryota; kingdom Metazoa; phylum Chordata; class Lepidosauria; order Squamata; family Natricidae; genus Natrix; species Natrix helvetica. Next base: position 72,685,158 of record NC_138551.1, read on the forward strand.
GTCGGCGAACCACGACCTGCGGGGCCAGTGCGGGGCCACGAGGAGGACTTCTGCTCCCTCTGCGATGACTTTGGAGATGAATTGAGGAAGGAGAGGCAGGGGAGGGAAGGCATACAGTAGCTCGCGGGGCCACTTGCAACGCAGTGCATCTGTCCCCTCCGCCCCCGGGGTGAAGAACCGGGAGTAGAAGCGGTCGAGCTGCTTGTTGTCCCTGGACGCAAACAGGTCTACGGTCGGATTTCCGAATCTGTCGGACATCTGGTGGAACAGGCGAGGGTCCAGTTTCCACTCCGCAGGATCTATGGTTGTCCTGCTCAGCCAGTCTGCCTGAGTGTTGTCCACTCCGGAGATGTGGTCGGAGCGGAGAGATTCCAGATGGCGCTCCGCCCAGCGGCCCAGGGACTCCACCTCTCTCATCAGTGCTCTGGATCTGGTGCCGCCCTGGCGGTTGATGTGGGCCTTGGTGGCCACATTGTCCGTCATCAGAAGTACATGTTGACGCTGAATGGACCGGCTGAAAGGCGCAGGGCCAGGCGAGCAGCTCTCAGTTCCAGTAGGTTGATGCTGTAACTGGTTTCCACTTGGGACCACTTGCCCTGGACAACCAGGGAACCCATATGGGCTCCCCAGCCGGAGAGGCTGGCGTCTGTGGTGATGATTAACCTCTCGGGCTCCTTGAATAGGTGGCCCTTGAGGATGGCCGGAGACACCCACCAGCGGAGAGACCTCTTCACTTCCGGGGGAACTCGAATCGGCCTGGGAGAGTTGCTCCTGGATGCCCTCTGGTGCGGCAGCAGCAGCCACTGAAGCGCCCTGGAATGCAGGCGGGCCCACGGCACGATGGAAATGCAGGAGATCATTTTTCCCAGCAGCAGCGACAGAAGGACCACTGGAGCCTGCCTCAAGCTCATCACCTTGTGGGTCACGGACCTTAGACCGGCCAACCTGTCTTGGGAGAGGAAAACCCTGCACAAGTTGGTATCTATCACCGCCCCCAGGTGTACAAGTCTGTTTGTTGGAGAGAGATGGCTCTTCTCTAGGTTTAGAGTGAAGCCGTGATTTTTGAGGGATCTCATAGTGGTTTGGAGATCCCGCAATGCCTGCTGCCTGGATGACGACTGGATAAGGATGTCGTCCAGGTAGCACTGGAGCCTTATGGGCCTGCGTCTTAGCTGAGCCGCCACTACCGCCAGCACTTTGGTAAACGTCCGAGGAGCGGACAAGAGGCCGAATGGGAGAGCTTTGTACTGGAAGTGGCGACCTGCATAATAGAAGCGCAGGAACTTCCTGTGCTGAGGACGGATGGGGATGTGGAGGTATGCCTCTTTGAGATCTATAGATCTGAGTAGATCTCCCTGTCGAATCCCCGCCAGAATGGTCTGCAGTGACTGCATCTTGAACCTCCGGTAGGCGATGTGCCTGTTGAGGTTTTTGAGGTCCAAGATGGCTCTCCCCCCCCCCCGAGTTCTTTGGCACCAGGAAGAGGATGGAGTAAAACCCCCTCCCCTCTTCGCCCTGGGGAACTGGTTCCACGGCCCTGATGTCTAGGAGATGTCTGACTTCCTGGTCCATACGCTCCCTCTTTTGAGGGCAGGATGGGACTGGGCACCGGATGAAGGTCCGGGGGGGAGGGACAGGAACTCCAGGGAGAGGCCTTCCCTGACTATCTGCAGAACCCAAGCATCCTCGGTTGTCTGGGCCCAATGGGAGGCAAACAGCTGGAGGCGACCCCCGATGGGCGCCGAGCCTGGGCAGTCACTTTGACTTACGGAACGGCCTGTTGGAGGCCCCACCGCGGTTATACTTGCGGAAGCCGAACTGCTGCCTGCCTCTGTCCCGAAAGGGCGCCCTGTCCTGGGACCTGTCACCCTGCTGACCGAAGGACCTATTGGAGGGAGAGAAGGAAGAGGCAGAGGTGGAAGGCTCGGAGGCACGAAAGGACTGCCTCCTAGAATAGGGAGCGGTCTTACGTTCCTGCTTCTTGTTTAGAGAAGGGAGGATCTTCCTCTTGTCCTTGGACTCGATGAGGAGAGGATCCAGGGACTCGCCAAATAATTTGGACCCCTTAAAGGGGGCGGAAGCTAGTTTCCATTTGTTTTTCTGGTCCGCTTGCCAATGGCGGAGCCAGATCAGCTGGCGAGAAGTGATATTAGAGCCGAGTGCCCTGGAGGCGAATTTAGTGGCGTTAAGGGAAGCATCAGCAGCGTATTGGGAAGCCGCGATTATTTTAGACACGTCCTGGTGGAGGCGGACGTCTCCCGCCGGGAGCTTGGTTAGGAGCTCGCGCAGCCAGATCACAGAAGCCCTATTGAAAAAGGAGGCGGATGAAGAGGCCCTAATGGCCCAGGCAGCCGCCAAGTGGGTCTTGTGGCACGCCTTTTCCGCCTTCTTGTCCTCCGCCTTAAGGCCTTCCAGAAGGTCGGCCGGTAGGGAGGAGTTAGAAGTAAGTGCAACGATGGGCGGGTCGACAGTGGGAAGGGCCAAAAGGTCCTCCAGCACTGGCTCCATAGTATAAAGCTTCCTATCTACCCCACTGGGAGAGGACTGCGTGGCTGGTTGAGCCCACTGGCGCTGGATTAGGTCGAGAAACAGCCCCGGGACCGGAACCAGCTCTTGTTGGGGTGCTGGGACATCAAACATGACCGCATTGGGATTAGCCGGAGTGGCATCCGCCGCCGGCGCGGCCGGTTTGGGCTTGATCCCCACCCTGGTGGCAGCCTTGACCTTGTGAAGGACAGATTTGAAAAGGCTGGGCTTGAACAGACCCGCAAAGGCGGGCGCTTCAGGGGGGAGGTCCTCGTCGTCCGAGAGACCTAGCACCTCCGGGTCAGGGTCCTCAATGGCAGAGGCCTCGCTGACCACCGAGGATTCCAGGGAAGGATGACGAGCACGCTTGCTTGGAGGGGGAGCTGCCTGATTGGGTTTGGGACCCCTAGGGGCCACTGCAGTGGGACTCTTAAATTTCATGGCCTCCGTGATGCCCTTGGCAATGGCACGGGCCATTAGCTCCTGCATGCGGGGAGATAACTCCTCTGAGTCAGAATCAGGATCCAAGCCCTCCTCTAGGGGGGGTGAAGCCTCACCCTGCATGTCATCTATACTAGCATCCCCACGGGGAGGGGCCTGCTCACAGGCCCAAGAGGGTGCCGGGGAAGCCGGCTCTGCAAATGGCGTGTTTGGGGATAGGTCCTGGGACTCCACCTCCTCGGCAAGGACCATTTGGAGATCTTCCCGGAAGGGAGGGATTCCTGAGAGGGACTGCTCCCTGTCTGCCTGGTGTCTGGCCTTCTCAAACTGCTTGTCAAGGGCCCGCTGGCGCCTTTCAGCATCCTTGGCCTCAGCCACAGAAGGGGTTCTGGAACGCTGTTTCCCAGAGCTACCCCCACCACTCTTGCCCGCACCCCCCACTCCCCGATGAGGAGGAGCCCTTGCTAGGGGCCTGAGAGAGGCTCGGCCTAGTATCTTGGGAATCAGGGGGACTGGGCAGGTCCATAGTCAATGACCACACAAGATGGAGCAAGGCTATGACAAGGCAGAAGTTAGAGAGAGAGACTGGTTGCTGCAAGGGGAACAAAACAAAAAGATTTGTCAAAATTGCCATATGCACAGTAATTGAGTCAATACGTATGAAAGTATCCCATGCTTAATACCAGTCAGAGGCCCAGGGGTAGGATTGGGGCCTGCACCGAGGCGCAAGGCTCCGCAGGAGAAGCAGGGAGGAGAATGACTAGAAAAATGCTTTGGCCTGCGCTTACTTAGGCCTCCTCCCTGAGCCGGTATAATGACCGTTGGTATGGCCCAGGAACCAGCACCGCTCGCAAAAATAGGCAAAAGGACGAAGGTGGCGATCCCAGCCTGAGAAACCCTTGCTAGGCCCTGCCACCTCCAGCGGTCTCCTGATAACGAGGCTGATGCAAAATGGCTGCCATGACTGGGCGCGCTTTTTTTCGCGCCTAAAATGTCCGCCGCAACAGCGTGGGGCTAAGGGAGAGCGAGGAGCGAACGCGCCTCGAATGGCGACAATCGCTCACTCCTCCCTGCGGCAGAGGTCCTCTAGCAGGCCGGGGAACGAAAAAAACTTCGTCTAAAATAACAAACGAGGGGCCTGGGATCGTAGTAACCTCGCCGCTGCAGCTGCGCCGTTTTAAACGACAAGCGGCAGGCCTCCGAAGCCGTCCCATGAGGATCGGCTGAGGGCCCCCCACCACCACCTTCCAGCTTACCTCCTGGCCTTCAAATGTAAATTCTGCTGGAGAAAAGCGCAGCGATGAGGATAGAAACGTCTCACAAAGTTGGGGAAAAGTTAGGGAATAGAAATAAAACGCAAATAGAGACCAAGCCAAAAAAGGATTAATTCAGCTCAGAGCTCTAGCTAATTACGTCCAAACGGGCTGACTGAGGAAGAATTCTGAGGGATTGATCACACCAGGAGGAGGTGTGGCTAAAGGAAAAATAGTTCCTCAGTCCTAAGGGCAAGCAGACTGAATTAACCCATTGCTTGGACTCTCCAAGCGGTGTACAGGAAAATTAATGTGTACCTCCCTTGGAACGTTGTGTGTTCTGGCATATGCTGAGTTTACTCTATAAACCAGGTCCATGCCCCACCCCATCTGTTGTCTGTCTTTTTTAATATATTCAGCCAATAAATTAGTCATAATATCCCTCAAATCTTCATCATCAGCCTCAATTACATTTTGAAATCTAAGGAAAAAAGACATCCATTCAAATTCCGTTTTTATCTGGTGGTTCTCAAGTTCTTGATTTCCTTTCTGGACCCCCTTCACCTCTCTCCTCATCTCAGCCGTCCCCTCCTCCAAAAGTTCCAGTCTTTGTGAGTTTTGGGTCGCATGATCTTTATTCTCTCTGAGCTGCTCATTCATTTCTTTCAATTGGTTTTTTAAGTCCTTCTGCCCCTTTAAGAGTTGTTCAAACATCTGTTGAAAGTCCACCTCAGAAGGCTTAGGCTGGAACAAAGAAATTAATGTCTGTTGTCCGCTGGGGCTGGACGTTGAAGATGCTGAGGCGGAGCCCGCAAATCCCGGCTTCCCCGGTGGTGGTCTTTTAGGTGGCATTTTGGTAATCAAAGCTCAGAGATGAAGATGTCAGTACAGAGAAGAAACAACTGGGAAGGTGGTTAGCAGAGAGAGATCGCAAGGCAGGGAGCCCAGGCAGATAGGGACCTAGGCAATAAAGCAATAAAATCCTTTGTTCCAAGTCCAGGGTAAAGTGTAACACGAGATTTCCCTGAGTGTCATGGAGACAAAGCCAAAATGCCTGCAATTTCTGTGGGTGGAGTCAAATTTCAAAGTACATGAAGACAACGGAAGTGTGCCATCTTGCCCTGCCAGCTCCGGGATCCGAAGGCAAAAGTTTTCAAAGTTTTCAAAAAAAAAAAAAAAAGACCATCACCTCATTTTCACAATTGCAATAAAGGAGATCTGCTGTTTGCTATGAGGGTGATTCCATTCCAAGGCTCCCCCCCTCCTCTTCTTGGGGCAGGGAGCAAAACAGTTTAAAGCCGCTTGTCCAAGGGGGGGGGGAAATTGCCCTCCCTCCAATCACATTTCCCAGCCACAAGTTGAAAGTTTTTCTAAAAGGCTGACAGTTTTTTTTTCCTTCACTCATCAAAGGGAACGGGGGGAATCTCCATCTCACCGCATTGCAACTGCGTCCTTCGAATCTTGAATTTCATCCGGCTGCCTCAACGCGAAGACGCCGCGGCGCCTCCCCTCTTGCTTCCCGGTGCCTAGGGCAATGCGGGGAGCCCCCCCGGCCGCCGACGACACAGGGGATCCCCCGCTATGCAGCCCCCTCGGCAGGAGCCCCTCCAGGGCATCCTGTGCCCCCCCTGATCAAAGGGGAACCCACCAGGAGTGCGCGGGGCGAGCAAAGCTTGCCCGTCGCATACCGCAGCCGGAACCGGAAGCCCGAGAGAGAAACTTTTTGCTGGGGCTGCTGGCGCTCCTAATAAAGGAATCTTTGAGTTAACTTCAGAGGGTTTGTCATGTTTGGGGAGCTCTGCTCCTTCTTGGTTACCCATATGATAGTAAGTTCACAATACAGTAATATAAAGCACAGCATAAGACACTTATGGCTTCCTAGCTAATAGGTTTTTTTGGGAGAGGCACTTCTAACTCTATATATTAATGAAAAAGATGTTATGCAGATAAACTATATCCATTATGATATTACACTAGACCTATATATAAAACAAATCTCTGAATATTCTTCAAGGGTAGCCCCATGTACATTGCAGTAGTCCAAGTGGAGATGGCTAGGGCTTGAGTGTGTAAATGCAGGGACTCCTGATCCAGAAAAGGGCACAACTGGTGCACGTGAAATTGCGCAAAAGCTTTCCTAGCCACAACTGCCACAACTTTCCTAGCCATGACTGCCATCTTCTCTTTAAGCAGGAGTCACGAGTCAAGTAGGAGAACCTGCAAATTAGATGGTGAGAAGTCAAGGAAAGCAAGGATGGATGCATTACAGCCATCCCACTCTCGTCAGAGATCACTGAAAAGTGTGACCAATGCTGCTTCTGTCCCATAATTGGCCATGAAACCTGACTGAAAGGAGTGCAGATAATAATAACTCATCCTCATATGAACTGGGTATATGCAATTCATTTTTTTCTGTACTGATTCTAATTTTATATATTCCTCAGCCACAAATCCAAGACAAGAATGACAAATGTTAACTGTTCTGAGAGAAAGAGAGAGAAGCGTGTGCTAATTGAGTTAAGACTTTATAAAAGGAAGAATTGTATGCTGCATTTATGAAACTGAAAAGAAATCCCATTCAGCTAAAATGTAAGTACAAAGACAATTTCTGTTACAAAGACAATTTCTTGTTTTTACCCAAAAATAGATATTCGAGCACATGATGGCATAGGGAGAAATGTATTCAGCTATACTTGCAGACACAATGAGTCTGTCCTAGCAATTCTCCAAAGATAATAAGGAAAGACAACATCTCAGGAGCAACATTATGGGCACAACTCCATCCTGATTGGAATATTCAACTTTAATTTTAATACATTTTATACATGCTAACATCGCATGTATAAAAGAGGCAAAGAAAGTATCTTATGCAAAGAGGGTTGTGGTGGCGCAGTGGTTAGAATGCAGTATAACATTAGAATGCTAATTCTGCCGACTGCCAGCAGTTTGATTCTCACTGGCTCAAGGTTGACTGAGCCTTCCATCCTTCCAAGGATGGTAAAATGAGGAGCCAGATTGTTGGGAGCAATATGCTGACTCTGTAAATTGCTTGGTGAGGACTGTAAAGCACTGTGAAGCTGTATATAAGTCTAAGTGCTATTGCCAGTGGCAGATTAATGACCCCCCCCCCCAAATATACATGTCTTTGATAATTATTTCCATATTAAATAAATATAAGAACATTTGATGAAACAGGCTAAAGACTTACCAAGCCCAACTTCTTGTTTCCTACATTTACAAGTTAAATTCCTGTAGGAAACTCTCTAAGAGGACATCTTTCTACAATTAGTAATGCTGTATTGTCCTTGACACACCAAATTGCATTTACAACACTATCATATATGTTTTGTTTTAAAATAGATTTAAAACATTTTACATTTTTTTAAGTTGAGAGATAATTTTAAAAATCTACAATGTTTTACATTTTTAGAACCAAAGAAAGAATCAGTTAGATGGAGAGGGTGATCAACAACTCCACTTATAGTGGAAAGTATAATATTAAATCAGTTGTACATGGATGAAATAAAGTGTCTTCTCACTGTTCTTTATGACACATTTGTAGCTTTGTCTTTATGTCTTTGGCGTGAGACCTCTGAAAATCTGCTTTTCCTACACATGTCTACTAAATAAAGATTTGGTGTTTCAAACATTTCAGAAACATAGTGAATGCTTAATATGCATAAATGGTGAGCATTGTGACACATGTCTGAATCTACAGACAGAATTTTATTATCACCTTTATCAGGCACTGATTTTAAAGCTGCCCATCATAATACTTAATCTTTGTTACGTTTGGATTAAGAGATGACTAAACTATACATTTCAAATATACTAGAAGATTTAAAAAATAGAAAAGCTTGTAAAATCAAAATGTTCAAATGCAGTCTACATAACTTTTCTAAATGAAATTATACATATAATTAAGAATTTTGCTCCAAAGGATCAGAAGACAGTATTGTCAAAACCAAAATATGCCAAATCTTTATTTTAATCTATAGGATTTCTACAAAGATTTCATACTATGGAATGTAATCATCCGTATGTTTACTCAAAGTGTAATTATCACTTAGAATTAGGATAAAAACACACATGCTTTCTAACAAAAGCAAAGACTATTTTATTTCTTAACTAGGTAGCACTTGATCTCCATCCAATTCCAACTGCAATGTTTCCTTACCTTGCCAAAGCTTCCTTTTCCAATTGCTCGAAGAATCTGGAAGTGATCAAAGTTCACTATAAAAACAAAACAAAACAAAATCTGTCATTTCTTCTTACTCCTCTGTCAATGTATGTTATAGATGAATGGCAATGACATAGGAAACAGCTACTATAGTGTTATTTTTTAAACAATTGTTTCATGCTCCTCATTTAACTAGCTGTATTTGGACTTTTCTCATGTAATATCGTATTGCATAAAGAAGATGTGGGTTTCCCTGATTTAATCTTATCCATTCTTTGAAGATGTATGTACATTGGAGGGAAAAGGAGAAAAGATTACTGTAGATGATCATATTACCCAAAGATTTAAAACTATATGATCAGAGACCTTGCATACATACAATAGGCAATCTCTTTGCCTTTTTCCTTAACATAGATGCAAGGGTATCACAAATCTTTCAGTGTTTGCTGATTAAGATGCTTTAATATCTGGCCACGATCAAAAGTGTTCCTTTTCAGACATGAGTCTCATGCAGAATCTTATTTAGCAAGATTTGGTGATATAAAAATGATAAGAGTTATAAGAATTCCACTAATAAAACTACTTCCGGACTAAAACCAAAATATCCTAAAAGTAGTGTAGAGACTTGTGTTCTGTTTAACTACCTTCCTATAAACCTCCTAACTGGTAGGTCTGTTCACAAAGGAGTTTAGAGAGAGTCATCTTTATACAATTGTCTTCTGAATCTTTGTCAGTCTGGAAATGAATCAGTACAGTTGCCATCTTCTTGGAAGAAGGCAAGCAAATAGATAAAACAAGGGAAAGAAAGGGCTAAAAATAGAAAGGGTTACAAAAACCCATTCATTAGATTTTACCCTGACAATTGCTCCAAATTTAAAGGTCATTGTAACCAGAAATCATTAAGGGCCATACAGTCCAAATGATAGGTAAGACTGGGGCACCCTACAATTAAAAGCAGATGTCTTCCTATCCTGCAAATAGGAAGGCTGGCATCTCTGAAATATAATGCAACATCCCCAAAAAATCACAAGGCAGCAGGAAAAGGTTCAGCATGTGCTTTCTGAACTAAGCTGCAAAAATCCACATGTGCACTGGATGGTAGCAAAGAATTAATGTCTGTAGCCCTTATCTTCTACATTTGGTGGTTTTCATTGGAAAAAAAAATCCTATCATCAATATTTCAAAATCTGGTGTGTTTTTTTTTGGGGGGGGGGTTGTTTGCAAAGTTGCAGCAGAAGTTTTTTTTTTTAAATGCCCAGCAGTCTATGTAATTATTACTACTGCTAGGAGGAAATCAACATTTTGAAAACAGGCCACTGGCATCTGTTCTGTTGATTTATGGCTCCATTTGAACTTTTGCTCCTAGCTAATACCAGAGCTATAATGGAAGATAAAGGAGGAAGGGAAATGAGTTTATATATCACTTTAATTATATTTAAAGTGGCCTGGATATGCAGACAAAGCAACTTAAAAAATGATTACTATTAGGGTAATGGCCAGAATCTTTAAAAAGTAATCATAACATGAGATATTATATTATTAATTTATCTAGCTAAATAAAAATCTATGCCAAAAACATATAAATATTTTTCCTTCCAGAATTCTGGTAAATGTTATGGAAATTAATAAAATGAAATAATCTCGTTTCAATTAAAACCTGATTTTAAATGACAGATATTTTACATCTGGATTAAATCTTAGTCAAGATTTTCTGTATACATTGATCATAAGTGAGACACTTTATATGCAACTCAAACATCATAATACGTGGTGATTGTACTATGATGGGCCGTTGTTTATTTCAGTCATAGTACACTGTACAGGTCAAAGACAATCCAGAATATTTTATGTCTATGTCTAGAATCTGGGCATTAAGATCTACTTCAAATTTCTGGTTTTCATCCATAAAGCATTATCTATGGTTTATCTTTCATAGTTTGGTACTGTTGGGATCTTCCATTTGATATGTTAAGGATGGAAAGCCTAAAACAGGCCTCCTTGTTGTAATATATTTGCTCTAGAGTGGCTTGACCTCATGGAACTCAATAGCTCCATCCCTATTAATAGTTCAGAATGAAGACAGTCCTTTTCTACCGAACCTTCAGAAGAGTGCGCAAATAAATGGGAGGCAACTATTTGATGTACACCTTAATCATTTACAAACATTACTGCACTACCAACTTGGATAAGATTAAGATCAATAAATATAAGACAGTATCAAGAACAAAATATAAAATGGCCTCCCAAGCATCAATAATCAGTGATTGTCCGCCTATTGAAATGGAATCACTTTGATAACCATGCTGTCTGGGCTTTCTGGGAGCTGGTCCACATATCTTAAAGTTGCTAAAGTTGAAAATATTGAAATAAAAGTGCACATCCAGGAAAAAGTGCTCCAAATTAGAGGAGGGAAACAATGCAGAAAAGGCTTGATATGGCTATTATTTGATGGTCTTGTTGTATATCCGAAGGCTTCATGAGATGTGCCTTGGAAAATAGTTTGACTCCCTCTTCTTTGTGGCAACCCCTGAGATATTGGAGCATTGCTATAATAGAAAGAAGGACTAGGGGAGACATGATAGCAGTGTTCCAATATCTCAGGGGTTGCCACAAAGAAGAGGGAGTCAAATTATTTTCCAAGGCACCTGAGGGTAGAACAAGAAGCAATGGGTGAAAACTAATCAAGGAGAGAAGCAACTTAGAACTGAGGAGAAACTTCCTGACAGTTAGAAAAATTAATCAGTGGAACAACTTGCTTCTAGAAGTTGTGAATGCCCCAACACTGGAAGTCTTTAAGAAGATGTTGGATAGCCATTTGTCTGAAACGGTATAGGGTTTCCTGCCTAGGCAGGAGGTTGGACTAGAAGACCTCCAAGGTCCCTTCCAACTCTGCTATTGTATTATTGTATGTATGACACTGAAAATTGTTATATGGATTGATATGCATATAAATATAGAGTACTTCCTGTAGCTTGTTGGCCAATTCCTGGTGTACTCACTTACATTTTTAGCTATTCTTACCATCCCATGGATTTCGAAAGTGGGGGGGGGAGAGAAACAACCCACAAATTAACTAAGAAACCATAAGCAATTCATCTGTCTTTGTTCAGACAACATATTAAGCCATGGTAGCAAATATTAAGACAACCCTGAACAATGCTTTAGTATGGTGATCTGCTGCTGTAGAACAAGCCATGACTTACCTACTGACTCCTATTCACACAATTGCTAAGACAAAAGCAAATAGCACAACTCAAATTACTCACAAACAATTGTTTGAAGGGTAAGTATTCAGAATTACAGCTGACCATTTTGACACTGGATGTGTGACAATGCCTATATATCATTTTAGGGGAAAGTACAAGATAGATATAAGATCAAAGTGAATAAGGATCAGTAAGGATGGCTGCACACTGTGAAGATAAATATATCCATAAAGGAACATAATAGAGCTACTGATTGAGGGCAATAAATCTTAAACTAAATTTCAAGTTAACAAGAAACTTGGCTTGGAGACACATAGGAAAATCATTACACTTTCAAGAGAAGCTGTGGGGGAGGGGGGAATAGAACATTGGAAATAGATTGTTGAGAAAAGACTACACAGCTTTGTAACCAGAACATTAGAACAATGAATGATGCCTAAAAAGTTCATTTGCTTCTATGTAAACCATTCACCATCTAGCAGCTTCTAAACATATTAATTCAAGCTTTTATTGTCGGAGTAAAGCATGTGTAAAATGCGATTGTCTGAGCCTCCCTAAACAAACATCTCAGAATTTTCAGCTAGCATGACCTTCAGAAGCATCCATGAGGACTCAAAAAAAAATCAAGAAAGTGGCTACTACCACATGATCAAAGCTCAATAGGATCAACATTGATCATCCTGGGGACCCCTGCTTTAAAGCAACCTTTCCCAATCTGGTGAGTTCAGGAATTACTGCACTATAGCAGGTCCCCTGATTAAGAACACCCCAGTTTAAGGACAATAAGTAAGGAGCCTACTGTAGCAAAATTTGAGTTAAATACAAAAGTTCAAGTTCATTAAACAATACTAATACAATATTATACAGTAACATTCTTTGGCTTACATAGAAATTCAATTTAAGGATAGACCTTGGAAATAGAATTCACTAAACCAAGGACTATCTGTATACTGAATTGATCCGCTCTCATTCCATTATTTATAAAAATAATAATACATTTCTACAAAAGATTTGACTCTTCCAAAAGCAAAGTTGCTGAGAACCACACACATTTCTCTCTCTCTCACTCACTCACTCACCCATTCCCTTCTGTCCCCCTCCTTCTAATGACAAAAATGTTATCTTTCAATAATAGCTCAACTATTTTATTGTTGGGTATGATTTGCGACAGCCAAGAGATGTGTAAGTATGGCTAGAATTTCATGGCACACAGTCTTAACAAAATGACAGCTGTTGCCTATTCAAAATGAACCATTTTCACCCACTGAAGTGTCTTCAGTATGACATCATTTTGACAGCAGCAATCCATTAAAACACAAAAAGGCATTCAACTTGACAATAATTTGCCTGAAAAAAGTATTCTGAAAAATACAAATGAAATGGAATGCAGCTGGGTTGCATAATTACATAAACAGAACAGAAACTTGAAATAATGGGGTAACATTTCCAATGGTGACCATCTCCGAATGCAAATAGCATCTCCCAACCGAATGAATTCCTGCCTTACTTCATCACTGAACCTTCCCTATTATTTGTTCCAATAAAGATACAAAAGCAAAATTCTGACAAAATCAATTCTGCCAGCCTATATCGGGTAACAATACAGTATTAAAATCCCATCAAACTATCTTAATTTTTAATACAGTAAATATTGATAATTATAGCCCACACAAACAAACACTCTCTTAGGGGTCTTCCACAACTTTTAAAAGTGACAAGGGGGAAAGAAACAAGTTTTTAAAAATAATGTTTTATACTATTCTATCGTGTATTTTGTAATTCTTTGTGAAAAACTATTCAGGTTATTACTTCTTGCTATTATTTGAATAGTTTGTGATCTCTTATCGAGAAAAAAAATGAAATATCCTCCGTAGCTGCTTTTTGGGGTGACAGGTATATCTGGAATTTTAAGGACATCATGGAAAATGCTCATTAACAGAGCTTAGCATTTCACGAAAAGGCTGCCATGGGGGAAAACTCTCTCATAGAGTCCCACTGCTTTTTTGTGTGTCCTAGACTTATGACCACAACTGAGCCCTAAATTTACGTTGTTAAGCAGGATACTTGTTAAGTGAGCTTTGCCCCAGTTCACCACCTTTCTTGTGAACCACTGCAGTTGTTAAATTAGTAACATGATTATTAAGTGAATCTGGCTTCCTCATTTACTTTGCTTGTCAGAAGGTCTCGAAAGGTGATCACATGACTCCGGGACACTGCAACAGTCATAAATATGAGTCAGTTGCCAAGCATCTGAATTTTGATCACGTGACCATGAGGATGCTGCAACCGTCAGAGGTGTGAAAAATGATCATGTCATTTTTTCAGTGCCGTTGTAACTTTGGATGGTTGCTAAACGAACCATTGTAAGGTGAGAATTACCTGTATATGTGTCCTTTTGGAAGGCGGTGAACATACTTCAAAATAAGGAGCGCTTAATTTTGCTTTCTGAAAACAGTTTTAGAAATACATGGTGCTGAAAAAAAGAGTCTTGATTTCCACACATGCTGCTCTAATTTTTTTAAAATTAAAGGGGCAGGTTAATTTTTAAAAAGGTAGTTGAGACAGAGAACTAAGCTTGGCTTTGGCACCACCCGCCACTATCGTGCGTTTCCAACCTAGTTGCTCAATTGCAGTGAGTTAGTTTATCCATATTTACATTAGCCACATCAACAAAACCATTCAACTATGCAGGCTTTCTGTTCACAAGCCTTTGGCCCTATTATGCTTGCTTCCTATTTCTCAGAATATCCTGACTCAAGACATTTAATTTTCGTTTTACTTAAGGCAGACCAGCTGGAAAAGGATTTGTGACATCACCATGAGAACAAATGGCTTTGATTGCTCCTGTTCATGTATTTTTGTGTACTGTACAATAATTAAATTAAGGAAAGAGAGATTTCTTGCTATACTGATTAAACTGATGAGGATTTCCCCAGACGATAGCAGGATTTGCTTATTCATAGTAAACATGTATAGAAAATGTACCGAAAGCTCTGAAATATAGCCACAGAGGAAAAATAAAACGAACCAAACAAATAGTTTGCAGTCTTGACATGTCACACATATTTTCAGAAGAGTGGCAATTTCATATCTCAGTGCTTTTAGAAATCTTGGATGGATAACATCTAGACTCAGTAATTTGTTTGTCTCTAATATACCAGTAAGATCTAAAACTCTGTATCTTATTTTAACTTCTGGGACTCAGGTCCTTAAAATACCTCTTGTCCTTAGTTTCCTCCAGTAGTCCTTGTCATTTAAAAACTGAGCTATCTAATTATGCTTAAGATTTATTTTTAAAATTGCTTTATCGAATGTTATTAATCTACATGTTAAAATCCATCTCATTTAACGTATCCCCCTGCATTTGTATATTTGCATCTTTAATATTATTTTATCATTTTCAATACAGAATAGCAGAAAACGGGGGAGGGGAAAGGGGGGGCTCCATCTATTTAAATTTGGCTCATATCATTTCACAACTAGACAACCTTATAATATGTTTTACCGGGCTCCATAAATATTCCTTCTTGCAAGTTATCGTGGTTTTTTCATGATTTGTACATTAGCATATGTTTTTATGTTTTAAGGAATTTCATAAAAATGCTGATGAGTAAGTGGTTTCTCCTTCTAACTAAAACAGCTTTCAGACAATTGCCTTTCATGTGCTTTGCAATACAACTGCTTTCCGTTGCCCATAGAAAAATAAAAATTTCAAAGAACTGTGTATTTCCAGAGACCAAACACTTCCAGTGATGCTACCTTATTTAACCTGTTTCCATAGCTAATGAAACACCCTGGTTTTGCTGATATAAAATGACTGTATTTCTCTTTTGTTGTTTTCTGTCAAACACCTTTGCATTTCTGTAGTGGTGAGAAACAGATTGGGGTTTAATAACCTTTTTTTTTTGTTCCAAAGCTGGAGAATCCTTTCCTTTGCAGCTGAAGGCTAAGTAATCCCTGACTATGATTACATCTCTAACAAATCCATTCTGCCTGCAAATCCCATTTTGAGACTGAGTATGAGCTGCAAAGCTAATTTCTATACTGTTTTCATCTTCAGCTCTCACCTTTTGTGGCATTCACTTTGATGCAAAATTCTAAAGTACTCAAAAACTTCAAGTTTCAATTTTTGCTGTTCCTAATATTTTTCTTTCCCGGTGACTCAATTTTGCTAGATTTCTTTCTTTTTTCATGAAGTTAGTCTCTTTGCAACAAGGTAAAATGTGAAGAGTTACAAATAAAAGAAAGTATGAGAAAGTTATTAAGGGAAAGTTAAAGTTAGGTTTACTTAGAATTCAGCAAGCCACAAAGTTTGTGTAGCAAAGGGATGTTAAATATTCATAGTCTAGAACAGCGATGGCGAACCTTTTTTGGCTCGCGTGCCACAAGTGGGGGGAGCGCAGGGGGGTCGTGTGCGGGGGTGCTGCACCCATAATGCAATGTGCGACCCCCCCAGTGCGCATGCGCACACAACGTGCGATCCCCCCCATTTTACATGCTTTTTTCACCCTCCCCAGGCTCCAGAGGCTTTATAGGAGCCTGGGGAGGGCGAAAAGAGCCTCCCCTGCTCCCCCCGGAGGCCCTCCGGAGGCTTCAGGGACCATCCGGAGGCTTCCCTGAAGCCTTCGGAACGCTTAAAACCACCCTCGGAGCAACCCAGAAGTCACTTCCGGTTTGCTCGGAGGGTGGTTTTAAGTGCTCCGAAGGCATCAGGGAAGCCTCCGGATGGTCCCTGAAGCCTCCGGAGGGCCTCCGGGGGGCGGGGGGGCTCTTTTCGCCCTCCCCAGGCTCCTATAAAGCCTCTGGAGCCTGGGGAGGGTGAAAAATGGCTTTTAAAAAGGTGAACTCAGCTGGCCAGCTGACAGGGCAGCGCCTCGCGTGCCCTGACAAATGACTCCACGTGCCACTTGTGGCACGCATGCCATAGGTTCGCCATCACGGGTCTAGAAGTAAAGAGCTGCCAACTAAAAAGGAAAGTTTAATAACAATTCTAACATATATTCTGCCTGTCTTGGCTTTGCAGTTTCCAATCTTTGAGTCATTCAGCTATCAATATTATTAGATGGTGAACAGAAATCAAAAGTTCCAATGAGAATTAATGTGGTAACAGTATAATTAATGCTAAAATTTATATATTTCTCGGTGAACCTGTGGTGAAGTGTAGGCACCGCAGGACCTTTGTACTTTGTATTACATATATGTTAAATGCACAGCAACATTACAATGTTGGTGGCTGCTTACTAAAATGAAAAATGATGCATTCACATATATCTTGGTAAAGGATCACCAATCCATCTCTAATCAGTAAAATGCCTGATTTATCCATGGGTAACATGTATTAAACGCATCTACTGAAATGATCTTATAGATCATTAGTTAGAGCAATCTAAGTGGCTGAATTGGTCCTTTCCTTTTTGCAGGAAAATCAAGGATTTTAGTCTGTCCATGCTCTTATATACAGATAGTTCTCAACTTTTCAATCATAGCTGGGATCAAAGTTTTGGTCACTTAGCAATAAAGTTTGTAAGCAAGTTATCACATGAATGGATCCAATTTCACAATCATTTTTTACCTCAGTTGTTAAGTGAATCATGTGATTAACCAAATCACAGTTGTTAAGTGAATCTGGCTTCCCCAATTGTATTTGCTTTCTGGAAGTCATCTGGGAAGGTCACAAATCATGATCCCATGGCTGTAATATATTGCAACTGTCGTAAGTGCAGGTTAGCTGACACGCACTAAATTGTAGTCATGTGATGTGGGGGTAGCAAGAGGTTTGTAGGTTGAGGACTACCTATATATACCAATATGGCCTTTTACTTATCCCAACTGTACATTTTCCTTACTTTAGGAATACTGAACTAGTTTTTAAAGACTCAGACTTTTCGGTTTTCTACATATTTAGCAGGAATCATCTATTTTGTATCATGGGCATAAGGATGTTAATAAGTTAAAACTCCCACTGTCCATTGATGTTATGGTGACTAAGGTTGTTGGAAAGGAATTCAATAGCATTTAAAGAGTCCCCAGATATATCTTATTTTATTTATTAAACAAACTTAGTCCCCTAAAGGGCACTTTGGTTGGTATGCACCACAATAAATAAAACAGCTAAAAATCTAAACGCCAAAATAATAAATAACATAAAAACAAACATGGGTGAAGGGAGGATAAAAATACTCCCCTCAGCAAAATGGAATCACCGAGGCAGATTTCCAGTTCCCTGGGAGCCCCAGGACTGGTAACATAACCACATTTTGAGTGCCACCTTATGAAAAAAAAATCAAAAGAGATTGGGACAATCTAATTTCTGGGGGAACCACAGCAGAGAAGGCATGCCTCCTGGGACCCACCAGATGTAGAATCTTAACTAACGGTTAATATGCCTTCTCTGTGAGATCTAATGCAAAAGGCTGATGTAACCACGGAGAGCCAGTTCCTCAGATATCCAGTTCCATGGCTTTTAAAGGTTAAAAGCAGCCCCTCGAGTTGGACCCAGAAGGAAACTGACAACCAATGAAGCCCATAGAGCAGAGGTGTTGGCTTAGGAAGCATATAACTGCCTGTACTTCTGCATTCTGTACCACTGAAACTTTGGGGAACGCTTCAAGGGAAGCGCTATGTTGTGCATTGCAGTAGTCCAATCTGAAGGTAACTAGGCCATGAATGACTGTAAGATGATCCTGCCAATCCAGGAACAGGTACAGCTGGTTCACAAGATACTGTAAAGTTGTGCAAAGGTTCCCCATGATATGACTGCCAACCAGCACTTTGAGCAGGATTTGGGAGTCTACAAGGATCTCCAGATTTCCCAATGGGTCTCTCTGGAGTATTACAACCCCATCCAACACCCAAGATGGCATGGTCCTGGAATCAATGGGCTTCTAAAACCAAAGTCAATCCATCTTGCTAGGTTTCAGCTAAAGCCTGTCCCCGTCCCCCCCCACCAGACTATCCTAGCCTCCAGACACTGGGATAAAACATTCAAAGCACTACTTAATTCTTCTGTGATAGAGCTATATAACTGGGTATCATCAGCATACTGAAATCTTAAAAATAAGAATCAGTTCACATGGAGTGTACTGCCTAGTCCAACTGAAGTGTCACTTTCAGAGATAGTAGATTGATGACTATGTCCTCTTGCACATTAGACGTATCCCCTGCTTGAAATGCAATAAGGTGGTTTATTTACAGGAGAGTAAGATGGAACAGAGATAGGAGTCTGGATCAAGGTGATGCCATGAAAATTCCATATAATGAATACAATTGATGTTAATGGTTTTGTAAACTAAATTTGATAATTTGATAACTTATACTATAAGTTGTATTTGACAGTAACGCGTATCTTGGCTGAGGAGAAGCTAAGGACAAATACATGGCATAGTTCCATTAGAAGCCCATGTATTCATAGTTGCCATAAAAGCTGCATAAATCATAAGGAAGAGCTGAGCTTTCCAACAACTGTAAAGATAAAAATCCTACCTTCATGAATGGCTCTCTTACAGAACAATTGTGTAATAACAGCTCCATTTCATTTGAAAAATACATACCTCATATAATTCTCAAAAATTAAATAGATCTTGCATTCATATACATTATAAAACAGAATTATACTAATGAAATGCATATACTTAAATTGTATCATAATTTTTTTCTTCTACCTCTGAAGTTTTCAGGTTTCTTTTCCATCCCAATCTTCTGTACATGCAGTGCTCTATTTTAGTAGCTTCGTTAAATTAATAGTCCGTCAAATGGCACTGTTTTATTGCTTATTCCTACTAGAGCCTAAATTGTGAATATATTGCACTTACAATTATAAAACTTTAATACCTAACCACATTAACCACAGAAGATGATTCTGGCGTGCTTTACCTTTTCTTAAATGTATGCTAAATTTAGACATCTGCTATTTAATTCAGTTCATTAGTATGAATCAGGCTGTATGACTGGAAAATCAGTGAAGTATTAATTCTAAAGTTTCCTCTACCAGTAACTGTTTTGCATCACTTTTATCAAAACAATTAAGTTGAATGGAGAAACCAAGCTGCAATGCAATTAAATGTTAAATGTGCCATTTTTAGGGACTGTTATTTAAGAGATTTAAGAGACTAAAGTTTACATATATAGTACTATGCATACATATGGTTACACAAAATATGGTTAACAGACATATGTATAAATAAGCATATGGATTTTATATTGGATTCTATTAAAAAGGACTTAATTATGAAAACAAGCCTTTTTTTATTTGTCAATGGAGGCAGAACAACTTAGAGAACTATTCTATACTATGTAACAATATTTTCTCTTTGACCTATAGAGAACTCTAGTAGATTCTGCATTAAATGAATATATAGGTTATGAATCATAGTAACATGACTCAGGACTTCTCAAAATTATCCCTAAATAGATCTTAAGCTACACCTTAAATGGCTGGCTGTAATTTTACTAGAAATGCAATTATGTTAACATCTTCACAGAGATTACTAAATATCACTCTGAATAATCTTACAACATAGTAGTAAATTAAAAAAAAATAAGTGAAGTCAACTTCAGCTCTTATACTTTTCAAGCATAATAAGGCTTATAGAAGAAGTTGTATGGGCTCTAAGAGGAAACAACTTACTTTCAATCCTTAAACAAGGATCTTTGAGGACCCCCCCACCCCCTTTCTATTGGGAAAGGAAAGAAAAATGTCTCAAGAGGTTCACATATGAAAGAGTTGATTTATCACAATTAAAACTACCAATCTACATCAAATGTTCTCAACTCCAGGAACATTAAGCTGTGTGGACTTCAATTTTCGGCTGGCAAAGTCCTCTGGAGACCTGCTCCATCAGTACCAAGAGGCTTGGGCCTTTTCCCTGCTCCACCATACCAGGAAAGCCTCAGTAGGCTAGGCCCACCCATACATGGGCCTCTTCCCTGCCCTATCCCACCCAAAAGGTTGCAGCCAACTAGGCCCACTGGTGAATGGAAACCTGCTGCAGGCCATAAGGTCTTGGCTGACTAGCAGGCTAGGCCCACCAGTACACAGATCGCCTTCCAACTGCACCATTCATAAGAGTCCTGGGCCTTCTTCTTGCGCCATTTGGCCAGAATCCACTTATTTTTCCATTTCCCTGCAACTGCCGACAAGGCTAAAGAGGGGATCTTTCTTAAGGCTGGCCTGGAGCAGGAACTTTCTGCTGGCCAGAAAGCTAGCAAAGGTAATCTACCTCAAGGCTAGAGAAGCCACCTTTGTCTAGGCTGGAAAGAGCTTATCTCAGCCTTAAGGAAGATTGCCTTGATTAACTTTCTATACAGTGAAGTTTCTGTTAGTTGTTCCTGGCCAGCTTTCAGAACTGCTGCCTCTCCAGCCTTGAGGAAGATTGCATTTGCTAGCTTTCTAGATGGGCCTTGCATTGACTGGGCACTTCTGTCAGTAGCTGCTGGGAAAAGGAAAGGAAAGTCAACCCAGACAGGAAGGAGGAGTGAGGGAGGGAGGGAAGGAAAGAAGGAAGGATTCAAGTGGTTTCAAAATAAATTGCCTTATGTATGTGTGTTATTAGTTTGGATGAAACATGCAATTAATTTCAAAGGCCCAGACCGTTGCATCTTGCTGACCTGGACTGAACTTAAAGAAGCTAAGGATTGTTAGACCCAGCTAGTATTCCAATGGGATACCATCATAAAATTGAAAGGCTATAGATTAGATATCTTAGAAGAAGGCAATGACAAATTGCTCTGAAAAGCTTCGAAGGTATGTTCATGTAGTTAAGCTTGACTTGAAGGAATCTTTATCTCTTTTAATTAAATTGGATTATGTTACAATATCATTTATCAAAACTGCCTTTTCTGAAACAATTAGCCCATAATAATCTGCTTTAGGAAAACTCTAACATCAAAATATAGCACATTTAATACAATACAATACAATACAATAGTAGAGTTGGAAGGGACCTTGGAGGTCTTCTAGTCCAACCCCCTGCCTAGGCAGGAAACCCTATACCGTTTCAGACAAATAGCTATCCAACATCTTCTTAAAGACTTCCAGTGTTGGGGCATTCACAACTTCTGGAGGCAAGCTGTTCCACTGATTAATTGTTCTCACTGTCAGGAAATTTCTCCTCAGTTCTAAGTTGCTTCTCTCCTTGATTAGTTTCCACCCATTGCTTCTTGTTCTACCCTCAGGTGCTTTGGAGAATAGTTTGACTCCCTCTTCTTTGTGGCAACCTCTGAGATATTGGAATAATGCTATCATGTCTCCCCTAGTCCTTCTTTCTCTTAAGCTAAACATACCCAGTTCCTGCAACCGTTCTTCATATGTTTTAGTCTCCAGTCCCCTAATCATCTTTGTTGCTCTTCTCTGCACTCTTTCTAGAGTCTCCACATCTTTTTTACATCGTGGCGACCAGAACTGAATGCAGTATTCCAAGTGTGGCCTTACCAAGGCATTATAAAGTGGTATTAACACTTCACGTGATCTTGATTCTATCCCTCTGTTGATGCAGCCTAGAACTGTGTTGGCTTTTTTGGCAGCTGCTGCACACTGCTGGCTCATATTTAAATGGTTGTCCACTAGGACTCCAAGATCCCTTTCACAGTTACTACTACTGAGTAAGGTATCACCTATACTGTACCTGTGCATTCCGTTTTTGTTGCCTAAATGTAGAACCTTACTCTTTTCACCATTGAATTTCATTTTATTAGATAGTGCCCAATGTTCAAGTTTGTCAAGATCCTTCTGTATCTTAAGCCTATCTTCTGGAGTGTTGGCTATTCCTGCCAGCTTGGTATCATCTGCAAATTTGATGAGTTCCCCATTTATTCCCTCATCCAAATCATTGATGAAGATGTTGAAGAGTACTGGGCCTAAAACAGAGCCTTGGGGTACTCCACTGCATACTTCCCTCCATGTAGATGCAGTTCCATTGAGAACTACACGTTGAGTGCGGTTGGTCAGCCAGTTACCAATCCATCTGGTGGTGATGCTGTCTAACCCACATTCTTCTACTTTATCTAGTAGTAGGTTATGGTCTACCTTATCAAAAGCCTTACTGAAGTCCAAGTAAACTATATCAACGGCATTCCTCTGGTCCACTAATTTTGTCACATTATCAAAGAATGCAATAAGATTAGTCTGGCATGATCTGTTTTTGACAAATCCATGTTGGCTTTTGGCTATTACTTTGTTTGCTTCTAGGTGTTCGCAAATTCGTTGCTTGATTATTTTTTCCAGAATCTTTCCTGGTATTGAGGTTAGGCTGATAGGTCTGTAGTTTCCTGGATCTAATTTTTTCCCTTTTTTGAAGATGGGAACCACATCAGCTCTTTTCCAGTCCTCTGGTAGTTCCCCGGTGTTCCAGGATCTCTGAAAGATATAATTCAGTGGTTCTGAGATCTCGTCTGCTAGTTCCTTCAGAACTCTGGGGTGTAATCCATCCGGTCCTGGTGATTTGAACTCATCTAGGGTAGACAGGTGCTCACTTACCATTTTCTTCCCTATTTCAATTTGTGTTCCTAATTTTGTGGTGCTGCTTTTGATAGGTTGGACTGTTTTATCCCTTTGTGTAAAGACAGATGCAAAACATGAGTTAAATAGTTCTGCTTTCTCCCTGTTGCTTGTCACCTTCTTGCCACTTTCTCCTAGCAATGGACCAATTGTTTCCTTAACTTTTTTCTTGTTTTTAACATGTTGGAAGAAGCTTTTTTTGTTAATTTTTACTTTTGTGGCAAGCCTTTCTTCATTGTGAGCCTTAGCTTTCCTCACTTCATCTTTACAGGCTCGGGCTATTTGCTGATATTCTGCCTTAGTTATGTCCCCCTCCTTCCACTTTTTATACTTACTTTTTTTGTCTTTCAGTTTATCAGATAGTTGTTTATGCAGCCATGCTGGTTTCTTTTGGGAGCTGTTGTTTTTCTTCTTCATTGGTATTGTGTTAGACTGGGCTTTTCTAATCTCATTTTTCAAAATTTCCCAAGCTTCTTGAGTTGTTTTCCCCTCGAGGATTCTCATCCATGGAATTTTTCCCAAGCTCTCTCTAAGTTTATTGAAATTAGCTTTCTTAAAGTCCAAGACTCTAGTTTGACTTTGTTCTACTACTTGTGTTTGGATAATGTTGAATTCCAATATTGCATGGTCACTTGCCCCCAGGGTTCCTATGACTTCAACACCTTCTATCATTTCCTCTCTGTTAGTGAGAATTAAGTCCAGTATGGCTGATCCCCTTGTTTCCTTCTCTACTTTTTGGAAAACAAAGTTGTCTGCTAGGTTTGTTAGGAACCTGTTGGATCTTCCACTTGGTGCAGAGTTTGTTTCCCAGTTGATGTCAGGGTAGTTAAAATCTCCCATTACTATTGTGGTGTGCTTCCTACATACCTTAGTTAGCTGACTAGCAAAAAGTTCATCTTCTTCCTCTGCTTGGTTGGGTGGCCTGTAGTATAGACCTATGGCAATGTCATTTCCCCCACAACCTTTAATATTGACCCAAATGCATTCAAGATAGTTCTCATTATTGTTGTGCTCTATTTCTGTAGAGACATAGTTATTTCTTATATATAGTGCAACTCCACCTCCTCTTTTATTTGGTCTATTTCTTTTAAATAATTTAAATCCTTCTAGCTGTATGTTCCATTTGTCAGTTTCATCCCACCAAGTTTCTGTAATGGCAATAATATCATATCTGCCCTCTTTTACTTGAATTTCTAATTCTCCCTGTTTATTCCTCATGCTCTGTGCATTGGTATATAGACATTTGAGTCCATTTTGATTGACCTTGTGTTTACTGTCTACATAACCTGTATTATGCCTGACTGCCCCTATTTTCTTGATGCTTTAATGCAGAAATGTGACTATTCAAATTTTTCCCCTAGATAGTTATATAAACAGATAAATATTGAAGAACAATTTTGCATCTCGTAACCAGTATAATCCCTCAAATATAATTTACTGTAAAATATTCCATGCCCAGAGGCTTATTAATTTAAAATGGATACATTTAATTTTAGAAACGGAGGAAATCTTGCCTAGTTTCAATTAATGCCTTCTATATTTCTGGTGTATTAGGAAATAAATCTTTGTCACTGCATGCCGAATAAAACTGAAAACCTTTGCAATTTACTCCCAGTCATTCTTCAGTGAAAAATATTAGGACAAAAATATAACATTATTTAAAGAATGGCACAAACCTATCATACTAATAAAAGCTAATTTTTTAAAAGGAGCTCTCATTATATTTCCACTTTCTTCCTACATTAATCAAGACCAATTTTGTAAGTGTGATATTAAGATTGAATTGAAGCAGCCTGTTATTGTTATTTTATTGGTTGATTAAATTTTCTATGCCTGCAAATAATTCTAACACCTTGTGACTTATATCACAACAAAATACAACAAACCCATCCCACCGTAGGGTGAGGGGGGAGAGAAACCTCTGTGCAACACAAAGTAAAAAAATATCTGAAAAAGTTCTGACTTACTGACTTCCGGAAGGCCATTATTAAGAGGGTCAGTCCAACTTCAGAAAAATACTTTTTCAGTTGAAAATACTGCTTTCTATTCCAACTCTTCTCATCTCAGGAATGGTATTACCAATAACAGCTTTAGGTGCTTTACCTGTGTGTACCTAGTTACCTGCGGGATCGCATTTCACCTCACACATCTCTACGACCTATCCGCTCTCACAGGGAGGGACTCCTCCAGGTGCCATCCGCCAAGCAGTGCCAACGGGTGGCGCCTAGGAGTAGAGCCTTCTCTGTCATGGGCCCAACCCTCTGGAATGACCTCCCCTCCGATATTAGAACTATTAACGACCTCCGCTCCTTCCGACAGAAACTTAAGACCCACCTGTTCCAATTAGCTGGCTTAGCCGATTTATAGCTCCATCTTTCACCTCCTGGCAAACATCTTATCGTGGAATTTTTAAGGGAATTTTAATCTTATTTGTATTTTAATTAAATATGGTACAGTATATTTTCTACCTCCTCCGTCTATGTCTATGTTTATGTATATGTATGCTATTTTGATATGTATTTGGTTTTTAATAATGACTGTACACCGCCCCGAGTCCTGCTTAGGAAAGGGTGCGGTTTATAAATAAAAGTTTGATTGATTGATTGATTGATTGATTTGGTTACAAGTTTTGTATTCATCTTGTATCTCATGTTCTTGGATTTATCCATCATTTTCACTGATTAGGATTTTGACCTTTATTTTATTTTAATATATTAGTTTTAGTTGTGCTTTGAAGTTTTAAAAAAAAGAACACAATAAGTATGCCTGATCTATAATGGAAAAGTCGGTTTTGTAAAGAAGCTGTGATGACGTTTCCATTGTTAAAGCATGGGTTTTCTTAAGAAGCTTTCATAACAGCAGGGGAGCCCAGCCGTAGATGAAAGTTAGACAACCACCTATAGAGACTAAAGAGGGAAGGAAACTATTTCAATTTTGCCAATACCTATAAGGGGAAAAACCAAGGCTGTTTTGTTGAGAAAGTATATACTGTGTAGATAAAAACATAGCTTGCAAATTCCTTGTTTGGGTGATTATCTCCTAAATTCCAGGGAACAGCACCAACAGCTCTGTGACCTCTACAGACTGCGAGGGTCATAGATGAGGGAGAAGAAAGAAAAAAAAACAGATAGGCATAGTAAATGAAAATAAATACACAGTATCTTGGTAGCGCTTTTGATTACCATCCAATTGTTCAAAACCTTTAAGACAAAAACGGTCACAGACTATTGCATAGGTTTGCTTGTGCATAGATTGTGGTGATTCTTGGACTGAGATACCTTTCACTCATGCCAAAGTCACCTTCTGTTTGGATATCTGTAACATGGTCTACATGGGGCTGCCTTTGAAGAACATTTGGAAGCTACAGCTGATCTAGTATGCACTGGCATAGCCAATTTTGGGCTCTTTTTTTGTTATGCCCATGTAACAACACTATTCGGTAAGTTGCACTGGTAAGCTTATGGGTGCAATTCAATGTGTTGGCAATCACCTATAAAGCCCTCCAGGCTACTTGCACGACCACTTTTCTTGGACTGTTACTGTCCACCCCATCCTTATCTAAGTAGAGACAGCATGCTCTGTGTTCATTCTATTAAAATGTCATGGTGATGGGCCTCAGAGTTGTGCCTTCTCAATGGCAGTACTTGTCCTGTGGATCAGCATACACCTAGAGTTTTGGATGGCCCTGACCCTGTTAGCTTTTTGTGCGGCACTGAAGACCTGGCTATTTCCCAAGCCATTTTAGCAAAGAATAGTGGGAGTGTTTGCCAAGAATATATACTCCCAGCAGAAACACCCAAGGAAGAAGGTTGTTCCAGTTGCTAAAGCAAGCAATGATACGTGAAGATGATGAGCATCGTTTCTTATTAAGTGGAGAAAGAAAATGAAGAAGTTTCTTGGCCCTAGCTACCAACAACAATGGAAGAATGAAATCACTTCAGTTCTCATGCTATTCCAATTAATACATAATTTTAACTAATACCATTAAAAAGAAGTGTACTTTAACAAGGAGATGGATCAACTGGAATTAATACTATGTACACGCATGCCACAGGTGGCATGTGGAGCCATTTCTTAGGGCACACAAGGTGTTGCCCTGTCAGCTCCAGCGCGCGTGCACGTACTGGCCAGCTGATTTTGGCTGTTTTTCGCCCTCTGGAGGCTTCACTGAAGGGGAGCAGGGTAGGGCACACGCGTGCACGACTCCCCGCACTCCCCTCGCTTTTGGCACATGATGGCAAAAAGGTTAGCCATCACTGCTATATAAAGAACCAATAGAAACTATGCGAAGCAGAATCACAATTCTGTATGAGTTTTCTCTAGGCAAAATGTGAGGTAATTTTTTTAAAAAAAGAAACTATTTTTATTCCTGCTTCAAGAACATTACCAAAACAGCCTTTTGAAAACAGAAAAATGTAGTTCCAAACCAATAATAATTATGTTTCTAATGAATTTCCAACCATAGTATTGAGTATATCTATGCCAGAGTGCAGAGCCAATGGTAGTTCTGATGTTGCTGAACTACAGCTTGTACAAGTCTAAGACAGTGAGTAGAAAGTACGTCTAGTAACTGTTGTTTAGCCATGTTTGGAGAACCAAAGAAGCTTAGTGGGGGACAGAGTTATTTACATTGTTTTCTCTTTGCAAAGTGGACAGGCTCAGGATTTGTGGGGTAGACTGAAAAGAATTTAGAAAATTAATTTTTTTCAACAATAAGCTCAAACTTATACTTTATAGTAGTATTTCTCAAACTTGGCAATTTTAAAATTAGTGGATTCCAACTCCCAGGATTCTCTATTATCCCATCTCAATATGACAGGAAATTTTGCCACCAACTTTCTGAAACAGTGGATTAGACTGAGGACCTAATAAAAGAAATGGATGTGGAGGCTGCCGGTAGCCCTTGGTTTTCAGAGTGCCCACCAATGAGCACATGGAGCAATGGCAGCTTCCTACATTCTGCTTTTAGAAGACACGGGATGTTCATTACAAGAAATAGTCTATATTTGTCTCTCTATGCCAGTGATGGTGAACCGGTGGCAAGCAGAGCCATTTGTCAGGGCACGCGAGGCGCTGCCCTGTCAGCTGGCCAGCGCGCATGCGTGCGCTGGCCAGCTGAGTTCACTGTTTTTAAAAGCCATTTTTCGCCCTCCCCAGCCTCCAGAGGCTTTATAGGAGCCTGGGGAGGGCGAAAAGAGCCCCCCCCGCCCCCCCGGAGGCCCTCTGGAGGCTTCAGGGACCGTCCAGAGGCTTCCCTGAAGCTTTCGGAGCGCTCAAAACGACCCTCTAAGCAAACCGGAAGTGACTTCCGGTTTGCTCAGAGGGTTGTTTTGAGCGCTCCGAAAGTGTCAGGGAAGACTCCGGACCGTCCCTGAAGCCTTCGGAACGCTTAAAACGATCCTCCGAGCAAACCGGAAGTGACTTCCAGTTTGCTCGGAGGGTTGTTTTAAGCATTCCGAAGGCTTCAGGGAAGCCTCCGGATGATCCCTGAAGCCTCCGGAGGGCCTCTGGGGGGGCGGGGGAGGCTCTTTTCACCCTCCCCAGGCTCCTATAAAGCCCCTGGAGCCTGGGGAGGGCGAAAAAAGAATGTAAAAATGGGGGCTCGCACCTGTTGTGCGCGCATGCGCACTGGGGGGTCGCACATTGCATTATGGGTGCAGCACACCCGCACACGACCCCCCTGCGCTCCCCCCACTTGTGGCACGTGAGCCAAAAAAGGTTCGCCATCGCTGCTCTATGCAATCCTTCTGACAAAGGTAAGAGTATGAAAAGGTAAGTTCCAACCTCATCCCTTTTTATCTTTTTCCAAATAA
This sequence comes from Natrix helvetica, assembly GCF_964273705.1. NCBI lineage: Eukaryota > Metazoa > Chordata > Lepidosauria > Squamata > Natricidae > Natrix > Natrix helvetica. The sequence goes on from NC_138551.1 coordinate 72,714,071, forward strand.
AGTATATTGAAAATTAACTGACTACTCAACTATTAGCCTGCATATTAAAAATCATTTGGGTTCACCCATACAGTTCCCTACTAGCACAATTATCACTGAATAGTATAAATAAAAGGATAGTGAATATTAGTAGCAAATAGACCATCAAAACACAAAACTCCATATGTATGAATACATTTTTAATAACAGTATGTAGTAGGGATACAAACAGGCAGAGTGAGGGCAGAGGTGGGAATCATGTTCTCCAAAAGTTTTATAAATGTGCATTGAACAATGAGGTTCCTATTCATCTCAACCTACATCTACTTATTATCCCCAATAACCAATGAAAGGGACTATTAAATTTGGCTTCTAGTGCAACTTGCCCATCCTATACATTCTATTGCTTTCTGAAAGTTTTTTTTTCAGACTGGTTACCTAAAATTATTGAATTATTCACACTATCAAAAGAGAGTTTTTACAAACACAATTTCAGGTGTTTGTTTATAATTCCTTCAAACCAGTTCCCATGTGAAAATACAAAGTTTCTGATTGTAGAATCCCTCAGAATGTGAAGTATTTTCTTGTTCTTTAAGCTACATTTCCACCAAATATGGGTCTAAAGCATGAAATTGAATAACAATAATTTTTGATGATCATTGTGTTTATATCTTGCTTTTAGTCTTCCCGTTAGCAACCATTTTATTCCTATGAGAAATGGGATGTGGGTGAATCCTTGGATTAACTCACAAAGTTGTTCTCATGTTTTTATATTCTTAAATTACAAAGAAATTCCCCCATTCCATATTTCCCCAATGACGAATTAAATGCAACTACAACAACAATAAGGGAATGAACAAGATTGTAAAATTAGTTTAATATTTATAGGCAAGCTCTCAGCATGGCCAGATGAAGTCTTCAGAGGTTTACCGGAGAAAGTGGGAAGATTCAAAGCTGTGAGAGAATAGCCAAGGGCATCTATTCTGTTACCTAGTAGAGCATGAAATTAAAAGAGATTGCAAGAACATTCAAAACAATGAGTTATAAGTTTAAGCAACTTTTAATGGAGTACCAACTGAAAATGTGAGAAGCAGTATCTGGGAAGAAAAATATGGGGAAATTAAATGACAGATGTTTTATCTATTCCTCTTTAAAAAAAATCGATTTTGGGACTGCTGCTAGAACCGAGGCAACAGCAATGGCAAGCCATGCATTTCACAACTCCACATATTAGTTCACCAGCTGTGAGCACTCCTTAGCCTGTCGGTCCAAGCATATTATACATATATTAGCTACTTCCTGATCTGACTTCCAGAATGCAATCCTTGTGGGCTACGCTTGAGGAGTTCCACAAATTCAATTGCGTAAAAGGCAGCAATTAAATAGTAAGTGGTATGTGCTATATCAAGTTTCAATGTGATTCTTCTGTTGATGAAATCTGCACTGATTGTGAGTTGTGTTCAGGCACAATTTAGATGTTGGCTAAATCCTAAATAGTCCTAACTACCTGAGAAGGTACCTGTCCCGATATGAACTTGTTGGCAAGAAAGCTTGGGAAATTCTCCCTCTTTTTCAGACCCATCTGTTGAGTACAAAGGACAAGGCCTTTTCCTGTGCTGACATAAGAATACACATCTTCAAGAGTTGTGATCAGTTCTTGGTGGTTTTAGTTGTGATGGTGTGGTTATTTTGCTTCTGTAAACATTGTGTCCTTTTTTAGTCTGGAATATTTAGCTTTAATTGGTTAATAAATGGTATTGCAGGTTTTTGATCCCATTATTGCTATTTAAATTTTATTATTGTTTAGGTACATTTGGTTAAAAGATGATATATAAAATATAGTAATAATTATATATTTAGAACTATGTATTGATTAAAAAGAACAACCTGGTTTCTTTTCCTTTGTTTTATTTTGTCAACTATTCTGTGCAGAAGTTTTATCTGACAGAGTGTGACAGGGTAAGTTGGCTTCAGGGATCCACTTCAAATAAGCTTTCCTTAGGTCTAGTCCAATTCTCTAAGCATTAAATTATAGAGGACTGTGATACAACCCATCACATTGCATGCTGCTCTTCACAGTTGCCATATAAACTGAAACTGAAATAGATTTTCATTTGCAATCTCAGACCAACAACGCCGCATGGGATCAAGTAAGCTAAAACAGACTATAAAAACCAGAAACCTGAACAAGTATATAAATATATAACATAAATATTACACACTCAAAGCAAACTCAATCTGCTGAAGTAAAAGGGAAAAGAACTCATTATATTTCAGATGCCCCCCCCCCCAATTCCTTGACAAAGAAAAGAATGTGGCTTAAATTAAGAGTTTTTACAAACTTTCTGTGCAAATAGTCTGAGATGTAAGCGCCAATTACAATTCTGATTATATCTTAATAGCTTAGGAATGACATATTTGCAGGGTCATCTTCTTCAGTTAGTAGTAACCTATCCAGTATGTGCCTTTCTAAAAGGTATGTGGTTGGAAGTCACAAGGTGGTGTTTCTCAACCTTGGTCATTTTAAGATGTATGGACTTCATGCTGGCTGGGGAATTCTGGGACTTGAAGTTTACATATCTTAACATCACCAAGATTAGGAAACATTGCAATAGATGCTGCGTTTTGCGGCATTATGTCCTCTTTGCAATAGTGAGTTTGGTCACCAAAGTGCTAGTCTTTAAAAAACTTGGAAACAGAGAGGTTCTAGAAGGCATTTTGTGCTTCATGACACCTAGAATTGCAATTATAACTGTATTTTAGTGATTTTTATGGTTATGCAGTTATTTATTATTTATAATAATAAATTATTTTTCTTTTATTACTGCTAAAATTGTTGTGATTGTCGTAGGTAAAGAACGCTCAAATAGATATAGAAATAAACTATAAGCAAAGAATTTATTATAATTTTATATAATGTTTTTAGATCACAATTTCAGTGTTTTAATAATCATTTTCTATTATAAAATAATAGCCTTGCAATCAGAAAATGCCGCATCCTGACTTATGGTGTAGAAAATGTCAAAATGATAAAAAATTAGAAATAGTTCAATGTCATCTCTATCATCAAATTGGATCTTACCGGTATATTCATCTGTAGTACTTGCTACTAAATAAGCCTTATCAGAAGAATTCTATGTGAGCACAGGTTGTAATGTAAAATTACAGCCCAGCTAGCAAATTTTGGTTTGCAATCGATCCACAATGGGACACTGGTTATTTGAGCTTTTCAAAAAGGCTAGTCAATTGAGTAAAATGGCCCAAATAGGCTGCCATGGGGCAAGTTCCTCTATTTTCTAAATTAACAGGAAATGCTTACTCCATAGCTTCTTTGCAGAACGATAGCTTGCTTCCTTATGATCTAAATGGTACTCTCTGATTTGACAATCTATTAATGCCATAGTTCTCCTTCATTGTGTTTCTCAATTACTGAGTTATTGGAACATCTTAAAGATGGTTTTTTTTTTCTTGCGTGGAAAGCAGGTTCCCCCCCCCCCCCCGTCACAGCTCTGGCAAACATTTCAAAGAACATTCCACATCTGATCCTAAATATGTGAAATTTATTTTGTCCAGGAAATGCTGGAATCATCATACAGAGAAGAAAGAGGAGGAATGATCATCTATTTTTCTTGCAGTCCAAGACTGATATCAATAAAATTCAAAAATATAAATCAGATTATACACCAACAAAGGTCTCTTTTGGAATAATAGTTAAAGGAACAAAAAAGTAGGACTTGATTTTTAAAATTACAGCTTTGTAAAACTGAAAAGGAAGACTTTTAGCAGCACAAAAACAAGCTATTTTTCATTTATAATATTGCTTTGTTATACGCATTTATCCATGTATTTATCTTGTAGGCAGCATATATATTTGTACACAGGATGTTTTTTCTTAGTGTTGATATTATCAGAATAAAAAAATATTAGAAATAAAGTGATAGCTCCAGGACAATACCCAAAAATAATGTGGAAACAAAATAAATAAATCAGTGCAGTGCAACTTTGACCCACTGTAACTGAGTATTGGGTTACTGGAAACCCCTTAAAAATGGATGCAAGGAAAGAAATACAGAGGAGAGAAGAAAACCACTAACACAAGATATGGACCTATTCTAAATTCCTGCTCTGTATTTTATGCTTCATATCTGTAATTTCTGTAATTTCTGGTTCTTATCCACGCGTTTAACCTGGTACTTCCTCACATTAAAGAATTCTATTTTGCATCTTCAGTTTGTGGTAATGTTGACAGGAAAGGTTGATCAGACAACAGCTGGCTTTTAAGAAGTGATCCACATCCTTTCCTACAGTCAGCAGAGAGCTTAAATGAAGCATTTCAGCTCTTCAATACTAATGTCAGTATTTATGTTTCTCTATCTGGAAATATTCTTTTCTTGTACTTTTACTTTATTTTTTAGAGTTTTATAAATGCTGGGCATGGTTGTTTATTCCATTTCAAAGATGATCTTCTCTCCCACTTTCCAACTTCACAAAAGAATTTTTGCTACGTTTGTACAGGTAGTCCTCAATTTTCTTTTTGGAGATATGATCTAAAATGCTTCACACTGAATATAACTATTTTCCTCTTTGCCAAGGCCTTTTTTTCTGTGTTTATTATTTGGGATTTGCTACATACACAAGGCTTGTGGCCTCTGCTCTCCTGCCAGATGTCCTCTTCCCCTTCCAGAATGGCCTTGAGGGGTTTTCTCTGCTGAGCAGAGTGACATCAGTCAAAGGCATATGAGCATCCTATTATTTAGCATATATAGTTATTTCTGTTTGAATGCAATATCTCTTGAGAACTCTGCCCCTGATGACACGTTAGAATAGTAAATAAAACAGAAGACATCTGAGCAGTCTTTAATAGCATCCTTTAGCATAAACTAAAACTATATTTTTAATTTAAATAAAGTAAAATAGTAAAATAAAATGCTTCTCGGGCACTAATAAATAATTTCACCATCTAGCAATATGATATTTTACTGACTTTCAGAAGAATACGGTAACCTTGTTGGGTGTAGGTTAGTCCAATAATGGCTTGGATTTTCTGCTGCCAAGTTTATTAGGTCTAAATCAATGGGATTTGAAATTATGATCAACTTTTTCTTCTGATTTGTAACAATGTTGCTTGCATGTTCTAATTGCATTACAAATGGCAAAAGAAGAAATCAGCACTCAGCTGGTCTATGGAAAGGAGAAAAGAAAATTCTAAGATATGTGGTTTTACCCCAAAAAAAGAAGTTACAACTTGACTAACAACAAGATTTCAATCACTGGAAAGTTTGCGTATTCTCATTTGGGATGGTCTGAAAAAACTGTAGGACCTTAGAACATCTGATTTAATTGCTGAATACTCCTCTCTTCCTTGCTCCTGGTATCTACCTACTGCTTCTGCAGGAGTGAATAACATCTTGCCTGACAGAATTTTGGTACCGTGTTAGTTGTAATTACATCATGATAGACACTGGATTTTCCCTTTTCTTTGCAACAAAGCACTCTGTATTCAAATGCCTAACCTAAGATAGGCAGCGTCAGCAATGGATTAAAGCCATTCCTATTTCAACAAAATAAGGCACTATACATGAATATTGTATGCTTAGAGGTTTGAGGTTTATTCATCCACACTTATGAAATATTTCAGTATGGGTACATTCTTTCTATTATGCAAAGCAGAGTTCTCTCTCTAAACACGGGAAATTCTATTTTGAATGGACTGCTAAGTATTGATTAAACTATATTGGGAAATATAATTTATACGTATTTCCATTGAACTAGAATAGAGAGGGGCGTTGCACTTGCTATTGGTCTTTGCAAATACTTTTTATTCAGCTAATTCTTCTGTCTATTTTACATTACCAAGAGCAAGTTCTTGCTGAGGTATTTTATAATCCTTCCTGCATGCTGATCCTGCAGCAATATAGTTGTTTCCAGCCAACCTATTCCCTGGGTAATATAGACTTTTTCTTTTTTGTCTTTCACTCTGGTAGCAAAACTCATTAAGAGTTTTGGGTGGAATCCAATTTTGATCCTCCACTTACAGAAATGGAAGCTGGCCATCCTACTACCAGCTCCTTCAGTTCACCCCAAACCTTCTTCAGAGGGTCCAGAATTATCCAGAGCAAAAAATTAGGGGTTGAGGGCAGCAAGAAGAAGGAGCTTCTCCTACTTTTGATGATGGAAGAGTCTTTTCACCTGAGGACCAGCACAATTTTTTACAGTATACAAAATTATTGTTTTATGCAAACGATACAGAATTTCAAATTTGCTGCAAGTCAGGTTGCTTGATGGCAAAAAGTGTGTGTCATCACAAAGATAGAACAGAAGATTGTCAATCTGAATATTCCAAGACAAAAAGAGATCTCTCAGAAGGATTACAAAGAAAAGATCAAATTGACAGGAGGAGAGCAGAGAGAGCATCAGAGCCAGCCACCAAGAGCCAAGAGGTCAGGAACTAGCATTTGAAAGGGATCAGAAGAAAAGGGCTCATCCCTGTGGAGTTTCTGAGATAGCTTCAGTGCAATGGTGAAAACTCAAGCAGAGCATTTTAAGTGGCGCTGGAAGCAGACAGAAGAAAAAATAAGTGCCATCAATAAGTATGAGCAGATTATGCACTGTTAGAAAAGAACAGTAAACCTTATATCAAATTCAGAAATAAAATAGTTTGTACACTGGTGCAATAGATTTTGCAGAGGATCTCCTCCCTTTTTGGAGGGTGGGTAGATGGAAGTGCTTAGGCAACCATTTCACATCATTTACTATAAATTTATTTCTAGGATAAACAGAAAGTAAGAAAGAGGTGAAAACAGCAATCGTAGCAAAGGTGACATGAGAGAAAAGCATCAGCAAGTAAAATTAATGTGAAAAGAATGAAATAATAAATTTTACTTCTTTGATCAATAAATATCAGGAACAGCCCCCTCTAAATTGAATTTTAATTTAATGGTTTTCAATTCCCATTTGGGGTATGAACCCCAGCTTTCACAGATTTTATGAAATCTAGGAATGACTATGGGCTCCCATATTCCTCCATGCCCTTTTTCCTCCTCTTAAAATGCCACTTTTCATACTATAATCTATACAATTATTTCTGTTTGATACAAACCAGGAAATTTTGGCTCAATACAAACCAAGTCAGCATGCTGAAGTTGGTGGAAAGAAGGAAAGGTAAGACAAACTGCACAGCTAAACATTTCAAAGCAATTTTCAATTACTCTATTGCAATGTTTCTCAACCTTGGTCACCTGAAGATGGCCGGACTTCAACTCCCAGAATCCCCCAGCCAGCAGAGTTTCTGGGAGTTGAAGTCCACGCATCTTCAGGTGGGCCAAGGTTGAGAAGCCCTGCTGTACTGGGATCTATTTTGGAATCAACATTTCCAGGATCCTGCTGGCCCTAAGGCTATCCCCACATCCCTAACACTGAAGCTCTTTCCTTCTGTTCTGCCCAATTAGTTTGCCTACCTACTCCAAGCACAATAATAACCAAGATGAAGTGCACCAACTTCCTATTAAGCCTTGCTCCCTGTTTCTGGGTGGTACTATAATAAATGAATGCCATCAGAGAATGCAGTAAGGTGATGGGCCCTTTAAAATTAGAGATATCTTATTTTAACCTCTGATTATTTGGATCTGACATTGATTATTATATTCATTACAACCAGTGGCAATATTAAAACTGCTTTCAATTCTCTTCATTAAGCTCACAGGGCTTCACAGTCTTCTAAATACTGCGAAAGCCCTAAATCAAAATACTACCCTGGCAACTGAATTTCAATCTATTAGAAACTCTGCATGTTTCTGGCTCAAATTGTTTACAGCTCATTTGCCTTCTGTAGCCTGCTCCTTTCTGTGATCCCAATTCTAATGCTTCCCCGCCCCCTTTCATTTTAGTCCCCTTGTATTAGTATGCAATTAATTATTTTAAGAGACATTGCTAGAATTAAAATATTGTTTGCCCTCGTGAACACCTCTTCTTACGCTGATGTGTCCAGGGGCTAAGAACATGAAAAAACTCTCTTCAGGTCCTAAAAATATTAATTATGTCTCCCTCTGTGGCCACATTAGAAAATCAGATAATTAGATTTGAATGACAGAAATAGGCTGTAATAGGCTTCAATCACATCTTACAGTTATATCCTCTGCTTCTCTGACATGGTTTAAAATAAACTTTAACTATTGAAAGAGGAAGCTGAACATGGCAGAATTTGTAGTTGGCCAATAGCCAAGTAGTTTAGAATTATAATAGTTCTAATCTCAATACATTTTGAGTTGTAGCATGTTAAAGCTGAATTAAATTACAATGTAACCATAAATCCAATCTTGCGGGAAAATTAAATAGGATGTAGTTTTGTTGTCCTATTTACCCCAATTTAAGAAAGAGAAGCTGGTATGTAAACTGGTGCTTTGCTTCTTTGTTTGCACATAACACTAAACTATGGTTTCATACTATATCCAAGCTAACCCAGCATGTATCTGTTCACTTGTGCTTCAGTTAAAAGCTCTACACCCAGAATCAAAAAACATTTACAGCAGTATTTATAGAATTCAATTTGATTATTTATCATGCCAGCTCCAAAAATGACACCAGGAGTTCCAATGTGTATTACATATCCCATACTCTACAGCAATAAAACTAACATTCTGTTTTGACAATTTGTATACAAATTTGTATTCATTTTAATTATTTATGTTTTAACTGTACATCTATAGATATATATTTTCATCACTGTTAGTCACCCAGAATTAACTTATGGTAAGATGGGTGGCCAATACATTTTATAAACAAACAATAATGACTCCTGAAAGATTTTGGTCATGCATTTCATCATCAGAATTGCAATTAATCAAGATTCCTCAATAGTATGTATACATATAAGGGAACAAAGAGATGCTGGTTCAAAGATACCAATGAGCACACTAATGCAAATGTCAAGGTATGGTTTACACACTCTTAGATATTGCAAGTAAATAGATGGATCTCTTGTAGATAGATCACACTCAGAAAGGATGAAGTTTTGACATCTGATTAAAACTGCAATACTAACTTTCAGGCTCAAAGATCCTTATTCTTGATTGGTCAGCATTTTTTTTAGAACAATTAAAACAAAAGAAAATATAGTAACATGAGGATTCCAAACTAACTCAATGGTTATATAATGGCAACTGTAGTTTAATAGTGGCAAATGTCTAGTGGTCATGCAAATGCATAGAGGAGCAAAAATTCCTAATTTATATACACCTTGATAGATCTCATATTTCTTATAGATGAATTTGCCAATAGTGAGAGGAGGCTAGTTTTTATAATGTCATGGTTGAAGATAATTTGCAACATTCCTATATTTTCAATTTTTTTTTTCTGGTAATGAACATTCACAAGAGTATGCAGAAGTATTGTAGTCCTATTGTATCTGATGACCAGAAATATTAGGAGACTAGAACCTCAGAGCACTCACAGAATTCCATTTTTAAGTGTTTCCTATGCTGACATGGAGGGAAAGGCATTTAGAAAGAACTTTCCCACGTGAAATTAGTGAAATAAAATATCTTGTGCTCACCACACTCCAAAGCACTAACTTGGACGGCCCGAACTTCAGACTTAAATCTTTATTGCAGGTATCCCTATAACACATTTTAGGATTTGAAGGCCAAATTACGAACTCTTAAATGAGTTGATAAAAATCAATTGATTTTTCAAGATAGTAGTCTTGAATATTGAACAGGCATCATTAAGGAGATTTTGTACTTTGTGGAGGTTCCAGTGAGAAGTTTTCCTCTGGAAGTTGCAATCCCAAAATTTGTAAAGGGCATGAGTCAGAATATATCTAATTTAGAAAAAGGATGTTCCAAAACGATCTATTCTCTTTTCCTGTTGAACATTGCACACAGTAGTTACACTGTGGAAAGAGGGAAGACGATTGCTAATTGTCATGCTCAGATACAGGGCTAGTAAAGCAATAATCCATGATCAAGGCTTTCCAGGCAATACAGCAATTTAACCCTGCAACATTTAAGGAAGGACAGCATGTCTTCTTACAGATAAAAGAAGTGTTCTTGTTTTATGGTGGTTTGTGTCTATTAATTGAGCCAAATTAAGACATCTTAGTTTAATTTGACTACAAATGCTCAAGAATAGTTTTCATTAAATAGAGCCCAATGGTTTAAATCGGAAATTATTCACGCTGTACCTTACCAACTGAATTTATTAGACTTGGCTTGAATTAACCAAGCAGTTGCACTTGCAAAGGGTACCAAGAATTAGCTTTCAGTTTCCATGAACATCTGCTGGATGAAACTGCAAAGCCCTAATTGCCATGTTAATATTGATCTATAATTTCCATGTACTATAGTTAGAGGACTGGAATAATGAGTCACTATCTAAATAATGTTTATTAAAAATAATTGAAATGTTATTGGAGCTCATATGGAGTGAAATCTAGTGTTGTGCAAGATTTTTCAGTCTCGTCGGTTAGTTTTTTTCCTTCCCCTGAAGGCTCTCTTAAAACACCAAGCCCTTCTCTTAACACTTTGGACCTTCCGAAGGTGATATTAAGAGTGTGGAAAATGTAGACAGAAAAGGAAATTACTGTTTTCACTGTGGGAATTATATAATTAGAAAACACCTTGCAAGACCTAACTACCGTGGGAACTTTTTCATTTATTTATTTACTTTCTTTGTAGTGAATGCATAGATGCTTGGAGAAGACTTGTAAATATTATAAAATGACTTAGCTCAGTGATGAAATTCAACTAATTTAACAACCGGTTCTTCTTAATGATTGGCTGGGTGGGCGTGGCTGGGTGGGTCATGTGACTAAGTGGGCATGGACAACTCTATGTCACTCACGTGGGGGGAGGGGGGGAACCAATGTGTGTGTGTGTGTGTGTGTGTGTGTGTGTGTGTGTGAGAGAGAGAGAGAGAGAGAGAGAGAGAGAGAGAGAGAGAGAGAGAGCGCATTGCCAGTCCTGATGTTCCTCTTCGTCCCTCCCTCCCTCCCCGCTCCCTCTCTCTCCTTTAGGCAGGCTTAGAAAATCTGCCAGGCTGACGGAAAATGCATGCTGTGGATGGCCCTCGCTCGCCCCTTTTCCTGGCTTCCCTCCTCCCGCCGGCTCCTTGGTGCTCGTTCACTCGCTTGCGCTCTCCCTCCCCAATCTAGCTTGACGCAGGCAGCAGCTCACGATTGCCCTTTGCAAGCCCGCTGTTGATGAAACTGGATATGGCTTTTTGCCTAGGTTTGTCTGGCTGTTTGGGGGGAAATGAGTGGGGGTCCGGGGAGGAAGCCGTTTTCAGCAAGTTCGCTGAACTGCACACAAAGTTAACAACTGGTTCAACCGAACCAGCTGAATCCCACCAATGACCTAGCTAGTATGTACCTTTCAAATACCAGAATCCAACTACCTACCAGTTTTTCATATCCAATTCAAATTTATTGTTACTCTTCCATGCTCTCTCCTGCTGAGAAGTTTCTGAGCTTTTTAAACTGGGTATTGTTTTCTTTTCTTTTTTGCTTATGTGAATATTTGAAGATATCCGACACTAATAAAGGAGAATATTTGTAGGTCAGGATTGAAACAGAAGGATGAAATGTCTGCAAGAAAACAACCAAGCTCAGAGAGCACCAAGGACCCCAGACACTGATTGTGTAACAAATGATAATGATAGGATTCAGGGGCTATTTACATGAAAGTCCTGACACCATGTGATTTGATATCTACCAAGACATCCCAATAATCTTTCCCAAAAACCAGCTAAGAAGCCACCAAATTGATGCTCTCTCTCATAAAGGTGCCTTAAATTTGACAGTAGGCAGCAGTTTCTCTACCAGGCTTCTGTTTAGGAATGGACAATTTAGTTTTCAAATGATACGTTTATTTTTAGGAACAATATCTATAGTCTCACAAAGCTGGCCATGCAAAAAGTGTTTTTCACTGACAAAAATAATGTAGGTCATAATCCACCCCACTGGGTGAACATGAAGATGAGGAATGAGCGGTGTAGAATTGCTGAGATACTTGTGTTCATGTGTGTTTGGGTGCATGCGTGCGCACGCACGCGCGCGCACACACACACACACACACAGAGCGTGTCTGCACTTTCTTCCACAAACGTTATTTTTAGCTCTGTTCTCACATGATGAAGGACAAAAATAAAACCTTATACATTTTTCATGCCATCCCAGTGTGCCAAATCCAGGTTCTCACAATGTGCTCTTGGCTTAATACATTTTTAATAAGCTGAACCCAGCAAAAAAAAAAAAAATGAGCAGGATCTTTATTTATTTTTTTATGTCGAGAGTAGAGCTTCTTGCAGTAACTATCTCTCAGCACTAATACAAGAGAAGAAATTTGAGGCTGGGTTGCAAATATTCCTTCTGAATTTTGAGTATTTGCAGTTGCACTGGATGCAAGAAATATTTTTATATATAACCATATCTAAGTTCAATCATGGATTTCACCTGGATTACTGTTCTTTCAGTGAACTGTATCTCAGGCAACTAAGGGAGTAAAGGTGGTGGAACAGATGTTTCTATTGTTTCAAACCAATGAAATTTTCAACTCCCGTATACCTCTCTTAATTGTGAGATGGTTAGCACAACAATCCTCTAGTTTCTGAAAGTGGTAACGCTTTAAGTAAGTCCAACAACAACATACTTGTCGACTTCCAATTTAATGGTTTATCAACTCGATCAATGTCGACTGTAAAGAGTTGTCTTGTCAACTACCATTTAATGTCTCATTTGGATTGCATTTAGAATTAAACCTCCAGATGTTCTTTTAATCTCAAATTCCAATTTCCTTGCCATTAGCCAATTTGGTGGGGATTAGTAAGAAACTGGCCTAAAATTTCTGACATTCCCTTGCAGTCTAGCAACCTTCCATAAAATGGCTTGATTTTTCTATTGTATATCATTCTTTAAGGAGTCCTATAACAAAGTAGCATTTTGCTGAAGACTGTTAAGATCAAGGAGAGAGATTTGGGAGGAGGGTCTGCTTCCAATAATGAATGTGAAATGTCAATAGATACTACTATTCAACATGAAAGCTGTTATTGATACCGTTTAGTTGAGGGGTGTCAAACTTGATTTCATCGAGGGCCGCATGAGGGTTGTGTTTGACTTAGAGGAGCCGGGATGGGCATGGCCAGCTCAACGTCACTTGTGTCAGGGGCACATGTGGTGGCCGAGCACTCTGCCAGCGAAAACAGGCTCCTGAACTCCGTTTTCAGCTGCAACGGCCTCCTGCAGCCCTCTGCCAGTGAAAACAGAGCTCTCAAGGGCTGCCCATGGCCCTTCCGAGCTCTATTTTCACTGGCAGAGGGCTGCAGGAGGCCATAGCAGCCAAAATAGAGCTCAGGAGGGTTGTGCAGAGACACCGTGGGCCGGGCCTTCACTGTTTCCAGGGAGGTCCTGTGGGTCAGATCTAAGCACCCCGTGGGTTGGATCTGGGCCCCGGGCCTTGAGTTTTGACACCCCTGTTTAGTTATTTATTTATTAAATTTATATGCCGCCCACCTGGCAGTTCAAGGTGACTCCGAGTGGCTTACAATGTAATAAAACATACAGATATAAAAGCAGATTGACATTTCAAAATATTAAAACAAACTGAAAAAACCCACAGATTTGGAGTGGAGAGTGGTGCTGCCTACTCTTGTTACTGCACCAACTGCCTCCCGCCAACTCTTCCTTCAGTTTATTATTTATTTATTTATTTATTTATTTATTTATTTATTTCTTCGCACTTCTAGACTGCCCCCTCTCCCAAAAAGGACTCGGGGCAGTGTACAGTCCACACAGCAAATACATAACTGAATAAATATAAATATAAATATAAATATAAATATAAATATAAATATAAATATAAATAATATAAATATAAATAATATAAATATAAATATAAATATAAATATAAATATAAATATAAATATAAATATAAATATAAATATAAATATGGAGGAGGTTAAAAGGATTAAAAGAACTGTACAGCGAGAATATAAATATGGCAGTAAAACCCCTAAAATCAATTAAATTTAAAACAATACCCTTAAAAACCAGTTAAAGTATATTTCCAGGAGGTAACAGTTATAACAATTATAATTATGCCAGGCCAGCTAATCGGAACAGGTGAGTCTTCAATTTTTGTCGGAAGGAGCGGAGGTCTGTGGTGGTTCTGATATCGGGGGGGAGGTCATTCCAGAGGGTTGGGCCCATCACAGAGAAGGCCCTGCTCCTTGGTGCCGCCCGCTGGCATTGCCTAGTGGACGGCACCTGGAGAAGCCCCTCCCTGTGAGAGCGAATTGGCCGCAGGGATGTATGTGGGAGGATGCGATCCCGCAAGTAACTAGGTCCTGTGCCATGGAGCGCTTTAAAGAGGGTGATCAGAACCTTGAAACGCACCCGAAAAACCACAGGCAGCCAGTGCAGCTCGCGCAGGAGTGGTGTTACGTGGGAGTATCTGGTACTCCCCATGACTACCCGCGCGGCCGCGTTCTGGACTAGCTGCAGTCTCCGGGCGCGTCCCAACGGAAGCCCCATGTAGAGAGCATTACAGTAGTCTAGGCGAGACGTCACCAGCGCATGAGTGACTGTGCGTAGGGCATCCCGGTCCAGTAGGGGGCGCAATTGGCGCACCAGGCGAACCTGGTGGAACGCCCCCCTTGCCACGGCTGCCACATGGTCATCCATTGACAGCCGGGCATCTAGGAGGACGCCCAAATTTCGCGCCCGTTCCACAGGGGGCAATTGCTCGTCCCCTATAGCCAGCGATGGAGTCAGCTGGCTGAACCGAGGTGCCGGTAGCCACAGCCACTCAGTCTTGGAAGGGTTGAGTTTGAGTCTGTTGTCCCCCATCCAGACCCCGACGGCTTCCAAACACCGGGACATCACTTCGACAGCCTCGTTGGGGTGGTTTGGGGTTGAGATGTACAGCTGAGTATCATCAGCGTACAGATGATATTCAACCCCAAAACCACGGATGATCTCGCCCAGCGGCTTCACATATGCGTTGAACAGAAGGGGCGAGAGGACCGACCCCTGCGGCACCCCACAAGAGAGTGGCCTCAGGGTCAATCTCTGCCCCCCTGTCAACACATATTGCATCCGGTCGGAGAGGTAAGAGCCGAACCACCGTAAAACGGTGCCTCCGACTCCCATCCCCTCCAGCCGGCGCAATAGGATACCATGGTCGATGGTATCAAAAGCCGCTGAGAGGTCTAATAGGACCAGGATAGAGGAACAACCTCTATCTCTGGCCCTCCAGAGATCATCAACCAACGCGACCAAGGCTGTCTCTGTGCTGTGCCCGGGTCGGAAGCCGGACTGGCGTGGGTCTAGATAGTCGGATTCATCGAGGTGCCGTGGGAATTGCTGTGCCACCACATTCTCAACAACCTTCGCCAGGAAGGGAAGGTTGGAGACTGGACGATAATTAGCTAGCTCCATTGGGTCAAGTGAAGGCCTCTTGAGTAAGGGCCTCACCGCCGCCTCTTTCAAGGCAGTTGGTAAGGATCCCTCACCCAATGAGGCACAGGCACAGAAGCCAGCCTCGTGTCACCTCCCAGGCTGCCAGTACCAGCCAGGAGGGACACGGGTCCATTGAACATGTGGTGGGTTGCAGCCGTCCACGCAACCTGTCTAAGTCCTCGGGGGCAACAGAGTCAAACTCCTCCCAGAGTGGTCTCACAAAACTCGCTGTTGACGGCCCGTCCAGTCCACTGGAGGGGGCCCATCCGCTTCGGATCTGAGCGACTTTGTTCTGCAGATATTCCCCAAACTCCTCTGCTCTTCCCTGTAAGGGTGCCCCCCGCGTCTCCTGCCACAAGAGGTAGCGGGTCACCCTAAACAGGGCGGCAGGGCGGTTATCCGCAGATGCAATGAGAGCGGCACAATGTCTGCATTTGGCCGCTCTCAATGCCACAAGGTAGGTCCGTAAATAGGCTCTTACCTGTGCTCGGTCAGACTCGGAGCTTGAGGACCTCCACCTGCTCTCTAGACATCTCCTATGGCGCTTCATCACCCTCAACTCCTCGGTATACCAAGGAGCCCGGGTGGGTCGCTGCCGTAGGAGAGGTCGCAAAGGCGCAACCCGGTCCAAGGCCCCAGCCGTCGCCCTATTCCAGGCGGCCACTAGGTCCTCCGACCGAGCGCGGGTCAGGGCTACAGGTAGTGGCCCAAGCTCCGTCTGAAACCTGTCCGGTTCCATCAGGTGCTTGGGGCGGTACCAGCTTGGGCAAACTGGCTCCGCCTCCTCGCGGTGGGGGGTAGCGCCAGGGAAGTCTAGCCGGAGACATGAGTGATCTGACCATGACAGGGGAATAATATCTAAATCCCCTATTCCCAGATCACTCGTCCACTGCTCAGATACGAAAACAAGGTCCAGTGTGTGGCCACCTTCGTGTGTGGGGCCCTGAATTAGTTGGGTCAGGCCCATGGCTGTCATGGAAGCCATGAACTCCCGAGCCACCTCGGATGCTGCTCCCGTCGACGGCAGGTTGAAATCCCCCATAACCAAAAGTTTGGGGATCTCCACCGCCGTCTCCGAGATCAGCTCGAGGAGTTCGGGCAGGGCTGCTGACGTATAGCGAGGAGCCAAGTATACAATCAGCAGACCCCACTGCCTCCCTGGGCCCCATTTCACACCTAGTGACTCACACCCGGGTATCTGAGGAACAGTGAACTCCCTCGGCTCTAGACAGTCCCGTATAACTACCACCACCCCTCCACCCTTACCCAGGGCCCGAGGCTGATGGAATGCATGGAAACCCGGTGGGCACATTTCCACGAGGGGTAAACCACCCTCCCGAGTCCCTTTCGGGAGAGGGGGCGGTCTAGAAATCTAAATAAAGTAAAGTAAGTAAAGTGACCCAAGCAGGTCTCTGTTATTCCTGCAAGGTCCAGCTCCCCCTCAGAGATCAACTCATTAATGAGGAGGGCCTTGTTGGTCACGGACCTTGCATTGCAAAGCATCAGCCGCAGGCCCTGTCTCTGTAGTTCCTGACCACCTAGGTTGCGGGGGTTGGTACAAACGACCGGGCGTAGCCAGCAGCCACGGTCTTGTGATCTTCTCTTGTCCTTGCATCCCCCCCTCCCCGCGACCGTTGTAATAAAACAACCCTCTACTGGAATAACTTGTTCCCTCCCCCCCACCCCGCTCACTTCCCTCCTGGACTCACCTGTTCGTCTGGCACTGGCTTCCCTCCCGGCCTGGTTATCCCCCCCCTTCCCAGAACCCCCTAAAAACAATATAAAACATTTGGATAAAAAGCCCCTCAGCTTCCTCTTCTTCCACCTCTCGGGGTTCACAAACCCGTCATCAAGGCTGGCCCTTGAGAGTTAAAAGTTATTTAGAGTTTTCCATATTATATATTTTATACTTATTAACCCTCATACCTGCTAGAACCATAGGCTGTATTAATCGAAACTACACTGATAGAATCCTGCGCATATTTTTCCTTCCTTCTCTTATACTCCAGTTAATCCAGGGGGAGTCTTTTTCTAATACTTTCCTGTCTGCCTGGCTTAATAAATATTTATTCTGCATGTGTTGTTGCCTCAGAGGCTTCTCTAAGGTCATCTCCATGGATCCTTCCAGTCAGCTATGGCGAAGATTGAAAATTGCAAACAAACCACATATATTTTACATCTCAAACAAGGCAAAAGAGTGATGTTTCACAGTATATTAGAAGTAAAGAAATGGGTGACTTGTTTTGATTATGACAACAAATTACAAGCTATTTGTTGGTGTCAGCTACGAACTCTTTAAATGCAAGTGGTGGTTAAGGCATCAGGCTAGAAATCAGGAGACCTTGCGTTCTATTCCTGCCTTAGGAACAAAGCCACAAATCTTGGCCAGTCATTCTCTCACAGACCTAGGAAGAAGCATTAGCAAACTACTTCTGAAATCTTATTAAGGAAACTGCAGAGATTAGAACAGGCAATGTAGAAGATGAACAGGCTGAGCTAGAGGAAGGGTTAAGTGTGTAATCAATTTGGAGTCATTGTAGTCCCGAGAGACCCAAATCTAGCCCTTCCCCCCCGCTGAATTCTGTTGACCCTATCTAGCACCAATTTAGCTTGAATTTTTAGTCGCTCAGAATCTTGTATAAAGATGACAAGAATAAACTCTTAGGCTTTGAACTCAACTCCTGTTACCTGGTTATTTGCACTTGATAATCAGTCACTAGACTCAATGCTGACTAAAAAGCACCTACCTCTCAAAACAAAGTTATAAACATGGTTTATAGGAGGCATTATCCAATTTAAGATTTTATGACACACTTACCACACTACATGTTATTTTCAGAAGCAGACTGGGGAAAAAAGCTGGTGATTTTAAAAACAACTATTGATTTAATTTAAAAAATTATGATGTAATTTTTACTAATATTTCTTTAAAAATAACACAACTTAAAAATGAATCCGGGTTTAATATAAATAATAAAACCTGATATATGCCACTTTCTTTGAAAATGAATAAGAAGCCTGCTATAGCAGTATGGTGCGATTATACGATTTTAGTGACAATTATTTTTATTAAATTTTAAAGAATAATGTTTTTAAAAAAACTAGTAACAGACGTTTTTATAACATGTAATCATAATTACTGCAGTTAAATGTTACCAAACATTTATAAACCATACTTCATTCAAACTACTAATGAAAGAAACAGATATAAAAAAAATGTGTGAAGCCCAAATGAAAATAAAGCTAATTAAATTGAAATGAAGAATATCTTTAAAGTGGTCAGATTTCTTGATTTAAAAATTAGGCATCAAAGTAGCAGAAGAAAGCACACAACACATAGAAAAACAAGAATGTTAATAGTTGTTAATTAGATTAAACAAAGGTTAAACCATTTGTGGTGTGGAGGTTATGGGAACCCAGCAATTAGTGCATGCTGGGCCATCAGGTTAATGTGGTTTGTTTGGGCACAGCTTGTTCTGAAATACAAAAAAATGTATTTTGCTGAATAAGGATTCAAATTCAGCAAGTAGTATAAATCTATTAATATTTATTATCCCTTTTTTCAGTAATATTCCCAATACTTCCTGAGAGATCATTTAAAGATGTATAGGCACAGAATTGACATTGGCATCATTTTCTATTGGGCTTAACTGATTATGAAGTAGGCATTTTATAATAAGCATGCAAAATGCACCTTGAGAGCAATTTCAGTTTCCTTTTATCTAACTCAAAACCAATAACCACTTTTTATTGCTTTCGGTTCAAACACTAAGCTGCTGCTGAATTGTACAGCTCTAAGAAGAGGTAACAGCTTATATGAATGCTTTGTTTGTTTAAATAATTTGTACTGAAAGAGAACAAGTTCTTAATGTTGGTGGGATTACAGCTTCATACTCTGGCTGGTGCTACGCCACCTTTGGAGGAAGTTCATGCTTAGCTAAAGTTAAGAATGTACTTTTAAATGACTTTACCATGCATATGTTCATGGAGCCAATTAGCATTCCTGCAGAGAAGACATCAATTTTTTGTTCACTTTCCCGAGCGGAAAGCAGAGTGTTCAAGAGACCCTGCTGAGTGATCTAGATTCATTAAAGCCAGCGTGTTTCTTGATTGCCAAGAAAACTGTGGTTCCCTCAACATGCAAAAATTATGTAAAAGCATTTGAGATACAGCTTGCTAGGTCAACATATAGGAAATCTTCTATGGATTTTAGATATACTGTATCATCTATTAAATGAGACACAGCTTACCTAAATTGGATGTTATGCGGGAACTCGTAAAATTAGTGTTAATTGGTACACTGATAGATAACTTTTGGATGTGTAAAGGCCTTACTTTTTTTGAGCACTGAACCCCACAATATGTACAGATCCACATCTCACATATGTGGGGAGGGATAACTGGGGAAAGTGTGATTTCTTTACAAAAAAAAGTGCTGTCCCTATTCAATGATTTACATCGCAAATTTATGTGTTTTCACCTAAAAATGGTATGCAATTGGGCTGTTATGTTTCAGCAGCTATTGTTCATAAGAATCATAATGCAACTATGAATGACCTCCAAAAACAAAGATGACCCCTCAAGGGCCATCAGTAATCTAGGAGCTATGGATGCTTTCTACCCAACCTATAATGTTCTAAAGAGAACATTTTCTCCTATATAGATTGTTCAGCCACTGTATGGAGGCCCTTTTGATTCCCTTTATATGGAGCCCCAAAAGTGGCCTTCTCTGTTGTAATGTTCTAAAGTTCCCTTCTATAGATGTACAAAAATATGAATCTTGTTAAAAGGTATCCATATTAGAAAGATTTATATTCTCTTTTACATTTGACATTTCATGGTGGAACTGCAATATGATTTATGGCCTATAAGTATATCATGTGTTTTAAAATTCTTTCTATGAAACTTGACTTTATCTTTATTATTTTCATCTCATACTATAATAATTTTCTTTTTTAAAGTCTGCATTGCATTTATTTCTACAGGTAAGGCAGATAGGTAGGGAGGTAGACAATTTATTGTAAAATATTCATTCTTCTTTCAGCAAGCTTTGAGAAGTTATTGATGTTTAGAACTCTAAATTATCAGAAGTTTGAGCCAACTGTTGGCAGAAAATGTTGATTGCCTTTTGTATAGAAAAGTGGGACATAATTAAAACAACATATAAAAGACCCAAATAAAGATGAGAAAGACTTGCAACAAAAGCAGTAAGGTAATCCATGTTTCTAAAAATTAAATATGGCTATACATATGACTTAAACCATGTGCCTTGATTTACGGTTTTCAATTATTTGTGTCCATTTCCATTTTCTTTCTTCTTTTTGCATTCATAGCATAGCAGGGTTTTTTTTTTTTTGTTCCTTGTCTAAGAAATAATCAGAACATGAGGAAAATAAACAGCTGTTCTAAAAACTGTCATAGATATTAATTTGTTTTGTCTGCATCTTCCAACAAAAAGACTGAATATAGCAATATAGACACAGATAAAAACTAATTGTCTTAAGATCTTCTGAGGGCTATTTTTGTACCGTCATTCTATTATTTTTCTGATTACAAATGATGAATACATCTCAGTTTTAAATGAGATCGAGTGAATTTGGAGGGTTATTTTCCTCATTCTGTCAGCGTCACACAATTTTACAGAAGGCCATTACCAATTCTAGACTATGAGCCATTTAATGTTTACTCATACAGTCCAAGGGAGGGAGGGAGGGACGGATGGACGGACTGAGTAATTATGTGATTATTAGTGTTGACTCTTAGTGGTCTCAGATAGATTAGAAGGTATCACATATATTGGTAGATATATCAAGATCTGTAAGATATATTGAAAGCCATTCTACCAGAAAAAAATTCCTTACTTCTTTGAACCACCACAGAAGTTTATGATCAATTCTGCTTTATGCCAGTAGCAACACTGGAGAACAGGGAAAGGCGCATGCCAGGATGGTATGGAGCCATAGATTCATAACTCTGCAAGATTCTTCTCAAACCAGTAGTACATCTATCACAGGTTTAAGACCACCCTACTTTAATTCCTTTAATGGGATTGCAAAT
This sequence comes from Natrix helvetica, assembly GCF_964273705.1. Classification (NCBI taxonomy): domain Eukaryota; kingdom Metazoa; phylum Chordata; class Lepidosauria; order Squamata; family Natricidae; genus Natrix; species Natrix helvetica. The sequence continues at coordinate 72,735,558 of NC_138551.1, forward strand.
GGGAAGAAAATAATTTGACTGAATGGAAAGAAAAATAGATTAGGAAGGGCTGCCTTCTGCTTTGCTAGCCTAAAAGAAAACAGTGTTATCACAATGTCCAGGTCTCCCATATGCCTTAGGTGAGTGTACTCAATCAATATTCAGAGGTGAAAATTCATTTATAGGACTTGACTTTTAGTGTCATTTAACATGATTTGGAATTGGCTTGCTGCTGTTGCTGTTAAATTTGTATAGTTTTTTTTGACAAATGCTCAACTATTACCCTTTTCAGAATGTCATTAAAACGATTAAATTATGTGTCCCCAATAGAAAAATCTATATAATACTGTTAAGGAATTGGCATCGGCTGCTACCATGGTTTTAGAATACATGATTTTAGTAAATTCATTCAACTAAACGAGAGTCAAAATCTCCATGACTATTCCACAGACTGCAGTGTTCCCTGTTCACTAGCATATTCAACAGATTTTAGAATCTGGTATGTGTGCCCCAGGACTCAAAGCGGCTTGCTATAGAAGGATAATATGGTTTCAAGTATTCATTTCTCCTATGCTCATTCAGTTCTTGATGCCGTTACAATTTTTAATTCCATTTTTTTCTCCCAGAAGAGTTAATTCAGTATATTTTGTTCCACTAATCCAATATCACTATAATTGCACTCTGGTAGAAACAGGCAATCTTTTTGGCCAGCGGACACAATTGTAATTTAAAGAAAGTCATAAACTGTCTCATGAAACAGCTGCTATGGGGCAGAGATTTGTGCACTCACAAAACAGCTACCATGGTTTGCATGGCCAGTCACAAAACATCATTTATCACCAGGCAAGCTGTCAAGACTGCCACTGAATATCTAAGTTGCTATCTACCATCGCAGATTTCTTTGGGAAAGAAAACTCCTGCTATTTACTCTTCTCATTTTTTTAATACAGGTTGGTCCTGAATCTAGTGACTGTTTTCTTTTAGCTGTGTTTCCAGTTGTTTGCTACAGCAACAGATAGTATCTTAAACCTGAAATTCAATGCATGCTTTCCTGCTGCTTCTATGGCCTGTAGAATACAAATAGTCTAGCATATAAGTAACCATGCACTACTTAAATCAGGGTTCCCCAACCCCCAGTCCACAGGCCATTGGGAACCCAGCTGAGCAATTGGCAGGGGAGCATGCGAGTGTGTGAAGCTCCACTTGTGCAAGCAACGGGCATGTGTGCGAAACCATCTCTTCTCCCCCCCCCCCGCTGCTGTCGATCGGCAAAGCCAGAAAGGTTGGAAGCCGCTGCCTTAAATAATCAGGATGCCAAAATCTTCACTGAAATTGCATTTAAGAAAAACAAACTCCTGTTTTTAAAATTAGCTTATAATATAAAATACAAAAATACAAAACCAAATAATAGGAAAAACAGCAGAGGGAAAAGGGAAGGGAAAAGTAGAAAAGAAGGGGAAAAGAAAGAAAAGACATTGACTTCCAACTCTCTTTGGTGAAGTAGAATAAGATAATAACATCAAACATCAATGTTTTACTCTTGCATAATAGTATAAACTAGCCATTTTTATAACAAATCTATCTAATCGGTAAAACCAAAATCAAAATTTCGGGTTTTTCCACCACAAGCACAAAGTCCAGAAGTGGTTTCCAAGTAGAAACAAATATAGTTGTGTTTTTTTTTCTGTCATCAAAGCAGTCAATTAAACCATCTCTGTTAGAAAACCTAACTCCTCTGAAAAACTGGCACATGTGCCAAGCAACTAACAACTAAGCTCTAATACAAATTTGTTGCAGTTATGCCAAAGTACAACATATATCAACTATTATCCCTTATTTCTGAAGAAGTGTAAGGAAGGACCTCCCATCCCCCCAAAATTGTTCCCCTGCAGACCCAGACTATAGCTAAACCAGAGCAGGTCAGTTAGCCCAGAATTAACATTGCCATTTTTAAGTCTTTGGAAACTGATGCATCTTAATACAAGCTGACATCTGAAAGCTTATGTGGTTCAGAAGATAACAAAATTTTATAAAAGGATAAAGCAAATGCCACTGTACATTACAATCTTTCTCATGATCCAAGATTCTGCTATTTATTGCACAACAGTATTTTCAGTAAATAAAAGATTAAAGAGGCAATCCTACAACACTTTCCTCGCAGTAATTAAATCCAATTAATCTCTCAAGGGTATACCTTTTTGGCTGGTTGAATATGGTTGCAGAACACCTCAAGTGGAAATCCATGAGGTTTAGCATTCAGACATCAGTTATTGATAAAAGAACCGTGCACCAAACCTATTTTTAAAATTGTACCATGCACTGAATTTTTTTCCTCTAGTACGTATAAATCAAAGGTTGGCAACATACAGTAGTTCCTCTATGTGCCAGACCACCCCAAAAGTTGCCTCTATCACTTAAATAATACAGAGGGTTATTTTTTCTCCAATGTCTGCTCGAGGAAGGTATCCCTTCCCCATTTGTTCCCTGAGCTCTGTCCTCCAGGAATTTTGGCTTGAGCTACAATAGAAATTATATATTTTTCCTGCCCAGTATGGTTCTTCTATTTGCCTTCTTTGTTGATACGGGCAAATCTCTTCAAAATCCTGTTTGCTTGTTTTTTAAATGTCTGTCCTTTTAATGTACAGGTAGTCCTCAACTTACGACCACAACTGACAATACGACCAAAATTTATGTTGTTAGGTGACATATTTGTTAAGTTAATTTTGCCCCAATTTATGACCTTTCTTGCCACAGTTAAGGGAATCACTGCAGTTGATTACTTAGTAACCCGACTGTTAAGTGAACCTGGCTTCCCCATTGACTTTGCTTGTCGGAAGGTCGCAAAAGGGGATCACCTGATCTTGGGACACAGCAACGGTCATAAATATGAACCAGTTGCCAAACATCTGAATTTTGATCACATGATAATGGAGCTCCTGGAAAGGTCATAACTCTGAAAGACGGTCATAAGTCACTTTTTTCAGTGTCGTTGTAACTTTGAGGGGTCACTAAACAAATGTTTGTAAGTTGAGGACTACCTATACTCATATCTCAAATTCAGGCCATAAGACTTTGGAGCATAAACGACGAAGAATCACTGAGATTGGTTAGCATATTTAAAATTGTGAAACGTCCTAGCATTTGTTTATTGCATAGAGGAGAAGCTGTTCTGAGGGACAAAGTGACACCTGATATGTCTGCCAGATTCTTTCTTTAAAGCATCAGAGGTCTTGATTTTACAAGAGGGTATGTTTTAAGTCATTCAATAAACAGCTTGCCTACCTTCCACTTTAATAATTAGAATGGGAGGAGGGGGCATTGCAAAATTCATTGACAATGTTTTTGTGGAGTCATAATTGGACACAACCATCAGGGCCAGAGCACTGGGGTTCTAGAATATTTTTTTCCCTTTTCTTTCCTGTTTGTGCACTGATGAAAAAAGACAATTATCAGTCAAGGAGAAGAAAGGAGGCAGAGGGGGAGGGGGGAAAGGAAAATATGCTGTTGTTATTTCAAAGGAGAAAAAGACTGGCAAAAAAAAATCAAAGCACAACAGTGAATAATATAACAAGACAGACTGCAGTCCCCTTCCTGAACTTTAATTCATAATATCTAAGGGACTGCCAGAAAGAAGAGAGGATCAACCTATTCTCCAAAGCACCTGAAGGCAGGACAAGGACCAATGGATGGAAATCAATCAAGAAACCTAGAACTAAGGAAACATTCTCTGACAGTGAGAATAATAAACCAGTGGAACTGCTCGCCTTCAGAAGTTGTGGGTGTTCCATTGAGGTTTTCAAGAAGAGATAAGACAGTCTTTTGTCCAGAATGGTATAGGCCTCCTACCTCAACAGGGGGTTGGGTTAGACCTCCAAGGTCCCTTCCAACTCTGTTATTCTATTAAAAGTGACCATAAAACCTACTACCTCAAGAAACAGCAGAAAAGCAGGCAATTATTTCAAATTGAACAAAACATGCTTTATCTTTTACCAATGAGAAGCAACTGGGATATCTGGGTGCTGCTGTCATTATTATTATTATTATTTACTTTTTGCCATGGGAAAATTAAATTTGTCAACTTCCTATATCCTCCAAGAAATCAAGAGATCAATATTTCCATACCAATGTGGCTGGGTTTAGGGGTTGGCCAGTAGGAAGAAATCTTAACACATAGGGCTGCTTCCTCCCAGTTCATCCATTGAACAGAAAAACAAGTGAGGAAGTATTTTGCCTACAAGAAGTGACTCTCCTCACCCTCCACCCTCCCTTTGATTTCTGAACAGTAAGTCTTCCAACTAGAATAAGGAAGTGGAGAATGTATTTGCTAAGCCTTAATAATTCTTGGATTTTCAAGAAGAGGGCTTCTGAATTCTTTGTATTATCAGGGAGCATCAAATAACAATACAATACAATAGTAGAGTTGGAAGGGATCTTGGAGGTCTTCTAGTCCAACCCCCTGCCTAGGCAGGAAACCCTATACCGTTTCAGACAGATGGCTATCCAACATCTTCTTAAAGACTTCCAGTGTTGGGGCATTCACAACTTCTGGAGGCAAGCTGTTCCACTGATTAATTGTTCTAACTGGCAGGAAATTTCTCCTAAGTTCTAAGTTGCTTCTCTCCTTGATTAGTTTCCACCCGTTGCTTCTTGTTCTACCCTCAGGTGCCTTGGAGAATAGTTTGACTCCCTCTTCTTTGTGGCAACCCCTGAGATATTGGAACACTGCTATCATGTCTCCCCTAGTCCTTCTTTCTCTTAAGCTAAACATAGCCAGTTCCTGCAACCGTTCTTCATATGTTTTAGTCTCCAGTCCCCTAATCATCTTTGTTGCTCTTCTCTGCACTCTTTCTAGAGTCTCCACATCTTTTTTACATCATGGCGACCAGAACTGAATGCAGTATTCCAAGTGTGGCCTTACCTATATATAACAGTTCTTCACATCTGCAGAATTATCCCAGTCTTCTCTATCTGGGGAAATAAATCCAAGCTGCTGGTTTTCCAGCTAACCTTTAACTAATAACAAATGTAGAATCTAATTTCCCAACAGTCAGCAAAGCCTTCTGCTGCCACTTGAGATGATGTATTCATATCACATTATCCCAAACCATTATCCTATAGATTACAGCAATTATTAATCATGATTCCTATGCCACCATTGTGAGATAGACTGCAAAGTTACAAACTTGATGTTTCCAGAAATTATTTGCCCTCTATGACGGCAACCAAGAGAGAAAACAAAATCACAATATACCCAACAGTATTGAATGAAATATTTTTTTTATAAAGAAAGTGTGCATTATATGGATAGATAAGCAACAAAGCAGAAAGTAGACTTTCATGCTAAATCATTACACATCTTTATCCAACCCTGTAATCCTCAGTGTCTCTCATTGACTTGTGACACAATTTACAGTATTGTATCTGATGCAACAAGATTCTTTTGTTCATGTACCTATTACACACCACTAGATCTCAGCTAAAGGTGTGGAAAATGGTACCAGATATAGTCAAGTCAAAATGAACAGCAAAGACTCAATTTCTCTGAAAATGTCTACTTTCCCTCAGAAAGTTGTGCAAGTACTTCAACACTCTTTTTACCCTTTCAATGTTTAGTTCATGTAAAGGCTTCTGACAGATAAAATAAGAGAAAATAATGATCTAAAAAAAGAATTGTACTGGACCACTTGCCTGTATCTCTTTAATCTCAGCTATTATACATAATAAACATTTCAAAAACAGGTTTATGGTTGGATTCTACTTTCCATCTCCAAGCAACGTAACTGAAAATGATGAGATTTATATATGGCTACAAGACATTGGAAAAGAGTAGCCCAAGGCACAAAAATGCGCCAAAAATGCTCAACAAGATTCAGTCCCAATTTCTAACTCATCTCTAGAATTTGTTTTAAAAAATAGATAAAACAATGAAATGTCATTTAAGTGCCCTAATATTATATTTCTAATACTATTGGCCATCTACTGTGAACTTTACATACAAGAAATTAGCAGGAAAGCAATCACAAATACCCCTATGCATTTTTAAAAATTAAACTCCAGAATATGTCTTATGCATAAAGACATCTGGCCAAACCATTTCTTCCATACTAAGTGTGTCAATGAAGATTCTCAGTTATCCAGGTCATGGTTGTCCCAAAGGTGCTTTTTTCAAGAGGCAACTGGACTTTATGATTTTTCTTTGAAGACGTTTCTCTTCTCATCCAAGAAGCTTCTTCAGCTCTGACTAGATGGTGGGGAATCCATCTTCAAAGAAAAACCAGAAAGTCCAATTGCCTCTTGAAAAAAGCACCGTTGGGACTTACTATTGACAGTATCAACAGATATGCTTGATAGACTTTTTTTAAATCTTCCAATATCCTCAAGAGGACTTAGATGAATTAATAACTGAACAGATAGAGATGTATGTATGTATGTATATGTGTGTGTGTATATATATATATATATATATATATATATATATATATATATATATATATATATATATATATACACACACACATACATACATACATACATACATACATACATACATATATATACACACACACACACACATATATACACACACACACATATACAGGCCTTACCTTTCTGCAGGTCTTCAGCTGGATCATACTAAACACAGTTTCCAGATATTGTATGTTGACCTGAATTGTAAAAATTTTAATCTACCTAGCTTACCATCCTGTTTCAGATGTCTCTGAAACTTACAAGAAAATCATAAGCATGATCTCAGCATGGAAATTTCAACCCTTTGTCTCCTGTCTGACCCCGCTCCAAAGAGGAAAATAAAATGAAAGTTTATTCTATTAATGGATCACTTTCTAATAGGAGCACCAATTTGCAAGCTGATGCTATATATTAGAAACATCAAGCTAACTTTGCTTCTTCCAACAACATGCCGTTTACAACCTTTGCCAATATACCTATTATCTTCTTATTTTTTTAACGAACTGCTAGTGATTAATCACAGTATTTGCAAATCAATAGCAGAATCCAACAGTATCATTTGTTTGCTGCTGCTTCCTGCACAAATATTGTTCAAGAAGTCGTGCAACCCATATCATGCTCAGCACAAACTTCTGACTAATGGACTATTCACGAATTGTTCTTCATTTAAAGGATATATACAGGTGGCTACAAGAATGCTTCCGTGAGAAATAATTATTCCTTAGGATTCATTGTAAGGCGCGCACACATTTTTGTGAGTCATAGTGATAGAGGGGTAAGCAAATTACACAGTATTCTTTTTTATCTATTATGTATGCATTAAACATAGCCATTTTTGATATAAAAATTCTCTGTGCTGAATATAATATTCAACAGGCGTGGTGGGTATTACCTTGCCCAAAGGTGTTATTTTTATGGAATTGAGACCCATTAATGTATATTCAGAAGCATTCCAAATTTGTAGTAGCTAGCTTTGAACTACTGTGGGGATTTAACTGCTTTTAGGACATCTCAACTGTAAAACTTTGTTATGGTGACTCCTACACCTACACAACTCATTTGAAAGTTGTGTAGAATGGGAAGAAACAATAAATCTTATTTGTTGACAATGATTTCACTATGCCAGGCTGTTTTAATGAATTGCAAGCAATTATGCTTCTGAAAGGGCTTCAGATTCATTTTAAAGCATGCCCACCCTGTCCAAACTGGTAACAGGGGCAGATGCCCCTTAAGGTTGAGGTGGGCAATGATGGCCCTTTTATGACTTATGGACTTCAATGTTGGCTCAGGAACTCTGGGAGTTGAAGTCCACAAGTCATAAAGGGGTCATTGTTCCTTATCCCTGCCTTAGGGAAAGGTGATATTTAAGGTCTGGTTTTCCCAATTCTTTCCAGTCCCTTCTTTGGACTGTTATGATGATTTCTTAAAAGAGGAAGAAGAAATGTAGCATCTGCATAATAAACTAATCACACTATATTTATTTTTCTTTGGACATCTACAGTGTCAGTAAGCTTTCACCAATTAAGAGTTCATTTATTTTAAATATTTTAGAACTATAAATGTTTTAAGGAAAGTAACTATTTATTGTTAGCATTTATACAGTCACTCATTTACAAAAAAAACATTTTTTTGCTTCTAGAATATGGGGTTGGTGAATACAATACAATTTGGGCAAAAAGAGAGCTGAGTTCACAAATATGTATTTATCATTGGCATTTATTGTAGCACACTGTGCATTTTGAATCTATTTCCTGTAAAAGTAAGCCAGAATTTATCTCTATTTGGTTCCACGAAAGATTTCTCTAGAATATTATACAAATTAATTTGTTTTGTCTTCCTGCAAAAGCCAAAACTGGGGTTCACTGTTGTTATAAACACCAGTGTGTATATGTGCTTTTAAACTCATGTTTTCTTGCAATAGTGGAGAGATACAAAGTGAGATTGAATTTTCCTTCTGCAGAAGTATATATATATTTTAAGAACGAGTTTGAGTTCTTCAAAATTCTGGTGTAACATTGGATGTATCTGCAATATAGCAATAGCACTAGCACTTAGATTAATATACTGCTTCATAGTGCTGTTATAGCCCTCTCCAAGTGGTTTACAGAGTCAGCATATTGCCTCCAACCATCTGGGTCCTCCTTTTACTGACCTCGGAAGGATGGAAGGCTGAGTCAACCTTGAGCTGGTCAAAATCGAACTCCTGGAGTGAGCAGTGAGTTAGCCTGTAATACTGCATTCTAACCATTGTACCAGTGCGCCACCAAGGCTCTTATCTTTAAAAATCTTACCTTTAATATCTTTAAAATGTGTGTCATTAAAATACCTTTCAAATCCATCAGTTTTCTTTTCAGGGAAACAAATAGGAAAGTAGTATCCTGTTTCCCCGAAAATAATAGCTGGCCTGGCCCATTTATAGTCCCATTTTTAACCTCCTGGCAAACATTTTATTCTGGGGTAGTTTTTTAGGGGTAGTTTTTAATGTATCTCTAATTTTAATTTTAATTATTATTGTACAGTTTATATGTTACCTCCTCCATCTATATTTATCTATATTTATCTATATTTATCTATACCTGTATGTATTTATATTGTGTTTTAATATGACTGTACACCGCCCAGAGTCCCTTCTGGGAGAGGGCGCGGTTTATAAATTAAATAAAAGTTAAAGTTAAAAGATAAGCCCTCCCCGGATAATAAGCCCAAACAGGCTTTTGAGTGCATGCACTAAAATAATCCCTCCCCGGAAAATAAACCCTCTCTGAAAATATTGCAACAGAGCAGCAGCCATGAGGTGACCATGCTCTCCGCCTCCCCGAAAATAAGACCAAGTGCTTATTTCAGGGATCAAAAGAAAATAAGATCCTGGCTTATTTTCGGGGAAACACAGTAAAAGTAGTAGTAAAAGGGAAGGTGTAAAACAGCCAGTTGGATTGAAGCACAGAGAAAAAATACAGAACATAACCACTTTTTAAACATAATAACACTGCATTAAGCAGGATCATGTTAGGTCATCACCAGAGTCCAGTGTTCTATTGATAAAATCACGAGGGGTTGTCTAGAAGGCTGAGGGTCACAGTAATTTAAAATTGTTCAAATCAATGCTGATCAGTGATATAAAGCAGTCCAATCATGAGCAAGTGGGAACCCTATTTGACTTTCACTTGACAGCCAAAACCTGATCTCTGTTTAATCATGTGTGAAGAGATAGAAATCACTACCGAACTTTTAGAGAATAAGGTCATCTCTACAGTACTGAACTGATGCCACTATTGAAATATTTAATTAATTGTCATTATAGTTAGCAAACAAAACCAAAGACTAGAACAAAAAGCCTATTAAAGACAGAGGTAACGGCTTAATCTTAATATGCACCAGCTACTCCATTTCTAATGGTGTGTCTTTCAATTCCCCCAAAATATTATTTCTCTACGACAAAGATTTTTGAATTTCTAGCTTGTTTTTAAGATATTGACAATTAGAGTGATAGTGGATTTTTTAAAATTACTTTATCATAATTTACAAATTGCCTCCAGAAGTTGTGAATGCTCCAACACTGGAAGTTTTTAAGAACAGATACAATACAATACAATTTCAGACAAATGGCTATCCAACATCTTCTTAAAGACTTCCAGTGTTGGGGCATTCACAACTTCTGGAGGCAAGCTGTTCCACTGGAACAGTGGGACCCAGATGGGACAACCATTTGTCTCAGATGGTACAAGGGGTTGGAAAAGTTATAGGATTTCCTGTCTGAGCAGGGGGTTGGACTAGAAGGCCTCCGAGGCCCCTTTTTATTCTGTTCTGTTCTACCTTTGCTTTTTGTCACTTTATTATTGCGAAATGTTAAAGAGCATACTATCACTATTCTTCATGCATACCCCTTCACTACTCAGCCTGCCTGATTCCAAACACCTCCTTGATCTGAAAAATAAAAAACGCTCCATACTATTCCTTATGGTAACTTCCTTTGGAATTGAGCTAAAGCATGGGAGCAAGAGAATCTACTGAAGAAATAATCAGACTCACACAGTCCTCTTGCTTGTTTGCAATTAAAATGCATGCTAACCAAAAGAAACAAGTTATTTCCCATCAAATTAATGAGAATGATTAAACATCACCTTAATTTGTGGTTCTATCTGGTCCTATACCACTCCCAAAGTTCAATAAAAGAGAAAAAAAACAATTCTCCAAATGATCTTTGTATAACTTAATTTTCCAGAAAAAAAGTATAAACTGTTTACATACAGTTTATAATATGGAGGACTTCCACCATAGTTTCTGTAAAGAGTTTGAACAGATTTAATTCAGTCTTTCAGGCATCACTCACATACCTTATAAGCAGAGGTGGTATTCAGCAGGTTCTGACCAGTTCTGGAGAACTGGTAGCAGAAAGTTTGAATAGTTTGGAGAACCGGTAAATACCACCTCTAACTGGCCCCACCCCCATCTATTCTCTGCCTCCCGAGTCCCAGCTGATTGGGAGAAAATGGGGATTTTGCAGTAACCTTCCCCTGGAGTGGGGTGGGAATGGAGATTTTACAGTAACCTTCCCCTGCTACACCCGCTAAGCCAAGCCACGCCCACCAAGCCACGCCCACAGAACTAGTAGTAAAAAAATTTGAATCCCACCACTGCTTATAAGTCAGAGTTATAATAATATAACTCTGTTAAGTCAGGCAGCAGTTTATAGCAATGTTTTTAAAAAATTATAATTAAGATACAAAGAGTTGAACGTAGATGAGAAAGCAATGGCATGATTTCCTTCTATTGGGATGCCTCATATTTCCAGGGGTAATGTTCTTCCAGAACTCCAAGATAGGCTTGTAGGGTACAGAAGAATACAAAGGGAATGATAATACAAAATACTTTGTGGATACATTAAAAATCATTTCTGTGGGAACTATATAGGGAAGTGGAATTACTACGGACAGGAATGGCAATTCTATCAGCAACTCAGACCTTCTATCTCTAAGACTATGAAGAACCAGGGAGCCTTCGTGCACGCCCTGTACTTGTCTGCATCCAAAACGGGCCGCATGGGGACTCCTGGGAGGGGTGGGAGGGACCAGCCAGGAGTGGGATTTGGGGGTTCTCCAAACTGCACAGAATCTAAGCTAGAGGTTCTGCTGAACCCCTGCAAACCCCCAGCAGCCCACCCATAGTTGCATATATCAGAACTTACCTACAATATCCCGTTCCTTTTTAAACAAATGTAAACTTCTTCTCTTCCTAATACTCACCCCTTTGTTCAAAACATGTTATCAAGATTGTTTTTTCTTAAATTCTTTTATAAAGCTATTCTCTTTGTAATGTGAAGCTTGCTGTGAATGTTTTCCCTATCTGTTCATCACAGCACAAATTTTGAAATAGCACTCTTGACAAGTATATTGCTCCATTAATGCATAGTGCTATTTGTGAATAAAAGTCAGCGTGTGACTAGGACATACAAGAGTTATGTATTGTCTTGGTATCCCTGCATTGCTTTCTTTTGATGTGGGTAAGGCATTTGTCAATATTTTCCAAGAGAATGGGATCCTATGAAAATAAGCAATTCTCTACATTTTATAGTATTTGAATATTACGTTCATTCAACAGGAAAAAAGCACCCTTATTTTTCCTAAACTGAAACACAGAGAGATGGATTATTAGATGTCCGCAATAGTATGATCATCACAAATTCCATGGACAAATGTTTTAAAAACTTTAAAATAACGTTTTTTAAAAATGTCCAAAGTTTATATTGCTACTGTGCACTCAAACAAAACTCAGCAGGCACTAACAACTGAATTCTACAAAGTGGTTTCTCATTTCTATTTTGTAAGTGTCTCAGTACTAGTTATAATTAGTCTATTCAATAGATTTTTTTTCTCAGTTAGGGAACTGTTGCCCCAATATTAATATTTTACACTGATAAATGTATGGATTTGAGAAAAAAGTTTAGGTTTGTTGATGTAGTAGAAACATGATAAAGAGAATAGATCTGAATTGTGAAATGTTCTGTACAATTATAAAGCTAAGCAAATTACATACAATAAGAATGATTTATGAAATGCGGGCAGCATATCTGAGAATAAAAAAAAAGGCTTAATGAATGGCTCAGCCCTAAGCACTGAGTAAGACAAGGATATGTGATCTCCTGCTGAGTATTTCATTTACCGATAAATGGGTAAAGAATATTAATGATGGCATTAGGGTTGTATTCATTAAGGCTCAAAATGTGGCCGAACTTTAATAGGCAGAGAATACCACCTTGATGAAGAAACAGCGTAATATATAGCAAATGTTAGATAAAAACAGGGACAGTTATGAGGGGGCTTTAAAAATCTGCAAGGGTGAGGCTCCAGCCATGTGATTGCAATTGCCATTTTGATTTTTTTAATCCATCCCAGAATGCCTTGTAGGATGCAATGAGAATAGATATGAAAATTAATGTAGGAAAGACAACGGTAGTTATGTTTTATTTGCAAATGGGATGAGCAATTACAAGTTATGTATAATTATTGAAAAAATAGTGTACTTCAGTAGAATGCTTATTAAAGATGCAAAAATAAATTTCAAAATGTGCAAATATTAGCAGAAAGATAGTACATACTGTAAGTGCAAAAAAAATGTTGAACAAAGCAAATATGTGTACAATACCGTCCTTCTGCCCAATTTTTTTCGTGGAAGTGAGAGATGGATAAATGTTGACTGCAGTGCGAAGAGGTTACAGGTAGTTCTCGACTTGCAAAAGTTCATTTAGTGACCATTCAAAGTTCAAATGGCACTGAAAAAAGTGACTTATGACTGTTTTTCACACTTACAACCATTGCTGCATCCCCATGGTCACCTGATCAAAATTCAGATGCTGGACAACTGACTTACATATATGACGGTTGCAGTGTCCCCGGGATCATGTGATTTACCTTTTGCCACTTTCTGACAAGCAAAGTCAATGGGGGAGGCCAGATTCACTTAACAACCATGTTACTAACTTACCAGTTGCAGTGATTCACTTAACAACTGTGGCAAGGAATCTGGTAAACCGGATTCACTTAACGATTCCTCACTTAGCCACATAAATTTTGGGCTCAATTGAAGTCGTAAGTTGAGGATTACCTGTACTTGAGAAGCAAGGGTAGTCAAAGAAGAAGAGAATGAATGGATGTGAAATGAATGTGAACCGAATACAAAAGGAACGGTGAAGTGGTTTGACTCTACAGGGAGAACACTGGAAAAGTCGTAGCTGTACGGAGTCAAACGAGAAAAATAGACAAGTGAAAACTATGGCGTGTATCTGTCTTCAAGGCAAGTTTTGACTCCTGGAGACTGTTTAGACAGGCGTCCCTGCAGTTTTCCATGTCAAGATTTTGAAATGGTTTGCCATTGCCTCCTTCCTAGGGCTGAGACAGAGAGAGGGACTGGCCCAAAGTCACCCAGCTGGCTTTGTGCCCAAGATGGCAATAGAAGTCCTAGCCCCGTGATGGCGAACCTATGGCACGCGTGCCAGAAGTGGCACGCAGACCCATTTCTCCTGGCACAAGGAGCCATCTCCAGTTCCTCTTCCGGGTTCGAGTGCAGCAGCCAGCTGGTCTTGACACGCATTGGCGTGCCAGAAAGCAGAAGTGGAGCCGCCCGGTGCGCATGCGCACGCTAGGAACGTGATCTTTTTGTTTCCAGGGTGCACATGCGTGTCGGCCATTTGGTGATCTGGTTCCTGGCACGCATGCACACCAAAAACCAGCAACAGGAAGAGCAATGGCCGCGCGTGCCCAAAGACACAGAGAGGGGTTCCTGGCCATCGCTTCTTAGTAGAGCTGTGGTCGGGGCTTCCTTCCCTCCCCCGCCTGAGTGGGCTACTTGCATAGAAGCAACCAGGCAGCCACCGGCTGGAAGCAGCAGCACAACAGTCTCCGTTACCAGGGGCGAAGGGGTGGCGGTGGCGAGAACGGGCGACCGCCGCCCCTTTGTCTCTTCCCCAACAGCAGCTGTTGTGCTTCCGCTTCCAGCCGGGATGCTGGTGGAGGAGCTGCTGGCGGGGAGGCGAGCTACTTGCATAAAGACGGCGCCGAGGGTCTGGCAGAATATATCCCGGCTGGAAGCGGCAGCGCTCCAGACCGTGGATCCTCATCAGAGCTGCAGGCTGGAGCTCTGAAGAAGTCTGCTCAGGCGGGGGGAGAGGGGAGGGAGGGACGCCTGAGACCGCCCGTCCTTGCCATCGCTACTCCTTTGCTGTTGCGCTGCTTCTTCCAGCCGGGATATATTCTGCCAGACCCTCGGTGGTGTCTTTATGCGGGTAGCTCTGCTCTCTGCCAGCATCCCGGCTGGAAGCAGAAGGGCAACAGCCGCTGTTGGGGAGAGGATGAAGGGGCGGTGGTCGCCCGTTCTCTCCACCGCCACCCCTTTGCCCCTGGTAACGGCAACTGTTGTGCTGCTGCTTCCAGCTGGGACACTGGATGAGCTGCTGGCAGGAAGGCGAGCTAACCGCATAAAGTCGCCGCCGAGGGTCTGGCAGAATATATCCCGGCTGGAAGCGGCAGCGCTCCAGACCGTGGATCCTCATCAGAGCTGCAGGCTGGAGCTCTGAAGAAGTCTGCTCAGGCGGGGGGAGAGGGGAGGGAGGGACGCCTGGGACTGCCCGTCCTTGCCATCGCTACTCCTTTGCTGTTGCGCTGCTTCTTCCAGCCGGGATATATTCTGCCAGACCCTCGGTGGTGTCTTTATGCGGGTAGCTCACCTCTCTGCCAGCAGCTCCTCCGTCAGCATCCCGGCTGGAAGCAGAAGTGCAACAGCCGCTGTTGGGGAGAGGATGAAGGGGCGGTGGTCGCCCGTTCTCTCCACCGCCACCCCTTCGCCCCTGGTAACAGCAGCTGTTGCACTGCTGCTTCTAGCCGGGACGCTGGATGAGCTGCTGGCAGGGAGGCGAGCTACCCACATAAAGACGCCGCCAAGGGTCTGGCAGAATATATCCCGGCTGGAAGTAGCAGCGCTCCGGACTGCAGATCTTTATTAGAGCTGCGGGCTAGAGCCGTGCAAGCAGCCCGCTCGTGTGGGGAGGGAGGGAAACCCTTGCCCACGCTTGCCACCGCCGCCCCCTCACCCCCAGCGGCTGTCACAGTGCTGCTTCTGGTTGGGATGCTGGAGCAGCCAGAAGAAGGAGAAGCTGCCGTGGGGAGGTGGGCGGGGCAGACACCAATTGCAAATGCTTCTCCCCCAGTGCAGTCCGAGAGACAGCAAAGAGCCTCGGGAGGGTGGGGGAGGCTGTTTTCACCCTCCTCAAGCTCCTTGAAAGCTTCTCGAGCCTGGGGAGGGTGAAAAACGGGTCTATCGCTTGCCAAAAGGGAGGGGTCACATGCATGCGCAGGGCGTGTTTGCGTGCATGCGCAATGGGGGGGTCGCGCGCATAGCATTATGGGTATGGCACGCCTGCGTACGACCCCCCTGCGCTCCCCCCGCTTTTGGCACGGGAGCCCAAAAAGGTTCGCCATCGCTGTCCTAGCCTCCTGATTTCTACTACTGCTGTACCAAATTGGCTCTCAACCCCAAAATACAAAAAGCACATTATACATTAATATATGGTCATAGTGTAAACGAGGATGGTTTGTAATGAAAGAAAGGTACACTTGGCTTTCATGGCTAAGGTGGCACTTGAATTTACAATGTCCTGTTTTCTCACCTGGTGCCTTAACCACTACTAAACCAAACTGGCTCTCTGTTACCATTTTTCTACTATTTGTATAATATTGCATTAAGCAGAAAAAGAAAGGGGGGGGAAGCATTTCCACTGTTACTAAAGCAATAGCCAAACTGTTGTGGCCTGCCAGTAGCCAGCAGAGCTGGCAGTAGATTGGGGAGGAACATGGTCCAGTCCTGGAGTCTGAAGAAGGCTCTTATGAGGGCTCTGTATCGGAGGCAGAGAGGGGGCCAGAGCCGTGTGCCAGTTATCAGCTGCCTTCAGAGTCAGACATCAGTGAGGCAGACGAACAGCTGGAGCCTGTTCTCAGTGTGTGCATGCACAGAGTTGCCAGACAAAAAGAACAGCTAAAGAACAGCGGTCGACTTGGGAGTAAGGCCATAGGTGGATGATGAATGGCCCCTCCCAGAGGAAATAAAAGAAGAGCGGAAGGGGAGTGGAGTTTGCAGGAGACAATTAGCTCATTTAATTGGTTCATGACTCTCCGAGACTGTTTGCCAAGTTTTGCAGATATCGGCCTGTCAGATCTCCAAGCCAGATAAGGTTTGTGACTGTAAATCCTCCCTTGAAAGACTTTACTGGATGTGAATGAGCAGAATTCACAGTAAATTAATAAAAGGGGCTTTTGTCAGGACAAGGAGTTTGCTTCATGCTCTTGGGAAGCCTAGGTCAGAACACAAAACAGCCCAAGTTTAGCTGGGTGGAGGAGAATTCCACATTTGAAGTTCTAGGAAATTCAGATTTCTAATGCTTGTCTCACATTAAAAAAACATCTTAAGTTAATGTATGCATTTCAAAATAATCTACCTTTTTTATCCGAGGAGAGTAGTTTATATTCTGTGAAGTAGCCCTCTGTTTACGGCTCTAGTATGATGTCCCCACCCCACCCCTCCTCACCCCACCCCTCTTCTGTTATACAGGTAGTCCTCAACTTACAACTGCAATTGAGCCCAACATTTCTGTTGCTAAGTGAAACATTTGTTGTGAATTTTGCCCCATTTCGTGTCCTTTCTTGTCACAGTTGTCAAGTGAATCAGTTGTTAACTGAGTAACACGGTTGGTTGTAAAGTGAGTCTGGCTTCCCCATTGACTTTGCTTGTGTTGCAAAAGATTACATGACCCCGGGACACTGTGATCGTCATAAATATGAGTTAGTTGCCAAACCTCTGGATTTTGATCACATGACCATGCGGGTGATGCAGTGGTCGTAAGTGTTAAAAATGATCATAAATCATTTTTTCAGTGCTGGTGTAACTTTGAACAGTCACTAAAGCAGGGGTGCCCAACCTTGGGAACTTTAAGACTTGTGGACTTCAACTCCCAGAATTCCCAGGCTGGGGAATTCTGGGAGTTGAAGTCCACAAGTCTTAAAGTTCCCAAGTTTGGACACCCCTGCACTAAAGGAACTGTTATAAGTCAATGACTACCTGTACTGAACAGTAAGCAAAATAATAAAACTTTTTAGGATCAAGATTAACCTTAATTAACCTTATAAGTGGTACATTGGCTAGAAAGTCAATTCTAATGAACTTTAAACTTCCAGTGACGAGAGAGACTGTTAACTCTGTGAAGAAATTGTGTCTCTAAACTGATTTAAATTGACTTGCTGTCAGGTGTATCCCATGTTAAATATTAGTTCCAAATGCATTGTTGCAAACCAAAGGTATACGCACAGCAAACCCTGCTTGTTTATACGTTAAGGCCCTAATTTGAAAAATGGAAGGGAATTTAGCAAGTGCCACTTTCCCTCACTTGATTATAAAACGGGGTCCACCCGCTAGGGAGGGAAATGACTTCCTACGATGAACCACGCAGAACAGCCCAGACACTGAGCAAAAAGCTTTTGTGAGTTGCACATTTTTAGAAATAATTTGCTTACAGATATTAGCCACGTGCTGAGTTAAATATTGATTTTTGTAGTTGATAGGAGCCTTCTGAAGCGAAAGAGGATTTGCTTTTCAAATGTGGGAGTCACTTTGTTAAAGACTTATAACTAGCTAGTACTTCATGTGGATCAGTGGTAAGTTGTCTTTTTTTTTTACTACCGGTTCGGGCGCGCTCCTGTGTGCGACGTTTCTGCGCATGCGTAGAAGCGTCCAGACAGGTAGGCGGAGCCTCCCGCCGCCACTACCAGTTCGCCCGATCCTGGCTGAACTGGGAGCCACCCACCTCTGATGTGGATAATATGCATCTACTCTCTTGGCTTCAGAAATGAAATGTTAATTTTGTGCAAAGTTTGAACAAGAATATATAACAATACATTAAAAAGTGAATATCCATTATTAGAAAGAAGGAATTAAAACAAATGTTGCATTGTGAAATTGTTCTGCTTCATACCATGTTCAACAACAATAACAACACTATCATTTTTTTCAAGGAGTAATAGACAACTTTAATATTTATTTAGATCATTTAAATGAATTGTTACTGAGGGGTCCTTAGTGCTCTCTGAGCTTGCTTGTTTCTTGCAGACGTTTCATTACCCTAACTAGGTAACATTATTAGTGCTACTAAGGAGTCCTATTTGCTGTTTACATTCTGGTGTCTTGCCTGTTTGTGTGGATGTGGGTAGACTTAGGGATCCTTTGGTTGGGTTGTTTACTGTTGGTTCTTTGGCAGTTCCTTGATTGCGGTATTGCTTACTTGTTTGTTGATCTTGGAGTTAATCAGTGATGAAACACCAACCCTACTTTTTTAGGGGGTTTGAAACATGCTCTTTCTAATGAGAATGATTTAACAGAGTTTCCAGAAGATCTTTTTTTGTAAAAGCTGGCTGAAAATACCCTATTTTTGGCACTTTTACAAAAAACTGTCAACTTTACACTCACTTTGTGAACTATTGGAAACCAGTAGAAGAATGAAATTTTATGTTCGAAAACCTTGTGCTGCTAAGTTATTATGTACAAAGTTTCACATTTCTCATACCTTTCCTTCCAGAGATATAAAAAGCCAAACTTTAACCTTTTTTTGAGCCACAGTCATTTTCAGCCAACTTTGCTCCAAATTATTTAGATGGAGATCGCTCATGAGAATGTTTTTCTTGTTTTATTTAATAGAGCACAACAGGTTGTACAAGGTGGCCAAGTTTTGTTTCTCTCAACAAAATATTGCTGGAGATATTATGTCCCAAAGTTGCTGAAACCTCAGAGTCATACTGTAGAAAGTTGCGGTATGGGGTCAAACAAATGACTACATCTCCACAAGTACTGCATCATCAATACTCCACACGTATTGCATGTCCATTGGGAATGTGTGTGCATGTTCACACCAACTTTCATCAAAATCCGAGATGGTCGAGCAGGGAGCCCCAGACCACTTGACATGGAATGACTCTTCCCTACCATCAGCCTTACTTCCAGCAGCCCATGGGGATTGACCATTGGCTTACCTGAAGGGTCCTTTTCTGTACACCGCGGGAGAGTCCAAGCAATGGGTTAATTCAGTCTGCTTGCCCTTAGGACTGAGGAACTATTTTTCCTTTAGCCACACCTCCTCCTGGTGTGATCAATCCCCCAGAATTCTTAGAAGGAGTCAGTTCGTGCGGACAGAGCGAAGCGTCCAAGATGATGTACTGTTGACACGAAGAACCCGAATCCCGGCCTTGAGAGCCAGGGTGGGTTGGACTCTCCCGCGGTGTACAGAAAAGGACCCTTCAGGTAAGCCAATGGTCATTTTCCTGTACACCGCTTGGAGAGTCCAAGCAATGGGACATACCCAAGTTATTGTCCATCTGGGTGGGCAGAAGAAGGCTCCCGGGATTCGGTCTCTGACACAACCGCCTGGAGCACACGCCTGCCGAAGGACGCCTCAGCTGAGGCGAAAATGTCCAATTTATAGTGTCGCACAAAAGGAGAAGGAGAGGACCACGTAGCGGCCCTGCAGATGTCCAGGATTGAGGCCTGGGTGGCCCAGGCCGCCGAGGTAGCAGCACTTCGTGTGGAGTGCGCAGTGATGCCGCGCGGAACGGCTTTGGATTGGCTTTCATAGGCTGTCGCAATGCAGGCACGAAGCCACCTGCCAATCGTGGAGGAAGAGACCTTCTTCCCTAGGGAACCAGGCTGGAAGGAGAGGAAGAGAGCCTCTGACTTCCTGAACTCCGCAGTGCGAGTGATGTAAACCTTCAGGGCCCTCCTGAGATCAAGATTGTGCCAGGAACGCTCTCTGGGATGCGATGGATGAGGACAGAAATTTGGCAACACAATGTCTTGTGCTCTATGGAACCATGAGTTTACTTTGGGGGTAAAGGTCGGGTCCAGCCTCAAAATGACCCTGTCAGGGTGGATGACGCACAAGTCCTGGCGAACAGACAGAGCCGCCAGCTCCGAAATCCGGCGGGCGGACGTGATGGCAATCAAGAAGGCCGTCTTCAGCGTCAGGAATCGAAGAGAAGTAGTGCGTAGAGGCTCGAATGGAGGGCCGGAGAGGGCCCGTAGGACCAGGGACAGCTGCCAAGTGGGGTAGCGATGAACGGTGGGAGGGCGAAGGTTAGAGGCGCCCTTGAGGAAGAGTCGCACCTTCGGGATTTTGCTGAGAGGCAAAAGATGGTCGCCCGACCAGACGGTGGACAAGGCCGCCACTTGGCGACGAAGGGTGTTCGGGGCCAGGCCCTTGTTGAGTCCCGCTTGAAGAAAGTCAAGGACTCTGGAAACAGGCGCGGTCGTAGGCTCGATGAGCAGCTCCTCACACCACTTTGCGAAGGCGGCCCAAGACGCATCATAAATTCTGGTGGTTGAAGGGCGTCTCGCCGCCTGAATGGTGTTCACTACCTCCTCTGACAGGCCTTCGCCTTTCAGTTGGTCCCCCTCAAGTGCCAGACGGCCAACTGGAGCCACTGGGGCTCTGGATGAGCCACGACCCCCTGGCTGAGGGAGATCTGGTCCAGAGGGATGCGCCATGGAGGAGACACCGACAGGTGGACAAGGTCAGCGAACCACGACCTGCGGGGCCAGTGTGGGGCCACGAGGAGAACTTCCGCTCCCTCTGCGATGACTTTGGAAATGAATTGAGGAAGGAGAGGCAGGGGCGGGAAGGCATACAGTAGCTCGCGGGGCCACTTGCAACGCAGTGCATCTGTCCCCTCCGCCCCCGGGGTGAAGAAGCGGTTGAGCTGCTTGTTGTCCCTGGACGCGAACAGGTCTACGGTCGGATTTCCGAATCTGTTGGACATCTGGTGGAACAGGCGAGGGTCCAGTTTCCACTCCGCAGGATTTATGGTTGTCCTGCTCAACCAGTCTGCCTGTGTGTTGTCCACTCCGGAGATGTGGTCGGAGCGGAGAGATTCCAGGTGGCACTCCGCCCAGCGGCCCAGGGACTCCGCCTCTCTCATCAGTGCTCTGGATCTGGTGCCACCCTGGCGGTTGATGTGGGCCTTGGTGGCCACATTGTCCGTCATCAGAAGCACATGTTGACGATGGATGGACCGGCTGAAATGGCGCAGGGCCAGGCGAGCAGCTCTCAGTTCCAGTAGGTTGATGCTGTAACTGGTTTCCACTTGGGACCACTTGCCCTGGACAACCAGGGAACCCATGTGGGCTCCCCAGCCGGAGAGGCTGGCGTCTGTGGTGATGATTAACCTCTCGGGCTCCTTGAATAGGTGGCCCTTGAGGATAGCCGGAGACACCCACCAGCAGAGAGACCTCTTCACTTCCGGCGGAACTCGAATCGGCCTGGGAGAGTTGCTCCTGGAAGCCCTCTGGTGCGGCAGCAGCAGCCACTGAAGCGCCCTGGAATGCAGGCGGGCCCACGGCACGATGGAAATGCAGGAGATCATTTTTCCCAGCAGCTGCGACAGAAGGACCACTGGAGCCTGCCTCAAGCTCATCACCTTGTGGGTCATGGACCTTAGACCGTCCAACCTGTCTTGGGAGAGGAAAACCCTGCACAAGTTGGTATCTATCACCGCCCCCAGGTGTACAAGTCTGTTTGTTGGAGTGAGATGGCTCTTCTCTATGTTTAGAGTGAAGCCGTGATTTCTGAGGGATCTCATAGTGGTTTGGAGATCCCGCAGGGCCTGCTGCCTGGACGACGACTGGATAAGGATGTCGTCCAGGTAGCACTGGAGCCTTATGGGCCTGCGTCTTAGCTGGGCCGCCACTACCGCCAGAACTTTGGTAAACGTCCGAGGAGCGGATGAGAGGCCGAATGGGAGAGCTTTGTACTGGAAGTGGCGACCCGCATAATAAAAGCGCAGGAACTTCCTGTGCTGTGGACGGATGGGAATGTGGAGGTATGCCTCTTTGAGATCTATAGATGTGAGGAGATCTCCCTGTCGAATCCCTGCCAGGATGGTCTGCAGTGACTGCATCTTGAACCTCCGGTAGGCGATGTGCCTGTTGAGGTTTTTGAGGTCCAAGATGGCTCTCCACCCCCCCCCCCCGAGTTCTTTGGCACCAGGAAGAGGATGGAGTAAAACCCCCTCCCCTCTTCGAACGGGTTCCACGGCCCTGATGTCTAGGAGATGTCTGACTTCCTGGTCCATACGCTCCCTCTTTTGAGGGCAGGATGGGACGGGGCACCGGATGAAAGTCCGGGGGGGGGAGGGACAGGAACTCCAGGGAGAGGCCTTCCCTGACTATCTGCAGCACCCAAGCATCCTCGGTTGTCTGGGCCCAATGGGAGGCAAACAGCTGGAGCCGACCCCCGATGGGCGCCGAGCTCGGGCAGTCACTTTGACTTACGGAACGGCCTGTTGGAGGCCCCACCACGGTTATACTTGCGGAAGCCGAACTGCTGCCTGCCTCTGTCCCGAAAGGGCGCCTTGTCCTGGGACCTGTCGCCCTGCTGACCGAAGGACCTATTGGAGGGAGAGAAGGAAGAGGCAGAGGTGGAAGGCTCGGAGGCACGAAAGGACTGCCTCCTGGAATAGGGAGCGGTCTTACGTTCCTGCTTCTTGTTTAGAGAAGGGAGGATCTTCCTCTTGTCCTTGGACTCGATGAGGAGAGGATCCAGGGACTCGCCAAATAATTTGGACCCCTTGAAGGGCGCGGAAGCCAGCTTCCACTTGTTTTTCTGGTCCGCTTGCCAATGGTGGAGCCAGATCAACCGGCGAGAAGTGATATTAGAGCCGAGTGCCCTGGAGGCAAATTTAGTGGCGTTAAGGGAAGCGTCAGCGGCGTATTGGGAAGCTGTGATTATTTTAGACACGTCCTGGTGGAGGCAGACGTCTCCCGCCGGGAGCTTGGTTAGGAGCTCGCGTAGCCAGATCACAGAAGCCCTATTGAAAAAGGAGGCGGATGAAGAGGCCCTAATGGCCCAGGCAGCCGCCAGGTGGGTCTTGTGGCACGCCTTTTCCGCCTTCTTGTCCTCCGCCTTAAGGCCTTCCAGAAGGTCGGCCGGTAGGGAGGAGTTAGAAGTGAGTGCAGCGATGGGCGGGTCGACAGTGGGAAGGGCCAGAAGGTCCTCCAGCACCGGCTCCATAGTATAAAGCTTCCTATCTACCCCACTGGGAGAGGACTGCGTGGCTGGTTGAGCCCACTGGCGCTGGATTAGGTCGAGAAACAGCCCCGGGACCGGAACCAGCTCCTGTTGGGGTGCTGGGACATCAAACATGACCGCATAGGGATTAGCCGGAGTGGCATCCGCCGCCGGCGCGGCCGGTTTGGGCTTGATCCCCACCCTGGTGGCAGCCTTGACCTTGTGGAGGACAGATTTGAAAAGGCTGGGCTTGAACAGACCCGCAAAGGCGGGCGCTTCAGGGGGGAGGTCCTCGTCGTCCGAGAGACCTAGCACCTCCGGGTCAGGGTCCTCAATGGCAGAGGCCTCGCTGACCACCGAGGATTCTAGGGAAGGATGGCGAGCACGCTTGCTTGGAGGGGGAGCTGCCTGATCGGGTTTGGGACCCCTTGGGGCCACTGCAGTGGGATTCTTAAATTTCATGGCCTCCGTGATGCCCTTGGCAATGGCACGGGCCATCAGTTCCTGCATGCGGGGAGATAATTGAGTCAGAATCAGGATCCAAAACCTCCTCTAGGGGGGGTGAAGCCTCACCCTGCATATCATCTATGCTAGCATCCCCAGGGGGAGGGGCCTGCTCACAGGCCCAAGAGGGTGCCGGGGAAGCCGGCTCTGCAAATGACCTATTTGGGGATAGGTCCTGGGACTCCACCTCCTCGGCAAGGACCATTTGGAGATCCTCCCGGGAGGGAGGGATTCCTGAGTGGGACTGCTCCCTGTCTGCCTGCGTCTGGCCTTCTCAAACTGCTTGTCAAGGGCCCGCTGGCGCCTTTCAGCATCCTTGGCCTCAGCCACGGAAGGGGTTCTGGAACGCTGTTTCCCAGAACTACCCCCACCACTCTTGCCCGCACCCCCACTCCCCGATGAGGAGGAACCCTTGCTAGGGGCCTGAGAGAGGCTCGGCCTAGTATCTTGGGAATCGGGGGGACTAGGCAGGTCCATAGTCAATGACCACACAAGATGGAGCAAGGCTATGACAAGGCAGAAGTTAGAGAGAGAGAGACTGGTTGCTGCAAGGGGAACAAAACAAAAAGATTTGTCAAAATTGCCATATGCACAGTAATTGAGTCAATACGTATGAAATATCCCATGCTTAATACCAGTCAGAGGCCCAGGGGTAGGATTGGGGCCTGCACCGAGGTGCAAGGCTCCGCAGGAGAAGCAGGGAGGAGAATGACTAGAAAAATGCTTTGGCCTGCGCTTACTTAGGCCTCCTCCCTGAGCCGGTATAATGACCGTTGGTATGGCCCAGGAACCAGCACCGCTCGCAAAAATAGGCAAAAGGATGGAGGTGGCGATCCCAGCCTGAGAAACCCTTGCTAGGCCCTGCCACCTCCAGCGGTCTCCTGATAACGAGGCTGATGCAAAATGGCGGCCATGGCTGGGCGCGCTTTTTTTTGCGCCTAAAATGGCCGCTGCAACAGCGTGGGGCTAAGGGAGAGCGAGGAGCGAACGCGCCTTGAATGGCGACGATCGCTCATTCCTCCCTGCGGCAGAGGTCCTCTAGCAGGCCGGGGAATGAAAAAAACTTCGTCTAAAATAACAAACGAGGGGCCTGGGAACGTAGGAACCTCGCCGCTGCAGCCGTGCCGTTTTAAACGACAAGCGGCAGGCCTCCGAAGCCGTCCCATAAGGATCGGCTGAGGGGCACCCCCCACCACCTTCCAGCTTACCTCCTGGCCTTCAAATGTAGATTCTGCTGGAGAAAAACGCAGCGATGAGGAGAAAAACATCTCACGAAGTTGGGGAAATGTTAGGAAAGAGAAATAAAACGCAAATAGAGAGTCCAAGCCAAAAAAGGATTAATTCAGCTCAGAGCTCTAGCTAATTACGTCCAAACGGGCTGACTGAGGAAGAATTCTGGGGGATTGATCACACCAGGAGGAGGTGTGGCTAAAGGAAAAATAGTTCCTCAGTCCTAAGGGCAAGCAGACTGAATTAACCCATTGCTTGGACTCTCCAAGCGGTGTACAGGAAAATGCACCATTCTCACAGCAGTGGCTTGCGCTCGTCCAATGTGCATAGGCCGGGGGGGGGGCGAGAAAGGGGCAGGGCTGGCAGAGGGGCAATGAGGACTGCATAGACTCATGGTTCCTGATCTCTCCCTCGCAGGAAGGCGATGCCCAACAGCTGTGGAGAATCCGGGTGGAGGGCGAGATGCAGGGGGGGAGCCAAGCGGCAATGGCTCAGCCCTGGCTTGCCTTCCCCTCTACCACCAGCCACAGGAGGAAAGCGAGGTCGTGGGATGAAGACATTTGAAATGAAGGAAGAACAAGTAAAAGACTGGGATATAGTGGTCTAAGAAGTTTGGACACAATATACTGATGGAACAGGGACTTCTGAAGAAGGAATGGCAGAGAGAAGACATCTCTGTGAAAGCTGAGCTAATGACTATGACAAAAAAATGAACTGGTGAGTTGAGAGAAGAAAAGGACAGAAAATTGTCTACATGTGCTCCAAATGGCTGCTGCTAATGACCACTGTTTTGTGATCTCCTGCAGGTTTGAGTGATGGGAATTGTCAGGATGGGGAACTAGAGAAGTTTACTAGGAATTCAATTCAAACCATATCTAGTTATGACTAAGGCTTTATTCCTAAGAAATCCAATAGGCTCAGAAGAATGCAGAGTTTCATAAGGAAATAAAAACATGCATTTTAATTAGTCTGTTTAAAAAAAACTTATACCTGACTGACTCCTGAAAGAGTCAAGAGATCACTGAGTATGTTTTAATTATAAGATTCTAACTGCTGCTGCTTTAAAAAGAGTCGGTGGTTGAGGTCTAGTTGGGTTAAATACAGGTATAGTTATACCAGGGAAAAAGGCTTTTTTGTTTCAGAAAAACATTCAACAGGGTTCATATTGGGGAAAAAGAAATGTGAAAAAATTCCACTACCATCTCAACTGTGCCAGCTTTTAAATGGTTCAACTAAAATGGCATGCATAAATAGCAGCCTGCATTATAGGCAGATTGTAGAAAAAGATCAGCAACAGTTAAGCATACATTATTAAGGACTTTGTAGGTCAGAAATGATTATAATCAATGCATTATTGAGCTTGGATGCAAGACTAAAAGGATATTATTATAAAACCATTACTTAAAGGCAGGAAATAATGGTATCTAGGAAAAGTTAAATTTGGAACTCAAAGAACTGCAAGTGAGCTAAGGTTGGATGGTTTGTAAATTCATAGGATTTTAATTACAGGTATACATATAACAGGTTGTTCATGCTTCATAAAGTGTTATTTATTAAAAGATGTCAATTATCTGATGTTCAGAGTTTTGTACATTCTATTCCGGGCTATATCAATTCAGGTCTTTAAAACTGCCATCCTAAACTGATCCATTATGTCATGCTATTTGACTAGGCTTCAACAGAGCTCTTTAACACTTCAAAGAATAAAGTAGTACAATTCCCCAGCATGCGTCCATAACATGCCAAAAAGATATCACATCTTACGACATCATTACCAAATGATGTATTACAGTCGACTTGCAACAGTTCATTTTGTGATCATTCAAAGTTACAACAGCACTGAAAAAAGTTACTTATGACTGTTTTTCACACTTATAACCTTTGCTGTATCCCTGTGGTCACATGATCAACATTCAGACGCTTCGCAACCGGCTCATATTTATGACAGTCACAGTGTCTGGGGTCGTGTTCCCCTTTTGTGATTTCTGACAAGCAAGGTTGATGGGGAAACCAGATTCATTTAACTATCATGTTATTAACTTATTGTAATGATTCACTTAACCTCTGTGGCAAGAAATATTACATCACTAGGCATATCATGTCATTTGCCCCCTTTGCCATTGCTACTCCCCTTGCAGATGACAATTCTTCCTCCGCTTGAGTTGATTGAAAATCCAGACACAATCAAGCTACCCAAAAGAAGAGAATGCTTGTAGCTCAAGCTGAATGGTAGAGCTTTTGGTGCTCTCAGACCTTGGTAGGTTGCTTGCATACGTTTTACTGCCCAACTACATAATGTAGATGTAACATCGTCTGTATGAGTCTATCATTTATACTTCTATACCTGTCTGGACATAAACTGTTTCAACTTCTCCCCTCAGGACGTCACTATAGGGCATTGCAAGGCAAAACACACGACGACATTTTTTCCCCCATGCCATCACTCTGCTAAACACATAATTTCACACAGCACTGTCTTATGCCTAAGGATTTCTAACCATGTAGTATGACTGTATTATCATTAAGGGTAACAGAAATTTGGCTTTATAAGAGCAGTCTTCATAAGCACTGGAGAGCTTATGTAGTTTGTAGTCTGCAATATTAGTGTAATGCCTTTATTTGAAATTAGAGAGGAAAACAGCAAACTTTTAAAGATTGATAGCAGGGGTGGGTTCCTGCCAGTTCCAATCTCTTCTATAGAAGAGGTTCCACAAATCTACAGTGCCATTTAGAACTGGTTCCAGCTCCCTCCCCCCACCCGTCCGCATGTCATCAAGATGAAGAGCGAGAGAAGTTCTGGGAGTTGAAGTCCACAAGTCTTAAAGCTGTCAAGTTTGAACACCCTGGGTTTTTTTTCTAAAGGGTTAGGGGTGCAAGGGTCTTGTAACTTGACAGCTTTAAGACTTGCGTGCTTCAAATGCCAGAGTTTCTGAGCCAACATTTTGGTTGCTAAGCAAGAGCGTTGTTAAGTGAGTTTCACCACATTTTACAAGTTGGCCATGCCCACCCAGTCACATGGCTGGCAAGCCACTCCCACCCTGGTCACATGGCTGGCAAGCCACTCCCATCCAGTCACATGGCTGGCAAGCCACTCCCACAAAGCAGGCCACACCTACAGAAGAGGTTCTAAAAAAATTTGAAACCCACCACTGATTGATAGGTTGATTATATGCCATTGAATCAATGCCAATTCGTAGTGACCGCATAAACAGATTTTCTCCATAACTATCTATCCCTAAACTGGGGTTTCTGGCCTTACAACAGTATTTTAAGCAGACTGAACTTAAAATTTCAAACTTGTGTCATGGTACATAAATGTCGCAGAAATAATTAGTAAATAATTTATAAAGAGATACTTAACATTAACTCATTGGTCTTGGAAGAAGGAAATGTAATTCTTTATAGGAGTTTCTGCAGGTGGATATTATTGGCAGTGATCACTCAGAAAAAGGTTGTTTGGTCTGACCCAAACATTCTTAGCATTAATGCATACACTATTTTTTTTAAAAAAAATTAGAAATATATAAAATAGATTTCTTAATAATGTCCATGCTAGTTGCTTTACCTAGGAAGGTGGTGGCTCAGTGGCTAAGACCTGAGCTTGTCGATCCAAAGGTCGGCAGTTCACCGGTTCGAATCCCTAGTGCTGCATAATGGAGTGAGCTCCTGTTACCTGTCCCAGCTTCTGCCAACCTAGCAGTTTGAAAGCATTTAAAATGCAAGTAGAAAAATAGGAACCACCTTTGTGGTGGGAAGGTAAAAGCATTCCGGGCGCCTTTGCCATTTAGTCATGCCAGCCACATGGCCACAGAGATGTCTTCGGACAGCACTGGCTCTTCAACTTTGAAACGGAGATGAGCACCGCCTCCTAGAGTCGGGAACGACTATCACATATGTGTGAGGGGGACATTTACCTTTACCTTTTAGTTGTTTTACAAGCAAAATTTGTGAGTTTCACTCTCTCAGGATTAATGGGTCTAAGAATTCTGCAAGCTAGCCCATTTGGGGTAGCTTTACCAGAGACTCTAAATCACTTTATGATATTTTTTGATCAGAAATGCTTCCAACAAGAAAATAAACAAAAACTGGATATCCCATTTCAACCATTTGTCCAACAACACAAAAAGCTTTTTTCTAAAGCAGATTTATTCTTGGGTATGTCCAAATCTTTTCCTCATGTTATTTAAGTACAAATGACTAAACGAGTCACACAATGAGATTAACTCCTTTCGATATAGAGCAAGTTGCTGCTTTACCACAGAAAACACTGCCTTCCAATGTTTCTCACTCCCGCCCTCACACCTACACAAGAGCATCTGTTGACAAGTTAAATGAGAAGCAAAACTACATGGACATGGTTATTTCATCCCTACAATTTTCAGGAGAGATTGATGACAACACACAATTATCTAAATTTGTACAAGTCAAGACTTTCTGTTTAAAGAACTCTTACAAAAAATGTGCACCTTGACTTCTGTACAGAAAACGCAGGCCAAAAGTTTTCTGATTTTTTTTAATTTAGAAAATTGGACATTCTTCTCTGTTTTGTTACAACTGAAACCCTGTGATTAGGATCAGAATAAACTTTAAATAAGGTTTAAAGCAAAGAAGGAAAGCAGAAAAAAGGGGGGAGGGGAACCCCCAGGTGAATTTCAATTTCTTCCCTAGGTTTAATTTCATACATGGCTTGATGCATATTTTATATCTATATCTGTATTTGTATCTATATCTATATCTATCTATTCATTGAAACTGAAGTAAATGTTTTCTATCATTGTAGTTTTATTTCACTATAAAAAGTAAAATATGGTCAACATATATTGTAAATACTAGAATATTCTTATAAAGCAGTCACCAACAGTTCTCACTGATTTTACTGAGGTAAGTAAGCAGGCCTATTCTTCCTTAAGAAAGTCACATCAAATGGAATGTACTCAACTTAGCAACATCTCCTTAAACTAGACTTTAAATGTTAGGTGAGCAATTCCACCCATTTCTTTGGCTATAACAAGTATACTTGAGAAGAGCCATTGCTTGCAATTCACATGCAGAAGGCCATTGCTTCAAACTGCAATGGGTTCACGTAAAGATTGGGGAAAGACTCCTGTATAAAAACTCACAGGACTGTTATTGGTTATTATAGACCAGCCTTTCTCAACTTGGTATCCAGATGTAAAGGCTTTCAGCTATAAATGGCTGTAGAATTCTGAGAACTATATGCAACTGGAGGACACCAACTTGGAGAAAACTGATGTACAAATATTTACATCATTCAGAGATAGATTAATGATATTTTTAAGGGCAATGCAATTTCTTATGCTTCTATTATTGCTGGCATTTCAAGGCACAATGAGCAAATCCTGGACTCCTTCCAAGTTTGAGAAAAGTCAAGAAAAATCCCTTTGGTTTATCTTGCACCCTCCTACAAGAAGGCCTTGCATATCTGTTGTATGAAAGAGAATATTATGAATTATCATATCTCTTTTTAGTCAAACAGATGGAAAGGCAGATATAAGTTCTATACAAGGAGCAAATAAAGATGTAGTATCAGCTTAGTTAGGAGTGCCTAGTTGGAAGACCCCAAAGATCAGGCTAGAGATTGTAGTTAAGGCCCAGGCTAGAAAACAGGAGGCTGTGAGTTCGAGACCCACTTTAGCCATGAAAGCCAGCTGGGTGACTTTGGGCCAGTCCCTCTCTTTTAGCCCAGCCCATCTCATAGAGTCATTGTTGTGGGGAAAATACGAGGAGGAAGGTGTGTTGGATATGTTTGCTGCCTTGAGCTATTTGTAAAAATAATAAAGGTGGGATACAGATAAATAAATTAATAGATGGTCATGGACAAAATCTATCATTGGGTGGGTAGGAGTCAAAAATGACTGTAAATATTTGAGCTATATGTAATTTTCAGACAGAATGGACACAAACACTATCAGATTTTTTTAAAAAAAAAACTCAATCTGCCAGACACTGTTAATAACAGGAAGATTTTCTTGTCAATATATTTCTTTGCATTTTTCCCATTGGCTTTCTGAGAATGATAACAGCTATATATGTTGCCATAGAAACTATGAGCATCTGAGAAATATCTAAAACCCAATAGCTTTCAGAATCTGTTCTGGTTTGTGACACATTACTGACATCACTCATAAAAAAGAGCAACCTAATATACTATACCTGTATGCTTGCATATTCTTTGAAGATACAGAAATGTCATCATGGTATCAAACACTCCCATGATAAACAAGCAGTACTAAAAACTATAGTATTATCTTTTCCCTTACATTTGACATGAATAGAGAACCATAAGGAGGAAACAACTTCCATAGGGACTATGTCCACCAAAGAGATTTTTAAAAGGGCTTAATTTCAAAATGGTTTGTCCTTGAAGCATTAAAATCCATGTTATTCATTCATACAAAAATGTCCTAGGGCAGCAGGCACAGTCACTGTTTCCTTATTTTAAATCAGTAAATAACTACACATGGAGAATATTCTTTCAAATGCACAAAAGACATCATTATTAACTTTAGGCAATATAGAAAGTGTGTTAAGTTCATTTCATTTAGGGATTCATCGAAACATGCCATTTAGCAGGGGATGTCTAAAAGGTGCATACAAGTGCATATACATGTACACAGCAGGCATTTGAGTAATTCATAGTGTCTAGACCAGCGATGGTGAACCTTTTTTGGCTCACGTGCCATAAGTGGAGGAAGCACAGGGGGGTCGTGTGCAGGCGTGCCGCACCCATAATGCAAAGTACGACCCCCCAGTGCGCATGCGCACACTACAGGCGTGACCCCCCCATTTTTACATGCTTTTTTGCCCTCCCCAGGCTCCAGAGGCTTTATAGGAGCCTGGGGAAGGCAAAAACAGCCTCCACTGCCCCCCCGGACGTCCTCCGGAGGCGTCAGAGAAGCCTCCGGACGGTCCCTGAAGCCTTCGTAGCGCTCAAAACAACCCTCCGAGCAAACCAGAAGTGACTTCCAGTTTGCTCGGAGGGTCGCTTTGAGTGCTCCGGAGGCGTCAGGGAAGCTTATGGAGCCTCCGGGGGGGCGGGGAAGGCTCTTTCACCCTCCCCAGGCTCCTATAAAGCCTCTGGAGCCTGGGGAGGGCGAAAAATGGCTTTAAAAAAGGATTAAATTACATTCTTATTAAGTTCCTGTATTTATATCTCCAAAATCATCTCTATCCAAACTGAATTTGTGTGTGTGTGTGTGTGATTTACTATGATTTAGGTTACTTTAATATATTTTGCTTATTTTAATTGTATTGTGGATGCCTTACTCCTTCCTACCCAGAATGGGAGTGGGATGGCCTAGAAATGGTAAACATAAAGATTTCCCATCCCAATGTATTCAGTTTTGTGTTAGATCTTTACTCCCAAAGGCTCAAAATGTAATACAAGATTAAAATATTTGTTACATTACAAAAAATTAATTGAAATTCAGTCTTTTTAAAATGTAGATACAAACTGAAATTTCAAATCAATATTCCGTTCCTATATTTGTTTTAGACAGTTACTCAAGCTATAGAACAGTGATGGTTAACCTTTTTCTAATGGTGTGCCAAAATTGCGTGCGCGCACTATTGCATGGGCACACATGCACATGTGCACATGACCCCTACATCTGTGCATGTGCACTCCCCTGCATTGGGGGGGTTCCTCCCCAGGTTCCAGACGCTTTCCTGAAGCCTAGGAAGGGCAAAAAACGGCCCAACTGGAAGTTTGGGAACATCTTTCCTGAAGCTTAGGGAGGGCGAAAACAGCCCCTCCCCAGCCCTCCAGAAGGCTGAAAATCAGCTGGTTGGCATGCACGCGCATGCCGGAGCTGAGGGCTGCTGTGTGCACAAATATGGCTCAGGTGGCATGCGTGCCATAGGTGCGCCATCATGGCTATAGAACCTTCCTCACAGTAGAACCATACTTAACACTTCGCTTTCAACTTTAAATATATTAACTTTGAAAAATACCTGACTAAAATTAACGTGGTTGAAACTCGATGATAGTTTTATTAAGCAATCTCACCAGTTGCAAATAATACAGTCACTAGTAGGCATGCCCAATGATTCCTTTAAGCATTAATTAGACAGGGTTTATGGGTATTTTCCCAGGGCATATAAAGACACATTTCTTATTCATATTTAATTTGTTTTTGAAATACAGTGTACATGTACAAAATATTGTTCTATGAAGACTGAAGTTATATTAAATTAAAATCACTGAGACTTAATAGCAAATAAGTAATCTATCTAATGAAATTTCCATCTTTTCCATCTTGAAGAGGATAAGATTTTCACATTTTCAAGCAGGAATTCCCTTTGGTGATGCACATAAGGAAAGAACAGAGTCTTTTATCTCTTTCTGTTACAATCTCCCCATCTCTGTTCCCTATGGGCTGCAAAAATCAAATACCCCAATTTGAAAACAAATCCTGTCTTGACCTACTTGGAAAATATCTCACACTTGCATCTAAACAAGTGACAGGTCAACAGCTGATATTTATCACCCTGATGCCTACGTAACTGACACAAAAGTTAATACAAGGATAAGAAGATGCTTAAGAAAAGCAACACTGAAGGGACTGGACTGACTGAAAATCCTTTATTTTCTGAAGTAAAATTATGGGATTCAGGCTATCTTATAATGTTTGATATTTTCCATTATTAAAAGGGTTAAGAGACAGCATAGAAGGCACCTGTCTATGGAGATTCTCAATCATTCAGGTCATGGTTGTTCCAAAGGCGCTTTTTCAAGAGGCAACTGGACTTCCTTTTTTTTCTTTGAATATGTTTTGCTTCTCATCCAAGAAGGTTCGTGGATGAGAAGCAAAACGTCTTCAAAGAAAAAAACAAGGAAGTCCAGTTGCCTCTTGAAAAAGCACCTTTGGGATAGAAGGCACCTCCTCTTCTTCCTCCCCCCCCAAAAAAACCCAGAAACATGTACCTCTGATACTGGACCTCCTCTCTGTGTAACATCTCATCGATCAAATCTTAAAATATCAGTCACTGAAGCCAAAAGAATCCAACATCTAAAGCACTTTTCAAATTAAGAAAGCTGTGTTTGGTATAAATAAACATTTAATTCTATGCAAAAAAAATAATTGAGAATATGATTCGCCGACTCCTGGAAATTCTGGCAGATAGATCATCCAGGTTTGAGAATTCCAGGTTCAAAGGACGCTTACAAAATTATTCAAGGTATGGGGAAAAATGAAAACACTTTCCCTTTTGAAACCGTAGAAATTGAGATTTCTACAGGATGGAATTGCTTCAGGAGAGATAAAATTAATAATTTATGTACAAAGAACATAGGAGTCTGGGACAGTGGGATCATATGTGTTAGTCATAATAAATAGAGAATCCAAGCTCAGAGGCTCTCCAATGATTACTGCTCTTGCCAATTTTGGACAGAAAGGAATACAGTACTATTGTCAGGTCCAAATGGACGGCATCTTAGGACACTGAGATGGTATATAGATGCTACACTAAATAGTCCAATCTAGCTGGATTTTTTTGTGTAACACATGCTCAGTTATAATTCTAGGAATCATCACAGAATTGCTTGAATAATGCTCTGCTTTCAGCAAAACACTGTCATTGGTTCCTAACTTTCACTAATACAAAAAAAAAATGTGCTAATGGAAACTGTATGCCAGTTGTCAAAACAAAGAAACTATGTATAGATTCTGACACATTATCTTGGCTTCTCTGATAGTTTTTCTTCACCGTCATCCATTAATTCGTTGGGGAAAATGTACCTACGTGTTGCAGGTAATGACTGTAAAAGAGGTGATATGAGCAGGAGGAATCCTAACGAGAAGCAGCCAAGAAGCAAATGACAGACCTTCTTGGGATTTGTGAGTTTAAAGCGCCAAATACTAACTTAGCCAATCATAGTTCAAGTTGGAAAACCAAGGGAAACATCTTGACCACAAGTTCTTTCTGGCTTGCATTTAAGATCAGCTTTTCTACTGTGGATTGAATCCCACAAGGGAGTCCTTTTTGTTGCAGCCAAGGGCCTCTTCTAAGTTGGCAAGGAACCTTGAAGGAGACATTTTTTGGGGAAATCTAACCTCTACCTAACATGAATGCTGGTACGGGATCCTAATTATTTGCCTCCTTAAAGGGCATCAACCTTTAAATATACATGTATTAAGCAGTAATATGGGACGGCTCTCCCATATTTATAATAGCTCTCCATTATTCTTTGTATGATTGCTGAATGCCTCTCTTCAGCTACGTCACAATAGCAAAACTTCGACTTTTATACCACTTCATAGAGCTTTACAGCCTTCCCTAAGTAATTTACAGAGTCAGCATACTTGACTCCTGAAGTTGTGGGTGCTCCAACACTGGAAGTTTTAAAGAAGAGATTGTACAACCATTTGTCTGAAATGGTATAGGGTCTCCTGCTTGAGCAGGGGGTTGGACTAGAAGACCTCCAAGGTCCCTTCCAACTCTGTTAATCTAACATTGTCCCAATAATATGAGTCCCCTTTTTATCAAGCTCAAAAGGATGGAAGGCTAAACCAACCTTGAGCTGGTCAAGATCGAACTGCTGGCAGTCGGCAGAATTAATCTGCAATACTGCATTCTAACCACTGCGCCACTACAGCTCTTAAAGTGTGAAATAAATACAAACACATACATCCACATGTGTATGCATGTTTATAAATAATAGCTAGTAACTCGGGAAAGGTATTCTGTAAATGTCCATCTCAAATATTTAGAAGAGCCCAAACTAGTTACTATTGATGAGTAGAAGTATTAATGAGTGAAATAACCATTGTCTGAGTTTTTTGATATTTCCTTTTTTTTTTTCAGCAGAGCACAGCTAACCTATGTTAAGTCCTGAGGCTCTTGGATGCTGTTCTTGACACCAGATGCCTGCAACACTTACTTTTTATATATTTACTTTTAAAAATGGAAATGGGCCTACTGCAAAACAAACTTCAAGATGACTGTTTGCCAGAATTATGCTGGGTCCCATAAGCATTTGAGAAAATAAAAACAGTAATTGTTTAGATGTCCATCCATCACTAAAAAGGGGGGAGGGGAAATGACCCCAGAGGAATAGAGAATATCCTAGATGACTATTAAAGCTTATCTTGCTTGTTTGGCTTCTGGTATTTAAATATAACTGGATGTTGTTTCTTTCCTGACTATTATGGCAGTCCCTTCACAAAGCCCATCCCAGTTGCAGCAATTTTGGGTGAGTGCCCATGACAAGCTCTCAAAATATCAAATATATCCACTGCCCCATCCCCAAATTGCATTGAACATTGTTAGCTTGCTTCAGATTTTTGTATTATGTTCTTCAGAGTGGCTTATTCTAATAGATGATTTTATTGTTGGCAAATTATGTAAACAAGTGACAATAAAGCAGACACAAGCCAGTGTGAGCTTATAATTATTTCATTGCTTGCTAACAATATTTACTAGGTGAATTATTACTTTCTTGTACTATTATTCTGAAAATTATATAAAAATGTATCTATGTATGCAAAAAGTATGATGATAAATATCAGCTGTTATACAATATATATGTTGTAGTGCAGGTGTAATTTTTGTAGCCTTATTTAAAAAACTGTTAAAGGCACAACAGTGGTTAATTAAAGATTTGCAGTAATGTTGTGCCACTGATCACTAATGACATCACAATTACTATATCTATAAGGTTCACACAACCAGAATATACAATCAAACATGTATGAGCCACATGTTTCTATGATAAAAACAACCAGCTAGAAAAGCTTACATGAACAACAGTATTACTTCCTATTCGGTTAATTCTACTGTTTCATTGCTGGAACAAGGAGACAAGCTAGATTCTGATGGAGAATTGAGGAGAAGGCAGGTGTTTACAGATTCACATAAGATACATACTCAGGAAAAAGACAATAGGAGCTATAGAGATTCTCAGACATCCAGATCATGGTTGTCCCAAAGGTGCTTTTTCAGGAGACAACAGGACTTCCTTGTTTTCTCTTTTAAAGATGTTTTGATTCTCATCCAAGAAGCTTCTTCAGCTCTGACAGGATAGTGGAGAATGGAAGGATTTATATTCCTTGCAAACAGCTGGTAATTTGCATCCTTTTAGAGCAGGGGTGTCAAACTCACGATAACATGTTGTCATCACATGATGGATCGTAACTTTTTACCCTTTGCTAAAATGGGGGTCAGCATGGCCAGCACGTGACGCATCCAGCCCGCAGGTCACAAGTTTGACACCCGTTTTAGAGGTTACTTGATGCACTTGAAGGTTTATCTGTGTCCTCAGGTCACCTGAGCAGTGCTCCTGGTTCCTGTAGTCTGTAAAGTTTCCTCTGGAAATCCATTCCTACTCCCTTTGAATAGTGTGGGTGTAGGAATGCATTTTTAAAGGAAAAATTGCAGACTACAGGAGTCAGAAGCACTACTCAGGTGACCCTGAGGACACAGATAAACTTCCAAGTGCCTCAATGACTATTTAAAAAGAATGCAAATGACCAGCTGTCTGCAAGGAATATAAATCCTTCCATTCCCAACTATCCTGTCAGACCCGAAGAAGCTTCCTGGATAAGAAGTGAAATGTCTTCAAAAGAAAAAACAACTAAGTCCAGTTGCCTCCTGAAAAAGCACCTTTGGGACAATTAGGACCTGGTTCTTTTATAAAATGTGTCCAGATACTGTTAAGAGAAGCTTCACCAAGTTGCAAACAACAAAATAGAATTACTACTATACTGAAAAGCAAAGAAAACTGATGAGAAAATGGAAATAACTTAGGCCAGTGATGGCAAACCTATGGCACACGTGCCACAGGTGGCACGCGGAGCCATTTGTCAGGGCACATGAGGCGCTGCCCTGTCAGCTGACCAGCGTGCATGTGCGCGCTGGCCACCTGAGTTCACCCTTTTTAAAGCCATTTTTCGCCCTCCCCAGGCTCCAGAGCCTTTATAGGAGCCTGGGGAGGGTGAAAAGAGCCTCCCCTCCCCCCCAGAGGCCCTCCGGAGGCTTCATGAGCTTCCCTGAAGCCTCCAGAGCACAAAAAAACGGCCCTACAGGCAAACTGGAAGTTCGGGAACGGACTTCCGGTTTGCTCGGAGTTTCATTTTGACTGCTCCGGAGGCTTCAGGGAAGCGTCCTGAAGGTCCCTCAAGCCTCCGGAGGGCTTTCTGGGGGGCGGGGAGCTGTTTTCCCCCTCCCCAGGCTCCTATAAAGCCTCTGGAGCCTGGGGAGGGCAAAAAAAGCTTGCAAAAAAAGGGGGGTCGCACCTGTAGTGCACGCATGCGCAATGGGGGGGTCGCGCATTGCATTATGGGTGCAGCACGCCTGCACACTGCCCCCCTGCACTCCTCCCACTTATGGCACGCGAGCCAAAAAAGGTTTGCCATCCTGGACTTAGGCAATTGCTAAGGAAAAGGAGACATGTCTTCAATGGGAATCTCCACTGTTCTTCTGTCCTGTAGATGATGATAAGGCTAAGCTTGCCAATTCTGTTCCCTCCCAACAAATCATGGCAACAAAAAGAAGGAGGTAGTAATTGCCATCTTCTTGTAATCCCTATTGTTAGACTCCAGACAAGAATTATTTCTGCAATGCTAGTTTCCTTTCCTTGAAGTTAGAGGTGTTATGGGTTTTGGTGTTTTGAGATTTTTCTTTTAATTCCCTTTGGCTACTGTTTAATCATTTAAGCCTACTCAAGAGAAATCTCTATGTTGATTAGTACAAGATAATTAGCAATAATTGTACCCTAATGTACAATTATTGCTTTTTTTCTCTGGAGGAAAAAAAATCTGTTGAACAAAGGTCACTCCTTGTATTTGCTGTATTAGCTACTCTACAATATTTGCCATGGGATTCTATACAAATATAAATGTTATTTTTAAAAAAAAAAGAAAAAGAAAAGAAAAACATGGCAAAAAGCTGCTTATCTTCCAGTGTCTGTTACAGTGTCTGGTATTTGTATTATAGAAACAAAGTATTTTGTGGCAACTTTCATAGATTGAATTGGAAGCCACTTGGACAGATGCCTCGCTAATTCACCAAAGTATAAGAAGCAGGAGGTGGTGTAGCACAATCAGATTTGCAAGATTCTGTTATTATAGCCAATCTCAAGGGGGGGGGGGGGATAGTTTTACCTTTTCTGTGGAATTGATTTCCTGTTCTGATCTACTTTGAGGTAGACATCCAGACTAAACTATCTATCGCAACCATCTGTAAGAGTCTCCTGGAAGCCTTGACAGTGAAAAAATGTTATTTTGTACACTGGACAGGATAGCTGATGGACTTTCTGTCCCCTCCAGTGTCTTTCTTGCCAATAGGTTATATATGCATACAGTTTTCTCATCTATGAAAATGAACATATTTTTAGTTATTTTGCAATTTATCCATGAAGCAACATCAAGATTTGTTACACACTTCAGAATATAAAACCAAACATTGATGTTGCGATACATAAATACACTGCCAGCTAAGCGGCCAGTATAAAATAGTGAAAAAAGTAACATTGCTTATTAATAAAGATTTTTTTTAATATAACAATTTTAAGTTTAATAACATACCATGATACTTTTATTTCACTACAGACATTTGTGTCAATGTACAATGAAGCTTTAGAATTCAGACCTTCAAGGTAATGATCCACTCTGTCATTTCTTATGGTTTGAGTCAAAGACCCTCGATTCATGCTATTTATAATCCACTTTTCCATTTGATCAATAGCATTTTCAGAGATATTTCTTCCTACAGAAATCTTAACACTGCTTTTAAATCATGGCATGCTAGTCCATCTAGCAAAGTATGATATATTCTGCATGATCTTTTCCCAACCTTTTACAACATTCCTTTAAATGGCAAATGAAGAATCAGCTAGCAACAATTCTGCATGTACTCAACCGTTGAACCATTCAAATTTTCCTTCCATCTTTCTATGCATTAACAATAAGAGTCTTGTCATAATTATGAAACATAATTGCTGGGCATAATTTAAATGAGGTTATCCTAACTTGTTGCCTTATGAGATTGCCTTTAAACATCTCATACAGATTTAACTGTTGTAAAGTAAGAATGCTTGATCAAAACAACAAAAGTGAACACATTTCATTGGTTTTAAATAATGTCAGAAAATAACAGTATATTTCTTAACTAAACGATGTATTGAGTCCATAATTTTCAAAGGCTTATACCATAAAACCATGACAATATCATAACCTAAGCCCGTGATGGCAAACCTATGGCACGTATGCCAGAGGTGGCACACAGAGCCCTCTCTGCTGGCACATACACCATTGCCCCAGGTCACTGGTGGGTTACGGATCCCGTCGCAACCACCACGTGCATGTGCGCTGTGCATGCATGCACACTCACCACCCGCAATGCTCCAGCTGCTTGGCAGAGCATTGCGCAGGCGTCGTATGCTGTGTGCACATGCACAAATGGCCCGGTTGGGTCAAATACAACTCAGGAACGCGGGCGGGCAGGTGGGCCCTCTGAAGCACCATACCAGAACGGTGCCTGCTGCTCCCAGCAGGCACCAGTACGCCCGTACCAGGGCGTACCGCCCACAACCCACCACTGTCCCAGATCAGATCTCCATGGCGTTTCTTTCATGAGCTTCTGTTTACCTGCTAACGACGAATCAGAAGCTCACGAAAGAAAAAGATCTTACCTCTTGCCATGCTGCTGGTGTTGGAATGCCAGCCAGTTGGTCTCTGCTGCGCATGCATGCATGTCTGTGCATATATGCATTTATGCATGTCTGTGCATGTGCAAGTTTGTGCATGCACATGCATGTCTGCATTTATGCGCACATGCACTTTTCAATTTGGGCATGCTCGCACACACAGTTTGGGCACTCGGTGCCTAAAAGGTTCACCATCACTGACCTAAGCTATGTTCTTCCTTTCCTCATATCTGTTTAACAACAAATTCTTTTGGTTTAACTTCACTTTTCAATTTACTGCTAAGTCATATATTTTAATTGAAAATTTTAAACAATGGCAGGTAGTAGAACGACATGCTTACACAAAAAACCTGTACATCCAAAAATAAAGAACAGGCACTTCAATCAATTGGTATCATAAAAGTACAAATTATAGAAGAACAATTTTAAGAATATTCTGGAGCTGAACATTTATTATGTCAGTTAGTTATGAATCATGGCCTCCTCTGTGAAAATCAAGAGTCAAGATTGCTAACAAATATACATCTGTAGTACTTACAAACTTATCTCATTATTGCCTTATAGATTAAGGACACCATCCAAGGCACAGGTCATAATGTAAGAAAAAGACAAAAATATGGCTTTACTTTTAATTTATATTTTTCACTTCTATTTGCTTTAAACATTTCATGAACTCAATCCAAGTACAACTTTCTCAATCTTCTTCCTCTTGTCTCAGTTACCTTT
Source organism: Natrix helvetica (assembly GCF_964273705.1). Classification (NCBI taxonomy): domain Eukaryota; kingdom Metazoa; phylum Chordata; class Lepidosauria; order Squamata; family Natricidae; genus Natrix; species Natrix helvetica. The sequence goes on from NC_138551.1 coordinate 72,777,221, forward strand.
TCTTGACATTTTTGCTTTGCAATTAGATCCCTATTCATTCTCTTTATAGTCAAACCATCTCAGTGGTGTTTCTGCACTAGCTCCTTACTTTTGGAATTAATCACATCTTACCTTTTCTTGTTTTATTACACACACTTCTTAAGTACTGCATTCATCTTATTTTTATGTTTCTCCTTCCCACCTCTCACTTCTGTGGAACAAAGCAGGTTGAAACAGTGGTGAAATTCAAATTTTTTACTACCGGTTCCATGGGTGTGGCTTGGTGGGCGTGGCAGGGGAAGGATACTGCAAAATCTTCATTCCCTCGCCACTCCTGGGGGAAGGATATTGCAAAATCTCTATTCCCACTCCACTCTGGGGCCAGAGTGGGGTGGTATTTGCCAGTTCTCTGAACTACTCAAAATTTTTGCTACCAGTTCCCCAGAACCTGTCAGACCCTGCTGAATTTCACCCCTGGGTTGAAACATTGTCTTACACATTGTTTTGGCTTTTTTAAACAGGCATTAATTTCTCACAGCTACCCACTATATTTCTGTGAGCATTTACATGCCTTAAAATTTTGCCATCCATTTTTCCACCTTTGGTAAACATTCTGCAAGGATACTTAAGTGCACTTCTTGCCATTTATGTATTACTTACAGCTTTTAATGCATTTTCCCTGTCAAACACAATTTTTTGTTGTTGTGATACATTAATATTCAGATCCTAACTTCATTATACAGTTTGACATTTCCTGAAGATCATTCTTTTTCTCAGCCCATAACACTATATAATCTGCATATGAAAGTCTATGAACATTCATGTCCTTAACTAACATCTCTCCAACAGGAGCATTTCTTTTACAAATATCTATAAATATATTAAACAACCAAGGTGAGAGATGGCCTTGGAGAAGTAATCGAGAGACTGGTAGAAAAACATCAGAGGAGAGAGCTGACGTCGCAACGGCACAACGTGCGATCTTGGTGCTCCGAGATGGCAGTCGAATTTTGCCGCTGGACAGTCCATTTGGACCTAAACCGTCCCGCAGAGATGGTGATTGAGAAGGGCACCTCTTGCTGATCTCAGGGACACTGCAAAGTTCCTGAAAGATCCAGGAATAGTCTTTTTTTCCAGTGACAGAAACACAGCTAATGAAGCTGCTGAAGTTGGGACAGCTCCGGAACGGGAAGAAAGCGGAAAGAGAAGGTGTGTCGAATTGATGAGGAAATTTTATTATTAGAGGAAGAGACTACCCAAGAAAAAAATGTAAGTTAAGATTGAAGACAAAAGACTGTAGGCGGCGAGATTGATCTGCATCAATTGAACTTAATGTTATCCAGTTTCTAATTTCTTTTTTTTCATGGATAGAACTTTTGCAGGGGCTCCCTATTTTTTAAACTGAATGGATTAATTCTTTCTTCTTCTTTTTTCACTTTTGCTTATACATATGGATTAAAATTCTCCTTTTTTTATAATGCTTGATTTGATCGATTGGATCAATCAATAAATGGATTGATTGTTTTTGATCTCCATTTAAGGATTTTTCTTTCTTAAGTTTGGAATATAAAGAAGAAAATAAGAAGGATTATAAAGAGGGTTGTAACAACAGGAGGAAAAGCAGTTACACTGCCACTTAGAGTCTAGAGGCTGGATACATTGTTTTTTCTTCTTTCTCTTTGATCCCTTGAGATTCAAGGTTCTTTCAGCTTGTTTACTGACAGTGATAGTAGGAAGAGCACAAGTTGTTTATACAGGTGCCTTTTGGAAGTTCTATCACTAGCTATTGGAGGGAAGACAACATTTTGACTTGAAAGATAATAAATGAACCTGTTTGAAGTTTATTAAAATAAACTTGAACCCTATGGTGGCAGTATCTGCAAAATTGAAAGAATGGCCCAGCAGGAAAAAGAAACTGTAACATTGCAAATGATTATGTTTGAAATTCAAAATCTATTAGTTGTGACAGAGAGGACTGAAAAGAGATTGGAGAATATGGAGTACAAAACTGAAAAATCTGATGGAGAAACTGAGGATGTTTACCAAATGAAGAAAGTGGAGGACAGAGTTCAAAAGATGGAAGAAAAAAATGAGCAAAGAGATAAGAAAACTGTGGATACTGATAACAAAGTGAGCATGGTTGGTAATGGCAAGAGCGGAATATGGAAAGAGGAGATGGATGGATTGGAACTCTACCCCACATTTCAAAGTACAGAAGAAGAAAAGAGAGAAAAATTGATGGAGATAAGAAGAGAAATCTTGATAGAAGCACTAGTGATAACCAAAGATAAGCTGATGGAAAGAGCAGGTGTTGGGTTTCAAGCTTTTGTGAGATATGAAAAGAACAGCATGTTGCCAAGGGAGGTTTATACAAGAAAGTAACTAGAACATTAATGCTACAAATGGTAAGAGATATAAGACTGTACTATTGCTGGAGGGATATAGGTTGATGCAATGAAAATTTATAATAAAAATTAAGCTAAATTTAGTTTACTAGTAGTATGTATAAAATGAAGCGACAATAGCTATAGTTAAATAATGATTAATAATGATAACAATACATATAGATATAGTGGTTTGATAATATGAAATTTTATATAAACAATATATGGAAATTATGAGAGGAGGTTTAAAAGCTTTATCTAGAATATGTTATAAAGATGTATTGTGATTGGATGACTTTAGGATGATTTAATAGAATGTTGTCATATAATCCTTTTCTAGATTTTGAATATATATAAAAGGACGTAAAAACAATTATAGTCAAATTAAGGTTGAGATATAATAATCGTGATATACATGAACATAGGTGAATTTAAAATATGCGATTTGATATGAAAAGCAGGTGATGACTATGGAAGAGATGCATGGAAATACTGTAACTGACACACTTTCTACAATTTGTAATGGAAGATGGGTTTTTTTATTTTTTATTTTTATGTTTGTTTGTCCTTGTTCAAAAAACAAATAAAATTGTTTTTTTTTAAAGAAAAAAACGTCAGGGGCACAAGAAACATATCTTAAGAAGTGAGAGAGTGTTGCGGAGAGACACAGATTAGCTTTGCCTGGTTTCTGGATTATAAAATGGAAGAAGTGAAAACATGAACAGACTTGCAGAATTCTCTTATTATGGCCTCTCTCAGTAATGAATAGTTCCTTTGTAGAGTGTGTTTCAGATCTGGTCTAACCTGAAGGGCTGACACAAGAGTACATTACACACACACTTGTGTTAGTTCCTTATCAATGTCGCACACTGCACCTTCCTTCCCCACCATAAACCACTGCACTTTCCAAATTTTCCCTGCTGGTGCTTCTTTGATACGAATTATTCCAAATATCTTTCCAAGCATATTTAACAAACTAATTCACCTGTAGTTTTTGCATTCACTCTTTCTATCTTTCTCTTTGCAAAGAACAATAGCAACTCGCTTATTAAACCATTTCACACACAACCATTTCAGAAGTCAACCGGACCCATATTTTAACATTTCTCAGCTATACCATCTATGCCTATTTTTCATTTTTCTCATTCTCATTTTTTGTAGGAATCATTCTCTCATATGCCTCTTTTCATTGTTCATTCATTCCATTCGTTTATCATTCACCCATTATTCATCCATTCATCTATCCACCCCTTCATCCACAACTTTATTCACCTCATCATTACATCAATCAACCTTTTTCTATACATTTCTTTAGCATAATTTCCCCTACTCTTGTAGCAATCTGAAAACAATGAAATCATACTTTGATCTAAGCAGCTTTCATGTTCCATTTCCATTTATTCCATTTTCCATTTATTCTCTTGGAAAGTTCATCTATATTCTAAAACCTGTTCATATTAGATTTGAACTCCCTCCCCCACTGCACTCATTCTTAGTGTAGTTTCTTTCACATCTTTCTTTTATTTCCAAGACCATTTTTCCCAAATCCATTCCTGACAATATGAGAGAATGAAATCTCCACCAGAAAAACCTCTCATTATCCCTGTAGCCTTCACTAATTCTCTTTATCTTACCTAATACATAAACAAATAATGCTTTTTATTCATTTCATTCATAAATGCATGTGAACAGACTTATGCTAAAACCATGCATTCAACCATCATTCTCATTTAATTTGGGATCTCAATGTGGTCCAATCATTTTTTGATTCTTACCTTATTTCAAGTCAACCACTTATGTCAACAGAATACATTTGTGTGAAAAAGTCAGAAAAAAGATACAACTATAAAAAATTTTCTGCTTAGAAGTAAAGTAGCCTAATAGTTTGTGAGCATTTGTTCCCAGGAACACTTGCATATTATTGCTACCTCTATCTCTTAATGCTATGGTTTTTTTCAGAAGAAAATAATAATCCTGTTTTCACTCATTTTTGTTTTCTCATAAAGAGATACGTTGCTATAAATATTCTCAACAGTGTAAACAGAGATCAAATGCTTAATAAGATCTACGTTGCTTTGGCTATTTTTTAAATAGAAAATTATGCCCCCTTCATGTAAGATAAAGAAAGGCTGCCCTGTTAAAGAATGTACAAAATAAAAAAAATAGCACTTAAGGGGAAAATATATTCATCCATTGCATAATGAACATGGTTTCTGAAATCATTCAAGGTTCTGGTTTATTGAAAATCATAGCAGCAAAAATTAAGACTTCCCCTATGAAGCGTCTGAATGTAAAACAGGCAGCATCTGACTAAACATAATTTGATCTCCTTTCTAAGCAGTCTTGCGTTCCCTCCCACAAGCCATGTCCTTTGAACTACCCACCTACTCTCTAAATGTCCTAGAATCATTGATTATTGCCCTTGCTCCCAGGAGTTCAAAATAAGTAGCAAGTACTACAATCTGTAAATTTCAGATGCATTATTTCCACTTAGCAGAACATATGCACTGATTTCTGAGAAAAAGACACTGCCTGAAATGTTCTTATTCAATCCCATCCTTGAAGTGATTGGCCCGTGGTCAAGAGCCTAGAACATCTAAGCATTTCTTCTGATATGCATTCACAAATTAAGTAGGAATGATTTTCTGGTTTACTGGTTACTTTTTAACCAAATTTTTATAGCCTGGAACTTAAAAGTTCCAATTTAGAATTCTCTGATTCAATGGGCCCTGGATTTTGTGGGCCTGAGATACAGCATGGACTGAAGCAAGATGTGATATGCTAACATAGTTTAGTATCTCTGTCTCTAGTGTTGCTTGACTTACAATTTCAAGCAGTTTCTTCTTGCCCAAACTTAGAACCTGAATGTAGGAAATTTAATCACAATGGATTCCTTGAGTAAAGACATCTACTACTGGCAGCTGGAAGCAAGAAATAGATTCCAAAATATCATCATGTCTCCAAAAGCATAACAAATCCCTGAATGAAAGGGAAGATTATATGCCTAGAAGAAATAATTATTAACTGGATTACATTGTGACTGATGGAAATATGCAGACATAAAATTGATTGATCATATGTACATGTGCAGGCTTTATAATAAAATTGAAGAATGCTTTTAACTTTAATTTACACAACTTGTACGTAAATTGATAGTAATAAATAAAAATACTCTAGTTGGAAAACTTTAAAGTAAGGCATTATAGCAGCATTTTCTCATCCTCCTAAATGTCTTAAAAATCTATTAAAATGACACTCCCTCCTACATTATCTGAAAATGCAATCTTAAATCCAACCGAATGACAGAATATATTTAAACCCTACAATTCATTCCTTCACCTGCACTGCAAAATTTACACAGGAGGGGGGGGGGACAGCAAAAATGTGAAATAAGTCACATTTCACAGGATTGTTTTTTCTTTTAATTTATCTTGCGTAAAAGGTAAGAAAATAAAAGATATTGCAGTGAGATTTAACCATCTCAACTTATTTGAATTAATTGACTTCAGTAGATTGAAAAATGGTTGCGAAAATATGGAATCTTATTTTCAGCTCCCCTGGCCATTTTCCTATGAAACTAAGAAAGGAATAAATAAACGTTACTTCATGTTAGGAAACAAAATGTTGCTACAAAACAATCATGGTTTAAATTAGGGACTGGCAATTTTGTATTGGTCAGATTATCGTATCTTTTGAAATATGTAACTTTGGATTACTCAATAAATAAATGAACAATGTTTTTAATTCATTTGTTTAATTTAATTATTTTTATCTAGTTTTAGGACATGTGGAAGACATACTACTTTAGGTTATATTTATGCAGAAATACTGAAAATCCAAGAGTTCACAAACCTTTAAGCACCATTGCACACATATTTGGGGCCATAACTTTATAGAGTTTGGAAGGACTGGATTTGGGGGAAATGGACACATATTTATTTGGTCTAAAACTTAAAGAATTATTTTATTCTATTTATCCCTTTAAACCAGTGGTTCTCAACCTTCCCAATGCCACGACCCTTTAATACCGTTCATGTTGTGGTGACCCCCAACCATAAAATTATTTTCGTTGCTACTTTATAACTGTAATTTTGCAATTTTCCGATGGTCTTAGGTGACCCCTGTGCAAGGGTCGTTTGACCCCCAAAGACCCACAGGCTGAGAACCGCTGCTTTAGACATAGGGATAGACAATCATATCACCAATTAGTTTGCCACTTAATGTAATTAATACAATTCATAGAAACTTCAATGGACCCAAAATGATATTTGGGAGCCACCTGCAGTCACTGTGGGTTAGAATTCCTAAATAAATGAAAGCATCATACCGTTAATTATTTTCATTCTATTTTTCAATGTCTATTTTGAGTCTTTGTAACTTAAAAAGACCTCTAAATCTGTTCAGCAGTTCTCAAAATTAAGAAAATAGTACGAGTGGAATTTATAATACAATTGCTTCAACATTTTAAATGTTTTTATGAATTAATATCCCATAAAAAGAAAAACAGGATTACACAAATTATTTCTTAGAAAGGCTGTCTGAATTATTTTCTGTTTGTTTTCGAATAACAGATATTGTATCTGTTTTAAAGTCAAAGACACTCAATAATTATGCCTAAAATAAGTAAAGTGCCCTTCAAGTTGAGCTTCAATCTTGATGACATATCCATATAGATTCTTGGTTGGGAATACAGAAAATATTTATTCTTCATTTCTTCCTTGTATTTCTTTATTGCCTGGCCTAGTGTACAATCCTGAGATTCCCTAGATATTGCTATTGAAATACTAATTAGTTCTAACCCTCCTTATTTTCCAAAGGGCAGTACAGGATAAGGCAGAGAAGATTTAAGAAGACTGGGAAATTCAGGGAGTTGACATATCTTAAAGCTGTCAAGGTTGAGAAACACAGTTCACAGCAATCTTCAGAAAGAATACATTAATTTTCAACATGTTAATACAACGTAATTGATATTCTCTACATTACGAAGGTTGCCCAGGTAGAGTCGTATATCCTATTGGTTGGCTGTCTGTGGAAGGCCTCAATGGTCCTGATTACCCTATTTGCCCCGGCGGTAGGGGCAACCACCTCCCCCCTGAAAGGGCCATTTACTCTGGAGCTGGAAGCGTGATCTGTCCCTATTATACCACCTGTCGGATTGCCTATCCAGTCTGGTACCTGCTCTGGTGCGTCTCCTGTGCCTGTGGTCGATATACAGACCTGTGGTAAAAGGGAGTGGCCTTCTGTTCCGCCTTCCTTGCTGAGATAGACAGGACCTTCATCTTGTTCTTGTCCTTGACCAGGATTGGATCAAGGGAAGCCCCGAAAAGGGAACTCCGGAATAGGCCGTTGAGGCTAGCTGCCACTTCGTCTTGTTGTCTGCCTACCAGCCCCAGAGCCACAAGAGACTACGAGATGTGACAGACGATGCCATGGCCTGGAGGCAAACTTCATAACGTTTAGGGTCGTGTCATCTGAGAATTGAGCAACCGCTACTAACTTGTTCAGATCCTGATGGAAACGAACGTCCTCCAGTGGGATACGCACCTGGATCTGCTGCATCCAAAGGATAGCCATGTGGTTGAAAAATGAAGCAGAAGCCGCTGCCTTTATGGACCAAACACCGACTGGAAGGTCCTCCTAAGGATTATTTTCACCTTCCTATCTTCGGCCTTCAAGTTGTCTGCCACATCCTTGGGTACCAGGGAAGAGGGAGAAGCCAAGGCCATCACAGGTGGGTCCACAGAGGGCATTTGCAATACTTGGGAGAAATCTGGTTCGATATTGTAGAACCTTCTATCATTACTGCCTGGATTTGGGAAGGCCCCTGGATGCTCCCATTGCTTCTTTACCACCTCGAAGAATACATGAGGAGCAGGGATCCCCTCCTTCACAGTCTTAGGCTCAGAGAAAACTGGGTCCTGAGGTTTCGTTGGTGGGTCCCCCTCCCTAGCTGTCTCCCCCCCCCAGCTGTGCAGTCGCACGCACTTTGCGCAGAATGGAACAGAATAAATCACGAGGGAAGAAGCCTGTAAAGGCGGGGGGTCCAGAGCCGTATCCTCCTCATCCTCAGAGAGATCCAGATCCCTCTAGGTCTTGTCTCCCATGACTGACCCCTCGCTGGCCAGGGAGGGTGGCACAGGGTGGCTAACCGGCTGGGATGGAACCCGTGTTAGAGGTGAAGCAGCCCTAGAAGCTGAGGCCCTGTCCTGGGAGGGGGGCCAGCTTCTGCAAACCTTCAGCGACCCCAGAAGCAATTGCCCTCTCAATCAGGTTCTGAAGACTCATGGGAAGGTCATCTACCTCCAAGGCATCCCAGTCAGGTCCCCCTGAGTTCTGGTTCTGATATGGCCAAGGGGCTGAGCTAGGCCTGGCTTAGGGTCTCACCTCCAACTGGGGCTCCTGGAAGGTTAGGTCAGTTGGGAAGTTACCCTGAACTTCCATGGGGAGAGAAGGCAAAGGTGAATCCTCCCTGAAACACTCTCTGAAGGAATCCGGGGACCCAGGAGGGGAATCCCCCATCGAAGTTCCTCCTACGGGTGATCTGGACCTGGACCTGTGTGGGGAAGGGCTAAGTTTGTCCTGCAGGGCTCACAATCTCTCAGCCCTGGAGAAGGTCTTGGTCAAGGCCTTGTGCCTACGCTGTTCGTCCCTCTGGGTAGTGCGGGAAGGACGAGAGGCAACTGAGGCCTTAGACCTCCTGGAAGAGGCAGTAGGCTGCTGCCGGGACAAAGTCCCCTCCCCAGGGGACATGGGTGGAGATGGGGACCTCCCAGCCCCCTCCGCCATCTTGGCCACATGCACAGTTCTTCATGGCCCTCCTCGTGCTTCCAACAATTGCCCCGCACCTCCACCACAGCCATCAATCAGGAAGATGTCTTCGCTCCCTCCTGCAGCACGCCCCAATGCAAAATGCCAAGATTGGCGCGCTTTGGACGTCTTCTAAGGCTAGGAGCTAAAAACGGCTGCGCGGCTCTCCCAGCTGCTTCTGCGGCTCCGAGGGGCTCCGAGAGACTTTGCGCTCTTCTCTGCACTTCCCTGGTCTCTCTCTCGGCTTCTGCTGTGTCTGCAGGAACGACGGGGCTGTCAGGCTGGAAACCCAAGGCTCATTAGCCCCCAAAGTCTCCCGCTGCAATTTACAAGTCTCCACGTGGTAGCCGGCTTGTATTGTAGTTTAAAAAGCTCCACATGGTTTCCGGCTTAATAATGGCCACTGGAATGTCGCCCAAGCCTTCAGAGCCTCTGAGTCCTTTATTTCCAACCCCCAGGCAGCTGGAAAGCCGCAGCCACTGCCAGGGACTTACATGAGGTGAAGGAAGGGCTTCCACCTTCAGGAAGCAGAGATGGGTCGAGGAGGGTCCAGGATGGGAAAGATTAAATCAAGAATCCAAATTTTTTAGTCTCATCACAGGCCGGACTGGATTGAAACTGGAGTCTGAAAAGAGGAGCTCAGAGGCGTGGCTTCAGCTTCAATCCAGTCTCGAGGCCAATTGGACATGACTATACCATCAATGGGCCATCCTGCAAACCCACTCTGGAAAATCAAACTATTTTCCAAGGCACCTGAGGATAGAAGAAGAAGCAATGGGTGGAAACTAATCAAGGAGAGAAGCAACGTAAAACTGAGGAGAAATTTCCTGACAGTTAGAACAATTAATCAGTGGAACAGCTTGCCTCCAGAAGTTGTGAATGCCCCAATACTGAAAGTCTTTAAGAAGATGTTGGATAGCCATTTGTCTGAAACAGTATAGGGTTTCCTGCCTAGGCACGGGGTTGTACTAGAAGACCTCCAAGGTCCCTTCCAACTCTGCTATTGTATTTTTATCCCTCTGGTCCTCCAAGAGAATTCTGATTGTGAGAATTAGGAAGAAGGAAAGTTGCATGAAAAGAGAGTACTCTGAAGAAGGAACTTCTTTCTGGAGCATGGAAGAAACCTGAATATACTGCTCAAGCTTCTCTTTCTGAAATGTCTAGAAGGGCTCTGCTTTAGGTACACATCTACCATGTCTATCATGGCACCTGCCCTGGAACATCATCCCACCCCTGAGATTAGACTTGCCTCAATCTTGCTGGCCATTGACAAGGAATTAAAAACCTGTTGATTTTAAACCTGAACTGTTTTTATTCGGGACAATATCACAAAAATCGGTAAGAGAAGTATGTATTTAGTATTACATGTTTTAACAGCAGCGAGGATTATCTTCCCACAATATTGGAAAGATGAAGAAACACCTCTAGATGAAGATATAATTAAGAAGAAATTAGACTGTGCAGAAATGGACAGACTTCTATTGAAAATCAGACAGAAAGAAGACACAGAATATTATCAAACTTGAAATTTATTTTGGAAAAAAGGGGTGGAGAGTAAGAATGGCATTTGTATTGTTAAGCAAATTAAATACCCAGAACACCACATTTATTAAGCACTGAGGAATGTAATTAATAGAACATTAATGAAATTGATAAAACAAAACAAAACTTGGTTTTGCCATCAAGCTTGGGTCCCTGATAGCCTGGATAAGCCCACTTCTTGGTCATGGTTATCTTAAAATGAGTGCCTTAAGCTGCTGAGCTATTTTACATTGTTTCTGTTGGTTTTAATTTTGGTGGTTTTAACATGTTTTTAAGTGTGAGCTGCCTGGCATCATGTGTACGAGAGGGCAGGTTTGTAAAATAAATAAATAAATAAATCTCTTCATCCCGGGTGTTGTTTCCCAACCTATTGTACATGATGAAGACAGGTTTGCGGCTTTCATATGAAAGGAAATTCCTGCATCACTCTCTTTCCATCTCAATGGGTCTTTATAGCAAGCTATCCTATGTACTTACTACAAAATCCCGTTTTTGATTATGCAATGGGGATTTAATATAAACAATATTCAATTCCACTACGTTTTCCAAATAGTCAAGGAAATACCAGCGAGGATGTATACAAATTGCCATTTCCTGTAGCTATAGTGTGAACAAACAAAGCTGTCAAAAGCAACATAACAAAATGTAAAAATAATTATGATTGGCTTGTTCTGGTTTCTCCGGGGGAAGGAGGAAAATATAACCATATTGCTCGGCACCTTTTTCTAGATAACATGCTTACTATTTAAACCATCAGTGCTGATCTGTCCTATGATATTCAATAATTTTGTTTCTTGGAAGGTTTTTAATTTATATTATCAACTTTTTCATTGCTGTTTCCTGTAAGCATGATTTTTGTTTTGCTTTGTTTTTACCATTAGCCTGTAGTAACAATATAAACAAAAGACTCAGATTTCAGGCTGTATTAATCACCAGTTAACAGCGCAGTGGTGCATAAAAGCCAACAAGTCAAGGGCATATCCTCGGGTTTTTAACAAGCTCCTGTGGATCACACAATGTTCTGGACAAAATGTACTTGAAACTAGCTAATGAGAATTAAAGATATTAAATGTCATCATTCAATTTTCTGAGATGGTTCAAAGGCTTACAATGGTTACAGAATAATAATGGCTCATTGTGTCTGAGTTAGGTAATAAACTTTGAACTATAAAATAATAGCGATTAATTTTGTTTAAAAATATTTGTAACCTCTGAACTTATTCCCTGTTTGACCTTTCAGAGTTATTGAAAATAAAAATAAATGTTTTAATCAGTTCCAGGTACATAATATAAATACATTTTCACATACAGGTAGTCCTTGACTTACAACAGTTTGTTCAGTTGCCGATTCGAGTTACAACAGCACCGGGGGGGGGGGAAGTGATTTATGACCATTTGTCACACTTTTGCAGCATCCTCATGATCACACAATTTGCATTCAGATGCTTGAGAACGGGTTCATATTTATGATGGTTACAGTGTCCTGAGATCATGTGATCACCTTTTGCGATCTTCTGACAATGGGGAAGCCAGATTCACTTAACCATGTTACTAATTTTAACAACTGCAGTCATTCACTTAACAACTATGGCAAGAAAAGTCATAAAATGGGGCAAAATTCACTTAACAAATTTCTCACTTAGTAACATAGCTTCTCGACTCAATTGTGATCATACGTCAAGGACTACAAGTATATTTAAGGTGGTAACACTTCAGACTCCTTTTTTTAGACTACATTTTCTCATAATTGAAAGAAAAAATGAGAATCTTCTACATAAATATGGCACTCCATGGGTAGAATGTTTAGATGGAGATAAACGGTTCATAGTTTTTCCTTCACTGGGTCCAAATTTCTTATTAGGAAGATAGGATTATGCCATATTGTTGTATGTGCATATTTGTGATGTACATATGACTTTATAAAAGACAATTTCTTAACAAAATCCTGAGATCCTCAGTTTGCTTGTTATTTTTTAAATCAATAGGATGTTTAAAGCATCCAAAGCCAGAGACAAAAAAGCAGAAACAAAGAATTCTAATTTTGCTGAAATAGTATGAACTCCTACTTATGTCAACAATTTTCATGGGAGACTGAGCCACGATTTCCTACATTTTCCAAATAAAGATGGCATAGAAAAGTAGAAATGCAAGTTGTCCACCATCTGTGATTTGGTAGTTGCAAAATGATAAATAAGTTTATGCATCTCAGGGGTTGCCACAAAGAAGAGGGAGTCAAACTATTCTCCAAGGCACCTGAGGGTAGAACAAGAAGCAATGGGTGGAAACTAATCAAGGAGAGAAGCAACTTAGGACTGTGGAGAAATTTCCTGACAGTTAGAACAATTAATCAGTGGAACAGCTTGCCTCCAGAAGTTGTGAATGCCCCAACACTGGAAGTCTTTAGGAAGATGTTGGATAGTCATTTGTCTGAAATGGTATAGGGTTTCCTGCCTAGGCAGGGGGTTGGACTAGAAGACCTCCAAGGTCCCTCCCAACTCTGCTATTGTATTGTATTGCATCTAAACAAGCAAGTTTTTACCTGTTCACCACTGTCCATTTCTCAGGATGGCCCTAAATCACAGACGTCCTTCAGATATATATTTTTCAAGGTTTATGTCATCTTACATTCTAGAGTAATCCAACACATTAGTGCACAGTGAAATTTAATAAACACCCTTTTATTTTAATGCTACCTTCTGCATAGCAAATTGAAAGGGGTGAGTCAGTAAATGGTTTATGTATGTAATGCACATTTCATGGTAATGCTCCAAATCAGAGCTGAGCTGCATTAATCGAGTCTGAAGCAACCAGAATATCTACTGAAAACAGCTAAAAGGTTGAACTGATTCAGACATTTAATGAACTTTTATTACAAGGGAAAGCTCGGAGAGAGATTTCAGTGTTGTTCAGTTGTCATGGTAGTGATTTGTGGGTGTGAGCAATATGTGCTGATACTAAGTGTGAAACTTTTGTAACACATTTGCCATACAGTGCTTCGAAAGTGTTCATGCTAAATGATGAAGCAAGCGCACTTGCAGGAAAAAAAAAATCTGTCCACTTTCTAACTTTAAAAAAAAGTTCCGTCGAATCTACAAAGTTCAACACATTTGGACTACTACATAATACTGCTTAGGATATTTTCGCTTCACAGAAAATTTAAGCACGCTGATGTCATTTTTCTCTGTCAAATGAAGGACAAGGGGCTATGGAAATCCTAAACTTGTCCGGATGCTGTGATCAACTGATTGCAGGCAAAGAAGCTAAAACTCAAGTTTATATAAGATAGGAGATAAATCAATCCAAGTTTAAAAGTACAGCAAATGATGGATGGGATTATGTTCCCTCTAAAGGCTAAAGAACGGTTTAAGACGGGTTAATATTCACAAGGGAATATACAATAAAATGTTCACGGTAGAAAAACAAATAGATCAATAAGTATAACCTACAAATCTAATAACACCAAAATGTAAAGTAAGTCCTAATGGAATATACCCAAGTTCATGGAAGCAATTCCGTAGAGATTCTCAGTCATCCATGTCATGGTTGTCCCAAAGGTGCTTTTTCAGGAGGCAACTGGACTTTCTTGGGTTTTTTTTCTTTGAAGACGTTTCGCTTCTCATCCAAGAAGCTTCTTCAGCTCTGACAGGATAGTGGGATAGAATCCTTCCATTCCCCACTATCCTGTCAGAGCTGAAGAAGCTTCTTGGATGAGAAGCGAAACGTCTTCAAAGAAAAAACAAGAAAGTTCACAGTTGCCTCCTGAAAAAGTTCCTTTGGGACATTGGAGCAATTATTTCTTTAACAATCATCAACTTTAAGAAAATCCAGAAGGAAAAGAAGGTCATCAGCATCAGCTTTTAAAAAGTCAGTGAACATGGTGGGAATGATGACACATAATTAATTGTGACTTTGATGCAGCCTGGGAAAAGATCTGAATTCATATCAGAGACCACAGAAAATTCAAATCACCTTTAAGCGTTGCAGTTCAGTATTTCAAGCTGTCAATATACTATACATCTTTACAAGGAATCATGCAGTCCAGCTTTTTAAAAAAAATATTACCAGGAACATAAAACTAAGATTATCCCAGTATATGTTTATCTGTTAATGGCAGAAGAGAATTTGAAAGAAGTCAGGAGAAATAGGTCTCAATGTGTCAAGTCTATTGATTCAAACTACCCAAAACCAATTTGCAATTAAGTACACCTTACTCCTTAAGGTTCTTTATAATATGTGGCATAGCCATTCCAAAAATATTCAAACCATGCATTTATCAGAGCAATTACCATGAAAATCAACAACTGGGTGCTGAAGCACTGTATGTAATCTTTAATTATGTGTTTAAGTTCATTAGCCCATGACTGACAGTACTCATTATAATTCTAATCACTGGAAGGAATTTGCCATTACGGGCCCCATTAATTATATTTCTGAGAAACGGTATTATGCAGGCAAAGAGGTTTTTTTTAACTGAATATAGGGTTCTGGATTCATCCACCTCTAACTTCAGCCCTACCTGCTGTTTTTTTGGAACAACACACAGAACGAAATCTTATTTTAATTGACTATTTGGTAGGGGGTGTCCTTTTTTACATGCATCAAGCATACAACATGGATGAAAAATGGCAGGGCTTCAATCATACCAATACTGCCATTTTGATTTAACTTCCTAGGTCCATTTTTCCTTCTCCTTTATTTCTATCACTGAATAAACCCAATTAATTTCTAAATTATCTAACAGATGCAGAGCAGGTTGAAGCTTGTTTTTTTAAAACAAAACAATAGATGCTTGTTGGCAGAAAGATTTTTTTTTTAAAAAGAAGATAACTACCAGCATTCTGTCACATCCGTGACTTTGCTTTTACAGCTTGTCTTTTAATAACATTTCAAATAGAACTTGTAAAAGGAACCCTGTAGAGCTACCAAATATTTACATTAAACGACTATAACCAACCAGCTGCCCCTCCCCCCCAAAATACCCTCTTAGTCTCATCTTGTGTTTGTTTAATCTAAACTACAACAAAGGTGTCAATTAAATGTCAACACAACTGCTTGTTGATCTCATCAGTTTCAGCTAGTGTCACAATATCTATTATTTAAATTTTATCGTTAGTTTGTAGCAGAAAAATCAAACCATAATCCTTCATACACTGAGGAAAGAGAGAATATATATCTCACTCAGAGTTGAACTGTAGAATTCTTGGTGATCTCTGAATTTGGCTGTTTAATTACAGACATTTCATTATCCAGCTAGGTAACATCTTCAGTGCCCAGAGGTGAATTCTACCTTTGTATAATCAAAACGTCCAAGAAGTTCAATCCGTCTTGCTTCCAAGTTGTGTTATCTCAAGTTGGAAGGCAATGTCTGAAGGCCAGATGATACATCTGGAATGCTGGAAGCATTCCATGGGTGTTCTCATAAAATGGCTCCCACAGGGTTTGAAGCTGCTCAAACATTTACTGCAAAATGTTCCTGAGCAGTTGCTCTGATCACCTCTTTCAACATTCCAGGATGTGTTCTTACAATTACAGTACACAGTATCTTTGTTTTATTTTCTAGATAAAAGTAATGTGCTAATCATTCCTGACTCTAGGGGGCGGTACTCATCTCCATTTCAAAGCTGAAGAGCTAGCGCTGCCCGAAGATGTCTCTGTGGTCATGTGACCGGCATGACTAAACGCTGAAAGCACACGGAATGCTGTTACCTTCCCACCAGAGGTGCTTCCTATTTTTTCTACTTGCATTTTTACATGCTTTCGAACTGCTAGGTTGGCAGAAGCTGGGACAAGTAACGGGAGCTTACTCCGTTATGCGGCACTAGGGATTCAAACCGCTGAACTGCTGATCTTTCTGATCAACAAGCTCAGCGTCTTAGCCACTGAGTCGCTGTGTCCCTATTTTCTATATAGGTGGACACATTTCCAAACCAAAAAGTTAGAATGAAGTCACCTAGTGTTTTTTATTTCCCATGAATGTCTATTGGATTTTTTCTGGGAAGTAAGATGAGACTGGATTTTGTCAGCTTTACATTTTTTATTTTTTTAATTAAGAACATCTTTAAACATTTAAGGTTGAGTAGGGTAGGGAATTTAAAGGGCAACAGGGAAAATTACTTTGGAGACTCTGAAGTCTCTAAGAAATAGTGGGTAAATCCTAAAACTAATTTTAAAAACACCTAGTAAGAATCCTCAATTCTTCACTGAACTCTGTGAGAATTACTTCTGAATAATTTTTTTTCTTGCCCAGAAATTACACCAGCTAAATTCAATAGAACTAATCCTTTAGTTCCTCAGTAAGTATGTTCCCAGTTTTAGGGCACATTTATGTAAGAATATTATTGTAACAAGTGCTAATTTTGCAAACTGGGAAACTTTCCTTTATTTCAGTGGGCTTTATATAGAAGCCCATGAACTACTTTTTCATTCAGCATTTTTATTTTTATGGGTACCAACCTAGACTAGGAAGAAACACTTAGAAGAGAACATGGAGCAAATAACGGGTTAAAAACAGGCATTTGCCATGGTTCTATATGTCATCTTTTTCAATTAATATGCAGAACACATGAAGAAATATGCAAGGAAAGTTGGAATTAATATTTCTGGAAGAATTATGAATTATAAGGTATGTTGATATTATTGTGAGGTGTCTGAAAAGTGAGGAAAACTTCAGCAGGCTCTTGCAGAAAATGAAAGACGAGTACAAAGCCCGATTTGATGCTCTGCATTAAAACAAACAAACCTAAATTTAAATTAACTGCCCAGTGGAAATACTGGGCTGATCCCATCAATAAAACAGTAGTATCTTATGGGACCCAAGAGACTTAATTTCTTTATAGCTACACTTGCCCTTTGCAACTGCATCCAAGCCACCCCCATGGCGTCTGCTTGATCCTGTTCCTTGCTGAATTCTGGAAGCCTTGAAAAGCTGACGCTTCCCACAGGCACTGAGATGGCGATAACCTGCAACCCTGCTTATTGTGTAATTGTGATCTAGCGGAGTTTGTCTCTCCTTCACAGCATAGCAGCTTTTCATAGCTTTTTTTTCCTTTCTGTTTCTGCTTTTTACGTGTTATTTATTTTTAAATCCTCTATAAGCTGCCCATTGTTGTTGGCCTGTGGGCAGCCTCAGAAAATGGCTCAATAAATGCATTTAAAAATAGGTGAAGAAGTTGTGGAAGTAGTTTTTTTTCTTCCTAGGCTCAAAAATCCACAGAGAAGGTGAAACAAAGAGAAGACTGCCTGTAGAGACATCACACTGTTAACTACAGTATGTACTGTCGAGCCTACGTCCTTCCCAAGTGTATCATATGGTTGTGAAAACAGGACCAGAAAGGTTGAAAGAAGACAAAATGATGCCCTAGAAGGTAGTGTTGGAGGAAAACCTGGGTCACACAAAAAAAGATAAAAATAATTTAATGCAAATGACACATAATCAAAGCAAAGCAAAAATTGGACAGCTCACTTAATAGCACTAGTAACCAAGCTAAAACTTAAATATTTAGGGTAAAAACCTAAAAAAGTAACTCTTTGGCAAAAAATCAAAGGTAACTGAAAGATGCATAGATATTATCATCAATATTATGACTATGAGCTTAATAGAATTTCAAAAAGTAATTATACCTATATAAAATAATTAATTTTTGGAATTCTATTGAATCGATTTGTAATTTAGGGATGAAATGAGGGGTCATTGGTACTTTCTGAGTGTGCTTGTTTTCTTGCAGACGTTTCATTATCCTAAGTAACATCATCACTGTGTCTGTGTGTGTGTGTGTTTGTGTGTGTGTTTGTGTGTGTGTGTATTCATTCATTTTCTTATAAAGGCAGCTAAAAACCATAATAGAGAACATCAGAGACATACCCAAAGGATTGTGTTCATACAACTTCCTTACCCAGCTCCAATCCCAAACTGGATTAATGTTACCATATTTTTTGGAGTATAAAATGCACCTTTTTCCCCACAAAAAGGAGGGTGAAAATCTGGGTGCATCTTATACACTCAATACAGCATTTTTGGCCAACTGAAACTCTGCCCCTTTGCAAAAATGGACATGCAGAGGGTTTGGGAGGCTTGCAAAATGCTCTTGAGGGCTGGGCAGGGCAAAAATGAGCAAAACATGAGCCGTTTTTGCTCATTTTTGTACCCCCCCCCCAGCTCCCAGGAGCACTCTACAAGCCTCCCAAAACTCTGCATGCCCTCCTTTTTTGAAAAAAATGAGGCGTGCAGAGGGTTTGGGTGGCCTGCAGAGTGCAAAAATTTTTTTTTAAACTTACCTCTTCAAAATCATGGTGCGTCTTATACTCCAGTACATCTTATAGTCCGAAAAATATAGTAACTTTGGTCACTTCAATCAGTCAGTCATCAGCCTTGTACACCATAGCACCTGATTCCCCAAAATGGATGACTCATAACAATCAAAACAAGGAAATTACAATCAAATCAACTAAACAAAATAAAAAAAATAGATTAAGATGCAGAGAGAAACAGACCAGATGGAAATGAGGGACCTGATTAAAGAGCCAGGTCTTCACACCTCTTAGAACTCATCATGCCTTGATTGGTTTATACCAAGTGTAAAAAATCTCTCACGATAAAAGGTAAAAGGTTAATATAAATTTAAGAAGTTTTCCCCTGTTCTGTTATGTCTGACTCTAGGAGGCACTGCTGTAGGGAGTTGTTTCTTAGCCATGGGAGCCAGTGTTGTCCAAAGATACTTCCAAGGTTACATCAAGGCACACAGAATGCTGCTAGCTTCCCACCATAGTGGTACCTATGTATCTACTTGGATTTGCATGCTTTCGAACTGCTAGGTGGGCAGAAGCTGGGACAAGTAACATGAGCTCAACCTGTCGCACTACACTCAGGTCTTGAATTCCGGCTGTCAGCTGACAAAGTCAGCATCTTCAACTACTGAGTCATCGTGTCCCCTAATATAAATTAGGCCATTACCAAATCTAAGGAAAAAAGAAACAATATCTTCTGCCCCAAAAAAACGCCTTGCTGACCCTTTACATTTCATAGAATGGGCAAGAGAGAGATGTGCAAGAAACTGGAACACTAATGCTCAAAGCTTGCATTTGACATATAATAGTCACTAGAATTTCTTTACATGGCTTCATAGTTCTGTTTTGTGAACACAGTTGTACAATTAAAACTTGTAATCATAATTATAGAATTACCATGCTGACCTGTATTTTACTTGACTGCAGCTGACATTAAA